>NC_060138.1:1242062456-1242687456 GCF_021461385.2 Schistocerca piceifrons
AAAATAAGTTAACCTTACTTTTCTGTGCAAAACCATGTAGTGGTGCTCTTATGTTATTGCAGATTATTTCACCACAGGGTGCCTAAATCCTGACGTTAACCCACAAGAGGTACCACTCTGACGCTAGTAACCACAGGAATATTGCCTTCTGTATTACCAGCCACCTGTACTTTTTCTGTAAAAAGTACAACCAATGTGTCTTTCCTTCATTTATTAAAGTATAGCCCATGCTTAGTATACCTCCACCTCCCAATAACAAACAGGCACTGCACTCAAATGAAATTTCATTTCATTCAGCAACACGCTCCTAAACTCAATGTCACTCTGTTCTCAGTAGTGTTGATCCAGAGCTGGTCATAGTGCTACAGGGCCTCCACAGAATCCACACTTCTATGTTTAGCTGCTAATCCTATCCCATACACGTCATACATAATGCTGTAATTTCTGTCTTTGGCCAGACGAATATTTACACAGAAGAAAATTGTGCAATGGAAAAATCGTGAAACGGACCGATCTGCATTTAAATGTGTTTCGTACAAATCTTAAAAATACCTTCTGAATCGTAGCACATTCTAATGGAAGCCCATTATTAATATCCTTTCTTTAAACACTTTTTCCTCATCATTCTGTATCAGCCCGATTTCAGCTCAAAATAAACCAACTCAGCATGCAAAATAATAATTTAATTAGTTACAAAATACCACGTTTTGCCCCATCCGTAGCGTAAAATATGTTATCCATTTCAATGTATGAAAAAAAAACCTTGAAGAAATAGAAAAAAATTTATTCTACCGCCCACAAGTATGAAAACGTATAGGAAGACTTAAAAATACTACCAGGGTATACCATATTCCTATTTTAAGTACCAAAACTCTTTTTAAACAAAGCACTTCAAATTTTCAAATTATTACATTAATACAGGCAAAGTTCGCAGTAACTGGTCCTTTTAAAAACCAAAAGCCTCAAGTTCTTAACAACAGAAATCGCAGATGAAATAGCTCTCTTCTTCTTCAGCACTGGAACACTATTCCCAAGTCCAGCCACGACTAGATGGGCGCTGGGTCTATCACTCCTTCGTTAATGAGTCTGAAAAGAGCCTATTACAAAATATATATGCTTCGCCTGGATCTTTTATGCCTTATGAAGTCAGTAATGATTTTATCTTTTTTTTTAAGCTTTGAACCAGTTTAGTTTTTTCAAGCGTCGTTTTTCGTTTCTCTGCCTTCTTTACGACTTGGCTCTTTTGGTTCTCCCCCATAAAAATTTTCATTTCGAATTTCTTTTCTTCCGTTTCATTCCCGGCTTCCCTTTCAGCTTCAAAATTACTTCTTAATGGACAGGAGGTCAATATTATTGTTTTGCCTTTAGTCCTGTTCATGATTTTCTTTGCACTTTCTTTTAAGTCAACCTCTGGACGAGGCATAGGAAGCTGTGCTGAGACAGAGAATAACGTTGAATTACCAGAAGTTGCAGCAACAGTAATAATAAATCCTACAGATCTCAGTTTTGAAGTCCCAGGAATAATTACCAGTTCGTCTTGTGGTTTTGGAAACTTTCGGTTGTACAAGAACGATAAAGTTCGTCTTGGAGCACACTGGTTTGAGTGGCGTCATCTTGAAACGTCTGAGCTTCTGATACTTCCCCTTCTCATGCTTTGCCGTGGGGTTCTTTTTCCCTTCTCTAAACCGTCGTTGGTCCGGTTTGGCCTACTTTGTGTACACGGTTTTGCCCTATAGTGCTAAAGTCAACAAAGCAAGACGTTAGAAGGTCAGTGTTCACATTACGTGCATCATACTGTAACACTATTTGTCTATCTAAATTTTTATAGTTTTCTGCTTTAAAATTTTCGCATATTGGTGGTGTATTTTCTGTATATGTAAAGTAAAGTGAACTATACTGGAAACTGAAGTTCGTTGCATTGTACGTGAGTAATGTATGTAAAATACTATGTAAATTGTTTATTACGAAGGTGGCAAGGGCGAATTGGTCCGCTACCTAGAGCAAGCGCGGTAAGTAAGTCACACAGTCTGTAGGCAACAGTGATTAAGGCAACACCCTTGTGGTGCACGAGGAGCTTTGCCTGCAAAAATGCCTCGGATGAAAACTGCAAACGACTTACAGCATAGCTGGGAGTTGTTGGGGTACCGCTCGTAAAACTGAACGACGCCGAGAAGAAAAATTGAACCCATGCAGCAGGTACTGTGGGTAGTGTAGCCGTCATAACTGTTCCCCGCACTTCAGCCTACAGGCGCCAGATAATTTTTTTTTTTTGTATTTTACTTTTGAACAGTGTGACTCATTCGTCTAAACTGTATTTTATTAGTAAATAACCATTCTTGAAATTTAAAGGAACTGGTTCATGCTGTTAATTCATCCTACGCATACATCTATATAGCGTTCGTTCCTGGTGTTTGATTAATCCGAGTATCCTGTTTTACAGACTTATGAAGTGCCAAGTTAATACACTCCTGGAAATGGAAAAAAGAACACATTGACACCGGTGTGTCAGACCCACCATACTTGCTCCGGACACTGCGAGAGGGCTGTACAAGCAATGATCACACACACGGCACAGCGGACACACCAGGAACCGCGGTGTTGGCCGTCGAATGGCGCTAGCTGCGCAGCATTTGTGCACCGCCGCCGTCAGTGTCAGCCAGTTTGCCGTGGCGTACGGAGCTCCATCGCAGTCTTTAACACTGGTAGCATGCCGCGACAGCGTGGACGTGAACCGTATGTGCAGTTGACGGACTTTGAGCGAGGGCGTATAGTGGGCATGCGGGAGGCCGGGTGGACGTACCGCCGAATTGCTCAACACGTGGGGCGTGAGGTCTCCACAGTACATCGATGTTGTCGCCAGTGGTCGGCGGAAGGTGCACGTGCCCGTCGACCTGGGACCGGACCGCAGCGACGCACGGATGCACGCCAAGACCGTAGGATCCTACGCAGTGCCGTAGGGGACCGCACCGCCACTTCCCAGCAAATTAGGGACACTGTTGCTCCTGGGGTATCGGCTAGGACCATTCGCAACCGTCTCCATGAAGCTGGGCTACGGTCCCACACACCGTTAGGCCGTCTTCCGCTCACGCCCCAACATCGTGCAGCCCGCCTCCAGTGGTGTCACGACAGGCGTGAATGGAGGGACGAATGGAGACGTGTCGTCTTCAGCGATGAGAGTCGCTTCTGCCTTGGTGCCAATGATGGTCGCATGCGTGTTTGGCGCCGTGCAGGTGAGCGCCACAATCAGGACTGCATACGACCGAGGCACACAGGGTCAACACCCGGCATCATGGTGTGGGTAGCGATCTCCTACACTGGCCGTACACCACTGGTGATCGTCGAGGGGACACTGAATAGTGCACGGTACATCCAAACCGTCATCGAACCCATCGTTCTACCATTCCTAGACCGGCAAGGGAACTTGCTGTTCCAACACGACAATGCACATCCGCATGTATCCCGTGCCATCCAACGTGCTCTAGAAGGTGTAAGTCAACTACCCTGGCCACCAAGATCTCCGGATCTGTCCCCCATGGAGCATGTTTGGGACTGGATGAAGCGTCGTCTCACGCGGTCTGCACGTCCAGCACGAACGCTGGTCCAACTGAGGCGCCAGGTGGAAATGGCATGGCAAGCCGTTCCACAGGACTACATCCAGCATCTCTACGATCGTCTCCATGGGAGAATAGCAGCCTGCATTGCTGCGAAAGGTGGATATACACTGTACTAGTGCCGACATTGTGCATGCTCTGTTGCCTGTGTCTATGTGCCTGTGGTTCTGTCAGTGTGATCATGTGATGTATCTGACCCCAGGAATGTGTCAATAAAGTGTCCCCTTCCTGGGACAATGAATTCACGGTGTTCTTATTTCAATTTCCAGGAGTGTATAAAGATGCACCATTTAAATCGTTTTTGTGTGAAACGGTTTCCTAGTTGTTTCAATGAAAAGCGTCATGAGAATTGTTGTTAGAGTAATGCGTCCATGCCTTAGTACGTTACAGAGAAATAAAGTGAAACTATTCTTGTTTTATAAGTTTTCTTCACTATTGCGAAGTGTTATAGTAAAAGTTTGCTTACATAAAATTCAGAGTGAAGCCAAGTTATTAGAATCTGTTAAATGACTATACAGAGTTAGTTCAAAGAGTAATAGCTTTTGAAAGTAAATTCCAGTAAGAAATAGGTTTTCTTGGAGTGAAATGTTTCGTATAAGAAGGTGCATGCTTTAGGATGTAAGTATTTTAGTATTTAAGTTTTTTGGTTATGGAAAGTGCTTTTCCGAAGGTCTCCCTGGCCAATTTTTTTAGCTTCTTTGAAGTTATCTACTGGGCTTTTCCTCTTTTAAAAAGGTAATGTATAAGGGTGTAGTAGTCAAAAAATTCCAGTGTGTGCGCCAACATTGTTTACGTGAAGTAATATTTATTTGATGAAGCAACTTAAACAGTAGCAAGAAAGTAAGTAAAATTCATACTTCTGCTTTTCCAATTCTTCACTGCTTCATTGCCTGGATAGGGAGGCGACCATTAGTACATGTTTTCAACCACTAAATGAATTTTGAATTGAGTTGTTCTAGCTTCAATGTAATACTGTTCATGCTACAGTGCGTTTCTATCTAAACGTTGGGTAAGATCTTAAAAAAAGAATTGAATAGTGTGATTTACTTATCCATTAGACACAACACACGGTCAAATCCTGTTAAAGTGGAAATTCTATTGATTAGCTTTTCCTATTAACAGGACTATCCTCCCATAGTGTACTTTATTTGGAAACTAAACTAAATCTAGTAAGAGAGTTATACGTGGCAACATAGAGACAGGTTTTTCTGTTATTTAGGTAAAAGTGTACTAAATTACAATAGTAGTGGCAGGGTTATAATATTAACACTTAAATATACTGAAAAAAATTACTTGTTTATTTCTTGTCAGCTAATGTTTCAATTAAAAACACTGTCCATCCCCGGTAGCTGAGTGGTCAGCGCGACCGAATGTCAGTCCTAAGAGTCCGGGTTCGATTCCCGGCTGGGTCGGAGATTTTCTCCGCTCAGCGACTGGGTGTTGTGTTGTCCTAATCATCATCATTTCTTCCCCATCGACGCGCAAATCGCCGAAGTGGCGTCAGATCGAAAGACTTGCAACAGGCGAACGGTCTACCCGACGGGAGGCCCTAGTCACACATTATCTTATTAGAAACCCTGCTGCAAATAGCGCCAACACTGGAACAAATTTCAGAAAAAGAACTTTAAAAAGTTTCGGTAGGAAGAAGAACGCGAGTCCACAAATGATGATTACCGTTATGTCTCAAACATGGCGGCTGCTAGTAGTTTCGAGCGTTGTCAAACCAATGGCAGCACTAGCCACGGAAATCTGGAGGTACCTCGTCTGGTCTGTATACACGGTTTTACCCTGCTCTCACCTAAAGAGAAAGTGAAAGTTGTGGAGTTCGTGTGAGCCAATGCAGTACACACGACATGACCCAAAACATTTTGACCAGCTACTTAATAGCTTTTTTGTCTGTCTTTGGAACGAAATACATAACTGATTCTGATTATCAGGGGTCCGAAAGTTCCTTGGTAGATTTGTGGAGCTATTTGGCATCTACGCACAGGTCACGTAATTTGCGTAAATAACTGGCAGCAACTGGCCGCGGTGGTAGCGCCCGATAGCTGCCCTGATTGGTTCAATAGTACTTCATCTGGCGAATTTGGTCGTCGAGACATCAACGAGAGCTCACTATAATGCTCCTCGAAGCACTGTAGCACGTTCTGGCTCTGAGACATGGACAACTGTGCTGCTGAAAGATGATGTCGCCATCGGGGAAGACATCAAGCACGGAGGGATGCAGGTGATTCGCAGCTGTAAGGGTGTCTTCGATTACTACCGCAGGTACCATACAAGTGCAGAAGAATGTCTCCCATAGCACAGTGGTGCTCCCACTAGCCTGCGTCTGTAGCATGCTGCACGTCCAAGAAGCCACTCCACGTGGGTGTAAAACGAATATGCGCAACGAAAAATAATAAACGCTAAAATGAAGATTTGGCTTTGTCTGACTACTCCCTGAAGCAGATGTTGTTCCTGTTTATATATTTATTGTAGATAAAAAACCATTATATTATAAAGTTTACATTTCCTGAGTAAATTACTGATCAGTTGTCCAGCTCTGCCCCTTATTATGGCCGGCCGGAGTGGCCGTGCGGTTCTAGGCGCCACACTCTGGAACCGGACGACCGCTGCGGTCGCAGGTTCGAATCCTGACTCGGGCATGGATGTGTGTGATGTCCTTAGGTTAGTTATGTTTAACTAGTTCTAAGTTCTAGGCGACTGATGACCTCACAAGTTAAGTCACATAGTGCTCAGAGCCATTTGAACCAAGCCAACCCTTGTTATGACCGCGCGTTCTAATTTCAATAACGCGAAATGGCTGACATCATCTGCGTACCAAACACTAGACGACACTACTTTCAAAGGTGATCTACGGTGGTGTGGAACCTCAGTGGAAATAAACTAACGTGATCACAGCTGTTAAGCTTTTATAGCCGTAATAAGCCGAAGCAATTTGCGGTATTACGGTATGTACTGCGTCCGGTGCGTCGAAGTGATGGTTCTCGTACTCGTCTGCCACGATGGAAGAACTCCAGCCACAAATAAACTCTTTCATACTCTAGGACGCTAGAAGGCGGTCCTCTGACTAATATACTCTAATACTGTCTTCTCCTCTCTGTGTTCTACCGACGAGAAACGCGAACTCCCAACTACAAGGACGGAGTTCAGATAACGTGTCAATGTAAGTATAGGCAGAGGAAGTGCTCTCAATTGCTGAGCGCTGCGTACTCAACGACGACTTCCAACCCGGATGTGAAGTCCAGAAACGTATAGGTTCGCAATTGTGCAGTTCCTAACTGTTCTAACTATAAACTCTCCTGAGAGCAAAGACAGCAAGTCCGTCTGTCTCAACAAAGCTGATATCGAGCGACCGTCACACACGGGCGCTAACAAAGGAAGACCGTGTCTCTCCAGCGCTGGCTTCCCATCAAGGCTCGGCTCCCCACCCTCATAATTCCAAAAACGAATCATATTCCCGAAACCGTGGTATATTCTCCCTCTCTACAGATTATTCTGAACTCCGACCAACCATATTTTAGTCTTTTGTCGTCCAGCGCGGAAAGTTTGCGAGGAAAAACCTATACTCGTACAATGGTACGCTTCTGAGTGAAAATCCTAGGAAATAACCCAGCCTGCGTGGTTTCCGAGGTGCCGCTTCTTTGCTCCTCTTACAGGGTGTTTCAAAAATGACCGGTATATTTGAAACGGCAATAAAAACTAAACGAGCAGCGATAGAAATACACCGTTTGTTGCAATATGCTTGGGACAACAGTACATTTTCAGGCGGACAAACTTTCGAAATTACAGTAGTTACAATTTTCAACAACAGATGGTGCTGCAAGTGATGTGAAAGATATAGAAGACAACGCAGTCTGTGGGTGCGCCATTCTGTACGTTGTCTTTCTGCTGTAAGCGTGTACTGTTCACAGCGTGCAAGTGTGCTGTAGACAACATGGTTTATTCCTTAGAACAGAGGATTTTTCTGGTGTTGGAATTCCACCGCCTAGAACACAGTGTTGTTGCAACAAGACGAAGTTTTCAACGGAGGTTTAATGTAACCAAAGGACCGAAAAGCGATACAATAAAGGATCTGTTTGAAAAATTTCAACGGACTGGGAACGTGACGGATGAACGTGCTGGAAAGGTAGGGCGACCGCGTACGGCAACCACAGAGGGCAACGTGCAGCTAGTGCAGCAGGTGATCCAACAGCAGCCTCGGGTTTCCGTTCGCCGTGTTGCAGCTGCGGTCCAAATGACGCCAACGTCCACGTATCGTCTCATGCGCCAGAGGTTACACCTCTATCCATACAAAATTCAAACGCGGCAACCCCTCAGCGCAGCTACCATTGCTGCACGAGAGACATTCGCTAACGATATAGTGCACAGGATTGATGACGGCGATATGCATGTGGGCAGCATTTGGTTTACTGACGAAGCTTATTTTTACCTGGACGGCTTCGTCAATAAACAGAACTGGCGCATATGGGGAACCAAAAAGCCCCATGTTGCAGTCCCATCGTCCCTGCATCCTCAAAAAGTACTGGTCTGGGCCGCCATTTCTTCCAAAGGAATCATTGGCCCATTTTTCAGATCCGAAACGGTTACTGCATCACGCTATCTGGACATTCTTCGTGAATTTGTGGCGGTACAAACTGCCTTAGACGACACTGCGAACACCTCGTGGTTTATGCAAGATGGTGCCCGGCCACATCGCACGGCCGACGTCTTTAATTTCCTGAATGAATATTTCGATGATCGTGTGATTGCTTTGGGCTATCCGAAACATACAGGAGGCGGCGTGGATTGGCCTCCCTATTCGCCAGACATGAACCCCTGTGACTTCTTTCTGTGGGGACACTTGAAAGACCAGGTGTACCGCCAGAATCCAGAAACAATTGAACAGCTGAAGCAGTACATCTCATCTGCATGTGAAGCCATTCCGCCAGACACGTTGTCAAAGGTTTCGGGTAATTTCATTCAGAGACTACGCCATATTATTGCTACGCATGGTGGATATGTGGAAAATATCGTACTATAGAGTTTCCCAGACCGCAGCGCCATCTGTTGTTGAAAATTGTAACTACTGTAATTTCGAAAGTTTGTCTGCCTGAGAATGTACTGTTGTCCCAAGCATATTGCAACAAACGGTGTATTTCTATCGCTGCTCGTTTAGTTTTTATTGCCGTTTCAAATATACCGGTCATTTTTGAAACACCGTGTACCTGCATCCAAGATTTTCAGCGTTTCTGAAGTATAATCCTTCCGGTTCGGCTACAACACCAGCCGGTCGCGACTCTATTGTGCTCCAGCGCTTAGGTGCTACGACGTCCGTCTTGTTATTTCCTGTGTTTAAGCAGAACCAACATACCTGTGTGGGCCTTCCACCCAGGGCTTCAGTTCCGCCAGCCGTTTAATTTCCACTGGCGTTCCAACCTCAACTAGTATAGGCAATCATTCATTACACCGTTTTTATAATAAAGAGCGGGCCGGAGTGGCTGTGCGGTTCTAGGTTCTACAGTCTGGAACCGAGCGACCGCTACGGTCGCAGATCGAATCCTGCCTCGGGCATGGATGTGTGTGATGTCCTTAGGTTAGTTAGGTTTAATTTGTTCTCTAAGTTCTAGGCGACTGATTACCTCAGAAGTTAAGTCGCATAGTGCTCAGAGCCATCTGAACCATTTATAATAAAGAACCTCCATCACCTTTCACGCAGTAAGCGTTAACGAATATTTACAAGACTTACGTGACAATGTCAATCTCCTTTACATATTCAAATATACGATGTACAACCTATGACATGATAGCTAATTGTGTTTGTAGGTCATCGAAAAGTATGTAGATGAGTGCTTGTAAGGTGCGAAATTATAGCCATCTTACACACGTTTCGAGACGCCGTTCACCTCGATGACAGATGATGGAGACGACCATCGACCAATAGCAAAAAAGTGATACACCCAAAAAGCCGACACACTTAAACTGATCGACAGTCGAATCCCGTGCCCACTGCAGTCCTAATCGTGAACACGCATGGGATGTCTGCTGTGGAGCACACGTTCAACAATTTTCGACGCATGGCGTGCTCCGAAAAAATCGTACGTGCACCACCATTGGGCTCTTTCGTGGTACGTGCCACACATAATCATTTATCCTACTGTACAGAGCAGTCAAGCTCCCGAACCCCAAGTTCTGTGAAGAGTCGTGGACGCCCAACTATTTAGCGCCAAGTGGTAGCTTCACTGCTCCTCTACCTCTTTCAGTAGATGGTCACGACAGTAGCACGTGAACATTCGACCAAGTTCGCCGTTTTCGGGATACCCGTTCGCAGGCTCTTTGTAATAATAATCTGCTCTTTGACAAAATCGCTTATCTCAGTGGATTTCCCCATTTGCAGCCTATATCTTCACTAGGACGATCCCCAATCCGTATCTGTCCCGCTGACATACTTCTGTCACGTGTGTGCACCGCCAGCAAGCGGCATTCAACGTCGCTGTGGGTCATAATGTTCAGTCTCGTCATTGTAATTTCTGTTAACGGGCGTTGTTAATCCAAAGTTACATTAACAATGGTAAAGGAAATGAGCCGTTGGAATTCTCTTGGAAAAATGTACTATCAGACCACTATGTGATAAAGTTGAAAACTACACTACTGGCCATTAAAACTGCTACACCACGAAGATGACGTGCTACAGACGCGAAATTTAACCGACAGGAAGAAGATGCTATGATATGCGAATGATTAGCTTTTCAGAGCATTCACTCGAGGTTAGCGTCGGTGGCGACACCTACAACGTGCTCACATGAGGAAAGTTTTCAACCGGTTTCTCACACACAAACAGCAGTTGAACGGCATTGCCTGGTGAAACGTTGTTCTGATGCCTCGTGTAAGGAGCAAAAATGCGTACTATCACGTTTCCAACTTTGGTAAAGGTCGGATTGTAGCCTATCGCGATTGCGGTTTATCGTATCGCGACATTGTTGCTCTCCTTGGTCGAGATCCAATGACTGTTAGCAGAATATGGAATCGGTGGGTTCATGAGGGTCATGCGGAACGCCGTGCTGGATCCCAACGGCCTCGTATCACTAGCAGTCGAGATGACAGGCATCTTATCCGCATGGCTGTAACAGATCGAGCAGCCACGTCTCGACCCCTGAGTCAACAGGTGGGGACGTTTGCAAGACAACAACTATCTGCACAAATAGTTCGACGGCGTTTGCAGCAGCATCGACTATCAGCTCGGAGACAATGGCTGCGGTTACCCTTGACGCTGCATCACAGATATGAGCGCCTGCTATGGTGTACTCAACGACGAACCTGGGTGCGCGAATGGCAAAACGTCATTTTTTCGGATGAATCCAGGTTCTGTTTACAGCATCATGATGGTCGCATCCGTGTTTGGCGACATCACGGTGAGCGCACGTTGGAAGCGTGTATTCATCATCGCCGTACTGGCGTATCACCCGGCGTGATGGTGTGGGGTGCCACTGGTTACACGTCTCGGTCACCCCTTGTTCGCATTGACGGCACTGTGAACAGTGGACGTTACATTTCATATGTGTTACGACCCGTGGCTCTACCATTCATTCGATCCCTGCGAAACCCTACATTTCAGCAGGATAATGCACGAGCGCATGTTGCAGGTTCTGTACGGGCCTTTCTGGTTCAAAATGGCTCTGAGCACTATGGGACTTAACATCTGTGGTCATCAGTCCCCTAGAACTTAGAACTACTTAAACCTAACTAACCTAAGGACATCACACACATCCATGCCCGAGGCAGGATTCGAACCTGCGACCGTAGCGGTCACGCAGCTCCAAACTGAAGCGCCTAGAACCGCACGGCCACACCGGCCGGCACGGGCCTTTGTGGATACAGAAAATGTTCCACTGCTGCCCTGGCCAGTACATTCTCGAGATCTCTCACCAATTTATAACGTCTGGTCATTGGTGGCCGAGCAACTGTCTCGTCACAATACGCCAGTCACTACTCTTATTGAACCGTGGTATCGTGTTGAATCTGCGTGGGCAGCTGTACCTGTACAAGCCATCCAAGCTCTGTTTGACTCAATGCCCAGGCGTATCAACGCCTTCATTACGGCCAGAGGTGGTTGTTCTGGGTACAGATTTCTCAGGATCTAAGCATCCAAATTGCGTCAAAATGTAATCACATATTGGTTCTAGTACAATATATTTGTCCAATGAATACCCGCTTATCACCTGAATTTCTTCATTGTGTAGCAATTTTAATGGCCGGCAGTGTATGGATGTAGGCAAGAAGAAGGGTGCAGCGAAGAGAAAGCGCGGCAGAATCTCATTGAGTCCTTTTATGTCTTCTCACGTAATATCCCATTCGTCTTCAGTTGCACACAGTTTAAGTTGATGGCAGACGGAGAAGGTGAGGGACAGCGTGCTTGGGTCATAGCTTTGTCCCTCCCACCGCCGTCAATCAGCGCAAGTCTACCTCTGGCATTTCGGACTGCGGTCTGCATTACGGAGGTTTCAAATGAGTTGTTTATGCCTGGCGAGTAATTCCATCTTTTTATGACACCATGCAGAACTTAAAAGCTCCTTTCCCCACATCCTTGGAAAGAAAATGTACGTCTCCACTATACAATATATTCATTGTCTTTCAGTATGTATTTGTTAATAAAGGAATAGTGTGTTCGTTGTCTGCAGTATTTCACCTAATTTACGACCGCGGTAACAATGGCGTATTTGTCTTGCGCAAGCTATTTACTGACATTCGTATTTTTTTCATTTATTCTTCTTTTATTTCACGACATATAATAACAGGAATATGGTGTGTGTTCTCTTCAGGTTTACGTCTCACAATCTAACGGTGTTATCAGAGACGAAGCACAAGTTCAGACATGACGTGCTGTGTAGTACGGACCTGTGCTGTTATAGCTCTAGATAAAAATCAACGTTCAATGTTGTCCGCCCCGAAACACTTCATAAGATGTCTTGTCACGTTTTCGAAAATCCGAGATCGATAGCGACTACTCGATCTATTCCAGGTAGATTGATTCAGACAGAAACTCCTTTGGAAATTATAACCTTGAAGTCTACACAATAACGTTGTTTCCAATGTAACATAACAGACTATTTGTAATTAATTATCAAACAGTCTAGATACCAAGGTACGTTTATTAAAAGGTGACCGGTTTCGATCACCACATGATAATCTTCAGACATTTAGCTGTAGTATAATACAGGACGCTAATTAGAGGGATATGTATAGAAGAATTTAAAATTAGCTACAAAATTACGAAACGTAGATAACCCATAGTGTGAATCGTGGCTGTGCATGGAGCAGGAATCGCTGACTGACGGAAGTCAGCCGCTAGAGAGAACAGTACAGCTATTTCTCAATCACTGGAGGCTCTACCTTCAACCGACAGCATGTCATTGTTACCCAATCAGATATATGTCGAGAGCATTATGGACAAATAGATGTACTTGTTAGTAAATAGAACGTCAAAATTACGTAGAATAATTTTATGGTGAAGAAACAGCTTGTTACTACAGCTATTGTCAAAAATAAACTGAGAGCTTTAAAAAGGAAACAAATAGACATAACATCCGTTGTGCCTAGGTTCCACTCTAGGGGCATACTGGAAAAATAATTACGATGTTGTTGGTTTCTATGGAGATGAAAGCCGTTCCAAGGATGTACCAGCAAGGCGATTTCCAGAGAGAGGGCTATGAGTATCGACAGGTATTGTCCAGCGGGCGACCTTCCATGGATTTACTAAGTAGTTTGCTACTATAGAGATAGTAGACGCCGATCGTGGGCAGTTTCTGTAGAAGCAGCCACAAACATCGATAAATGACGTAAAGAACGCTCCATAGATTCCGTCCCAGGATATAAATCAGTAGTATGCGTTAATGTATGTATCGCTTTCTAGTAAATAGCTGTAGATCGTAATATACTAGAAAATAGTAAGGAAAGTGCTATAAGAGGCTAGCAATATTAAAGGAAAACATATGGGCGTATTTCTAAAATATATGAGGTGTCTAGTGAAAATAAGTAATGTCGAACAGTAGTAAATTAAAATGATTCCATTAAGAGAACTATAAATTAAAAATGCACTGCACTGCACTACATCTTTAATTTATACTACTTCTTACTGTCATCTTATTAATTTATTGCAAGTGATGTTCTAATTATTTGTAAATATAAATGTAACTTTTTTTTGTAAATGTGATAAACATTATCCAAATACGTAATAAAATAACATGAAATTAAAGAAAACTGTCATGAGCCATTATGTTTAAAGAAAATACGAGGGAAGCACAATGCGTCATACTGTAACTAATTTCAAGTTCTCTTTATGTGTCTAATTTATGTCCTGCATTATATTACACTTGAAGGTCTGAATATGATCATCTGATGATCGAAACCGGTCACTTTTAAATAAACGTGCCTTGCGCTCTAGATTTTTTATAATTAATGTCAAATATTACATTGTGAGAGATGATCTTTTTGCAACAATGCTTTCAAAAATAACGAAACGGATGCTTCTGGTCACTACATGAAACTGCTTGAAATTTTCCGACCCTTCCCACACTGACCTTTTCTCTTGTATTTACTTAATCAGAGTTCTTCATGTGATTCAAGTTCTCGTATTTGGTTTCTGTTTTAGAAATTATCGCCAGGTTTACTAAGATGTATAGGAAGTCGGACATAATAGGTTTTGTGGGGAGAGCTTCCAGTAACTAAGCCTATAAAACCTGATACTAGTGCACTGCTCATTTCAGTTTTTACACTGTGTTTTGAAAAGTGTTTTGAAGCAATTGATGAATTTAAATAAAAGAAAGAGATCAAAATTCATCGAGTCTGTCAACTAGTGTTCTTTAAAAGATGACTAATTAATTAATTAACACAACGATAAAGGTATATCAATCTTTCTAGTAATACTATGCATAGACAAAACCCAGTGTAATTTCTGTAACCTTCTCGTCTCCGAAGAAATATAGTCAGGTGATGACAGATGTGAATACTACCTTACCATTAGTTCAATAAAATATGGTAGGCAAATACTGCCACGATTTAATTATTCACAGAACAATGGAAAATCTATTAGTAGTCGACTTCTACATCTACATCTACGTGATTACTCTGCTATTCACAATAAAGTGCCTGGCAGAGGATTCAATGAACCACCTTCAAGCTGCCTCTCTACCGTTCCACTCTCGAACGGCACGCGGGAAAAACGTGCACTTAAATTTTTCTGTGCGAGCCCTGATTTCTCTTATTTTATCGTGATGATCATTCCTTCCTATGTAGGTGGATGCCAACAGAATGTTTTCGCAATCTGAGGAGAAAACTGGTGACTGAAATTTTATGAGAAGATCCCGTCGCAACGAAAAACGCCTTTGTTTTAATGATTGCCACTCTAATCAATGCACGTATCATGTCTGTGACACTATCTCCCCTATTTCGCGATAATACAAAACGATCTGCCCTTCTTTGTACTTTTTCGATGTCATCCGTCAGTCCCACCTGATGCGGATCCCACACCGCACAATAATACTCAAGAATAGGGCGAACAAGCGTGGTGTAAGCAGTCTCTTTAGTAGACCT
The DNA here is from genome assembly GCF_021461385.2 of Schistocerca piceifrons. Lineage (NCBI taxonomy): Eukaryota > Metazoa > Arthropoda > Insecta > Orthoptera > Acrididae > Schistocerca > Schistocerca piceifrons. Next base: position 1,242,077,636 of record NC_060138.1, read on the forward strand.
GTTGCACCTTCTAAGCGTTCAGCCAATGAATCGCAGTCTTTGGTTAGCTATACCGACAATATTATCTATGTGTTTTTTCCAATTTAGGTTATTTGTAATTGTAATCCCTAAGTATTTAGTTGAATTTACAGCCTTCAGATTTGCGTGACTTATCGCGTAATGAGAGAAAAGTTTAGGTTTCTGAGAAATGTAGGAAATACTCACAAGGCAATACTGACCTACGATTCATCCTAGTCGATAGGATTGTTTGAAGAAAGGCAAATCTACGTTTATGCAGCATTTACAGATTTAGTAGGAGCTTCTGATAGTGTTGTTGAGAAGAGAGTGAGACAGGGTTGTATCGTATCCCCGATGTTATTCGATTTATACAATGAACAAGCTGTGAATGAGAGCAAGGAGAAATTTCAGGGGGGAATTGAAGTCCGGGGAGAAGAAACGAAACCAATGGCGTTTGCCGATGGTATTGTAATTCTAGCAGATACAGGGATGGGCTTGGAAGAGCAACTGAACGGAATGGATAGTGTGTTGAATAGAGATTATATGAGGAGTGTTTAATATGTAATGCAACACTGATTTTTTCGTGGCCAGTTCTGGTCGAAAAGATGCGGACTTTGTTTTGGGACATCGTGGAATATTCCCACTTGAGCCCCTGTCTGTCGTCTCATGACGTTCCGTGAGGTGGCTGCTCTAACGTAACCTTCAGCTGGCGTCTGTGACGGAGGTACGTTCCAAGCAGACAGCTTTCACTGATGAACTTTCAGCATGCTGGAGTATCTGTATGCCCCGTAACTGTTCGTTGTACATTTTTGACATGGTTTTCACGTCTTCGGAAAGACCATTTTTGACTATGTTACGATGATCTGAAAATGGGTCTCGCCCGAAACTAGTCATCGAGTGAAAAAAAGGGAAATTTGCAACTTTGGTCTGATTTTTTGTTGTATTGTGCATTCATTGGGTTTGATTTGGCGGAAAATCAGACCATAAAGATCTTCATAGACGCTGGCGGGTTGTCTACAGAGCCCTGGCACTGAACAAAAGCTCGGTGAGCCGTTGGGCGAGCTGTCTGTCATCATCGCATGTCGTAGAGCCTGTCCGATCGCCGGCGTCCCGGACGGCCGCACACAGCTTATAACATTTGCCCGCGAGTTTGCGCCAAACGTAACGCTATACTCACAGACAAGTGTTACCCTCTGGGAGGATTTTTGCATTTGACTGTGTGATTACCTAATGGATAGAGGGTATCGAACATTAATTTTTTATAAGTGGCAAGTAATAGAAAGACTTAACAGGCTTTACTTTGGAGAGGCCACAAGTAATGATGTTCATGTGAATGAAATAACAAACGGTCGCCAGCCTAATTAGGCGTAATAATTTGAAATATTATATTCAGGGAATTTATATATGATTTTGCAAAAGTGATTTTCATTCACTCTTTCTTTGAACAGTGCACTGGAAGTCATGACTACAGGGCGAACTAAGTAGTGGAGAGCAGTAGTTATCATTTGCCAAAAATCAGTCATCACAGGAAGACAAAGGTACTTTAGACGTAATAATAATAGTTACTACAGCAATCATTAATCAACTCTGCCCTGAGATATTACCACACTATACACTGGACTAAAGTTGGGTATGAAAAGAGTCCTGATTTAGCTAACACATACATAACACAAGTGAAATTAAATAATCGTATGTAGACACTTTTTATACTCTGATTATTAGAATGTCACAGATTTCTTTTAATAGCAAAGAAATTCCCAATTATGTTTTTATTTGAGAAAACATTACTGTGGGAACCCATAAACTGTTGCTTTTTCTACAGGCAAACTCTGTGATTATATTATAAACAAATTGCAATTTACTCAAACACTAAGCTTAATTAACTGTAGAAAATAGTTCATGGTAATAATAAATACAAAATTACGTTTCATATAAATTCAAATTACGTGCCTTTTGCATCACCTGTGAAGCAGGTATTTTTAATTTAACACTTACACACTCTGACACTAATCTTTTGTACATTAAAACCAAAACCAAATTATCATTTAGTTAGAAACAGGATGTTCGGATTTCTGAGCACGTGTGATAGGATCCTGCATCGGTTCATGGCTAGGATAATGTCAGGGTTCAAACACAGGTTTATACCATTAGAATTATTATTGAGAAAAACAGTCATACGAATGTACTGCTCCATGCTGATATACATAATTGTGTTCTTGTAGTTGGCGGAGCGGTGGCGCAATAGTGGTGGCAAGCAATGGCGGCTAACTGGTCCCATGCTCTTGAAGTTGGATGTTCTTTACCAATTCTTGTTGCCTACGTAATTTCCTCATTTTAGAGCCATTCCATAATGTCAAGAGCACCATCCGACAGCCGAATCCACATCCGAGGCAAGTTGGATGCTCTTTGCCAATTCTTGTTGCCGACGTAATTTCCTCATTTTAGAGCCATTCCATAATGTCAAGAGCACCATCCGACAGCCGAATCCACATCCGAGGCAAGTTGGATGTTCTTTACCAATTCTTGTTGCCGACGTAATTTCCTCATTTTAGAGCCATTCCATAATGTCAAGAGCACCATCCGACAGCCGAATCCACATCCGAGGCAAGTTGGATGCTCTTTGCCAATTCTTGTTGGCGACGTAATTTCCTCATTTAGAGCCATTCCATAATGTCAAGAGCACCATCCGACAGCCCAATCCGCATCCGAGGCAAGTTGGATGTTCTTTACCAGTTCTTGTTGCCAACATAATTTCCTCATTTTAGAGCCATTCCATAATGTCAAGAGCACCATCTGACAGCCGAATCTGCTTCCGAGGCAAGTTGGATGTTCTTTACCAATTCTTGTTGGCGACGTAATTTCCTCATTTAGAGCCATTCCATAATGTCAAGAGCACCATACAACAGCCGAATCCGCATTCGAGGCAAGTTGGATGTTCTTTACCAATTCTTGTTGCCGACGTAATTTCCTCATTTTAGAGCCATTCCATAATGTCAAGAGCACCATCCGACAGCCGAATCCACATCCGAGGCAAGTTGGATGCTCTTTGCCAATTCTTGTTGGCGACGTAATTTCCTCATTTAGAGCCATTCCATAATGTCAAGAGCACCATCCGACAGCCGAATCCGCATCCGAGGCAAGTTGGATGTTCTTTACCAATTCTTGTTGCCGACGTAATTTCCTCATTTTAGAGCCATTCCATAATGTCAAGAGCACCATCCGACAGCCGAATCCGCATCTGAGACAAGTTGGATGTTCTTTACCAGTTCTTGTTGCCAACGTAATTTCCTCATTTTAGAGCCATTCCATAATGTCAAGAGCACCATCCGACAGCCGAATCTGCATCCGAGGCAAGTTGGATGTTCTTTACCAATTCTTGTTGGCGACGTAATTTCCTCATTTTAGAGCCATTCCATAATGTCAAGAGCACCATCCGACAGCCGAATCCACATCCGAGGCAAGTTGGATGCTCTTTGCCAATTCTTGTTGGCGACGTAATTTCCTCATTTAGAGCCATTCCATAATGTCAAGAGCACCATCCGACAGCCGAATCCGCATCCGAGGCAAGTTGGATGCTCTTTACCAATTCTTGTTGCCGACGTAATTTCCTCATTTTAGAGCCATTCCATAATGTCAAGAGCACCATCCGACAGCCGAATCCACATCCGAGGCAAGTTGGATGCTCTTTGCCAATTCTTGTTGGCGACGTAATTTCCTCATTTAGAGCCATTCCATAATGTCAAGAGCACCATCCGACAGCCGAATCCGCATCCGAGGCAAGTTGGATGCTCTTTACCAATTCTTGTTGCCGACGTAATTTCCTCATTTTAGAGCCATTCCATAATGTCAAGAGCACCATCCGACAGCCGAATCCACATCCGAGGCAAGTTGGATGCTCTTTGCCAATTCTTGTTGCCGACGTAATTTCCTCATTTTAGAGCCATTCCATAATGTCAAGAGCACCATCCGACAGCCGAATCCGCAACTGAGACAAGTTGGATGTTCTTTACCAGTTCTTGTTGCCAACGTAATTTCCTCATTTTAGAGCCATTCCATAATGTCAAGAGCACCATCCGACAGCCGAATCTGCATCCGAGGCAAGTTGGATGTTCTTTACCAATTCTTGTTGGCGACGTAATTTCCTCATTTAGAGCCATTCCATAATGTCAAGAGCACCATCCAACAGCCGAATCCGCATCCGAGGCAAGTTGGATGTTCTTTACCAATTCTTGTTGCCAACGTAATTTCCTCATTTTAGAGCCATTCCATAATGTCAAGAGCACCATCCGACAGCCGAATCCACATCCGAGGCGAGTTGGATGCTCTTTGCCAATTCTTGTTGGCGACGTAATTTCCTCATTTAAAGCCATTCCATAATGTCAAGAGCACCATCCGACAGCCGAATCCGCATCCGAGGCAAGTTGGATGTTCTTTACCAATTCTTGTTGCCGACGTAATTTCCTCATTTTAGAGTCATTCCATAATGTCAAGAGCACCATGCGACAGCCGAATCCACATCCAAGGCAAGTTGGATGCTCTTTGCCAATTCTTGTTGCCGACGTAATTTCCTCATTTTAGAGCCATTCCATAATGTCAAGAGCACCATCCGACAGCCGAATCCACATCCGAGGCAAGTTGGATGCTCTTTGCCAATTCTTGTTGCCAACGTAATTTCCTCATTTTAGAGCCACTCCATAATGTCAAGAGCACCATCCGACAGCCGAATCCACATCCGAGGCAAGTTGGATGCTCTTTGGCAATTGTTGTTGCCGACGTAATTTCCTCATTTTAGAACCATTCCATAATGTCAAGAGCACCTTCCGACAGCCGAATCCACATCCGAGGCAAGTTGGATGCTCTTTGCCAATTCTTGTTGGCGACGTAATTTCCTCATTTAGACCCATTCCATAATGTCAAGAGCACCATCCGACAGCCGAATCCGCATCCGAGGCAAGTTGGATGTTCTTTACCAATTCTTGTTGCCGACGTAATTTCCTCATTTTAGAGCCATTCCATAATGTCAAGAGCACCATCCGACAGCCGAATCCACATCCGAGGCAAGTTGGATGCTCTTTGCCAATTCGTGTTGCCGACGTAATTTCCTCATTTTAGAGCCATTCCATAATGTCAAGAGCACCATCCGACAGCCGAATCCACATCCGAGGCAAGTTGGATGCTCTTTGCCAATTCTTGTTGGCGACGTAATTTCCTCATTTAAAGACATTCCATAATGTCAAGAGCACCATCCGACAGCCGAATCCGCATCCGAGGCAAGTTGGATGTTCTTTACCAATTCTTGTTGCCGACGTAATTTCCTCATTTTAGAGCCAGTCCATAATGTCAAGAGCACCATCCGACAGCCGAATCCACATCCGAGGCAAGTTGGATGCTCTTTGCCAATTCTTGTTGGCGACGTAATTTCCTCATTTTAGAGCCATTCCATAATGTCAAGAGCACCATCCGACAGCCGAATCCACATCCGAGGCAAGTTGGATGCTCTTTGCCAATTCTTGTTGCCGATGTAATTTCCTCATTTTAGAGCCATTCCATAATGTCAAGAGCACCATCCGACAGCCGAATCCACATCCGAGGCAAGTTCGATGCTCTTTGCCAATTCTTGTTGCCGACGTAATTTCCTCATTTTAGAACCATTCCATAATGTCAAGAGCACGATCCGACAGCCGAATCCACATCCGAGGCAAGTTGGATGCTCTTTGCCAATTCTTGTTGGCGACGTAATTTCCTCATTTAGAGCCATTCCATAATGTCAAGAGCACCATCCGACAGCGGAATCCGCATCCGAGGCAAGTTGGATGTTCTTTACCAATTCTTGTTGTCGACGTAATTTCCTCATTTTAGAGCCATTCCATAATGTCAAGAGCACCATCCGACAACCGAATCCACATCCAAGGCAAGTTGGATGCTCTTTGCCAATTCTTGTTGCCGACGTAATTTCCTCATTTTAGAGCCATTCCATAATGTCAAGAGCACCATCCGACAGCCGAATCCACATCCGAGGCAAGTTGGATGCTCTTTGCCAATTCTTGTTGGCGACGTAATTTCCTCATTTAAAGACATTCCATAATGTCAAGAGCACCATCCGACAGCCGAATCCGCATCCGAGGCAAGTTGGATGTTCTTTACCAATTCTTGTTGCCGACGTAATTTCCTCATTTTAGAGCCATTCCATAATGTCAAGAGCACCATCCGACAGCCGAATCCACATCCGAGGCAAGTTCGATGCTCTTTGCCAATTCTTGTTGGCGACGTAATTTCCTCATTTTAGAGCCATTCCATAATGTCAAGAGCACCATCCGACAGCCGAATCCACATCCGAGGCAAGTTGGATGTTCTTTACCAATTCTTGTTGCCGACGTAATTTCCTCATTTTAGAGCCATTCCATAATGTCAAGAGCACCATCCGACAGCCGAATCCACATCCGAGGCAAGTTCGATGCTCTTTGCCAATTCTTGTTGGCGACGTAATTTCCTCATTTTAGAGCCATTCCATAATGTCAAGAGCACCATCCGACAGCCGAATCCACATCCGAGGCAAGTTGGATGTTCTTTACCAATTCTTGTTGCCGACGTAATTTCCTCATTTTAGAGCCATTCCATAATGTCAAGAGCACCATCCGACAGCCGAATCCACATCCGAGGCAAGTTGGATGCTCTTTGCCAATTCTTGTTGGCGACGTAATTTCCTCATTTAAAGACATTCCATAATGTCAAGAGCACCATCCGACAGCCGAATACGCATCCGAGGCAAGTTGGATGTTCTTTACCAATTCTTGTTGCCGACGTAATTTCCTCATTTTAGAGCCATTCATAATGTCAAGAGCACCATCCGACAGCCGAATCCACATCCGAGGCAAGTTCGATGCTCTTTGCCAATTCTTGTTGGCGACGTAATTTCCTCATTTTAGAGCCATTCCATAATGTCAAGAGCACCATCCGACAGCCGAATCCACATCCGAGGCAAGTTGGATGTTCTTTACCAATTCTTGTTGCCGACGTAATTTCCTCATTTTAGAGCCATTCCATAATGTCAAGAGCACCATCCGACAGCCGAATCCACATCCGAGGCAAGTTGGATGCTCTTTGCCAATTCTTGTTGCCGACGTAATTTCCTCATTTTAGAGCCATTCCATAATGTCAAGAGCACCATCCGACAGCCGAATCCACATCCGAGGCAAGTTGGATGTTCTTTACCAATTCTTGTTGCCGACGTAATTTCCTCATTTTAGAGCCATTCCATAATGTCAAGAGCACCATCCGACAGCCGAATCCACATCCGAGGCAAGTTGGATGCTCTTTGCCAATTCTTGTTGCCGACGTAATTTCCTCATTTTAGAGCCATTCCATAATGTCAAGAGCACCATCCGACAGCCGAATCCACATCCGAGGCAAGTTGGATGCTCTTTGGCAATTCTTGTTGCCGACGTAATTTCCTCATTTTAGAGCCATTCCATAATGTCAAGAGCACCATCCGACAGCCGAATCCGCATCCGTGGCAAGTTGGATGTTCTTTACCAATTCTTGTTGCCGACGTAATTTCCTCATTTTAGAGCCATTCCATAATGTCAAGAGCACCATCCGACAGCCGAATCCACATCCGAGGCAAGTTGGATGCTCTTTGCCAATTCTTGTTGGCGACGTAATTTCCTCATTTTAGAGCCATTCCACAATGTCAAGAGCACCATCCGACAGCCAAAGCCACATCCGAGGCAAGTTGGATGTTCTTTACCAATTCTTGTTGCCGACGTAATTTCCTCATTTTAAAGCCATTCCATAATGTCAAGAGCACCATGCGACAGCCGAATCCACATCCAAGGCAAGTTGGATGCTCTTTGCCAATTCTTGTTGCCGACGTAATTTCCTCATTTTAGAGCCATTCCATAATGTCAAGAGCACCATCCGACAGCCAAATCCATATCCGAGGCAAGTTGGATGTTCTTTACCAATTCTTGTTGCCGACGTAATTTCCTCATTTTAGAGCCATTCCATAATGTCAAGAGCACCATCCGACAGCCGAATCCACATCCGAGGCAAGTTGGATGTTCTTTACCAATTCTTGTTGCCGACGTAATTTCCTCATTTTAGAGCCATTCCATAATGTCAAGAGCACCATCCGACAGCCGAATCCACATCCGAGGCAAGTTGGATGTTCTTTACCAATTCTTGTTGCCGACGTAATTTCCTCATTTTAGAGCCATTCCATAATGTCAAGAGCACCATCCGACAGCCGAATCCACATCCGAGGCAAGTTGGATGCTCTTTGCCAATTCTTGTTGCCGACGTAATTTCCTCATTTTAGAGCCATTCCATAATGTCAAGAGCACCATCCGACAGCCGAATCCACATCCGAGGCAAGTTGGATGTTCTTTACCAATTCTTGTTGTCGACGTAATTTCCTCATTTTAGAGCCATTCCATAATGTCAAGAGCACCATCCGACAGCCGAATCCACATCCGAGGCAAGTTGGATGCTCTTTGCCAATTCTTGTTGCCGACGTAATTTCCTCATTTTAGAGCCATTCCATAATGTCAAGAGCACCATCCGACAGCCGAATCCACATCCGAGGCAAGTTGGATGCTCTTTGCCAATTCTTGTTGCCGACGTAATTTCCTCATTTTAGAGCCATTCCATAATGTCAAGAGCACCATCCGACAGCCGAATCCACATCCGAGGCAAGTTGGATGCTCTTTGCCAATTCTTGTTGGCGACGTAATTTCCTCATTTAAAGCCATTCCATAATGTCAAGAGCACCATCCGACAGCCGAATCCGCATCCGAGGCAAGTTGGATGTTCTTTACCAATTCTTGTTGCCGACGTAATTTCCTCATTTTAGAGCCATTCCATAATGTCAAGAGCACCATCCGACAGCCGAATCCACATCCGAGGCAAGTTGGATGCTCTTTGCCAATTCTTGTTGGCGACGTAATTTCCTCATTTAGAGCCATTCCATAATGTCAAGAGCACCATCCGACAGCCGAATCCACATCCGAGGCAAGTTGGATGTTCTTTACCAATTCTTGTTGCCGACGTAATTTCCTCATTTTAGAGCCATTCCATAATGTCAAGAGCACCATCCGACAGCCGAATCCGCATCTGAGACAAGTTGGATGTTCTTTACCAGTTCTTGTTGCCAACGTAATTTCCTCATTTTAGAGCCATTCCATAATGTCAAGAGCACCATCCGACAGCTGAATCCGCATCCGAGGCAAGTTGGATGTTCTTTACCAATTCTTGTTGGCGACGTAATTTCCTCATTTAGAGCCATTCCATAATGTCAAGAGCACCATCCAACAGCCGAATCCGCATCTGAGGCAAGTTGGATGCTCTTTACCAATTCTTGTTGGCGACGTAATTTTCTCATTTAGAGCCATTCCATAATGTCAAGAGCACCATCCGACAGCCGAATCCGCATCCTTGGCAAATTTCCGATTTAAATTAACTTTCAAAGGTCTCATTTGGCACTCTTGATGTTAACTGTACTACGGCTAGCCACCAGTAGCCGCCTAGATCGACCATCAAAACCACCTTTTATCGTGCGCCAAGCCACTTCCGTAGCAGAGGATATCCCAACATCTTTTATACTACACAATACAAAGTCCCTAAGCATGAACCAGCATTCAAAGTACAATTTTCCTTTTATGAGCAGACATACAGGGTATCCCAAAAAGAGTGACCCGATTTTAACTTGTAATAGTATTGAGACAAATGTCATTAGGTATATGAAACAGCGCTGGATGTTATCGGCATTTTCCAAAGTTTTCGAAAAAATCCGCTAGATGTCGCTACGAGCGCTGACCTGGAGCGTGCAGCTAGTCTCGCGCAATATGGCATCCGCGCTACAGAAGGCGTATTGTGTTACTGAATTTAGTTATACTCAATCAGTGATTACAGTTCAGTGGACGTTTCATATTCGGTTTTGTGCTAAACCACCGTCACCAAAGAACATTCGTCGGTGGTATAAACAGTTTGAAGAAACAGGGTGCCTCTGTAGAGGCAAAAGTTCCTGAACAAACAGTGGAACAAATCCGACGAGCATTTGAGCAGAGCCCCTGCAAGTCTATGTGTCCATTGTGCTAGCTGAGAACTTGCGTTACCACGCATGACAGTGTGGCGTGTGTTACAGCGTCGTTTAGCCCTCAAACGATACCGATTACAACTGGTATGAGCTCTTCGAGATACTGACAAAGTGAAGTGAGTGAACTTTAGCAATGCTATTCAAGAGGACGTTGAAGATGACACGTTTATGTCACAGTTGATATTCAGCGATGAGGCAACTTTCCATATTAGTAGTAAGGTTTACGGTCATAATGTGCGTATATGGGGGCTCGAAAATCCTCATGACACTATTGAACACAAACGTGATTCACCAAAAGTGAATATTTTTGTGTTCTTTCGCAAAGCAAGGTTTATGGACCCTACTTCTTTTAGGGAGAAACTGTAACAGGATGGTCGAAGGTTCGAATCCTGCCTCGGACATGGATGTGTATGATGTCCTTAGGTTAGTTAGGTTTATGTAGTTCTAAGTCTAGGTGATGATGATCTCAGATGTTAAGTCCCATAGTGCTTAGAGCCATTTGAACCGTAACAGGACAATCATATCTTGCAATGCTATGGAACTGGTTATTCCCACAACTTGACTCTGACAATTTCATCTATCAGCAAGATGGAGTACCACCGCACTGGCACAACAATTTGTGCAGTTTCCTCAATGCCATCGTACCTCAACATTGGATAAGTCATGTAGGACTGCAAGACCAGGCTTTACACCCTTGGCCTAGTAGGTCCCTTGACTTAACACCATGTGATTTCTTCCTGTGGGGATATGATAAACAATGTGCTTACATTCCTCCCTTACCTCGTGACATTGATGAACTAAAAACCAGAATATCAGCTGCTGTAGCTTCAGTGACAGAAGACACCTTACGCTCAGTTTGGGATGAATATGGCTATTGGTTAGATGTCGTTTGTGCAGCCAATGGAGGACATATTGAACGTTTATGGTGGATTTTTATAAACTTCTGTCTTTTCTGAGTAATTTAGTATGCAATTTGTTGGTGTTAAGCGCTTCTCCCCAACAAATAATTCTATTTAAAATCAGGTTATTCTTTCCGGGACACCCTGTATATTACGAAATTTCATCATTTTTAAATATCCTTTAGCTATAACAATAAATATACTACAAACTTCAACTTTCTCTCTGACAATTGCATGACCTTCATTATTAGAGAACAGCTACTTCATAGTTATATACAAACAGATGCACATTATAACCTTCTTACAATCGATATTGGTGTGACTCGTACAAAGTTGGAACTTGCAGGCACTCTTTCCAAGTGGTCGACAGATAACAAACACCTCACTGCTCAAACAGACGTATTTGCTGGTAGTGCAGACACACTCGTCCATCATTTGGGTTACTCAAAGGTGTGTCCCTGCTGGGTTCTTCACTGCCTAACAGAACACAACAAAGAGCAACGAAGCACCATCTGTGCGGAATTACTTGCGCTTTAGGAGGCTGATCATGACAACATAGGTTCATCACTCCGATTCGGAAACAAATCGGCAATTCTTGGAGTGCTGCCACACCACCTCCCCTCCGATGAAGAAGTTCAAAGCCACAACCTCAACTGGTAAAGTGGCCGCAAAGGTTTCCTGGGACTCTGAAAGTGTTGATTCTGTTTCATGTCCTTCCTCATGGTACAACAATCAACCCTGAAGTGTACTGCGCTACTCTCAGAAAGCTGAAGAAACGACTTCAGTGTGTTCATCTCTACAGAAATGGAAACGAACTTTTCTTTCTCTATGACAACACAAGGTCTCATAGGTCTGCATATATACGAGAGGAGCTTACAAAACTTCATCCGAACTGTTCTCCCTTGTCCATCCTACAGGCTGGGATCCACACCTTCCGACTTCCATCTGTTTGGTCCAATGATGGATGCACCCCTCGGGAAGTTATTTATGTAGCAAGTCGTTGGCTCCGACGTCGACCAGTAAAGTGGTACCATGCGGGCATACAGGCAGTTCCAACAATATGGCGTAAAGCTGTTGCATAGTACGCAGATTACGTTGAAAAATTGGGTATTGTAACCAGAAAAGTGGGGAATAATATCACACACTCGAATTCTGAATAAAACCAACCTATTTTGAGGAAAAATTATGCTGCATTAGCTATTGCATGCCCATTGTAAGATGAACATCAACAGAAATAAGGATAATGGGGTGTAATTGAATTAAATCAAGCGATGCTATGGGAATCAGATTACGATATGAGAGAATAAATGTAGAAGATGTTATCTGGGCAGCAAAACAACTGATGATGGCCGAAGCAGATAGGATACGAAATGCAGACTGGCAACAGCAGGAAAAGAATTTACTAAAAAGAGGAATTTCTTAACATTTAATGTCAGATAAGTATTAGGAAGTCTTTCCTGAAGGTATTTATCTGGAATTTAGCGTTCTATCGAAATGAAACGTAGATATAAGCAATTCAGACAGGGAGAACAGAAGGTTTCGAAATGTGGTGCCACAGAAGATTGAGGAGACACTGAATCTAATTGCAGAAAGAAGAAATTTATGGCACAACTTGACTAAAATACGGTATCGTTTGATAGGACACATCCGGAAGTACCAACTAATTGTCAGGTTGGTAATGAAAGGAAGTGTGAGGGTAAAAGTTGTAACTGGATACCTAGGTCTGAGTGCACTAAGCAGATTCAAATTGACATGGGCCACAGTACTTATGAAATGGTTTGCAGAGGATAGACTAGCATGGAGGGCTGCATCAAACCAGTCTCTGGACTGAAGACCACTACACACACAGACGCTGATTAAACAGAGTCGTTTGGTATACTCGTACATAAAAATATCATTCTGTTTGTGTTTTATTGTGGCATTTTTCTAACTGAGGTTCAACATTTTGAGCACTTGGTACAACAATGAAACTTAATTCCGGAGGTCAACAAGCTACCTCCTGACCAGGAAGTAGCTTGTTAATTTGGTTCAGAAGAATCAATACAAAGAAACGAAACATAACACAAATTACTTTAAGCAAAAATGTCCAGGTATCAGTTCAAGAAAGATTACACAATGGATGATCAACATAGGGTGGCTCAAGAGCAATTGGAATTACCTGGACTAGAACTTCCTTGGCACGGGATGCGAGACGTAGAAGGTAGCAGACCAAATGGTCTATAGTTTGCGTTTCTACGCAGTCACAGTTGGTAGTGCCGACTAGAAATTAAAGAAAATTGCAACGGGTGGCCAAATTAATCATGAAACTATGGGTGCCACACCTCACACATATATGTTAATGGAGGGACTTACCAAACTACGAACAGAAACTAGCAGTCACTACAACAATTTGATTTATTGCCATAAGACATCAAACAAATTCGTTTACCCACTGACTGAAGCGTATAAACATTGAATAAGAGGAAAAGAGATTGCAAATACGAACTACATTGATATCCTAAGTTAAAACAACAAACCGGCATTTTGCAAGGTTGCCTTTATTTTGCCATAAAATAGTATAATCAGGTGATAGTCAAGTAGAAACAATATAAAGAATACAGAACGTAAACAGCTGCAACTTGCATAAGAATGGACAAAAATGTTCTTCGGTATTTCCAACTTAACAGATTTGCACACACATTCTGGCAACTGGTTAATGCACTTAATATGGAGTGTGACCACCTCTGCCAGCAACACAGGCCTGACAAGCGATGGTGCATGCTGTGAATGGTGCCATCAATCTCTAGTTGAGGCAGTAATGCCCATTCTTTCTGCAGCACCGCTCGCAAGTCTTGGAGAGTGGTTCGTGGATGCTGACGAGATGCAACCCGTGTCCCTAGTGCATTCCAGACGTGCTCCATGGGATTCAAATTGGAAGAGCGAGCTGGCCACGGTAAGAGTGCAATATCTGCTGTTTCCAAGAAAACATCAACCACGTGTGCTCTCGAGGTCGAGCATTGTCGTCTGAGCCCACAGCACCTTGCAACAACGGCGCAGGAGGTACCAAGATCTCACCACGATACTTGACAGCAGTTAAACCTTGTCGATTTAACTGTACAGTTTCACGAAGAGGTGTTCGAGTGGCTAACGTAATCCCTGCCCACGCTATTAGGGATCATCAAACAAAATGGTTCAAATGGCTCTTGGCACTATGGACTTAACATCTGAGGTCATCAGTCCCCTAGAACTCAGAACTACTTAAACTCAACTAACCTAAGGATATCAGACACATCCATACCCGAGGCAGGATTCGATCCTGCGACCATATCGATCGCGCGGTTCCAGACTGAAGCGCCTAGAACCGCTCGGCCACACCGGCCGGCTAGGTATCATCATCGATATGCTACTTTCCACAATGGCTGGGTTCCGAAATCGTGTTCCACGTTCCCTCCAAATGTGAATCCATCGAGAATCACTGACTAGACCAAATCTGGATTCATCTGTGAAAAGAAAATGGGCCTACTCATCGACCATCCAGGTTGCATATCGACGGCTACACTCTAGACATTCCATTTTGTAAAGATGCGCCAGAGGTACTCGTACAGCAGGTCTCTGACAATAAAGACCACTCTGCGGAAGCCTTCTGTACACCGTTGGCCTCGCTGAAACACATTCAGTGGTTAGATGCCAGCTGTCGTGCAATACTAGGGCGGGCCCTTGCAGCCAACTAACAGTTCTCTCTTTCTGATGTTACATGTGGTCGCCCCAACCTGGTCTTCCGGACACAGTTTCTATCTCTATAAACTGTCGCTTCATCCGAAAAACAACAGAGCGGTTCACATTAAGCCCTCGGGCCACACCAGTTTCCAGCTATCCTGCTTCCATTCTTCCCATGGCCTTCCACCACTGAGAGCCTGGTACGCGTCTTCCCTGTAACATACTGCACCGTCTGTGACTGTGTACACAGCGATTACCCGAAAAACGCTGTCCCGTTTGATATATGCCCTGACGTCATCGTTGGCGTGGTTGTCCGTTGATCAGAATGCCATTTTCTGTGCAGGACACGATCGCGCGGATATTTGTTGACATTTTGTATGGTTATATCGTGACACAGGATGGGGAAACAGTGGTTTGTTGCTTGATTTTGGACACCAGTGTATAACTTTGGCAAAGGTGGTGGAAGCATGGAGATGTATTACGAAACTATCGCAAGGATATGGCCAATGACAGCAAAAATTGTTTGAAGAAAGATGCTTGGTAAAGCAAGAACAAACAACAATACTTTCTCCAAAGTTCATGACGGCTGCAACTAGCAAGCTGTAAATGTTAAATCTGTTCAGTGAAACCCTGCTGAAATTTAACTAGCATTATGTTGTATTCGCTTCAGTGGCTGTATCGTTGGCAAATGGTTACCTGAAAGTTGTGAGAATAGGTGACGGTTATGGTAGCCACTGGAAATTCAGAATACTTTGCTCTTAGTCAGAGTCATCCTTCTAAGCAGTTTGTAGGGAAGCAGCCTACTCACGCTGTATAAAATTCTCATCAGTCCTTCCATTGTGTGCCAGCCTAGTCCGCTGTAACTAGCTCTGACGTCATAAATGTTGCGCAATACTTTTAAAATCAAGTAAATAACCTGAAACGGTTCTAGCATGTCAGGAGTAATACTAAATTAATATGTGTTGAATATCAGTTCGATAACTTTAACCATTTTCGAAATTTGGACGTTTTTCTGTAAAAATCATTGGCACAACAGAAAAGAGCTAGAGATTTAAAAATTTATATTTAGATTCCTTTTCCATAATAATTTAATAGAAACAGTACTTTGGACCTCACAAATTAAGATTTTAGTTGAAATTCAATATTTTCTGGTTTTTGTCTTAAAAATTAAGGAAGCAAGATAGATTAAGTAGGCTAATAAATAAGACTAGGATGTTTATATTTAAGTAGAATGGAGATCAGCAATAACCATAAAGATGTGAGAAGTTTCATTTGAATAACTATAAAACTATAGCGATAGCGTATCTCCAAAGGGCAAGTTCGGAGCTCGTCTACTGCGTGTAGTGCAATGAAATTAATTCTCTCGCCCAAAATATTTAACTTAGCCGCGTTAAACTTTTATTATGGTTACTTACCTGTGTGCTGAATGCACAAATAAATTGAGAGCTTCATCGGCCATCAGCAAAAGAAGCTATGATTTATTCGGTAACTTAAAGTGATGCATTACTAGCCCAGCGGCTAGTCGGGAGAGCCGATTTGATCAGGCATTCCCTTAGCCGTCCGCACCGCGGCTTTATATATCAGAACGCTGCGAGAGGAAGCAAGGCCCCAGTTCTCTCCAGACGCTGAATAGCTCGCCATCTGTGTTGGGAGTCGCGTCCCGTCGGTATCATTGCTATAGACAGCCTCGGATGCCGTATTAAGTTACTCGGGATACGCGTAACCATGAAATCATTTTCGAGTGAAGTGTTAATTCTGGGATGACTTTAATTATCTATCTTCAGTTTGCGTATGTCGTATTTTCACGTGCCGCCACGGGACAGACATTCTACCATTATTTAGCGTGGCGTTTGATGAACATTATCATCAAATTATGGCGAGCATTCACTTAAACATTTAATTTGGACAGTTATAGTTGCATCAGCGCATTAGACTCTGAACTGCTCTGTTAGTTAGATTGTGTGGATTCTTTTTTTTTTTCTTCATCCGTGACTTTCAGAATATAGCGAACGTTTTTACACGATCGTTTTTGATTATGAATCCCAGACAATTTCCTAATTCCTCAGAGCTTTAAGCTGTAGCTATAAGTGTATTTCTCAGATGAAGTGGGCACTAGGAATTCTAATTACAGGCTTCACGTTTTGCTGATCACTTTCTGGATGTCAATATTGTAATTAGAGAGCCAGTGTTGAGAACGGCAAAAGACAGCATAAATAATAGGAACATTTATATAAATAACAAATAATTTCCACCTGCCGCCCCAGAAGTTCTCTGCCATATCCTGGAACAAGTATACTCTTCGAAGTCCCTGTAGCAAGCGGATTATGGCCTTACTCTATGAAACTTATCTCGTTCTGCCAGACTGGGAATCTCACCGGCCAGCTACAGTAGACCTTGCAAGTTCTAAACTATAATCAGTTTATAAACAAGTTCAACAATTACAATTTCTTCCATTCCGTTGTTGTGGCTCACACAGCAAACAGTAGATAAAATACATTCTTGGTTGCGGAGGTTTTTATTTTCAAACTTCAATGACATTCGAAAATAAAAACCTCTGCAACCAAGCCTGTGTTTTACCTCACGATTAATAACTTACCACCCTCGCAGATTTCGTCGTGGTTAACCAATAATGGTGCGGGCACAGGAGAGAAAGCAGAAAATTTCTCCCACTGCATGACAGATTTCCAGTCATGGCCAACCAAAAGCCTTGCATGTAGGCATGCATGAGAAAACGCGACTTCTACTAAAATAATTTCTATGAGCTAAGCACAGAACCCATTACTCTGGTTCAAGTCAACATTCTTGCATGGCAAGGCAGTGACCAGCGGCTGCTATCACGGTATGAAGCTCTTTGCTTTTGCCTGGTGTTCAGGTCTTATCTCGTCAGAAGGATTCCTTTTAATGACTCGCACGACGCAGTTATTACGAATACAGTCCATCATCTCCTACGCTTTGTTACGCGCGCATTTTATTAATGAAACAAATGAAATATTGCATAAGCCACTGCCAAATCTCACTATACGTACCAAAGAAAGGGCAACACGCACGAACACAGCTAATGCCAATTTATATATAACCAGTAACCAGATTCTTTAAAAAATCGAACTCCCGTGTATGAAACAGCGAAAACACTTCTCTCTATTTTACAAATAAGTTAATGTGTTAAATAATTAACGATAAGCAGGTAAGAGAGAAAAAGGTCGGAAAATATTTGAAATTATGTTTAAGTTTGTTGCAAGTCTCTAAGTGCTCTGATGATCAAATAATTGGTGAATAAAGTCTGTATAGTCTGCGAACCATTTCAAGCAAAAGCTAATCTTTCACACATTTCTGTGTTTACGAAATCAATTCAAAAAAATTCCGCAACATTCGTAATTTCGTGCCAATGGTGTATTGGAACGGAATGCCGTTGGCATCCCGGAAAACGCCTGTGTCTGATGTGTAACTGCCGGAAGTTCCGTTGTTGTATGTCTGTTAGTTATTGTTGTGTGCTGTATTGAATGAAACGTTGTGTCGCACGGTTTGCGAGTTTCGAAATGTCAGAGTTGAGGAGCAATGCGTCTGCGTTAAATTTTGATCGAAACTCAAGAAAATCTTTACAGAACATACCAAATGATGCAGGAAGCCTACGGTAATGAGTGCTTAAGACGTACTTGGTGTTACGAATGGTTCACGCAGTTTAAAAATGGGCGGACGGGGAAGTCAAACGTCTACCGACAACGCTCATGTCAGGAACGTCAACGAAATTGTTATTACCAATCGAAGATTGACTGTCCCAGGGATTGTAGAAGAAAGTAACAGCTCAATTGGATCATGTCATGAAATCCGGACACAACATTTTGGAATGCATCGAGTTACCGCCAAGTTCGTGCCACGGGTCGAGAGTCAAGACGAGAAATCTCTTTGCTTCCCAATCTGTGAACGGCTTTTGGATCACTCAAATGAGAACGAGGTGTTCCTTAAGAGAATCACAACTGATGGTGAGACGTGGGTCTACGGTAGGGTGACCAAACGCCCCGGAAAACCGGGATTGTCCCGGTTTTCATTCCTGTGTACCGGTGTCCCGAAAATTAGTTTCGGGACGCTCAAAAGTCCCGGAATTCAGTTTTAAAATACATTTCGTGAAACTTTCTAAAATTTTTGGGATTTCGCTATATTAAAGGAAATAGAACACAAGAAATTAATATATTTTAGCTTATTTGCCTAAAACCTCCATTGTCCCATACTAGTAATCACAGTATCAGTATTGATACACTCAGGCAATAATTTACTTTGAGTGGTACTTTGGCCAACAAGTAGTAAGTTGTTTTATTGTAAGAGAGCTATGAAACCGTCCGATTGTCGCGCCACTTACTCACACACTCACTGTCAGAACAGTGAAATAGTTGATGTTTTGTCAGACAAACTGCAATAGTATTTCTCATATTAGTGGTATTATTGCTGCAGTACTGTGAAACGCAATGCCGAAACGTGCCTGCAAGTTCAGTGACTGTTATTCCAAGGACTGGAATTTCATTAAGAAAGGTCGTTTTGATTACGAGGCAGAGTGTTCCGTGTGTAACTGTTTTATTAGTATAAGTCATGGTGGACGTTCCGACATAGTTGATCACATCAGGTCAAAGAAACACATTAACAGGTACAGTGCACCGAGCAGCAGTAAAACTCTACAAAATTATTTTGTGAAACATCAGTCAAGTGAAGAGACGAAAGTTTGAGCAGCCGAGCTTACACTAGTCTACCACACGGTAAAACATCACCAAACTTATAGATCTAGTGATTGTGCTAATAAGCTTAACAGCATTACGTTCAGCAAGAACTACAGTGTCATCTTAGTGAAAGGAGTTATTGCTCCCCAGAGTGTACAGGAAAGCCTTGAATACATCAAAAAGTCTTCTTTCTACGGGATGTCCACTGATGCCAGCAATCATAAGGCCACCAAAATATTTCCGTTTGTTGTTCAGTTTTTCGATATTAATCAGGGAATTCAAACCAAACTTTTGAAGCTGAGTTCCCTACCTAATGAAACATCTGACGAAATTTCAAGATTTTGTATGAATACTATCGAAATGTTTGATCTTGAGAAAAATAAATGTGTGACATTTTGTGGAGACAACAGCAACAAAACCTTTTGTGGTTTAAAAAGACAAGGCAAATGCAACGTATTTACCAAATTAAAGGCAACATTGCATGAAAACCTTGAAAGCATAGGGTGCCCTGCACAGATAATCTAGATTATATCAATCTTTTGTATCCTCTTATTAGTTATGAGAATCGTGTTAACAAAATGTATCAACAAAACATTAATATTTAAAATTAAGAAACCTCGGTACATGTGGAATGAGGTGTCCATTGGCACCCGGGTGAATGTGTCCCGGTTTTCACCGATAATAATTTGTTCACCCTAGTCTACGGTTGTAATGTTGAGACCGAGCTTCAATTGCACAATGGGTCGGAAAAGGTTCTCTAAGACCAAAACCAGCTCGTCAGGTCAGGTCAAATGTCAAAGTCATGTTGATACTGTAAGTAGGCTGTTTAGGTTTTTATGTTGCTAACGCCACGTAGCGCTCTGTATGAAAATCACTGACTGTGCTGTGTGCAGTCTGTGGCTGGTTGGACTCATTATTGGAATATTCGCCAGTGTAGCCTTTGAGAGTTGAACGTGAACAGCGCGTAGCGTTGGGCAGTTGGAGGTGAGCCGCCAGCAGTGGTGGATATGGAGAGAGAGATACCAGAGTTCTGAGAGGTTGCTATAAGCCGACGATCTGGACGTGTGTCTGCCAGAAGAAGGAAATTTGTAAAGATGGATGTCATGAATTGATAGATATAGATATATGATGACTTTTGAACACTATCAAGGTAAATACGTTGTTAGGTCTCTATCAATATATTTCATTTTCTAACTATGCCTATCTATAGTTAGTGCCTTCAGTAGTTAGAATCTTTTATTTACATGGTAGTATTGGCGCTCGCTGTATTGCAGTAGTTCGAGTAACGAAGATTTTTGTGAGGTAAGTGATTTGTGAAAGGTATAGGTTAATGTTAGTCAGGGCCATTCTTTTGTAGGGATTATTGAAAGTCAGATTGCGTTGCGCTAAAAAAATATTGTTAGTGATGTTCAGAATAAGTAAAGAGAGAACTACCTGAGTACGTTCTGTTTTACTCAGCTGTATTTGTATCAAATAACGTAGAAGTTTACTAGCATAGTCATTCATAATTTTTCTAAGTGGACGTTTCAATAGTTTTCTTTGACTTTGAAGGCTTAATCCATCATGAATTCGTGCCACAGGGACAAACTATTAACCGATGGTACCGTCGGGACGCGTTGCGACGCCTGCGAGAAAATGTGAGAAGGAATGTCGCGAGACAATTCATGACTCTCTTGCATCACGATAGCGCACATGCACATTCATCTCTGTTGGTGCGCAACTGTTGCACAAAAAACGAAATCACTGTGCTTCCTCAACCTCCGTACTCTCCAGACCTGGCGGCTGAGGACTTTTTTTATTTGCAAAGTTGAAAACCTCGTTGGGAGGACGAAAATTTGTAACGATAGATGAAATGAAAGACAACTCGCAGACGGCGCTTAGCCCGATCAGCAAATGGCGTACTAAGTGCTTCCGGAAGTGGAAACGGCGTTGGGAGGGACTTATCAATTGTGGAGGACAGTATTTCGAAGGAGACCATGCAAAATAAGTAAAGGGGTAAGCGCAGAGAAAGTTTGAGGACACAGATGACAAATTTTTTGACCAGGCCCCGTATGACGTCATATCTCCTGTACTGACTGTGGCAGAGTGATATAATTTTGAAGGTACATTCCATAGTGTATGTGGGTACTGCCTGCAAAATGTGATGCGAATAGAGTTTGTTGTAAATAAGTAATAAATTAAAATATGATGCCCGAACAGTGAAAATGTAGGAAGTGATGAATTTCTTTCATTATTTTGTGTGTGTTTAGTTAGAGGGGAGGGGGCTGGGAGAGGGGGAGGTTCTGTTAGTAGAAGTTCCACTAGGTTTTGAAATTGTGTGTTAAGTTTGTCGGAAGTTGTTAAGTGCTCATTCTCAAATACTGCATGTATACAGGGTGAGGCACTAACTATTGCCACCAAAAATAGCTCCGAAAGTATGATAGGAGCTGAAAAGTTTGTCGGACAAAAGTTGCATGGGACTTTGGGGGCCATAATATGACGTTGGTTTTTTGTTGCTAGGTGGGCTCGCTTCAGAGATATGAAGGTCAATTTCGTTTTTTTAAATGGGATGCTATGGTTTAGTACTTATTTCTGATAGTGGCTATCGAGATGAATGCATTAATGTGTAACAGTAACGTCTTTGAAGATCAACCTAGGTCACAAGGATGGTATGAACGTCCATTGACAGAAGGCTTTCGAAGGGATGGCCATTGGGATCAATGCAGTGCGGCAATCTTCTTATCGTGGATTGAGTGGTATTCCTTATCACTCCGGCACTTATCGAAGCAAATGCTCTGACAATTCTCTCTCGCATGTCTTCAGGTGTAGTTGGAACGTCTTTATGAACAACGTATTTTACGAATCCTCACAAAAAAGAATCCAGAGGCATCAAGTCTGGCGAACGAGCCGGCCACGACACATCTCCTCCACGTTCAATCCAGCGATTTGGGAATTGTCTGTGCAAATCATTTCTACCCATCAGCGAAAAATGAGCCGGACACCCATCGTGTTGATACCACATTCTGTTCCTTGTTCCTAAAGGTATTTCTCCCAATAACAGACCTAATGTTTCTTGCAGGAATGTGGTGTACTTCCTACCATTAAGATTTTCCTCGATGAAATTGGGATCTAAATTTCTGTCCTCCAGAATCCCACACCATACATTCACCGAACACGGTTTTTGGTGTGCAACTTGCCGCAGCCAACGTGGATTTTCAGTTGCCCAATAATGCATGTAACACAAATTAATATTTCCATGGTTCGTGAACGTAGCCGCGTCAGTAAATAACATCAAATTAATAAATGTGTCATTCCTCTGAATCTGAAGCTGAGTCTATCGGCAGAATTCAATGTGACACATACAATCCGTATCAGTTAATTATTGGTGGAGACTGATATGGTAAGGATGACATTTATGGCGATGCAGCACACGAACAACACTACTCTGGCTCATGCCAGATTCCGTTTGACGTGAACTAACACAAGGATCTCGAGCCCCACTGTGCAAGAGTATCAATTTCCGTTTCCTCGTTAGTAACTTTCCTTTGCCGGATATATTCCCGATGCGTTAAAGATCCAGGTGTTCTCAGTTTATCACACACATATTTAAATATACAACGTGTAGGGTGAGTACGTTGAGGATATCTTTCAGCGTGTAAGTCTCTAGCTCTCACTGAATTTCGTTGTCATTCTCCATAAATGAGAATCATATCGACTTGTTCTTCGAAGGAATACATCATTCACATTTGCTTGATTCGACCTTACAAGTCTTACTGTTCCTATTAGTGTTGCATTCCGATACCCTCGAATGGTGTTTACATGCCAATAGCACGTTAGATGGATACGCCGTATTCGGCGAATATTTAGTTGGTTGGTTTGGGGGATTAAAGGGACCAGACTGCTTCGGTCATCGGCCCCCAATATTTAGTATTCTCACGATATACAAGAGAGAATTGTCAGAGCATGTGCTTCGGTAAGTGCCGATGTGATAAGGAATACCACTCAGTCCATGATAAGAAGACTGCACCACTGCATTGATACCAATGGTCATCACTTCGAACACCTTCTGTAAATGGACGTTCAGGCCGCCTTTGTGATCTTCAGTGACCTTCAAAGACCTTACTGTTACACATCATAGAATTCGTCTCGATATCCGCTGTCAGAAAATAAGTACCAAAACTACAGCATCCCATTAAAAAAAAAAAAAAAAGAAAAAAAGTTGGCCTTCATATCTCTGACGCGACTCCACCTAGCGAAAAAAAAGCCAACGTCATATTATGGCCTCCGCTGTCCCATGCAACACTTGTTACAAAAAATTTTCAGATACTATCATACAGGGTGATTCAAAAAGAATACCACAACTTTAGGAATTTAAAACTCTGCAACGACAAAAGGCAGAGCTAAGCACTATCTGTCGGCGAATTAAGGGAGCTATAAAGTTTCATTTAGTTGTACATTTGTTCGCTTGATGCGCTGTTGACTAGGCGTCAGCGTCAGTTGATGCTAAGATGGCGACCGCTCAACAGAAAGCTTTTTGTGTTATTGGGTACGGCAGAAGTGAATCGACGACAGTTGTTCAGCGTGCATTTCGAACGAAGTATGGTGTTAAACCTCCTGATAGATGGTGTATTAAACGTTGGTATAAACAGTTTACAGAGAATGGGTGTTTGTGCAAAGGGAAAAGTTCTGGACGGCCGAGAACGAGTGATGAAAATGTAGCACGCGTCCAGTAAGCATTTGTTCGCAGCCCAGGAAAATCGACTCGCAGAGCTAGCAGAGAGCTGCAAATTCCACAATCAACTGTATGGAGAGTCCTACGAAAAAGGTTAGTTATGAAACCTGAACGTCAACTACCCGAGGCGATGGATCGGCCGCCAGGCAGCCCGTGACAGAGCACTTCATCACTGGCCTCCAAGAAGCCCTGATCTTACCCCCTGCGATTTTTTCTTATGGGGGTATGTTAAGGATATGGTGTTTCAGCCACCTCTCCCAGCCACCATTGATGATTTGAAACGAGAAATAACAGCAGCTATCCAAACTGTTACGCCTGATATGCTACAGAGAGTGTGGAACGAGTTGGAGTATCGGGTTGATATTGCTCGAGTGTCTGGAGGGGGCCATATTGAACATCTCTGAACTTGTTTTTGAGTAAAAAAAACCTTTTTAAATACTCTTTGTAATGATGTATAACAGAATGTTATATTATGTTTCTTTCATTAAGTACACATCTTTAAAGTTGTGGTATTCTTTTTGAATCACCCTGTATTTTAGGAGTTATTCTAGGTGGCAATAGTTAGTGACTCATCCTGTATATTCTGGGTATTTTTGCGCGCCACAGTTAAACTGCCTCAAGATACTAACTATAATACTTGTCTTCTCGTGTCAAACATGAAACTTGAGATTGTAGCCTAGCTGTTAATATGTATTTTATGACGGCATTTAAATTTTTACATTCGGTTGATAATTATATTAAGTACTGAGACTCACGTTTTTTGGTGCCCCTGGAAGCTGTAAAGCAGGTAACCTACAACTCCACTTCCGAATCAGCCGTTCGGTAGTACAAGTATAAGACGAAACAGAAGAATAAAGCAAATATTTTATATTACTGCAGGAAGTAAAGACTGAGTAGCTACATAAAGCGAATAGCATAATATAGATTCAGCGAAACAAAATTAAGCTTTATTTAACAAATCATAAAAAACAGTAACTGAAGGAGGTGAATTCCCAAAAGCTACAATGATTTTCGAAAGGAATTTAGCCGGCCGCGGTGGTCTAGTGGTTCTAGGCGCTCAGTCCGGAGCCGCGCGACGACTACGGTCGCAGGATCGAATCCTGCCTCGGGCATGGATGTGTGTGATGTCGTTAGGTTAGTTAGGTTTAATTAGTTCTAAGTTCTAGGGGACTGATGACCATAGATGTTGGGTCCCGTAGTGCTCAGAGCCATTTGAACCATTTTTGAAAGGAATTTAGTTGTGAGGAACGGCGAAGCATATCCTATGATGACGCCACACACCATATTCCAGTAATTTCAGTTATTGCTAAACAACGCTTCTGCAGTTTTCGTCTTGGAAGTGATTCTTATTAAGAGGATGTGGGATAAAATGCGTTTCACCCACTAGCTGGTTGAGTGGTTGGTAGTCGACGACGTAAAACAAATGTAAAGCGTACTTAACTAAGTAATGTTCAAAAATTCAAAAATGGTCCAAATGGTTCTAAGCCCTATGGGACTTGAAGTCATCAGTCCCCTAGACTTAGAATTGCTTAAACCTACTGAGTAAAATATTATTAAATGATTTATAATACGAATAACGTTCATATGTTTCTATACACAGGGAGAGAATATTTCATAGATAACATTTCATACTTCTTTTTGCAACGTATTTACTCATCTAATGCACCTGGCGTAATACAGCGAACAATGGCTGGGCGCATCATGTAATCCCACAGTATTACATTCGTGCTTGTTTTTAACCGAATGATACGTTTGCAAATATGGTAACAAATGTAGAAACACAAACTGAGAAAAAGCAACATTCCACAAGTATCCAGCTAAGTAATACAAAGGATGTTAAAAATTATAGAAGAGAAACGAAACATCAAAGAAAATGTGATGAGCGAAATGTAAAAAAAAATGCGAAGAAGGAAGCATGTCTGACACAGGGACGGAACTGACCAGCTTGTGTGACTACAGTATGTTAGAGATTCTGAAGATAACTCTATAAAACCAAATATCTACATAAATTTAATTCATATACTAATATTTGTGTATAATGTAATGCGTCACAGCTTGTGTATGGTCTGTAACTGTCAGGGACTGGATGGGTTTCTTAAAAAAATGATTCAAATGGCTCTGAGCACTATGGGACTTAACTTCTGAGGTCATTAATCCCCTAGAACTTAGAACTACTTAAACCTAACTAACCTAAGGACATCACACACATCCATGCCCGAGGCAGGATTCGAACCTGCGACGGTAGCAGCAACGCGGTTCCGGACTGAAGCGCCTAGAACCGCTCGGTCACAGTGGCCGGACGTAATATGATGACACTGATACACAGTTCGGCGCTGGAGCTCAGTACTGAAACTAGTTCACTCGGTGAATCTGCCTTTCTACAGTCACCAGTTTTCTATTACCTGACAATACGTGAGTTCACAACAAGAGGCATATCGACATAATGAAATCTTAACTCGGCAGTCCGTCTTGTACTTTTTACATTTAGCTGGTAATAGATGTGCCTCTGTACTATTCCAAAGTCGCAGCCGTTCTTTTATTCAAAAATGTTCAAATGTGTGTGAAATCTTATGGTACTTAACTGCTAAGGTCATCAGTCCCTAAGCTTACACACTGCTTAACCTAAATTATCCTAAGAACAAATACACACACCCATGCCCGAGGGAGGACTCGAACCTCCGCCGGGATCAGGCGCACAGTCACGACTGTAGCGCCTCAGACCGCTCGGCTAATCCCGCTTGGCGTTATTTTATTGCGGCGAAACTTAATCCCGGTTACGTAACATCTACATACAACTTGTCCATTATTTCTCCAGCCCACCATTCACGGCTTACAAACTCTCCATCCATGCCTGACCATTGGCCAACAACCACTTATGCAAATAACTGCGGTCCTCCCATTGTTACATCAAAACTCGCAATCCATCGACATACTGGGTGGTTACAATTAGAGTGCACCTAATCGCAGAGGTCCAGTGTCGGCGTAAATATCGTATGGCAGTGCAACTTGGTATAACATATTCGAATGCGTTAATGTGGAATCGATTTATGTCGGGAGAAACTTAGTTCTAGTTTTGGGTACCATGTGCAAATCCGCCGCTGTGCAGCATCGCCGTCGACATTTCCGGCGCACATATTGAACAAATTATGTAAGTGTGGTGAATAACAACATCAACATTATACCTTTCTCAATAATTTCACATTTTATGCCCATGTTCCTTTTGTAACCCATTACATGTGAAAAAATTTCTATACGTCTTTTTTTAATTCACAGCGCCAGATTTGCAACAGGTGATCAAAATTGAAACTAATTTTTTTCCAGCGTAAATCGCTTCTGCATTAACGCATTAGCGTATCTCCCAAGTTTCGCTGCCATACGATAATTACAACCCGCCCTATTACCGCTGTAAGTAGTTGCACTTTAGTTATACACCCAGTACCTCTTAAATCCCCCCCCCCATGAACCATGGACCTTGCCTTTGGTGGGGAGGCTTGTGTGCCTCAGCGATACAGATAGCCGTACCGTAGGTGCAACCACAACGGAGGGGTATCTGTTGAGAGGCCAGACAAACGTGTGGTTCCTGAAGAGGGGCAGCAGCCTTTACAGTAGTTGCAAGGGCAACAGTCTGGATGATTGACTGATCTGGCCTTGTATCAATAACCAAAACGGCCTTGCTGTGCTGGTACTGCGAACGGCTGAAAGCAAGGGGAAACTACAGCCGTAATTTTTCCCGAGGGCATGCAGCTTTACTGTATGATTACATGATGATGGCGTCCTCTTGGGTAAAATATTCCGGAGGTAAAATAGTCCCCCATTCGGATCTCCGGGCGGGGACTACTCAAGAGGATGTCGTTATCAGGAGAAAGAAAAATGGCGTTCTACGGATCGGAGCGTGGAATGTCAGATCCCTTAATCGGGCAGGTAGGTAAGAAAATTTAAAAAGGGAAATGGATAGGTTGAAGTTAGATATAGTGGGAATTAGTGAAGTTCGGTGGCAGGAGGAACAAGACTTCTGGTCAGGTGACTACAGGGTTATAAACACAAAATCAAATAGGGGTAACGCAGGAGTAGGTTTAATAATGAATAGGAAAATAGGAATGCGGGTAAGCTACTACAAACAGCATAGTGAACGCATTATTGTGGCCAAGATAGATACGAAGCCCACACCTACTACAGTAGTACAAGTTTATATGCCAACTAGCTCTGCAGATGACGAAGAAATTGAAGAAATGTATGATGAAATAAAAGAAATTATCCAGATTGTGAAGGGAGACGAAAATTTAATAGTCATGGGTGACTGGAATTCGAGTGTAGGAAAAGGGAGAGAAGGAAACATAGTAGGTGAATAAGATTTGGGGGACAGAAATGAAAGAGGAAGCCGCCTGGTAGAATTTTGCACAGAGCACAACATAATCATAACTAACACTTGGTTTAAGAATCATGAAAGAAGGTTGTATACCTGGAAGAACCCTGGAGATACTAAAAGGTATCAGATAGATTATATAATGGTAAGACAGAGATTTAGGAACCAGGTTTTAAATTGTAAGACATTTCCAGGGGCAGATGTGGACTCTGACCACAATCTATTGGTTATGACCTGTAGATTAAAACTGAAGAAACTGCAAAAAGGTGGGAATTTAAGGAGATGGGACCTGGATAAACTAAAAGAACCAGAGGTTGTACAGAGATTCAGGGAGAGCATAAGGGAGCAATTGACAGGAATGGGGGAAATAAATACAGTAGAAGAAGAATAGGTAGCTTTGAGGGATGAAGTAGTGAAGGCAGCAGAGGATAAGGAGGTAAAAAGACGAGGGCTAGTAGAAATCCTTGGGTAACAGAAGAAATATTGAATTTAATTGATGAAAGGAGAAAATATAAAAACGCAGTAAGTGAAACAGGCAAAAAGGAATACAAACGTCTCAAAAATGAGATCGACAGGAAGTGCAAAATGGCTAAGCAGGGATGGCTAGAGGACAAATGTAAGGATGTAGAGGCCTATCTCACTAGGGGTAAGATAGATACCGCCTACAGGAAAATTAAAGAGACCTTTGGAGATAAGAGAACGACTTGTATGAATATCAAGAGCTCAGATGGAAACCCAGTTCTAAGCAAAGAAGGGAAAGCAGAAAGGTGGAAGGAGTATATAGAGGGTTTATACAAGGGCGATGTACTTGAGGACAATATTATGGAAATGGAAGAGGATGTAGATGAAGATGAAATGGGAGATACGATACTGCGTGAAGAGTTTGACAGAGCACTGAAAGACCTGAGTCGAAACAAGGCCCCCGGAGTAGACAATATTCCATTGGAATTACTGACGGCCGTGGGAGAGCAAGTCCTGACAAAACTTACCATCTGGTGAGCAAGATGTATGAAACAGGCGAAATACCCTCAGACTTCAAGAAGAATATAATAATTCCAATCCCAAAGAAAGCAGGTGTTGACAGATGTGAAAATTACCGAACTATCAGCTTAATAAGTCACAGCTGCAAAATACTAACACGAATTCTTTACAGACGAATGGAAAAACTAGTAGAAGCCAACCTCGGGGAAGATCAGTTTGGATTCCGTAGAAACACTGGAACACGTGAGGCAATACTGACCTTACGACTTATCTTAGAAGAAAGATTAAGGAAAGGCAAACCTACGTTTCTAGCATTTGTAGACTTCGAGAAAGCTTTTGACAATGTTGACTGGAATACTCTCTTTCAAATTCTAAAGGTGGCAGGGGTAAAATACAGGGAGCGAAAGGCTATTTACAATTTGTACAGAAACCAGATGGCAGTTATAAGAGTCGAGGGACATGAAAGGAAAGCAGTGGTTGGGAAGGGAGTAAGACAGGGTTGTAGCCTCTCCCCGATGTTGTTCAATCTGTATATTGAGCAAGCAGTAAAGGAAACAAAAGAAAAATTCGGAGTAGGTATTAAAATTCATGGAGAAGAAATAAAAACTTTGAGGTTCGCCGATGACATTGTAATTCTGTCAGAGACAGCAAAGGACTTGGAAGAGCAGTTGAATGGAATGGACAGTGTCTTGAAAGGAGGATATAAGATGAACATCAACAAAAGCAAAACAAGGATAATGGAATGTAGTCGAATTAAGTCGGGTGATGCTGAGGGAATTAGATTAGGAAATGAGGCACTTAAAGTAGTAAAGGAGTTTTGCTATTTGGGGAGCAAAATAACTGATGATGGTCGAAGTAGAGAGGATATAAAATGTAGGCTGGCAATGGCAAGGAAAGCGTTTCTGAAGAAGAGAAATTTGTTAACATCCAATATTGATTTAAGTGTCAGGAAGTCATTTCTGAAAGTATTCGTATGGAGTGTAGCCATGTATGGAAGTGAAACATGGACGATAAATAGTTTGGACAAGAAGAGAACAGAAGCTTTCGAAATGTGGTGCTACAGAAGAATGATGAAGATTAGATGGGTAGATCACATAACTAATGAGGAAGTATTGAATAGGATTGGGGAGAAGAGAAGTTTGTGGCACAACTTGACCAGAAGAAGGGATCGGTTGGTAGGACATGTTCTGAGGCATCAAGGGATCACCAATTTAGTATTGGAGGGCAGCGTGGAGGGTAAAAATCGTAGAGGGAGACCAAGAGATGAATACACTAAGCAGATTCAGAAGGATGTAGGTTGCAGTAGGTACTGGGAGATGAAAAAGCTTGCACAGGATAGAGTAGCATGGAGAGCTGCATCAAACCAGTCTCAGGACTGAAGACAACAACAACAACAACAACAACCTCTTAAATTCTCGCTCTCGCAGAATATGATCACAATTCAATCTTACTAAACGTGACCAGTTTAGACATGCACAAATGATTGTAACTAAAAGAAATTTTTGAAGAAATAACATTAAATACAGCAAAATTAAAATAAAAAAAACCGGCCGGCCGCTGTGGCCGTGCAGTTCTAGGAGCTACAGTGTGGAACCGCGAGACCGCTACGGACGCAGATTCGAATCCTGCCTCGGGCATGGATATGTGTCATGTCCTTAGGTTAATTGGTTTAAGTAGTTCTACACTCCTGGAAATGGAAAAAAGAACACATTGACACCGGTGTGTCAGACCCACCATACTTGCTCCGGACACTGCGAGAGGGCTGTACAAGCAATGATCACACGCACGGCACAGCGGACACACCAGGAACCGCGGTGTTGGCCGTCGAATGGCGCTAGCTGCGCAGCATTTGTGCACCGCCGCCGTCAGTGTCAACCAGTTTGCCGTGGCATACGGAGCTCCATCGCAGTCTTTAACACTGGTAGCATGCCGCGACAGCGTGGACGTGAACCGTATGTGCAGTTGACGGACTTTGAGCGAGGGCGTATAGTGGGCATGCGAGAGGCCGGGTGGACGTACCGCCGAATTGCTCAACACGTGGGGCGTGAGGTCTCCACAGTACATCGATGTTGTCGCCAGTGGTCGGCGGAAGGTGCACGTGCCCGTCGACCTGGGACCGGACCGCAGCGACGCACGGATCCACGCCAAGACCGTAGGATCCTACGCAGTGCCGTAGGGGACCGCACCGCCACTTCCCAGCAACGTAGGGACACTGTTGCTCCTGGGGTATCGGCGAGGACCATTCGCAACCGTCTCCATGAAGCTAGGCTACGGTCCCGCACACCGTTAGGCCGTCTTCCGCTCACGCCCCAACATCGTGCAGCCCGCCTCCAGTGGTGTCGCGACAGCGTGAATGGAGGGACGAATGGAGACGTGTCGTCTTCAGCGATGAGAGTCGCTTCTGCCTTGGTGCCAATGATGGTCGTATGCGTGTTTGGCGCCGTGCAGGTGAGCGCCACAATCAGGACTGCATACGACCGAGGCACACAGGGCCAACACCCGGCATCATGGTGTGGGGAGCGATCTCCTACACTGGCCGTACACCACTGGTGATCGTCGAGGGGACACTGAATAGTGCACGGTACATCCAAACCGTCATCGAACCCATCGTTCTACCATTCCTAGACCGGCAAGGGAACTTGCTGTTCCAACAGGACAATGCACGTCCGCATGTATCCCGTGCCACCCAACGTGCTCTAGAAGGTGTAAGTCAACTACCCTGGCCAGAAAGATCTCCGGATCTGTCCCCCATTGAGCATGTTTGGGACTGGATGAAGCGTCGTCTCACGCGGTCTGCACGTCCAGCACGAACGCTGGTCCAACTGAGGCGCCAGGTGGAAATGGCATGACAAGCCGTTCCACAGGACTACATCCAGCATCTCTACGATCGTCTCCATGGGAGAATAGCAGCCTGCATTGCTGCGAAAGGTGGATATACACTGTACTAGTGCCGACATTGTGCATGCTCTGTTGCCTGTGTCTATGTGCCTGTGGTTCTGTCAGTGTGATCATGTGATGTATCTGACCCCAGGAATGTGTCAATAAAGTTTCCCCTTCCTGGGACAATGAATTCACGGTGTTCTTATTTCAATTTCCAGGAGTGTATGTTCTAGGGGATTGATGACCTCAGAAGTTAAGTCCCATAGTACTCAGAGCCATTTGAACCATTTTCTAAGAAACCCATCCAGTCCCTGACAGTTACAGATCATACACAAGCTGTGATGCATTACATTATACACAAATATTAGTATATGAATTAAATTTATGTAGATATTTGGTTTTATAGTGTTATCTTCAGAATCTCTAACATACTGTAGTCACACAAGCTGGTCAGTTCTGTCCCTGTGTCAGACATGCTTCCTTCTTCGCATTTTTTTTACATTTCGCTCATCACATTTTCTTTGATGTTTCGTTTCTCTTCTATACTTTCAACATCCTTTGTATTACGTAGCTGGATACTTGTGGAATGTTGCTTTTTCTCAGTTTGTGTTTCTACATTTGTTACCATATTTGCAAACGTATCATTCAGTTAAAAACAAGCACGATTGTAATACTGTGGGATTACATGATGCGCCCAGCCATTGTTCGCTGTATTACGCCAGGTGCATTAGATGAGTAAATACGTTGCAAAAAGAAGTATAAAATGTTATCTATGAAATATTCTCTCCCTGTGTATAGAAACATATGAACGTTATTCGTATTATAAATCATTTAATAATATTTTACTCAGTTGCTCTTACTCTTAAAATTCGTAATAGAAAATTTACAGCAAAACATATGTCATTTCGAGCACTAATTCAGTGATAACTGCTGGCTTCTTCATCCTGCTGACTAAGCTATATCGCAGCAGTTTACACCAGCCCTCCCCTATTGCCAGTAATCTTCTTGTCTCTGGTTCTCACTTCTAGCAATTTATGACATTTACAAATACCTTATCTCGGCCATTACCAATAGAGAATACAGTATCTGTGAGATTCGCAATTAATTGCTACGCAGAAAAAAAAGTACGAAATGTGTCCCCAAAAACATTGCGAAAAATTTCGGTCTGCCCAGCACGTGCGTTCCGCTCTGTATGTTTCGTAACAGCTGACGTCGCTGTTGCGGCGAAATCACATAACAAGTCAATCAACTGCATTCATTACATGAACTTCGTTGCTGAATTCGAATTTAAAACCTCAGCACAGAGTAACTTTCAGTGCAGAACCCAATTTATATTACAAACTTCAAAGTCAAATCTTAGCAGTAGTATTTGCAAATGTTGAAGTTACTAAACTTCGGCCTCGCTGTTAACCGGTCGCTTTACAAAAGTCACGTCTCTTTTTTCCGCTCCTCGCTGTCGCTCGTGCAGACTTCCGATACAAGTTTGACGGGAGAGCAGAAAGTGCGCCAATCTCGCATCGCAGCGGATGTACGAGTGGCCAGGAATACGCTACGGCTGCTTTATCGCGAGGTGCAGTTTTAAACACGACCGGCGCGCCCCTGGCGGCAACCGGCGGCAACAGCGAGCTGCAGCCAGCCAGTACGGCGAGTTTTAGCGCTCCGCTGCGCCGTTTTAATTTCCACGCTCGATTGATTCTCACATGACACAATCTGCAAACAAAGAGGCGTGACGTCAGGGCCAAAGATAACAGCCGCGCCGCCACCTGCTGGCCGCGATACGGTTCCCGCTGTTGTTGCCTCTGGCGCGGCGACGCGTTCAAGTTCGACGCTGTGTGAGCGGAGCACGGGGGCTGCAACAGACAGACGCATATAGCAAGCCGCCCGAGAGGAGTCAGAAAGTACGCACAAAGTTATGCTAGGTACTCTGGTGCCCAAAAGTTAGCGACAGCGAAAAGTGATAATTGAGAAGAACAAATGGTGAGCACTTTAATCCTACAATGAAGCAATCAGTCACGAAGGCTGAATCTCCGTAATTGACTATCAAAATTCCCTCATGAAGAAGTAATAGTTGTTTCTTTGGTCATCGGTCTGATTTGACACGGCCCGCCACCATTTCCTCTCCTGTGCCAACACCTTCATTTCAGAGTAGCACTTACAACCAAACATTTGCCGGCCGGGGTGACCGTGCGGTTCTAGGCGCTACAGTCTGAAACCGCGTGACCGCTACGGTCGTAGGTTCGAATCCTGCCTCGGGCATGGATGTGTGTAATGTCCTTAGGTTAATTAGGTTTAAGTAGTTCTAGGGGACTGATGACCTTCGAAGTTAATCCCATAGTGCCCAGAGCCATTTGAACCAAACATTCTCAGTTATTTGATGGATGTACCTATATTCCAATCTCCGTCTTTCTCCATTGCCGCGTGGGGTAGCCGTGCGGTCTAGGGCGCCTTGCCACGGTTCACGCGGCTATCCCCTTCGAAGGTTCGAGACCTCCCTGGGGCATGGGTGTGTGTGTTGTCCTTAGTCTAAGTTGGTTTAAGTTAGATTAAGTTGTGTGTCCCTTCGATTTCCATTGTAAGGAGGCTGTTTAGGTTTTCTTGTTGGTAACGTCACGTAGCGCTCTGTATGAAAATCACTGGCTGTGCTGTGTGCAGGCTGTGGTTGGTTTGCGTTGTTGGAGTATATGCTATTGTAGTGTTGGGCAGTTGGCTGTTAACAGCGCGTAGTGTTGCGCAGTTGGAGGTGAGCCGCCAGCAGTGGTGGATGTGGGGAGAGAGATGGCAGAGTTTTGAGAGCGGATGATCTGGACGTGTGTCCATCAGAGGCAGTAAATTTGTAAGACTCGATGTCATGAACTGATATATATATATATATATATATATATATAATGACTTTTGAACACTACTAAGGCAAATACATTGTTTGTTCTTTATCAAAATCTTTCATTTGCTAACTTCAGTAGTTAGAATCTTTTATTTAACTGGCAGTAGTGGGGCTCCCTGTATTGCAGTAGTTCGAGTAACGAATATTTTTGTGAGGTAAGTGATTTGTGAAAGGTATAAGTTATTGTTAGTCAGGGCCATTCTTGTGTAGGGGTTATTGAAAGTCAGATTGCGTTGCGCTAAAAATATTGTGTGTCAGTTTAGTGTTGATTAGAATAGGTAAAGAGCAAAATGTCTGAGTTCGTTCAGTTTTGCTCAGCTGTTTGAAAATCAAATAATGTAAGAGGTTTATCAGGACAGTAATTCATAATTTTTTCTAAGGGGACGTTTCATACCATAATATTGTCCTCAAGAACATCGCCCTTGTATAGACCCTCTATATGCTCCTTCCACCTTTCTGCTTTCCCTTCTTTGCTTAGAACTGGGTTTCCATCTGAGCTCTTGATATTCATGCAACAGGTTCTCTTTTCTCCAGAGGTGTCTTTAATTTTCCTGTAGGCAGTATCTATCTTACTCCTAGTGATATGCGCCTCTACATCCTTACATTTGTCCTCTAATCATCCCTGCTTAGCCATTTTGCACTTCCTGTCGATCTCATTTTTGAGACGTTTGTATTCCTTTTTGCCTGCTTCATTTACTGCGTTTTTATACTTTCTCCTTTCATCAGTTAAATTCAATATGTCTTCTGTTACCCAAGGATTTCTATTAGCCCTCGTCTTTTTGCCTACGTGATCTTCTGATGCCTTCACTATTTCATCTCTCAAAGCTACCCATTCTGTTTCTACTGTATTTCTTTCCCCCATTCCTGTCAATCGTTCCCTAATGCTCTCCCTGAAACTCGCTACAACCTCTGGTTCTTTCAGTTTATCCAGGTCCCATCGCCTCAAATTCCCACCTTTAGCATGGAGAGCTGCATCAAACCAGTCTCTGGACTGAAGACCACAACAACAGCAAGTAGTGTGTAAGCCTAGGGACCGATGACCTTATCAGTTTGGTCCCATAGGATCTTACCACAAATTTCCAATTTTTTCTTCCTCCATCTTCTGGAGACCAAAGGTCTCTTATACCAAAATATTCAGAAAATATCCCAGAACAGCCTCCTAAATTTTGTCTTGGCGTTTTGCGGCACCCCATATATGCCAATAGCATCGACTAGCATTTTATGCAAATACGAGACTACCCCAACCGAAGCATTTATCCGATCAGTGACGCATGTGGTTGAAGTCCAAGGAAAACAAAGC
The DNA here is from genome assembly GCF_021461385.2 of Schistocerca piceifrons. Lineage (NCBI taxonomy): Eukaryota > Metazoa > Arthropoda > Insecta > Orthoptera > Acrididae > Schistocerca > Schistocerca piceifrons. Next base: position 1,242,114,143 of record NC_060138.1, read on the forward strand.
GAAAACAGTAATAGCAAATTCTGTCTTACGAAACTGTTTCTCCGAAGATCACAACACATTTCCAACTTTTAAATGGGAATATGACGGATACGTTAATAAATGAGTGCGAAACTGAAATACAGGAAAGCCGACTTGACCTCATAAGGAGCGCACTAGGTTCTATACAAAACATCTGAAATACTTAGCTCCACTTCTAGCAACATTGTGTTGTGGGTCTCTTGAGCAACAAAGTATCCCACATTACTGAAAAAAAATCGACAACTGTTAAAGGCGCTCCAATTAACGCTTCGTAGTTAACCTTCGGAGCGATGTGCTTGCCACACACCACTAAAGCCGTCCTCACACAGAGTTTTGTGACGTGACAACGTGGAATATCACTTTCCAGAGCAGTCCCAAGAGTGAAAGACTAAATCAAACGAGTCAAATTTTTGATTCGTCAGTAGGAACGTGCCATTGGAATTCGAGATAGCTTTCTACGTACATGCAAAACTTATCAGACGTAATGTTGGGTTTCATCGTTTCCTGCTGAAGACTGTATTTTGTAGTTTTTGTATTACAACATGAGTGCTACGAATACGTACTTATTCAAAGCAGCGGCAGATTGAGAATCTCTCGAAAGTGGGCCGTTTTTGGTACGATTAGTTAAAATAAAATGATGTATGGAGGTTAAAGGATTTACGTTTTTGGTGCTCTTCGTATAGTAACTCGTGTGTTAAGGAAGTGTACCGTTTCAAGGCAACGGTACATTGAATATCTACCACAGCTGCGTCAGTTTTGATACAGTTTGTTATAATTAAATGTTAGTAACACATTAGTGGTTAAAGCCTTCCGAACATCGTAACATCAACATAGCCTTGCTTAGCACCTGTTAAAGGTAGAGTAACTGACAGAGAGGCGCGGAATTGCGAAGTGGATTGTTGTCAGCTAGCGTCCTGTTACCTGCACCATTTTTATTTACCTTCGTGTTTTCTGAAAGGTTCAGGGACATCTTACTACCTTAACATAGGTGTGTTCTGGAATCTTGGATGTTGTATACAATAAAACAGCGGGTTCTGTTCAGATGTGAGTTCATTAGATTTTGTAATCTTGCTAGTGACAACTTGGTGGTCCCTCACACTTATGTACAGTGTATACTATGGACGGAACAGCACGTCGTGGGTATGGAAAAGGGAGCAAATGCGCGTTTTCCTAGACGTAATGAAAGAGACGAAGGGTTTGTAAGACGTTAAAATTCAGTGATAATTAATTGAAACCCTCAGCTGCCGGCAGGTGTTGTTGATATGCCTCGATGGGGACAGCTGAAAATGTGTGCTCCGATCGGGACTCGAGCCCGGTATCTCCTGCTTACATGGCAGACGCTCTATCCATCTTTTTTTCTTAATTGGTTTCATTTTTCCGGTTTTGTTCGTTGCATTTGTTCAGTGCAGATGTCCCATGACACCCGTTCAAGTTCAGTGTTGAGCCGTTGACTCAGTTTTTTTTTTTTATCACAGAAGGCAGCTAACCCTCTGACCGAACACGCTGAGCTACCATGCCGGCACAAAATGCGTGCCCCCACCGGGACTCGAACCCGGGATCTCCTACTTGAATGAAAGACGCTCTATCCATCTTTTTTGCCATTTTTTTCTATATTGTTCGTTTACTTTGTTCGTGGCGGACGTCCGATAACACTCGTTCAAGTTGTTCGTTGATCCGTTCACTCAGTTTTTTATTACAGAGGGTAGCTAAACCCTCTGACCCAACATGCTGAGCTACCGTGCCGGCTATCCATCTGAGCCACAGAGGACACAGATAAATAGCGTGACTGCAGGGACTTGTCCCTTGCACGCTCCCCATGAGACCCAACTGTCCACAATCTACATACATAATGTTCCTAATATATATTTACCCATCCACTCATTACTCGCGTCAACTAAAGTGACGATTCCCATAAGAGTTCGGGCAACCTGTGAGCATTCGCGCAGACGAAGGTCAATGGCCGGGTAGCCGTTAACTATATATGAAGATATATCAGCAACACCTGTCGGCAGCTGAGGGTTTCAATTAATTATCATTTATTCTAGAGAAGCTGCAAGGTCATGAATGATATCTGTTCTTTCGGGAACAGCTACTATCTACATATATAGTTAAAATTAAGTATTACCACAACAAACATTGCTCAACCGAGGAGCTTTTCCGCGTTAGGGCAGAATTAATGACTCAAAAGAAATGAATTGTTTGAATATCCGCAGCAATTTGTTGATCAGTCCACCGACATTTCTGCAATCTTCTTTCCAATTTTCTCCTCTTATCTTGAACGATCGCTAACGAATCCGACTCAATTATTTTAGGCGCGTCCGTTTTTGTAAACAAATTCAGTAGTAAGCACACTAGATACAGCCGACAACTGTCTCTGCGATCACAAATCACGTTGCGGAGCAAGTTCCGTGTGATGAGTCAGTTTTTTTCTGTGCGTGCACCGGCCACGTTGAAAACTACTTTTGTCTTGCTTCACTGGGAGAAACACGCTCCGTGTCAAGACGACTCAGAAATGCGTGGACCATGGCCACGACCGAAGCTTGGCCAGACACCACGAAAGATCGGAGTAAGAGGCACAAGGAAAGTTTCAGCTTGTTTCAGAGGCAGACAGCAACAACGGAGAAGGTGCTCCGAGATGTTTTTGTTTTACGAATACGAACTGCCAGTATACTGGAAAAGAGATATCTTACTTTGTGATTTTGAGTGGCGTTTGATATTTTATACGATGAACTGGAGTGCGTGTGCACTGAGGAGGCAAGGCAGTGGACACAGTGTATGGTAGTCACGTAACTTCTCTGGGCGCAACCGTGCAAATCGGGCATGTGAGGAAAATGGTCAAACAGCCAAATGTAGCAGACACAATGCACGTAAGCATTCGCAGTTAATTCTAACTGTTCAGAGTTTTCCTTAGTCGTTCTGTGCTCCGTAAACAAGGAGATCTTCATCTCAGATTCAAGGGAAGTCAAAACGTAGCTGACTAACAAAGGCTCAACGAAGCGAAAGTGTTCAACGATTTGGAAGGTAAAATTTTGTAAAACATTCTGAATAAAAACCTTGAGAGATTTTGGTCTTACTTAAATCAGTAAGCGTTTCGAAATCATCTATTCATTCTCTCAGAGACCACACAGTCATCGAAACGAAGGATAACAGAGAGAAGGCCGAAATACTGAACTCGGTCTTCCGAAACTGTTTCACCGTTGAAGATTGAAATACAGTCCCTCCTTTCAATCATCGTACGAACGTCGCTTAGTAATGGAAAAACATCAGGAAAAGATGAGATACCTATAAGATTCTACAGAAATTATGCAAAAAAACTTGCTCTCCTTCTAACAGTAGTTTATCGTAGATCGCTGGAGCAACGAAGGGTACCTATCTACTGGAAAAAAGCGCAAGTCGTTCCCGTTTTCAAAAAGGTCCTTATGACATATGCACACCCTATAGACCATATCGTTAACATCAAATTGTTGTAGAATTGTAGACCATGTTTTATGCTCAAGAATTATGACTTTTTGGAGAACAAAAATTCACTCTATAAAAATCAATATGGATTCCGCAAACAGAGATCCTGTGAAAGTCAACTCGCTCCTCCTTGATATCCACAGCCTTGTAGACATCGGCGCTCAAGTTTATGCCGTGTTCCTTGACTTCAGGAGAGCCTTTGACACTGTCCCGCACTGCATTTTAGTGGAAAAAAAAGAGCTTATCGAAGATCGGTACAGATTTGCTACTGGATTCGAGACTTCCTTGCAGACAGAACTCTGTACGTCACCCTTAAAGGAGCAAAATCAACAGATGTAAATGTAACATCCAGAGAACCCCAACGAAGTGTGATAGGATCACTGCTTTTTACAATATATATAAATGATCTAGTAGATACCCTCGGAAACTCTTGAAGGCTGTTCGCAGATGATGCGGTTGTCTATAGTAAAGTAGCAACGCCAGAAGACATCATCGATTTGCAGGATGAGCAGCAAAGGACTGATGAATGGTGCAGGTTCTGCAACTTAACCCTGAACGTAAACAAATGCAACGTACTGTGCATTCATAGGAAAAGAAAACCACCACTGTACAAGTACACTGCTGAAGAGAAACTGCTGCAAACTGTAGGCCTATCCACCGTAAAATACCTAGGAGTAACTAATCAGAGGGACCTTAAGTGTGTAACGGAACATATTAAAGGCTTTACTTTAATGAAGTATGTGATACCCTCCAAATTCAACCAGTTTAACGAGTATTTATGATTATAGAAGAGTTATTGTGTATGTTAACAATGATTGCACAACATGTCTCCATAAACAGTCAACTCATTAAATTATACTGAATAACTGACCCACACAAAAGTTAATATCACTTGATCACTGATACAGCAAATGTCATCATGTAAAAACATTAAGTTTATCTTAAATAATTAATATGAAGTACAAAAAATAGTAGCCAACTTAGGTATTTTGGATCTCCTTAAATAAAAATCACCCAGTGAAACCTATTTGTTCACTAGGAGCGTTTTCACTCAGTATTCACGTAATCAATCCTATTTTAGACGAAAACCAATGTAATTCTTAATAATTCATGTTACTTACTTATTTATGCAAATTAGAGAAGTCAATTGACAAACTTCTAAAAACCGGCCTTCTTGTAACAAAGAATTATTCTGTCAAGTCTACAAATCTGTCTGTCATTTTAATAACATGTTAAATTATGTCACTCGATGCAAATTAATAACTTTTCTGCACAAATTATGATAACAGATGTACATGTGACTTGTAAACTATATCTCTTTTTAGTAGTTCTTTGACAATGTTATAAATACAAGCAGCAAGAACGGTCGGAGGCAGTCGGAATGTCACTTTGGTAAAGTGTGTTTGTGTGTTATTGTTTGAGGTGGATAAACAATGCAAAGATCATGTAATGGAAGTACTACTTTGTGTTGTGTCATGGTCTTTGGTGGACAGTGGAATTAAGATGGCCACCAGAGTAATAAATATTTGAAGGTTACATATTTGTTGGTTTTGCTCGTTCTTTATCATCAAAAGCACATAAAAAACACGGGACCTCATGTTTTTAACCCTAGACAACCAGATTTAGAGCCAGCATCAGCATCGAGACACAGCAGCGGTCCAGCAAGCAGCAGCGATTACTACAACGCATTTTAATGGCGCCAACCAAACATCAAGTGCTAACAAGCTCCGTAAATGGGAGTGAAATAGTGCGATTACAGCAATTAGCAATATCAACAACTAGGCGACCATTACAAAAGTGGGGGCTCAGTCGGGATCTTTAAGTGCATCGATGATAATAGTGCAGCGATAAATTTCGTAAGTGCTTATCATTCCAAAAAAAGTTTATTTGTGCAGTGTGGCAACAGTGAAAATATGTCAAAAAATAAATAAATAAATAAAGTGTGTTTGTGCGGCTACACCGCTCGGAAGATTATCGTCTGGATTATGTCTGTGGAATTCATCAATCAAGACTTCAGCTTCGATAAAACCGAATAGAAGTAAAGAAAGCCAACAGGAACACCGATCACGACATAGCTACATATAGCAAGGTATTTTGTTGTTGTTGCCATTTAAAATAATTATTAGTTAACATGTCTCTTCCTGAGAGTGAGGAGATCGTAGGAAATGTAAAAATTGAACCAGGGGATGGTGAACAATTAAACTTAACAGAGTGGCTAACAGGGTTTGCAACTCCAATAAGCTCGCAACTTAAACAGTCAATTGAACAAGTAAGTTTGGATGTTAAACAATCAAGTGAACAAGTAAGTTTGAAACTTAAAGAAAACACAGATAGACTGGATAAGTTAAGTTTGGATTTTGATCTATTAACTACTCATCTCAATGAGAAGTGTGAGGAAATTAAAACTACCCTCAGTAAGGACACTAGCGAACAGCTGATACACTTCAGAAAAGAATTTCAAATTAAAGTTGAAAGTTTAAATGAAAATATACAAGCTAACACAGACAGCATTGCTGTCATCTACAACAGAGTAGATACTGAAGTTGAAAGATTAGATCAGAGAATAGACAAAACATCAGAAAACCTTAAACAAGAATACAACCTGTATACCACTAATGTAGATACAAAAGTAGAAAAGATACACACTAAATGTACACAATTGGAGGACGCATTGATGTCCAAACAAACGATTTACAATCAAAATACAATGTATGGGCACATCCAAGTGAAATGCTTTCCTGGTGAAAATCTACACCCTATTGACTTTATTCACCCACGTAAGGATATGTTTGTTGTAGGAATGTCAGATAACATAAAAATTAAGTTAGTAAAACGGTTCCTAGAAGGGGAGGCCCTATCCTGGGCAAATGAGAATAATGATTCTAGGAATACTTTTGAAGAGTTTGAAGCTAAATTTATTTGCAAATTTTGGTCACAATCCATACAAGCCAGATTAAAGTCAGAATTTCTAAATGGACCAGTGTATAGAGGGAAAATAGGGGGAATGCAAAAATTTTGCAGAGACCAATTGAAAAAACTTGCTCATTTGAATAACTCATTTGATGTTATGACACAAATTGATGTTTTAAAAAGAAGGTTACCAGAGAGACTGCAGTGGGAATTGGTCCATGGACCAGACGATTCAATGGAAGAGTTCCTGAAATTTGTAGATAGATTAGATAGGTCCTTGGAAAGAGAAAATAACCAAAGATTTGGCTCTGACAACAACCAGTATGGGGGGCGGAACAGGAATGTAAATAGAGATTATTATGGGAGGAGAGACTTTGAAAATTCTGGAAATAATGCTCCAAATAGGGGAGATAGGAGATATGAAAATGATTTCAGAAACAATGCACAGGAGGGAGGATGGAGGAGAGATAACAGGAATGATAGAAATAGGTATTGGGGAAGAGAACAAGAAAGAAGGGGGTTTGTTGAAACTAGTGAACAAAATGACAACTACAAACGGACAGACTGAGGGAACCAGCCGGGAAACGGTGGACAGTCCCACTAGATGTCCGTAGTTTTGGGGCTAGACAATATTATGATAGGACAACATATAACCGAAACTGGAAAAGGAGAGGATACAATGTAAAGAGTAAATACCATGAAAATACTGATGTTGTTAGAATGAATAAATTAGAATTTAATAAAAGGTTTTGGGATACTATGAGTAAAAGTGATACAGTTAATAAAAACAGGGTTCAAGCACGGGTAGTTAGTGAAAGTGCAGAAGTTGAAGGTATTGCAGAGTTCCATAGTTGGGCTGAAATAGATACTGGTGTTAATAAAAAGTCAGACACACCACAAATAGAATCGATTTTGGGGGGTTTATTTGATAAGAAGGGGGATGCCGAAGTGTTTAATGGAGCCAAAGACTCGATTGCTGAGATTCAGATACATAGGGGGGAAACTGAAGATGGGGTTGTTGTGGAGGAGGAGGAAGAAGTAATAGAGGGACATTTAAATAATGATCCTAAATCAAGTGATGTTATTGATGAGAGTGTGGAGGAAGAAATAAAAGTATTTGTAGAATTGAAAAGTGATGATGTAGTAAAGGTAAGTGATGTGACAAACATGGGTAATAATGAGGTTAATTTAAGTGAAATGCAGACTAGGGAATGTGTATCTGAGGACAAGCTATTGTCTATTGGGAACTATGAAACACTAACCTATGAGAATGGTAATAATAATAATAATAATAATAAAGAAAATATAAAGGGATGGAATGTAAATGTGTGTTTTCAAGAAAAAGGGGAAAAGTTTTTAGAAGTTTTGTGGAACAACTATGGAAACTGTATAAACAAAGATGCCTTTTGGAAAGAATTAGCAAAGGTAAGTGCAACCTTGTATCCTACATGGTGGACAAGAATCCGTAGTGGACTTTATAAAAAATGGGGTGAAAACAGTAGTTTGTTAAGTGACAACACAGAGTTAAGAGGAACAGATGAAAACAAAGGTTTATGTTTAAATGTCAATGCTTTGCAAACAGAGAGGGATGTGTCTAAGTGTAGGAAAGAGACATTAGACTTAGGAACTAAAGAAATTGAAAATGATCTATTGTTTGAAAATACTGAAATAGACAAAGATGTTAAGCTAGGTTGTCCATATGTTAAAGTAAACATTGACAAGTGGGAAGGAAGAGTGTTAGTAGACACAGGAAGCCCTGTTTCTGCCATCACTTCTAGACTTAGTGATAAGCTCAGAAATTCTCAACATTTTCCTGAGATGCCAGTTGTTGGATTAAAAGTGAAAGGAGCTAGAGGCAGAGCCAGTAAGGTAGTTAAGAAACAAGTGTTACTTACTTTTAAAATTGATAACCTAAATTTTGAACATGGATGCTTAGTAGTAGATGACCTGAATGAAAATTTCATTTTAGGTATGGATTGGATATTAAAAGTGAATGCTGGGTTTAATTTTACAGCAAAACAAATGTGTATTATAGAACCTGTTAAGCAACAAAGCTGTGTAGTGAATTTGTTAATTTTAAACTGTGGTGACAGCTGTAACCACATTCAATCAGTGTATCATGAAAATGAGGATGTTTATTACCCAGATGAGAACTTAGGGGATGATGCAGAGGGTCAAGAGTTTGAGAAGTTAGTAGAGAAAAAACTGGGGGAAGCTGAAAGCCTAAATAGTACACAGAAGAAAAAATTAAAAGAGTTATTATGGGAATTCCAGGATGTGTTTGATGATAGACCTGGTAGAGTGAAATATTATCAATGTAAATTACAGTTAAAACCTCATGAGCCTTTCTTTATGAAACCGTATGGAATACCATTTGCAAAAAGAGACGCTGTGGAAAAAGAAATACAAAAAATGGAAAATTGGGAAGTTATAGAAAGAAGTTGCAGTGCCTACAACAACCCGTTGGTCATTGTAAAAAAGGGAGATAATAGTGTTAGGATTGTATTAGACTCCAGACATCTGAACAAGTATCTCATCAGAGAGAACGACCACCCAGAAAGTATAGATGAGCTGTTAGGTAAATTTGAGTGTGTCAAACATACGACAAGCCTAGATCTCACCGCTGGTTTTCATCAAGTTGAACTTAGTCCTGATTCGAGAAAATATACAGCCTTTTTATATAATGGTAAATGTTATCAGTATACAGTCGTACCATTTGGTCTCAATGTATCAGTTGCGGAATACATCAGAGCATTAGATTTTGTACTTGGTCATGAAACTAGTTCAAAATTAACCATTTATGTAGATGACATTTTAATCACGGGGAAAACTTGGGAAGAACACCTTGAACTGTTAAGGGAGGTATTTATGAAACTCAGAAAGGGAGGAATGACATTAAAATTAGAAAAATGTAAATTTGGGCTAGAGGAGTTAAAATTTTTGGGACACATAATTACAGAACAAGGGATTTTGCCAGACAAAGACAAAATAAAAGCCATAGAAAATTTTCCAACACCTAGAAACAAGAAACAACTCAAATCATTTTTCGGCTTCACAGGATTTTACAGAAAATTCATCAGTAATCAAGCATTAAATGCAGTTTGTTTGTATAACTTACTTAAGAAAAATGTAGTGTGGGATTGGACACCAGAATGTGAAAATGCTTTTAACAAAATCAAAACGCAACTATGTAACAGCCAACTTCTACATAGACCAGACATGTCAAATCCTTTCTGGCTAGCTACTGACAGCAGTGATGCAGGGTTAGGAGTACATTTATTTCAAGAAAAGGAAGTAAATGGAAAAATGGAACACCGAACAATCGCATTTGCCAGCAGAATTCTTCAAAAACATGAAAAACACTACACAGTGACAGAAAAGGAATTACTAGCTATACATTGGGTTTTACAAAATTTAGAAATTACCTCTTGGGACATAAAGTAATAGTACAGACAGACCACAAAGCATTAAGCTATCTCCAAGAGTGCAGGTTATACCATAACAGACTTACCAGATGGGCCATGTTTCTCCAGCAGTTTGATTACGAAGTGAGGTACATTCAGGGAAAACAAAATGTGGTAGCAGACGCTTTATCAAGACTACCTTTGGGAAGTGATTTGGAGGGAAGTAGTGGAGAGGATGAGAAAATTTTCAAAATTATGTATTTAAAGGGCATTAAAGAGGAAAAGGAAATACAAAAAATCTGTAACGACATTAGGAGGTTTCAGAACCACGATGAAAACTGGAAACTAGTCAAAAGTTACGTAGGAAAAACTGGGGGAGAAAAGGTAGAAGCATACTATAAAGTACACAAGGGGATACTATTCAGAAGACCTAAACCCGATTTAGACTATTGGAAACTGTGTTGGCCTGAGCAACAAATAGATACGCTCATTACTTATGTACATGAAAGCTTTGGCCACTGTGGCACCACTAAGTGCATTCAAAAACTACAGGAGAACATTTATTTTTACAACATTAGCAGAAGAGTAAAGAAAAAGTTATCAACATGTGACAGATGTCAGAGGGTAAAAGTGACAAACCAAACAACCAGGGGAATAATGCAGAATATATTACCCACAAATAAACTCGATCTCGTTGCAACTGACATCTACGGACCGTTACCCAAGACAAGGGGGGGTTACAGTTATATTTATGTCATGGTAGACATCTTCTCCAAATTTATAAAGCTTTATCCCTTAAGGAAAGCTACCAGCAAACAAATAGTTTCAAAAATTACAAGTAATTATTTCAACACTGTGGGAAAACCTAAGGCAATACTTTCAGACAATGGGTCTCAGTTCACCTCTAAATACTGGAAAACTTTTATTGAAGACACGGGAATTAAACACACTTTAATATCTGCTTACCACCCGTCAAGCAATCCGGCTGAGAGATACATGAGAGAGATTGGAAGACTGTGCAGAACCTACTGTAGCCAGAACCACACTAATTGGTTAGAGTACATAAATAGTTTTGAAGAAATAATGAACAGCTTACAGCACTCTTCCACTGGGTTTTCCCCACACGAAATAATGTACAACCAATACCCCGCTAGTTTCTTCACTGAAAACATAGAGTATCCACCTTGCAAAATTATGTCACCCCAAGAAAGAGAAGACTGTGTACGGGAAACCATGAAAAAACAAGGGGAATTGAGAAAAAGGCGACATGCAGCAAAAGGAAAAGCTACACAGTTCAAACCAGGGGATCTTGTACTCATCAAGACACAAGAGAAATCAAAATTATTGTCAGCCGAACTTAAAAAGTTTTTTGATAGTTACATTGGTCCATTTGAAATAAAAGAAAGCCCACATCCTAATGCGTATAGACTTATCTTTCCCAGATCAAGAAGGTTATTTGGATTAAGAAACATCACTGAAATGAAACCATATAAACATGATTAAGCACATTTCCCTGTTTGTATACAGTTACTTACCCATTTTCCGTAAAGCATTTTATCAGCAAAGATTTTTACTGGGTGTGTCAAATAGCAACTACCACTCATCCTACAGACCCTGGAAAAGTTCCAGATCTCTGAGACAATGTTTTTATATTGTCACTATTGAATATTAAATTTGGAGACATCATCTTTACTTGCAAGGGGCAAGTTTAACCATGCACCCAAAGTGGTGACAAACATTTATTACTTTCTGTTTGTATTGTTGAATATGGGACATACTTGCACCAAATATAAAAGACAGTGTAAAAATTGATGTGCAAGACCCATCATTTTGTTACTATTGTTTTCTTAGGCATAAGATTTGTGTACAATTTTCTACAGCTAATCAGATGTTCACCAAGTTTGATGTTTGTGTTATGTTGTGACCAATTTAAGTGTCCAATTTTAGTATTAATTTGTTCTTGTACTATCTTGACTGTGTCTCAATGGGAGACAAGTTTTTTTTAATATTTTCTTTTTTTTAAATGCATATTATATTCATACATGTGACTTCTCTAGTGTTTGTGTTTATATATCATCTCCATACTTATAATTATGTCCTTTGTTTTCATTTCCTTTATGTGGCTCAAAATGAGCAGACAGCTGCAATATTTTTCCTATGGATATCTGAACTGTCCATCTATGTAATATATTTATGTTCCTTCTATTATCTTGATTATTCTGTGACTCAATGAGAGCTGACTTTGAAATAATTTACATATATTTTTTTTTATATCTTAAGATCACATGTGATATATTTGTGTCAGTTTTTGATCATTTTCCATGTGGCTCACTGGGAACAAAGATTAACAGTTTTTTTTTACTTTCATATATTACTAATTATTTTTATTATGCTGTCATACTGAGGGCCATAACACAAAGTGCATTCGAAACAACACAACTAAAATATTTGCAGGAAATAGTCATTGTATACATACACATTATGCATAGTAAAAAAAAAAAGAAAATTTATTAAAACAGTACTTTTCCAAATTTTAACCATTTGACACATTTTTCCTAGTCGGCTAATATCATTATCATTCTGTAAATGATATTACCCAAGGGGGGTATTGTAACGGAACATATTAAAGGCTTTACTTTAATGAAGTATGTGATACCCTCCAAATTCAACCAGTTTAACGAGTATTTATGATTACAGAAGAGTTATTGTGTATGTTAACAATGATTGCACAACATGTCTCCATAAACAGTCAACTCATTAAATTATACTGAATAACTGACCCACACAAAAGTTAATATCACTTGATCACTGATACAGCAAATGTCATCATGTAAAAACATTAAGTTTATCTTAAATAATTAATATGAAGTACAAAAAATAGTAGCCAACTTAGGTATTTTGGATCTCCTTAAATAAAAATCACCCAGTGAAACCTATTTGTTCACTAGGAGCGTTTTCACTCAGTATTCACGTAATCAATCCTATTTTAGACGAAAACCAATGTAATTCTTAATAATTCATGTTACTTACTTATTTATGCAAATTAGAGAAGTCAATTGACAAACTTCTAAAAACCGGCCTTCTTGTAACAAAGAATTATTCTGTCAAGTCTACAAATCTGTCTGTCATTTTAATAACATGTTAAATTATGTCACTCGATGCAAATTAATAACTTTTCTGCACAAATTATGATAACAGATGTACATGTGACTTGTAAACTATATCTCTTTTTAGTAGTTCTTTGACAATGTTATAAATACAAGCAGCAAGAACGGTCGGAGGCAGTCGGAATGTCACTTTGGTAAAGTGTGTTTGTGTGTTATTGTTTGAGGTGGATAAACAATGCAAAGATCATGTAATGGAAGTACTACTTTGTGTTGTGTCATGGTCTTTGGTGGACAGTGGAATTAAGATGGCCACCAGAGTAATAAATATTTGAAGGTTACATATTTGTTGGTTTTGCTCGTTCTTTATCATCAAAAGCACATAAAAAACACGGGACCTCATGTTTTTAACCCTAGACAACCAGATTTAGAGCCAGCATCAGCATCGAGACACAGCAGCGATCCAGCAAGCAGCAGCGATTACTACAACGCATTTTAATGGCGCCAACCAAACATCAAGTGCTAACAAGCTCCGTAAATGGGAGTGAAATAGTGCGATTGCAGCAATTAGCAATATCAACAACTAGGCGACCATTACAAGTGGAATGACCACATTAAACAAATAGTAGGAAAAGCAGGTACCATACAGACTCATACGATGAATCTTAAGGAACTGTAACTCACCCACGAAGGAATTTGATTTATAAGGCAAATGTTCGATCGATCTTGATTACTGTTATTCAGTATGGGATCGTCACCAGGTAGGACTGATATGAAATGGAAATGTCGTGTGGCTAGGGCCTCCCGTCGGGTAGACCGTTCGCCTGGTGCAGGTCTTTCGATTTGACGCCACTTCGGCGACCTGCGCGTCGATGGGGATGAAATTATGATGATTAGGACAACACAATACCCAGTCCCTGAGCGGAGAAAATCTCCGACCCAGCCGGGAATCGAACCCGGGCCGTTAGGATTGACAGTCTGTCACGCTGACCACTCAGCTACCAGGGCGGACAGGACTGATATAAGAGAAGACAACGAACAGCGGCGCGATTCGTGACGGGAACTTTTTAGTCGGGGCGAGAGCCTTACCGGCGCGCTCAACGAACTCAATTGGTGGACGTTACAAAAGAGGCATTGTGCATCGCGGAGAGGTTCACTATCGAAATTTAGAGAGAGCGTTATCGGGGAAGAGTCAGACAACATATTACTTCCTCCCACATGCATTTCGCGTAATGACCACGACTAGAAAATTTGAAAAATTATAGCCAGTACCGAAGCTTGCGGAGAATCATTCTTCCGACTCGCCTTTCGTGGGTGGAGCAGGGTAGCTGGGATGAGTTAGTGGTACCCAGAAGTAATCTCCGCCACATACCGCTTGGTTATTTTTCAGAGTCTGACGTAACTGCAGATTACATCACAGTTGTAGAACAACAGGAGAACGAGTAACTCCTAAACTTTGCTTTTAAGTTCGTGTGGTAGCGTGTTGTGCAGTGCCTGGTCGGGTTAGATGTAATGAAAGTCTTCCTGCACGTGGAAACAACCCACTGAGATGAAACAAGATAGAAGAAATACACTGTCGGTCCTGAAAGTCCCTAAACTGATTTTATTCCTGGCCTGTAAGCGACGTCAACATAGTAACTATAGTGGCATATTGAAATAACAAGTGTAAACAACAAATGTGCATTTCACTACTCAGTTGCGCGGAGGCAGTGTTAAATTGTGGACTTGTGGTCGTAGTGTGTCTACATTTTTGTGTCACAAATAATAGTGGAGCAACATCTCTGAATCCGGTTCCCACGCATGCCGCGACTTGACTGAAATGCAAATTCGTTCAATTATTTTCTGGAAAAAATCATCAAGGGGGATGAAGCTTGATGTTACCAGTATGAAGCTAACACAAAACATCAAAGTGCCATCAGCGCTCTGAAGGCATAACGGTCATTCAAGTCAATGGGACGCGCAAGTGGAATAACATACCAAACAAGGAGTTTTCTGACAGTTTCACATGGTTTTATGAACGTTCGGTACTTTATGCTACAATGGGGGAAGACGACGTAAAACACCTGAATCATTATGATTACCATCTTAATGTTCCTCTTGGGGGGGGATCTGAAAACGAAACGACTATTCAAGTTAGTCTGCATCAACCATGAGACTAGAGACATGCCATCAGACTTTTGTATGAATATACCAAGAGCAGTTGTAAGAGGGGGAATTATCGCACAATCAGCTTAACAGTTCATTATTCCAAGAATAACAGAATCCTGGAAATAAAATGGAGGACCTCTTAGATGACGATAAATTTGGGTTTAGAGAAGGTAAAGGCGCCGGAGACACAGTTCTGACGCTGTGAATAACAGAAGACTGGAAAAGAAAATGGAGGACCTGTTAGATAACGATAAATTTGGATTTAGAGCAGGTAAAGGAGCCGGAGACACAGTTTTGACGCTGTGCATGATAATAGAGGTAAGACTTAATAAAAATCAAGACGTACTGGGAAAAGTAAAGGCACCAGAGAGGAAGCACAGCATTGTATGAAAGTGAATCATACAATACGACCTATGGGAAAACCGGAGAAGAAGAGAATGAAGCATTTGAGACACGGTGTTGCAGAAGGATCTTGAAAGATCAGTAAGTTGAAAAGATACGAAATGAGGAGTAGTGGTGAGGAAAAGAAAAGGTGGAAAACACTGACAAGGAGAAGCGACGGAATGATACGACTTGTGTTAAGACATCAGGAATAGTTTCCATGGTACTAGAGGGTAAAAACGGTGGATTAAAACACGAATGCGGTGTTATCACATTTTGTTTGATTTTTACTCCATTCACGAATTTCTCTGTATCTGATCTGCACCGAAAAAAAATCTGCGCGGCAGTGCATACGTCGACAGTACACGTCCTGTGTCTTGCTTGTGAACTATAGACAGTGACGCTCAGCAAAATCTTTACGCTACAACGCTTCACTGGGCTTTTCCTGCAGCTACGGCAACCACGTCCAATTAGGTATAATACTGAGAGATATTTCATCGCTCTGTATATTGAATTGTACTTTTTAGTGAGTGGCTATAACAGACTGGTTCATTTAAACTGAAGTAGCTGGCGTAACAAACCCAAAAAGTAACAATTACTAGGGCGTGCTGAAAGGTAATGCCTCCGGATTTTTTATGTGAAAATTCATAAATCTTTTAATTAAAACAAACGTATGAACATTGTACGTCTTTATTCTTAAAATCCACATATTTACAGTCCTCTGCCGCTAGAGGGCTCCGAATTGTAGCGTGTAACATGGCGGCGTTTAACGTAACTATGTCGGTGTGTGAGGAACAGCGTGCTATACTCGAATTTCGAAATCGGAGAGTTCGTCACACTGAGGGCTCTCTCTCCTTCAGTATGACAACTCTAGACCACGTACGAGAGCTGCGATATCTGCAACATTCCGACGCCTTAGGTTCACTGTCATCGATCGTCCTCTATACAGTCTCCATTTCGCCCCATCCGATTTCCAACTGTTTCCAAAGCTTAAACAACCGCTTCGACGACTTCACTTTGATAGCGATGAAACAGTGCAAGGAGAGGTAAAGTTCTGACAACAAAGTCAAAGTGACTGTGTCGACAAATTGGTCTCTCGTTGTGTCCGTCGCCAGCGTGACTATGTTGAGGAACAAATATGTAGACATGAAGAATAGACACGTAGAACGTTAATAACGTTTTATTTAAAAAGCTAATGAGTTTTCACTTAAAAAACTCGGAGATTTTCACGTAAAAATCTCGGAGGCCTCACACTTTAGATGCCCTCGTACATTATTAGTCTGTAACTAACAGTCGGAGTCTGCGGGTCACACATATCAAAGTACGCCGACAATATCCCAGAACAACCTCCTAAATTTTACCGGTAGATTTCGGGTTCACCATATATAGGACAATTTACGATGACTATGTTGTCGAAATTGATCAACAACGACGGATAATATATTTTATTCACACTGCAGACACCCTCAGTGGAACCAAACATGTTTTAACCTTAATTTTGTAATCTTCTGTTACGTTTACACCAGGATCTATCAGTATCTGGACAGAGGAACTTCTTCCGCTGCTTTCAAGTAGAACTAAACCTACTTAACTTTTCGTATGTTTTTAGATAGGGTCCGTCTTAGCAAAACACAGTTTTGTTTTTTTACCCCAAACATGTTTCACTGCTGTTGCAGCATCTTCAGTGGGCTTTTATTTTTCATCTGTTAAAGGTAAGGAATGTTGTTTATTGTTTTTATACATGTAACATTAGTTTTTAAGTCGTAATTATATATATTTCAAAAAATACATAAATTAGGAATTCAGACCTTTTTACCATATGGTGTTCAAAAAATGGTTCAAATGGCTCTGAGCACTATTCGACTTACTTTCTGAGGTCATCAGTCGCCTAGAACTTATAACTAATTAAACCTAACTAACCTAAGGGCATCACACACATCCATGCGCGAGGCAGGAGTCGAACCTGCGACCGCAGCGGTTGCTCGGCCCCAGGCTGTAGCGCCTAGAACCGCACGGCCACTCCGGCCGGCTACCATATGGTGTGGCTTCTGATGTGTTTCTACAGTGACTGTTTTGTTCCACAGTTTGTCATCTGCAACCACTTACACCTTAAAGTAGACAAATTGCTTAAGCCAAAATTACGTTTTGAAAATTGTTATATCTATGCCTGAAATTAATTAATTCTATGTGTGTGTGTGTGTGTGTGTGTGTGTGTGTGTGTGTGTTTGTCTATTTACATAATGTTTTACTTACGTTTTCTTTTTCCTCGTATTCATCACTGTCAAACACTTTATATTGAGTTGCCACTGTCAGCCGGCCAAGGTGGCCGAACGGTTGTAGGCGCTACAGTCGGGAACCGCGCAACCGCTACGGTCGCAGGTTCGAATCCTGCCTCGGGCATGGATGTGTGTGCTGTCCTTAGGTTAGTTAGGTTTAAGTAGTTCTAAATTCTAGGGGACTGATGACCTCAGATGTTAAGTCCCATAGTGCTCAGAGCCATTTGAACGACTGTCACTGTTTCACTGTTTTCCAGATGTAAAAAGAAAACATGGCGGGCAGTGGAGCAGTTGAAGGTGTAAAAACAAGATGGCTGACAGTGGAACAGCTGAAGGTGTTCCTGGCGGTTCGCGGTTGTTCTGAATCTTTCAGAGGTGTCTTTTTGAGTGTTTGCGTGGGGAGGGTGAAAAGTGAGAGTGAGAGAGGGAGAGAGAGAGAGAGAGAGCGACAGTAGGTTTTAGGATTTTGTGTGTGTGTGTGTGTGTGTGTGTGTGTGTGTGTGCATGTGTGTGGGGTGGGGGTCTGAGGTGGTGGGGGTGGTGGGGGGGGGGTGAGCGCTCTATAGGTTGGTCTCGTCTAATAACTCTTTTGAGGTCAGGGAACATATTTCCATTTCAGAGAGCTGTGTATTCATTTATCACTTGTTTTCGTTCCATGATGGATTTTTGTATCTGATCATTTTCTTAAATTATTAGTTTTTGTGGGGGGGCTGTTGCTGCATTTGACAATTTTCAAATCGGTGGTGATGTTTGTTGGGTTATGTTTCTTGTCCATGATGTGTTCAGCAAATGTGGAATGACAGCTGTTACTTTTTAATGCTCTTCTGTGTTCTGTGTATCTGGTATTAAAGTTTCTGCTTGTTTGCCCTATATAAACTGATTTGTAGTCCTGACATGTTAGTTGGTAAATGCCAGATGTGTTGTGTTTGTCTGTGCTCGTGTTGGTCGTCCTTAGTTTTCTCTGTGTCGAGTTATCTGTCCCGTAGGCTAATTTTTCCCCTTGTTTCTTAAGTATGTTGCCTATTATGTGGCCTGCTTTGTTGTTGTAGGTGAGAATGAGCCACTTGTTTGTCATTGTGGATGTTTCTTGTTCATGTGTGCTCATATGTGGATTCTGTGTGTTTGTAAGTTGATGAGGAGGCTTTTGTTTTTCTATGTTGGGTGTCCTTTTTAGCTTTGTTTTAATTTTGTGGTTCAGTTTATCTACAGTGTTTGTGTCATATCCATTCTCTACTGCTACTTGTCTGATTGTCTGTAATTCATTCTTGTAGTTGTTTTCAGTGAGTGAGGTTTTGTTCAGTCTGTGTAGCATATATTGGAAGCCAGCTAGTTTGTGTGTAATCAGATGATTAGAATCTTTGTGAATGGCTGTGCTGCTTGTGGTCACTTTTCTGAATATATAGAATTGGTGTTCATTGTTGTGTCTGTATACTGTGATGTCAAGGAAGTTTAACCTTTTGTCGTGTTCTGTTTCTATGGTGAATTTTATTTTTGGGTGTACTTTGTTTGTATCACTGTGTAGTTGTTGGGTGCGACTTGGTGTTTCATCTACAAGGCATATGATGTCATCAACATAACGGTACCAATATATTATCCGGTATTGTTTGGGTCTTACTATTGTTTCAAATATTTTATTTTCAATGTGATTGAGAAAAATATTGGCTAGGAGTCCACTGACTATTTAGCTTTTGTTTGGCTACTTGGCTTGTAAGGTTTCGCTTTATAATTCATTCTTAGCTTCTCACGTAGGTGTAATTTTGTTTTGAATTATTTCTGGTTTTCTTTGTCAGCATGGATTCGGTTTCAGTCTCGGAACACAAGGAGATTAAAAATGGAACGGTGATAATCTGACAGATGTTGGTTACTACACTATGTGATCAAAAGTATCCAGACATCCCCAAATACATACGTTTTTCATACTAGGTGCATTGTGCTGACACCTACTGCCAGGTACTCCATATTAACGACCTCAGTAGTCATTAGACATCGTGAGAGCGCTAAATGGAACGCTCCGGGAAACTCACAGACTTCGAACGTGGTCAGGTGATTGGGTGTCACTTGTGTTATACGTCTGTACGCGAGATTTCCACACTCCTAAATATCCCTAGGTCCACTGTACCCGATGTGATAGTGAGGTGAAAACGTGAAGGGACACGTACAGAACAAAAGCGTACAGGCCGACCTCGCCTGTTGACTCACAGAGAACTTCGTAAAATATAATAGGCAGACACCTATCCAGACCATCACACAGTAATTCCAAACTGTATCAGGACCCACTGCAAGTACTATGACAGGCGGGAGGTGAGAAAACTTGGAATTCATGGTCGATCGGCTGCTCATAAGCCACACGTCACGCCGGTAAATGCCAAACGATTCCTTGCTTGGTGTAAGGAGCGTAATTGGACGACAGAGCTGTGGAAAAACATTGTGTGGAGTGACGAATCGCGGTACACAATGTGGCGATCCGATGGAAGGGTGTGGGTATGTCGAATGCCCAGTGAACATGTGTAGTGCCAACAGTAAAATTCGGAGGCGGTGGTATTATGGTGTGGTCGTGTTTTTCATGGGGGGGGGGGGGGCTTGCACCCCTTGTTGTTTTGCATGGCACTACCACAGTACAGGGCTACACTGATGTTTTTAGCACCTTCTTGCTTCCCACTGTTGAAGAGCAATTCGGGGATGGTGATTGCGATCAAGTACTTGTTCGTAATGCACGGCCTGTGGTGGAGTGGTTACACGACAATAACATCCCTGTAATGGACTGGCCGGCACAGAGTTCTGACCTGAATCCTATAGAACACCGTTGGGATGTTTTGGAACGCCGACTTCGTTCCAGGCCTCACCGACCGACATCGATACCTCTCCTCAGGGCAGCTTTCCGTAAAGAATGGGCTGCCATTCACCAAGAAAACTTCCAGCACCTGACTGAACGTATACCTGCGAGAGTGGAGGCTGTCATCGAGGCTAAGGGTGGGCCAGCCCCATATTGAATTCCAGCGTTACCGATGGAGGGCGCCACAAAGTTGTAAATCATTAGAGGATCACATTTTGTGGGCAGGAGATTTGACTCTCTCAGACAAATTTTCGAGTACAAGTTTCACTGTCGGGACAAAGCTTTTTCTGCAGTTCCAAGTACGTTCTGGCTGTTCTTGATGCAGCAGTAGTCTGGTGTGGAGCCTCAAAGGAAAATATCGAACTACAGCTCCAAACATGTAAGGTCGGAGACTCCCTTGGTCGAAGTTTCAGATTTCGCTGCACATACTTCTGTAAATGCAACGGGAGTCGGTTTTCAGCTGAGAGAAAGGGGACCTGTAACACGATATCTGGTCTGAAGTGAAAATCAGGTGTTGGATGACGTTGATTTCGGAGATTGGACGTGCCAAGAATGGTATTCACATCCCACTTGGCGGTAAGCGCTGCGATATTCCTGTACGCTATTCGTTTTTATCTTCTCGGAATTTAAGAGCGTATGTTGTCCACATGAAATGAGAATAAGGGATCTCCGTTAAGCTTTTACGACTATTATAGTTTATTAGTCATGCAGTGTTCTTAATGGTCTTCTATTTTTGTGTTTTATGGTGTTGAGAGAACATTCTCACCACAAGTCTTCCGAGAGAATACGAGGCTGCATTCCTAAAATTTATTGCCGGTTTAATGTGGGACGTTTGTTTTATTGCTGTCTGGATCGCTTGACAGGCTTGGGGCATTACGATTTTTCTGCGTCACTCCCAGTTTGCCCGAGTCATAAATCCCGTGTTCCATGCTCTCCATAATGATTTTATTTCCTTTTTCCTTGGAATCTGCTTGATATTGTAAGTTTCCTGATACTTTTCAGTGAGACGAATCAATGTGTCTCGTCTGTTCGTGGTCAAATGTAACTACGCTACAGGTAGAAATTGCAACACTAGGAAAGATAGCAAGTATCGAAATTCTGTATTGTGCGCGTAGAGTAGAACAGAAAGAGTACGTTATTGAAATTGTAGATGGATTGGGGATGTACTTGGTGTGAAACTTACTACGCGAAGTAGCCACCTCTGACAGCAACGAAGGCGCTGATCTAGCTGGGGTTCGAGTCGAACTGAGTTTGGATGACACGTAAGGACAGGCCTTTCCCTGCTCCTGCAATTCTCTGCCACAATTAATCGTAGTGACTGACCTTGTACACCACTCTTTCGGCAAACCATGATCTGATGTTTTCGGTTGGTGACAGATCTGACGAACGTGGCGGTCAGGGCAAGAATCGAACACCCTCGGTACTGACGTAAGTCAGAACATTGTGGCTAACATCTTCCCCTCCTAGGCCTTAGTAAGCTGCTTTACAAAAGCGTTCTTTAACCATTTCACACATCTCATCTGCAGAAGTTTTTTCAACAGCGGCAAGTTGTTCCGCTAACCGTAGCTGGTACAAAAACGGGTTAAAGTATGGGCAAGGTATTGTGAGATGTTTTGGATATGAGTGGGTTTCTGTGATTCGGTGTCTAGTTGAATCTCATTGTCTTCGATAAATTTTAAGGGGACTGGTTCGTGAACACAATGGGAAATCATGGAAAATTATTCAGTTTCCTAAAAAGTGGAACTGAAAGAATATGAGTTGTAAGCCCATGCGATGCTTACCATATTTCAACAGACCTTTTGGGAACAATCTGACGTACGAACCACATCTTTTGGTCTCACACTTTTTTTCCGTATTGTGTTTTCGTTGAAATTAAAATAAAGCACTTGAATTATTTACGAACAGTATAGGTACACATATCCCGAAATAAAAACAAATTAGAAGCTTTAATTTTTTTCTAGAAGTTCTTTACACTGTTGTCTTTGGAGTGGACCTTTAAAAAGATTCTGCTACAGTAAATTATGATTCAAAATCTTTTTTAATAATGATAATCAAAAATTTCCGTAATTAATTGATAGGTTTTCTTTTAAAAAAGTCTTTAATGTTCTCATTTAAGCCATAAGAATGGTCTACTTTTTAGTTAAGTATGTTTGAAGACAGTACAAAATTTCAGCCCTCAATTTTTAAGCAGTTTTTAACCAGTGTGTACCAGAACATCAAAAAAGTGAACTTCCCGGAAATTCGAGTTAAATTTAAAGCTTGTTTCTTTACCTGCTCCTGCATAACACTAATCCATTCCAGGTCCATATTCATTTTGTTTCTGATGTCGGTCTCTCTCCCTTTTTTTTCACACTTCTTTTTATTCTTGCTTCTTTGGTGGCTTTCAGCACTGATTTCTCTGTTTCCAAAAGTCTCCTTCAGTCAATGGCAATTAAAGTTCTTTGCATGCTTAGTCCACCAGGCACTGCCATCAATTCCATAACCTTAAAATTTGACACAATACCATCACTGAAACATAGCGGAGCAGCCTGCACACTATTTTTAAGTATTTAGTTCTATTAGAATCGTTTTTGGTATCCGTTCCCAAATGCAGTTGTTAAAAGTCTCATTTGGGTGTTCAGCCCTACTGTGTAATTATTTCTTCGGTAATATAGGCGGTCTGAGGCGTTTTGCCACGGTTCGTGCGGCTCGCCCTGTCGGAGGTTCGAGTCCTCCCTCGGGCGTGGGTGTGTGTGTGTTGTCCATGGCGTTAGTTAGTTAAGTTAGCTTAAATAGTGTGTAAGCCTAGAGACGGATGACATCAGCAGTTTGGTCCCATAGGAATTTACCACAAATTTCCAGTAATAATTTTGTGTCACTAAGACATTAGAAACTAAAAATCATAACAAGTAAGCAAGTGAGAGCAAATTCTGTTTTTAACAGAGCTCTCTGAGTGACATGGGAATACCATCATGTGTGCACAAGAGATAACGGACCTTTAGTTTAAAATCTATTCTTTTCCTGAGTTTCTAGTTGCAAATAAACTTGTACTTAATCGTTTCATGACTAATGAAACTCAAACCGTTAATCTTATAGTACCTAAAACAGCTTATTTCGACGTTAACACTTATTTTTGCCTTTTTAGCTTTAAAATCCTAAAAGTCAGCTTTTTCTTGAATGTAACAAAAAATTCTTGTACTTTCAAAACATTAAAATTACTGACAAGAATCCAATGTGCGGGGACTGAAAGCGTTATTTGATTACAAAGAAACTGTACCTCACAGAATCCTGGCAAACTGCCTTTTTCCACAAAGAAAGATATTAGTAGGCCTTGAACTGACCTCAGTTGAAAAAAATACATACACAACAGGAGAATTAAAGAGGAGAATTAAAGCTACCTAGTCGTTATAGTAAAAAAAAAAAGCTCACCTCTCCTTGTTTATAAACGTACTCTCATTGTAGGAGAGCGAGGCCACTGTGGAACTTTTGCTGTCCACCCACCAAACTAAACTAGTGCATGGAGTTCCTATAGACATATAAAGTGTTCATCGTCGTCATTCTATTCTAGTTTCAGTGTGTGAGTAGTTCAACAGAAGTAAATTCCGAAAGTACTAAGTTTAATATGTAGCCATATAGGATTGTGGCTGATAGCGATTCTGCACTATGGCAGCAGATGGAAATGCAACATGGAGGTTAGCCATTATGGTTTTATGCATCTTAGTTTTTACTGTCATTTCGGAATTATGAGTTTCTTCTCTTATGTTTCGACAGCAGAGTATTTATGAAGCAGATTACTTTGTAAATATTGTTTAATATTATACTAAGAGACACTGGGCCTCAATTTTTCACTTTTATTAAAATGTTTGTGAGTACAGTTTTGATGTGAAGGAAATGCAACCAACGTCAAAATATCACAGCTAAAGGAAAAAGTATAGATGTTTTTAAAATGATGCACAAAATTTTGATTTTTTTACGTTTTGAGTTGTAACGAAAATCTATTCAGAGACAGATAGTACTGGTAAACTGTATTATATATTTTTTATTTCATTATTTTTTATTTTGTTAAACTTGATTGTCATTATCCCTTAACAATACTGTGTTATCGTTCAAAGATCGGAGTACCAGTCCAAAATCGGCAATTCACATCACCCAATGAGATGCGTCTGATGAAGAACGAAACCTGTTACGCTTGACAAATGATTTTGATTTTTAATTTTTACGTGAGAGGCACCCACATGCCTTGCTCATACAGTGGCATCAAGCAGTCAGGCCTGCAAGATGAGTGGTCTGCCAAGCGAGTGGATGCATTCTTATTTATCAAGTAACATGAGCTCTAAGTTACAAATTATTCTCCTGTTTAAATATTACGCAACGGAAACGGATAACGCACATCTGACTATTACAAATTTACACAACTCTGATTGTTCACTATGCACTGGCAATACCACATTTTCTATCTTATTCAACGGCTTTGATCAACACGTGGCCATCGCACTGAATATGAATGGCGCACACATTATAAATTCTGGGTATCATGACAACATACTATTCGAAGGAAAAGGCCACCAATCTTTTTCTTTTGACTATCTTATTTATTCCCATAAATTCTATAACCTAAACACACCATTACATTTTCTACAACAATTAACTCCGCCCAGTGGGCATGGCTTTACATTGGTGATTCTCTACCTTATGGTCTCGTAATTATCTAACACTACAGTGCACTTTCTGGATAGGATGGTGGATCTTTTTCTATATCTCACACTTCGACTCTCACACCCATCATCACGAAAATTTCCTCCAGACCGAGCGGTACAAAAGGAACATGGAAAACCCCACTGCCTCTGTACCTATCTTGCTACTCTCCCATGCAAACCACACATACTTAAATTACATGAAATACACCACACTGGCAACATGGAATACAACACAAGGAATAGTTACAACGTTATAATCACATCACTTTCAGCTTTCCCACTTCAATTAGCATTAGTTTCACACGATACTGCCCCACTTCGTAACTTTTCTTTCCTACTATGAACTCTGGAGGATATATGCACGTCTTCCTGTGCAATGCAAGCCAAGTGGCGTTGCTGGATAGACGGCTGACTCACCTTGCTTCACTCTCAGAGAATTATAGTTTGAGTCAAGCGTCACACGGAAACATAACACGCAAAGTAATATTAAGAACATATTCGTCACACACGCGAGTCCTCAACTGATACCATGGACGAGTACTTCTCTTTATCCTTTGTCTCATACACAGATTGAGACTCACGCAGTACTCACCACGTGGAAGTACTCGTCTCTAATTTCAAGTCCTGCACATGCCATTTCTTAAATATTTCCAACTTGTAGTACACACGCCAGTAATTCAGCTTAACTTAAGCACTCGGAAGTATTTCAACTTATTGATACACTTGCTTTTATTGTGACCGTTGGTCACTTCCGAAGATTACTACAATCCCATTAATGTTACCTTCCTGACATTTAATTCTCCCCACGAAAGTTCCTGAAAGAGAGAAATTATTATTCCAAACTACTCTTAAGTATTTTACATGCATACCATGTCTCCACTCTTTTGTCTTTACAGAGCACGCCTAAGACAGGTCTTACCAACACTAGATCCAGCGGCAGAGTGCTGAAACATGGCCGTTGTTCAGGTCCTCCTGCATCTCTGCCAAAGTGGGGGACCGTATTGGTCAGCCACATTTCAGGCGCTCAAAGCTCCGGTAAATTTCATCTCTTTGGTTCCACCAAAGGTGGCCAAAGGGTCGTCTCAAAGATGATCATATATTCACATTCACTATCTGTGGTTAGCAGACGACCATACATTCATTCATTTCGCAGATCTCACCTAATTGGATGTAGGAATTTATTTTGTGGGAGTGCACATGTAATCAGTTGAATAAATAAATTGTCATTCTTTCCTACACTGGTATCCGGCTTCGCTGTATTAATGGAAATTGAGTTATTATTAGAAAAAATATGTTGTTCTGACAAGAATAACGAAGAATGTTGTACCTATTTTCAATGTCGGGCGGTACTGTACCCTTTCAACTGATTATTATTTCAAATCGTTTTCCATAATGTTTTGTTTTTCACCATAATATTGTTTTAGGTTTTATATAGCCTAAATGAGGTACTGAAACGACATATTTCAAGCACTTAAAATGCACTTTTTACGATCTACAACTCAACGGTTTAGCACAGGCACTTTTAAATTCTTCTAATTTTGGGGCTTTTTTCGGTATAATTTCCTTGAAGAAAACATTTTCTTGTTCACAACACTAAGGAAAATTTTTTAATACAAAAATTTAAAACATAGATTTTTTGCACTAAATCACTATCTTTGTCCCGAAAAAAGCATGTACTTCGAGATTTTTTTTCTCTGGATGTGTTATAGATATCAATGTTAAATTTGGTCAGAATGTTTATTTCCTCTACAAACTGGAACTTTTTCGACCGGAAATGTCGAAGAGCAAAGGCGGAAGTGCAGTCGGAACGAAACAAAATTTCGATGTGGCCTCCACGCGCTGTATGTCACAGGTCAGCCGGCTCCCTGAAATCAAATTTGAGTTGACGTTAGCGAAGTATATAGGATTCTTTAGGAGTTGTACCTCGCTTAAGTTATTTGGACCACAGGAAACAAAATGGCGGCCATTTGAAACAAAATAGGGCTTTATTCATCGATTTTTCGACTTCGTCGCTCAAGTAAAAACATTTAAAGTTGATGGACCGGAATAAAAGTGGTACAACTCGTAGACAATTTAGTTAGCTTCGTCGGGAACAAAGAATCATACCAATCGGTTCAGTAGTTACCATACCGCGCGAAAAAAAAGTCATTTCGAGAAAAACGCGTTTGAAATTTTTACTACATATAAATGCAATATTATGCAACGTACGTTCAATCTGCTATTCCAGGTCCATAAACTAGTCCTTCCTCTTCCTCATAGAGGGCGTTCTGCTCGATCTGGGCCATCCTGCGCTGCTCCAGAGCCGCTCGTACGGCCGGCGAAAAGCGGTTTTCGGCCGCTTGTAACCGGTGGTAGTCCGAATGCTTGGCGAACTGCGTCGAATAGAGTCCCAGGGTGACGTCCATCGTTGTCATGGTCTTCAGAATTGCTGACTACCCTTCGTGGAAGCTGCTCACTGCCATGAATGTTGCAATCTCCACAGTCTTCACAACAGAATGCAAATTCTTGGGGCCTAACTTCCAAAAACACGCGTTCAAACTCTCATTTGAATTTTGTGTGTTTGCTCTCGAGCACCGGTACAATGACGCGTCCTCCGAAAGTGCCTCGTAGATCGGATGAATCACTTTTCGAACTTCTTTGGAGAGCGGCTGGTCGTGTTGATATTCGTCCAGATGTCCGGTAGCCCCTGCAGTGCGCCACTTGCACCAACTAGTTTCCCCAGCCGGACAATTTTGGTGTTGTGGGTGGTCATCCGTCTAACACTTGTCGAAATAGGTTGCCCAAATGGCCTTCATAATCTGTTCCACCGAACTGGAATGCCGTCAGATTGCCAAGCCGTAGTACTTCGTAAACTCCTTGATCACTTGATCCTTGGGCAAGCACATCGAATAATTTTTCGCGGCTACAAAGTCGAAATTCCCAAAAAAAACTGGTGCGTGAAAAAGGCCGATTTCAGGCAGGTGCATTTTTTTTTGTTCAACCGCGAATAACAAACATTTCCATTCCGTGTTTGGAAAAACCGTTTCAGGGGTGGATCTAAACACTTTTATGGATCCAAAAATGCAATTTAAAAAAATCGATGTTTTGAACCAAATGATAGTAAAATTCCCCTTAATAAGATCTTTGACAAAGCAAGAAGGATACGATCCGCACTCTGCGCGTCTCACAGTGCTCAAATCTTGTACCGACAGCTTTGTTGTTTGCTTGATTATGACATAGTCTACAATGGGTTTAAAGTTAACGTTTGGTTTCATTCATGTGCATCATGTGTCTGTAAGCGTCTGTTGTATAAGTGCCCTGGTTTTTCTGTCGATACCATATTCTTCCAGCACGTCAAAGAGTGTCTGTCTGTCTATGGAATCATATGCTTTTTTAAAGTCTACAAAGGTAACTACAGTGTTTCTTGCCTGTCTGACTTTCAAAAGTGTTCTCAAGTTCCAGATCTGTTCGATGCATGATCTCCCTTTTCTGAAGCCTGCCTGGTATTCCCCAATTTGCAGATCTGCTTGTGGTTCTAGTCTGTTTAATAGCACCTTAGAGAAAATTTTGTATGTAACTGGTACTAGCGAAATGCCTCTGTAATTGTTTGGATCTGACTTATCACCCTTTTTATGTAACGGATGGATCAATGCACATTTCCATTCCTCTGGCACTTTCTCTGTGATCCAAATTTCGGAGATAATCTTATGGATTTTTTTGGTGATGTTTTCATCTTGGAGTTTCCAGATCTCGGCGATAATACCATCTTCTCCGGCAGCTCTGTTATTTTTCATTTGTTTTATGATTTCCTCTATCTCTTCTATTGTGGGTGGATCAGAATCGGCATTAGATGTGGTCTTTTGGAATGTTAATTTTCCTGTAGGTTTTTTGCAATTAAGAAGTTTATCAAAGTAATGTTTGAGAATTTTACAGTTTTCTTTTGTGTTTGTTTCCAGGGATCCATCTGTTCTTCGGAAGCAGAGGCTAGGGGGTTGATAGCCCTTAATATTTTCTTTGAAAGTTCTGTAAAAATTTCTTGTGTTATTTCTTTTGAAATCTTCCTCAATTTCTTTTAGTCTGTTATTGTCATATGCTCGTTTTTCCCTTCTGATTTCCTTCGATGCTAGTTTCTGAACTTCGTAAAATTCTTTCCATGTTTCTGAATTTCTGTAGCTACTGAACTTGTCCCATGCTTGCTTTCTTCTCTCAATGGCTTCATCACACTTTGCGTTCCACCACCTATGTTTGCGTTTTCTAGGTGGTTGTCCCCAGCACATAGTCTTCTGAACTGCCTTCGCCAGATCTGTCCATGTGTCTATTGAGTGCCTATTAATTTCTTCAACGATTTTATCCCTGTTTATCTTCAAGTATTCCGGATCAGGTTTGACTATTTTGTTTTGCGCTGTCTGTTTCAGTCTTGGGATTGGCCTAATCTTAACTTGTAGCAAATAATGATCAGACTCGAAGACTGCTTTACGTGTTCTGACATTTAGAATTTCCCGCGAATTTTTCTTGGATATGGCCACATGATCAATCTGAAATTCTCCCCACACTGTGTTGGGTGCTTTCCATGTTGTAAGTTTTCGTCTTGGTTTTTGAATTTGTGTTGACATGATTTTGAGGTTAAAGTTTTGACAATATTTTATGAGGTGTTCCCCATTTCTGTTCGTGCGAATATGTGCTGAGTATGGGCCTGTTATTTCTCTGAATTTTCTCTCCTTACCAAGCTGCGCATTGAAATCACCCATTACAATTTTCACATGTCTTTCTGGTACGTTGTTAGTTACTTCCTCCATGTCTTCCCAGAAGTCTTCAATTTCTTGTGGCTTCTTTCTGTTATGGTCATTTGTAGGTGCATGTGCGTTGATAATTGTGTATGCTTTATTACCTGATTTGAAGGACAGTGTCGAGATACGTTCTGATATTGAATTGAAGTCTACGATGTTATCCATGACTGATTTGTGTACTGCAAACCCTATACACACAATGAATTGCTTATGCATGTTGGTGAAGGCGGATCGCACTCCAATTGTACCGCCTCCATTTTTCCGTTTGTTTAACAGGGTGTACCAAAGCTCTCAAGTCCGCACTGATTTTCGACGATGTTACAAGTTGCGCTAGGGACCGCATCTACCTTCTTTCGAAGTCAGCAGGCAACTACGCTGTTATGCGGCGGCTCGTTTCGGCCCATTCAACATCTGTCCTTCAAGTGTAACGAGCGAGTAACGGAGTTTATATTTCATACCTGCCAAAGCAAATTTGTGTTCGTGGGGTCTCTATTCTAATTCGAACGTTTGACTTACGCTATACGTATTCGTTTCGGAATATCGTTTCTACGTCTTCCGTTAACTATACGTGGTTAACATTATGAAGACAATTAATAACATTTGTGAAATACAACTTTGTTTGCGGAAAACATGATGATGTTCGAAGTCGCCAGTTTTTCCAGGACAAATGACTTTCAACAACTTATTATATGCATAATTGTTGCAACTTATTGCCGGAATATATATATATATATATATATATATATATATATATATATATATATATATGTGTGTGTGTGTGTGTGTGTGTGTGTTTATACACACATTTGAATTACAAAAAACAAATACTAAAAAAAAATGGTTCCATGGCGCGAGATTCGTTCCGCCGACCTTCGGATTACGAAACCGAGCGCTTACCGTAGCGCCACGACGCTGTAGAAAATTATTAATCGTAGAGAGTATTTCACGGCAACGGTTTATTTTAACTGTCGATTTTCTCGACAACGGCTGAGAAGTGCATCTTGATGCTTTGCCACGCTACACCTCTGGCCATGAGCTTTTATTATGCGCAGTATGAATCGAATCTGAATTTCACAATTGGCGGCCTCCCCTTGTTAGTCTACTAGCCAGCCCTAACTGTTCACATTGTGTCGTTTGAACTTCGTTGTGGGCTATTGGCACATTCCCGCTAGCAACAACGTGTGTTTTCAAGTGGGCGAAATTCTAGCCGCCCTCCTGTGGATTTTAAGTTAACTTGATTATTTTGAATTGAAGTGCACCAGCGGAATCTTCTGCCATGTGACCGGTAACGTTCCGGTTACTTGCCCTGGCCGTTGACATAAATTCAGGCAGTGTATTTTCCTCGTTGTGTTGTGGCTGTCCAGCACGGCTTGCAGTTTGACAACTGAATGTGTAATTGTTTGTGGGCGCCGATACCTTCTGCGTTATTCCATTGAACTCCCTGCTGTCTGCTGGTCGGGTGGAGCGGAAGTTATCCTGTCGTTTGGTCCGTTGTCTGTCTGTCGGTTGGGTTGCCTTCGGATAGAGAATTGTTGGGCCGACTGCCTGTCTCACCTAAGCGAGCGCTAGTGTTTGAATTCCAGGCCGACCCTTTGAAAACTTCTGAGCGCCGTTTGATGTGCTGCCCTTTCTTATTTGTCCTTCTTGGCTCTTTATGTACAGGGTTTTTACAAATGATTGAAGCGATTTCACAGCTCTACAAAAACTTTATTATTTGAGATATTTTCACAATGCTTTGCACACACATACAAAAACTCAAGTTTTTTTAGGCATTCACAAATGTTCGATATATGCCCCTTTAGTGATTCGGCAGACATCAAGTCGATAATCAAGTTCCTCCCACACTCGGCGCAGCATGTCCCCATCAATGAGTTCGAAAGCATCGTTGATGCGAGCTCGCAGTTCTGGCACGTTTCTTGGTAGAGGATGTTTAAACACGGAATCTTTCACATAACCCCACAGAAACAAATCGCATGGGGTTAAGTCGGGACAGCGTGGAGGCCATGACATGAATTGCTGATCATGATCTCCACCACGACCGATCCATCGGTTTTCCAATCTCCTGTTTAAGAAATGCCGAACAACATGATGGAAGTGCGGTGGAGCACCATCCTGTTGAAATATGAAGTCGACGCTGTCGGTCTCCAGTTGTGGCATGAGCCAATTTTCCAGCATGTCCAGATACACGTGTCCTGCAACGTTTTTTTCGCAGAAGAACAAGGGGCCGTAAACTTTAAACCGTGAGATTGCACAAAACACGTTAACTTTTGGTGAATTGCGAATTTGCTGCACGAATGCGTGAGGATTCTCTACCGCCCAGATTCGCACATTGTGTCTGTTCACTTCACCCTTAAGAAAAAATGTTACTTCATCACTGAAAACAAGTTTCGCACTGAACGCATCCTCTTCCATGAGCTGTTGCAACCGCGCCGAAAATTCAAAGCGTTTGACTTTGTCATCGGGTGTCAGGGTTTGTAGCAATTGTAAACGGTAAGGCTTCTGCTTTAGCCTTTTCCGTAAGATTTTCCAAACCGTCGGCTGTGGTACGTTTAGCTCCCTGCTTGCTTTATTCGTCGACTTCCGCGGGCTACGCGTGAAACTTGCCCGCACGCGTTCAACCGTTTCTTCGCTCACTGCAGGTCGACCCGTTGATTTCCCCTTACAGAGGCATCCAGAAGCTTTAAACTGCGCATACCATCGCCGAATGGAGTTAGCAGTTGGTGGATCTTTGTTGAACTTCGTCCTGAAGTGTCGTTGCACTGTTATGACTGACTGATGTGAGTGCATTTCAAGCACGACATACGCTTTCTCGGCTCCTGTCGCCATTTTGTCTCACTGCGCTCTCGAGCGCTCTGGTGGCAGAAACCCGAAGTGCGACTTCAGCCGAACAAAACTTTATGAGTTTTTCTACGTATCTGTAGTGTGTCGTGACCACATGTCAATGAATGGAGCTACAGTGAATTTATGAAATCGCTTCAATCATTTGTAATAGCCCTGTATGTCTTGTAGCCGATTTTAAATTAAAGTTGTTTTGCTCTTAAGGCATGAGATTGTTTGGTCCTTCCCTGATTTAGAGAAATGTTTTAAGATAAGGCCTTCTGCCTTTTAAATTCAAATTCCTGCTTTTGTGTCTTAAGTGACTGGCCTTCAGCCAGTTTTAAATTAAAGCTGTTTTGCCCTTGAGGCGTGAGACTGAATGGCGCATTCAGCCGTTCTAAAATTAATGTCTGGCTTGCTCTGTTTTTAATGTTTTCTTTACTCTTGTAATGTTTGTCACATAAATGAAGTAGTATGTTCGAGTGTAGCTGACAGCCACTCACTTTTGCCCCTTTCCACAAATTAAAATATCTTTCCTTTCCTGCGGGCCTAGCAGGGGATAGCATTATTCAGCAGGCTTTGGTGCTTCCTATGCAACATCCCGTAAGTGCTAGCAGCACTGGGGGTAGTTGCATGAGGTAGGGATCGCCGCACGCCAGCCCTTACGACGCCTGCCACTGACATCCACGCAGAGTCGCGCCCAGCTCCTCTGACGTCATCAGCGACGGTCGTGGAACCCTGGAGACTGCAGCGGGTCATCTTTCGGACGAGTCTCGCTTCCTCCTTGGAGGCGATAACCACAGGGCCTGTGTCTGCAATGGAGAACTCCACAAAGAGCGGTTTGTGGTCATCCATCACCTGTCCCGCCAATATGGTGCGATCTACATCCACATCTAAATGGTGAGTCTGCAATTCACGCTTCAGTGCCTGGCAGAGTGTTCATCGAACCGTTTTCATACTACTTCTCTACCATTCCAATTTAGAATGGCGCGTGGGAAAAAGGAACACCTAAATCTTTCCGTTGGAGCTCTGATTTCTCTTATTTTATTCAAAAATGGTTCAAATGGCTCTGAGCACTATGGGACTGAACATCTATGGTCATCAGTCCCCTAGAACTTAGAACTACTTAAACCTAACTAACCTAAGGACATCACACAACACCCAGCCATCACGAGGCAGAGAAAATCCCTGACCCCGCCGGGAATCGAACCCGGGAACCCGGGCGTGGGAAGCGAGAACGCTACCGCACGACCATGAGCTGCGGGCTCTTATTTTATTATCATGACCATTTCTCCCTACGTAATGGGTCTCAGCGAAATATTTTCGCATTCGGAAGAGAAAGTTGGTGATTGAAATTTCGTAGATAGATCTCGCCGCAAAGATGACCGCCTTTGTTTCAATGACTGCCATCCCAACTCGCGTATCATATCAGTGACACTCTCACCCCTATTGCGCGAAAACACGAAACGAGCTGCCCTTCTTTGCACTTTTTCGATGTCCTCCGTCAATCCTACCTGGTAAGGATCCCACACCGCGCAGCAATATTCCAACAGAGGACGGACAAGTGTAACATAAGCTGTCTCGTTAGAGGGTTTGTCGCATGTTCTAAGTGTTCTTCCAACAAATCGCAGTCTTTGTTTCGCCTTCCCCGCAATATTATGTATGTGGTCTTTCCAATTTAAGTTGCTCGTAATTGTAATTCTTAGGTATTTAGCCGAATTGACAGCCCTTAGATTTGTGCGATTTATCGTATACCCAAAATTTATCGGATTTCTTTTAGTACCCATGTGGATGACCTCACACTTTTCTTTGTTTAGTGCCAATTGCCACTTTTCGCACCATACAGAAATTCTCTCTAGATCATTTTGTAATTGAAATTCATCGTCTGATGATTTTACTAGACGGTAAATTATAGCGTCATCTGAAAACAATCCAAGGGAGCTGCTCAGATTATAACCTAGATCATTTATGTAAATCAGGAACAGCAGAGGGCCTGTGACACTACCTTGCGGAACGCCAGGTATCACTTCTGCTTGATGATTTACCGTCCATCACTACGAACTGTGACCTCTCTGAGAGGAAATTACTAATCCAGTCACACAACTGAGACGATAGTCCATATGAAGGCAATTTGGTTAATAGTCGCTTGTGAGGAGCGATATCAAAAGCCATCTGGAAATCTAGGAATATGGATTGCATCTGAGATCTCTTGTCGACAGCACTCATTATTTCATGGGAATAAAGAGCTAGCTGTGTTGCCCAAGAAAGATATTTTCTGAAGCCGTGTTGGTTATGTATTCTCGATCGGGGATAGATCAGGCAATGCTACTGGTTATGGTTGTCATTTTCTTCAAGATGATTCGTAATGTTCGAGTACAGTATATGCTCCAAAATCCTACGCAAATTGAGGTCAGTGATACGGGTCTGTAATTCTGTGGGTTACTCCTATTTCCTTTCTTGAATATTGGTGTGACCTGTGCTACTTTCCAGTCTTTAGGAACAGACCTTTCGTCAAGTGAGCGGTTGTATATGATTGCTAAGAAAGGCGCTATTGTCTGCATACTCTGAAAGGAATCTGATTGGTATACCATCTGTACCGGAAGACTTGCCTTTCTTGAGTGATTTGGGTTGTTTCACAACACCTAATATATCTTTTATGTCACTCATGCTAAGAGCTGTTCTGGTTTCGAATTCTGGAATTTTTACTTCGTCTTCTTCCGTGAAGGAATTACGGAAGACTGTATTTAACTCCGGTTTAGTGGCACCACCATCGGTAACATTTACATCGCTAATGTGCAGTGACGATATAGACTGTTTTTTTTCCCACTGGTGTACTTTAGATACGACCAGAATCTCTTTGAGTTCTCTTCGATATTTTGAGACAATGTTTCACTGTAGAAGCTATTGAAAGCATGTATGTGAAGGAATAGCCTGTGGTGCTCATTCACTGTTTGTGTTGCTAAGGGGATCTCTGACAGTTGTCTGGTACATGGATGAGGTCCTGCAACTGGGAGCTCTGCTGTTTATCAATGTGGACGCCCATTACCTATTTCAGTAGGACAACATTCGTCTTCACACCTCTGCCACCTCCTGAAGATGTCATGCGGCTGTGGCCGCTTAACCATAACCAGTGGCATCGCCTCATCTATCCCTGATCGAGAATGCGTGGGGAGCATATCATCATGTCTTCACCTCCACCCATCAAGCTGTGGGATCTGCGAGGTACAAGTGGAGCGATTTTAAGAAGGAAAGAAATCACTGGATTACACATTAAGGTATGCGTGCAATATAGATCTAGGATAATATTTGTCGAACTTGGAAGTAAAACAAGGGACCCTTTGGCAGGAGAAGTGTACAAGCCAACTTCGAATGAAAAGCGTGTGGTCGTTGACGAACTACATAAAGAAATCAGAAATACTATAACACATGTTAAGGGAGCTGAAAAGCTCATTGTTATGGCGCACTGGCATGAGAGTGTGGGTAAAGGACAGAGGGGAGATTGTGGGCCACTATGTGCTTGGAAAAGGAAATGAGTAATGAGACTGACTATTTGAGTTCCATTTGAGGCACCAATTAGCTGTCGTACAAACACTTTTCCAATATCACAAGTGGAGAAGACACAAATAGAAGATACCAGGAGATTTAAAGAGACAACAGGTTGACTACATTTTAGTAAAATCGCCTTTTAGCAAGTAAGTTAAGGACTGTAAGAGCTGCTTAGGCCCTGTCTGCTGACATAGACAGTGATCACAACCTGGTCCTGATGAAACGTTCACTCAGATTCAAATGCCAGAAGAAAAGGATGATGAAATAAAAATGGTAAACAGAAAACTGAAGCACTGGCAAGGTGCAGCAGGATATCTACGACGAGAGTTAGAAGTTGGCAGAACGTGTTACATCTGTACTCAATGCTCTTCGTTCTCAGGTACATTGCATTGATTACATTAGATTAGATTTACTTTCATTCCAATTGATTCGTAGTGAGGAGGTCCTCCAGTATGTAGAACATGTCAGAAAAACAACAATACATGACAAATATTTACAACTCAAACAAATAAGCTAATGTACCATTCCACAGACCCCAAGTGGCATGGTCGTCATTTTTTAATGAACGCTCCATGAAAGAATCATTTTACAAATACTAATGCACTGAATTTTAAATAAAAAAGTTTTTTATTTACACACACACACACACACACACACACACACACACACACACACACACACTTATTTACAATGAACACATTACTGCACTGAAATTGTGCAGAAGTTATATATATATATACATATAGTTGGTTCTACTGAGAAATTCATCAACGAAGTAGAAGGAGTTGGCCGCCAATAAATCCTTTAGGCTTCTCTTAAACTGAATTTCATTGGTTGTTAAGCTTTTTATGGCTGCTGGCAAGTTATTGAAAATGTGTGTTCCTGAATAATGGTTCAAATGGCTCTGAGCACTATGGGACTCAACCGCTGAGGTCATTAGTCCCCTAGAACTTAGAACTAGTTAAACCTAACTAACCTAAGGACATCACACACATCCATGCCCGAGGCAGGATTCGAACCTGCGACCGTAGCGGTCTTGCGGTTCCAGACTGCAGCGCCTTTAACCGCACGGCCACTTCGGCCGGCTCCTGAATAATGCACACCTTTTTGTACAAGACTAAGTGACTTTAAATCCTTGTGAAGATTATTCTTATTTCTAGTATTGATTCCATGAATTGACCTGTTGGTTTGAAAAAGTGATATATTTTTAATGACAAATTTCATGAAGGAGTAAATATATTGGGATGCCGTAGTTAGTATCCCTAGTTCCCTAAACAGGCTTCTGCAAGATGTTCTTGAGTTCACACCACATATAACTCTTACTGCACGTTTTTGTGCCCGGAAAACTTTAGCTTGGCTTGATGAATTGCCCCAAAAAATAATCCCATATGACATTATGGAATGAATGTAAGCATAGTATGCCAGCTTTTTCGTTTATTTTTCGCATTGCAAATAGAGATTTGTTAAGACGCTTCAGCAGTTCTGTGGTGTGCTCCTCCGAGTTGAATTTATTATCGAGCTGTAATCCCAAGAATTCAAGAATTTAACACTGTCCGCTGTCCACTGTGACTGCAGAAACTAAGAAAACGAGAAAGGAACAGCTCCATTCCTACACACGTAGACGAAAGAAATTCCCAACCCTGTCATCAGCAGGGAAATTTCCCATGTAGTCCATCCAACAGCAACGGCAAAAAAAAAAAAAAAAACAAAAAAAAAACAAAAAAAAAAACAACGAAATGCTTGACTGTCTTCCGCCTCTGCCTTACACACTTGACCTTCAGCGAGGAACGTCCATAAATCTGGACCACTCAAATTAATTGTAAGGAGAGACATTCGATTCATATCAAGGCGTCCGGTACGCGGCACACGAGTTTTGCACAACCTCCCGAATGAACTCTTTTCTACCGAAAACGAGGAATTTCGAATGTGCGTTAAGCACCCGCGGGGAAGCGGGGGGGGGGGGGTGGAGATTTGTTGTGACTGATCTGCAAACCACATATTATATACTTATTACCACTTTTTATTTCACTACGTCCCACATTTCCAGTCAGCCCTTTTGCTAAAACTGTGCTTTGATACAGAGCTTCCTCGCACGATGTAACAATTTGTTGCTGGTTCAAGTCAACGAATTATGGCGTAGCACTGAGCCCAAATAATTGTTACTGGCATTAGACGTGCGTGCTGCGGTTAGAATCTCCTTCTGTACGCCGACCACAAAACGAACTGACAGAACCACCGCTGAAGCGACGCGCTGTTGCACGCAACACGCTTCTCAAGTCACCACTTTCCTTTTACGGAAGCTAGGAATGGGACACTTCCTAGTTTCCCAGCATAACGAAAGCGGCAGAACGTTGGCGAGTGTCGGCGACTGCTCCACAGCCTGGTCCGCTCATCCTGATGCAGGTGTTCCGTTACTTTACTACACTGTACTGCGTAATAGAGACCCTGGGGATTAGATTGTAGGATCCGACCGAGACGATGCAGATTTTTAAAA
This sequence comes from Schistocerca piceifrons, assembly GCF_021461385.2. Classification (NCBI taxonomy): domain Eukaryota; kingdom Metazoa; phylum Arthropoda; class Insecta; order Orthoptera; family Acrididae; genus Schistocerca; species Schistocerca piceifrons. The sequence continues at coordinate 1,242,152,975 of NC_060138.1, forward strand.
CTGGGTTTCCACATGCAGCTAAACTGACACGACAGCAAATATATCAAACAGAACTGGTGATAAATCTGTATTTTCCGCAAACCACGGCCTAAATCCAAGTGATGTGTTTCCAGCATGGCTGTAATTGAAACCATATGAGCGGGTATCACTGTAATCTTGCATCTTATGACAGTAAGTCTGAACTAAGAACTACACTACTGGCCATTAAAATTACTATACCACGAAGATGACGTGCTATATACGCGAAATTTAACCGACAGGAAGAAGATGTTGTGATATGCAAATGATTGGCTTTTCAGAGCATTCACACAAGGCTGGCGTCGGTGGCGACACCTACAACGTGCTGAAATGAGGAAAGTTTCCAACCGAATTCTCATACACAAAAAGCAGTTGACCGGCGTTGCCTGGTGAAAAGTTGTTCTGATGCCTCGTGTAAGGAGGAGAAAGGCGTACCATCACGTTTACGACTTCGATAAAGGTCGGATTGTAGCCTATCGCGATTGCGGTTTATCGTATCGCCACATTGCTGCTCGCGTTGGTCGACATCCAATGACTGTTAGCAGAATATGGAATCGGTGGGTTCAGGAGGGTAATACGGAACGCCGTGCTGGATCCCAACGGCCTCGTATCACTAGCAGTCGAGATGACAGGCATCTTATCCGCATGGCTGTAACGGATCGTGCAGCCACGTCTCGACCCCTGTGTCAACAGATGGGGACGTTTGCAAGACAACAACCATCTGTACGAACGGTTCGACAACGTTTGCAGCAGCATGGACTATCAGCTCGGAGACCATGGCTACGGTTACCCTCGACGCTGCATCACAGACAGGTGCGCCTGCGATGGTGTACTCAACGACGAACCTGGGTGCGCGAATGGCAAAACGTCATTTTTTGGATGAATCCAGGTTCTGTTTACAGCATCATGATGGTGGCATCCGCGTTTGGCGACATCGCGCTGAACGCACATTGGAAGCGTTCATTCGTCATCGGCATACTGGCATATCACCCGGCGTGATGGTATGCGGTGCCATTGGTTACACGTGCTGTGTTGTCCGAACAAGGCACAGCCAGGGCAAAAGCACCACAGGCGCAAAGAGTCGAGCTGGTGCTAGTGCCATAGAGACTCGCCACTAGCGCGACTTCGCCTCGGCCAATTGTCGGCCGAGTACAACCCGTCAATGACCGGATGACAACGGACAGAAACCTACTCGAAAGACAGAAGAGCAGCTTTGGCCCACTTGGTTGTAGAACATTGTCCAGGGCTGCCTTAGACAGAGAACGTCGTATAATGAACTCATAGAAGTGAACAGACAGATATTGTACATTCGATTTGCTATGTACTGTGACGTCTGCCTACGATTTTTTGTGATACATTACATGCAGTGTTGCAGAGTTAATCATTCAACAAGCCACAAAGATAAGTAAACCTACACTCCTGGAAATGGAAAAAAGAACACATTGACACCGGTGTGTCAGACCCACCATACTTGCTCCGGACACTGCGAGAGGGCTGTACAAGCAATGATCACACGCACGGCACAGCGGACACACCAGGAACCGCGGTGTTGGCCGTCGAATGGCGCTAGCTGCGCAGCATTTGTGCACCGCCGCCGTCAGTGTCAGCCAGTTTGCCGTGGTATACGGAGCTCCATCGCAGTCTTTAACACTGGTAGCATGCCGCGACAGCGTGGACGTGAACCGTATGTGCAGTTGACGGACTTTGAGCGAGGGCGTATAGTGGGCATGCGGGAGGCCGGGTGGACGTACCGCCGAATTGCTCAACACGTGGGGCGTGAGGTCTCCACAGTACATCGATGTTGTCGCCAGTGGTCGGCGGAAGGTGCACATGCCCGTCGACCTGGGACCGGACCGCAGCGACGCACGGATGCACGCCAAGACCTTAGGATCCTACGCAGTGCCGTAGGGGACCGCACCGCCACTTCCCAGCAAATTAGGGACACTGTTGCTCCTGGGGTATCGGCGAGGACCATTCGCAACCATCTCCATGAAACTGGGCTACGGTCCCGCACACCGTTAGGCCGTCTTCCGCTCACGCCCCAACATCGTGCAGCCCGCCTCCAGTGGTGTCGCGACAGGCGTGAATGGAGGGACGAATGGAGACGTGTCGTCTTCAGCGATGAGAGTCGCTTCTGCCTTGGTGCCAATGAGGGTCGTATGCGTGCTTGGCGCCGTGCAGGGGAGCGCCACAATCAGGAATGCATACGACCGAGGCACACAGGGCCAACACCCGGCATCATGGTGTGGGGAGCGATCTCCTACACTGGCCGTACACCACTGGTGATCGTCGAGGGGACACTGAATACTGCACGGTACATCCAAACCGTCATCGAACCCATCGTTCTACCATTCCTAGACCGGCAAGGGAACTTGCTGTTGCAACAGGACAATGCACATCCGCATGTATCCCGTGCCACCCAACGTGCTCTAGAAGGTGTAAGTCAACTACCCTGGCCAGCAAGATCTCCGGATCTGTCCCCCATTGAGCATGTTTGGGACTGGATGAAGCGTCGTCTCACGCGGTCTGCACGTCCAGCACGAACGCTGGTCCAACTGAGGCGCCAGGTGGAAATGGCATGGCAAGCCGTTCCACAGGACTACATCCAGCATCTCTACGATCGTCTCCATGGGAGAATAGCAGCCTGCATTGCTGCGAAAGGTGGATATACACTGTACTAGTGCCGACATTGTGCATGCTCTGTTGCCTGTGTCTATGTGCCTGTGGTTCTGTCAGTGTGATCATGTGATGTATCTGACCCCAGGAATGTGTCAATAAAGTTTCCCCTTCCTGGGACAATGAATTCACTGTGTTCTTATTTCAATTTCCAGGAGTGTATTTAACTCATTTGTGTGACTTTTTTACTAATATGTTGACATGTTGTAGAATCTTCGTTCTCCTACCCTGTTACCAGACCCTGGAGTATAGCTGTGTCATAGTGGCAGGGAAAAACTCTTAGCGATGAACTGAACCAGTTTCACGAACTCACAAACTCGGCCTTGCTGAACAACAGTGGCAACTCGGCCTCCACAGCAGTAGCGACGAGGCGTTTTCAAAACAGGCGACGAAGATTTACGAAAATATGTGGATTGTGTTGCAAACTGTGTTGCGAATAAAGTCATTAGTAAAGAAGTAATGAACTGAAACGTCATCTCTGGTGTTTCAGTTTCACTTCACGAACAGCGAAAATGTGTTAGCGGGGGGCGGGGGGGGGGGGGGGGGGGGGTCAGCTAGAAAAAGTTTCGTAAATGTTTGAAATTATGTATAAAGCTTGTTGGAAGTCGTTAAGTGCCCACGTCCTCAAATACAGGGCGAACAAATCCCGGCTACTTGCGCGCCGTCAGTTGTCTGCCTCCAGACAGCCGCACAGCTAGTAACCGTAATACTTCTCCAATTGTGTATAACTTTTATTGTAAGATTATACTTATCAATGAGCAGATTATGACAGCATTTTAAATTTTTAAATTCAGTCAATAATTGAGCGAAATTTCAGTTGCCCCTGGAAGCTGTTAGGCAACGAGCAACTGGAATGCGATTCGCTTATTGCTAATACTATACGCAGACATTCCTATAACAGAAGCTTAAGTCAATCCGATTTTTGTACCTTTTGTCTACAGAGAGATCGCTTGTAATTCTAATTTTCAAACATTCGATTTGCAGTGGTACGTAGTTATATTGTCACTGTGGGAATAGAGTAGTAGCAGTGAATGATCGTTTCTCGTTAACTGTAGATCTTTAATTTTCCCAGTTTTAGGAATGTTCTGAGCCATTGGGAAACTTCAAACAGATTTGTCTATTGTACATGATCATTTATCATGTATTTTATATACTACCCTATCCATACTCTGTGAACATCTGTGAGGCTCATGACGTAGGATACTTCCAATTGCTCCACCTATTAAGGATGCTTCCACTCCAGTGAGTTCTGAATGGCAAAATAATGGCTGCCTGTACGTCTCTGTGTACGCTATAATTATCCTAAACGTGGTTCGCACTCCGCACGGGAGCATTGTATTCATTCATAGATTCCTCACTTAATAGTTGTTCCTGAGTCTTTCGCGCCACAGCTAATGTCTCTCTTCGAGCTTCTTCAACTTCAAGTTTTTCTCCAAGTTCGTGACGCATTCCCGTGGGTAAAAACAAACCTGCGACCATTCGTGCTGCACTTTTCCGTTGTGTTATTTAGTATGGGCCTCATAATCTTGAACAGAATTCTTGGATGGGTCGCACGGGCCCTTTGTAAGCCGTCTCCTTTGTAGAGTGAAAGTATTTCCTTCGCATCCCCTCATAACGACAGAAATTGTTTCATGGAGGTGAAACGTTTGTCATTTTGTGGAGTGAAAAATTTTACGCATCTGAATGTTTAAAGAAAGTTGACGAGTTTTTGCACCACAATGAAATCTGATCAAGACCTGAAAGAATATTTATAAAATTAGTTTTTTATTCTTTATTTATTATTATTAGTATTATTATTATTATTTTGCTATTGCGAGCTCTTAGGAGCGATGACAGAATACGTCATCGTAAAGTTTCTAAATGAACTGGAGAAAAGGAATATGACATACAATGTTGGTGTAATATAATGATTAATAGATGCTGTAACACCGCATTTCGTATGTATTGGTAGTGAATACGGAATATTATCCAGCTGACGTAAATCATCTCACATATACATAAAATTAAGATACTGACAAAGATTTCTTGAAATATAATTTATTCTGCATTTGACTGCATAAAACAGTTTGTTTCAAATTTTGTTTTGTCATATGCAGTAAATCATACTTATATGGTTTATTACGGCAGCCGAAGATATACACTGATGCTATTTCGATTTTCGAGAGGCAGTCTAACGGTATTTGAACAAGGCTAATGACAGATAACACTATTAAAATGGCGCTAACTTTTGGTAGCGTCACAAAACGTCGGCTCGCACAAGTGGCACAAACATCTCAGAGTGTTCCCACATGCAACCTGGATGTACTTTACCTGATTTCGGAAACACAGGTTAAGACAAATACTCATTCCTTTCACGTTCTCGAAGGAGGGTCATCGGATCCACTTTCGCTATGCGTTGTAATCACCCTACAATTAAAAAACTAACTGTATAATTGTTTGGATCCAGTTCAGCCTTCTTCACTATGACAAGTGAAAAATAATTTTATAAAAATCCTTAGCTGCGTATTGACCCGAAGGAGAGTTTTCACTGGTCTGAAGTTCAATGCCATTAGTTTTGAACTGTGTTGCTATTCACAAGTGTACAGAGAATTACTGACACAGCCCCTGAACCAGTTAATGCAAACAATTGCTGCCTCGATTTAACTGGGCACTGATTACGGTCTATGACCTTTGATCTTTCGGGAGAAATGTTTCAGAATAATTGTTTAAAGTGCGAGTCAACTGTGAAACAGATGCGAAAACATCACTTTTTCATAGAAAGAATGCCGTTTAATAATTCGAATCAAACAAAGTCTGTTTTACATCCATAAATGTATTTACATCTACCGTCCGTAATGTACCTTGCAGTGTGCGGCGGGGCATGCTTGTGGTAGAGCGTGCACAAAATAACTTGGGCCTGTAGTTGCACAGGTGGCGCGTGGAGACAGGAGGCCTTGTGAACGAGCTGAATTCTGTACGCAGACTACAGTCAGCGAGTCTGCAAAAGATCTATTAGTAGGTAATGTCAGCGTGGCCACTAAATCAACAAAAATATAGGCTCAAAGGCAATAGTTTCTCACTAAAGTACCGAAACAGAAACAGTCGTATAAATGATCAGCATGAGCAATATGAAATTAACCACGCAATGCGAGAAAGAAATCGCATAATACAAAAAAGGGGTACAAATGTAGCATTAAGGACAAGGTCGCTTCCAACGATACTGAGAATTACGTAAAAATAAAGATTTCTTCTGTTTCTTGCCAGTCTTTAGAAGTAGTGAAGCCTTCGGAAGTATTTCCAGCTATGTTTTTCTCCTCCTTCTTTATTCTCTTTATTGAGCGACTGCAATAGGCAGCAGTTTCTGTAACACTTTCAAGATTAGTTACAGTTTCTTTGTTTGCCTCTTTCGACAAAAATGTAATGGCATTGCATATAATCATACATTCCTGATGACGCAGAAAGGTACACTACTGGCTATTAAAATTGCTACACCACGAAGGCGACGTGCTACAGACGCGAAATTTTACCGACAGGAAGAAGATGCTGTGATATGCAAATGATTAGGAAAGTGTCCAACCGATTTGTCATACACAAACAGCAGTTGAGCGGCCTTGCCTGCTGAAACGTTGTTGTGATTCCTCGTTTAAGGAGGAGAAATGCGTACCATCACGTTTCCGACTTTTATAAAGGTCGAATTGTAGCCTATCGCGATTGCGGTTTATCGTATCGCGACATTGCTGCTCGCGTCGGTCGAGATCCAATAACTGTTAGCAGAATACAGAATCGGTGGGTTCAGGAGGGTAATACGGAACGCCTTGGGGACATTTGCAAGACAACAACCATCTGCACGAACAGTTCGACGTTTGCAGCATCATGGACTATCAGCTCGGAGACCACGGCTGCGGTTACCCTTGACGCTGCATCACAGACAGGAGCGCCTTCGACGGTGTACTCCACGACGAACCTGGGTGCACGAATGACAGAACGTCATTTTGTCGGATGAATCCAGGTTCTGTTTACAGCATCATGATGGCCGCATACGTGTTTGGCGACATCGCGGTGAACGCACATTGGAAGCGTCTATTCGTCATCGCCATACTGGCGTATCACCCAGCGTGATGGTATGGGGTGCCATTGGTTACACGTCTCGGTCACCTCTTGTTCGCATCGACGGCACTTTGAACAGTAGACGTTACATTTGAGATGTGTTACGACCCATGGCTCTACCCTACATTCGATTCCTGCTAAAACCCACATTTCAGCAGGATAATGCACGACCGGATGTTGCAGATCCTGTACGGGCCTTTCTGGGTGCAGAAAATATTCGACTGCTGCCCTGGCCAGCTCATTCTCCAGATCTCTCACCAACTGGAAACGTCTGGTCAATGGTCCCCGAGCAACTGGCTCGTCACAATACGCCAGTCACTACTCTTCATGACCTGTGGTATCGAGTTGAAGCTGCACGGGCACATGTACCTGTACACGCCATCCAAGCTGTGTTTGACTCAATGCCCAGGCGTATCAAAGTAGTTATTACGGCCAGAAGTGGTTGTTCTGGGTACTGATTTGTCAGGATCTATGCTCCTAAATTGCGTGCAAATGTAATCATATGTCAGTTCTAGTGTAATATATTTGTCCAATGAATACCCGTTTATCATCTGCATTTCTTCTTGATGTAGCAATTTTAATGGCCAGTAGTGTACTTGCACCTGCAGTACGTGGATACTACCTTGCCATACCGTATGCTAAAGAGGCAGGATCATCCGAAATTTGCAGGTCGGCAGCTGTTTCAGAGCAGTGGGATGGAATTGCCCCCCGTTCTGCACCGTTGTGATATTTTGCGCGAGTTTTACCGCTATAATTTCCCCTCATTTCTGTGCTATCCACGAACTGTGCGAGAGGATTACTGCAATGAAGTCTTAGTATGAATAATTTCACTGAATCTCCCCTCGTGGTCATTTCGCTAAGTGTGGGAGGAACTAATATATTGCTTGACATGTCTTCTTCATAATGTTCTTGATATCAGTAAACGAATCCTACCACGAAGACAGGAAAAAGTAGAGCTGGTATGAAGGCAGGCAGTTGTTTCACTTTATTTGCGTGCGGAACACGAAAGGAAATGTGTAGTAGTGGGACAAGGCACCTTCCTCCACGTATTATACTGTGGCTTGTGGAGTATGATTGTAGATGTAGATGTACCTGGTAAGGGTCCTAGACTGTCTAATAGTACTAATGTATCAGTCGAAAGACTGTTCCGGAAGCCACTTCCTTCGCTGATTTAAGTCTTTAGCAATCCCCCCTCCCCCCCCCCTCCCCCAATGAATATCGTCATTTTGTGCAAATCTTATATCTACTTTTATGAGGATGCTTCAGAAAGTTACTTACTCGAATGTAATCAAATAATATACCTTTTCGCCTATGTATGCACAATAGCCAAGGTAAGTCGAGTGTCAACTGTCAGCCCTTGTACCGAGCAACGATCCTCTCCAGGTCTTCCTCCAGTTCGCCAAGGCAAAGCTACATCTACATCTACATTTATACTCCGCAAGCCACCCAACGGTGTGTGGCGGAGGGCACTTTACGTGTCACTGTCATTACCTCCCTTTCCTGTTCCAGTCGCGTATGGTTCGCGGGAAGAACGACTGCTGGAAAGCCTCCGTGCGCGCTCTAATCTCTCTAATTTTACATTCGTGATCTCCTCGGGAGGTATAAGTAGGGGGAAGCAATATATTCGATGCCTCATCCAGAAACGCACCCTCTCGAAACCTGGACAGCAAGCTACACCGCGATGCACAGCGCCTCTCTTGCAGAGTCTGCCACTTGTGTTTGCTAAACAACTCCGTAACGCTATCACGACTACCAAATAACCCTGTGACGAAACTCGCCGCTCTTCTTTGGATCTTCTGTATTTCCTCCGTCAACCCGACCTGGTACGGATCCCACACTGATGAGCAATACACGAGTATAGGTCGAACGAGTGTTTTGTAAGCCACCACCTTTGTTGATGGACTACATTTTCTAAGGACTCTCCCAATGAATCTCAACCTGGCATCCGCCTTACCAACAATTAATTTTATATGATCATTCCACCTCAAATCGTTCCGTACGCATACTCCTAGATAATTTACAGAAGTAACTGCTACCAGTGTTTGTTCCACTATCATATAATCATACAATAAAGGATCCTTCTTTCTATGTATTCGCAATACATTACATTTGTCTATGTTAAGGGTCAGTTGCTACTCCCTGCATCAAGTGCCTATCTGCTGCAGATCTTTCTGCATTTCGCTGCAATTTTCTAATGCTGCAACTCCTCTGTATACTACAGCATCATCCGCGAAAAGCCGCGTGGAACTTCCGACACTATCTACTAGCTATATGGAATGTCATCTGGAAATCAAGCAGTGCAACATTAACCTGAAATTGTTACCTACACCTCTAGATCTCGCAGACACACACAGAGCGAACAGAGTTTGACAGGAGCTCTGCTTGCAGAATCGCTGTTGATTCTTCTAGTGAAAATTTTTCGTGTCCATCACTCTCATAAAACGCAATGGTAAAACGTGTTCCGTAACTGTACAACAGACTGACATCACTGACATTGGCCTTCAATTACGTGCATCTGTCCGACGGCGTTTCTCGAAACCAGAAATGGTTTGGGCCTTCTTTCAATCACTTGGAAATATTTGTTGAGCCAGCGACCTATTATAAACTCTTCTCGACATGGAGCAAATTCTTTCGCCTAATCTGTACAGAATCGTGTAGGTATCTCAACAGGTCCAAATGCCTTTCGTCTGTTTAGTGATTCCGCTATTATCACAACAGCTTCCATTCCGTGACCAAATAAACGCTCTTCCACATAGCTCTTAAGAATACATAGTCTCTCTCTCTCATCTCAGCGACCGCAAGCCCCGTAGGCCACGCGCTGCATCAACGATCTGCCTCCACCGCCTTCTATCTCTCGAAGCCTCTCTCCATTGTGTGCAAATTCCTAACGCTGCAATGTCCTTCTCTATGTCATCTTTCCACCCTGTACGAGATCGGCCCAATGGTCTTGTTGCTTGGAGAGTTCCTTCAAATGCTTTCTTGGTGATTCTGTTGTTTTCCAGTCTAGCCACATGTCCAGCCTATTGCAGTCTCCTACTTTTTAATTTCTGGATGATAGTGGGTTGCTTCATTAACTGATAAGTTTCATTGTTCTCCATACACCATTCTCCAACACAGGCCCCCAGATTTTTCCCATTACTTCTCTTTCGAAAACATTCAGTTTTTCTCTTTCATTCTTTGTAAGCGTCCAGCTTTCTGAACCGTACAGTACTAGGGGGCAGATGATAGTGTTGTGTATCTTCATCTTTGTATGGCTACAGAAAAGTCATTCAGGCTTTGGTAAATTCTTAATTTTTCCCTCCAGTAGCCGATTCCACGGCGCCTACTACTGAGAGAAATCGAAACGTCGACTTCCTGCACCATTTTGCACTGAAGTCGTATCAGCAAAAGTCATTCTGGACCGCACAAGCGCACTCGGACACACACACACACACACACACACACACACACACACGACATTTTGTCACTCTTACGTCTCGTCCCGCTAGACTAAGCCCCTACCCAGAATTAACTGAGGTTTTCTGTGTCTATTTCCCTAATTTCTGAAGAGAGAGCTGAGGAGGTACCGAAAATAATAGTGTTTAATGAGTTCTGTTTCGGACAATGAGCGTTGCGGTTATGGTCTGATTGGCTTTCACTGCATTAAAATGAGGACTAACTGAAACTCACGTACCTCCCACTAATTACACGTCACTGACTATTTCTACCTTTTAGCAGGCTCTTCAGCTATCACCACTCTCAAGTTAACATGTTTCACTTGAAATAACTGAAAACCCTCAAAAATGCAGGTTAGGCAGTCAGGTGATGACTGAACTTCGAAAGATGCTTACCACTGAAGTAATTCCAAGCAAACTGTACTCGCTTTTGCGAGGAACTAAACCCATATCAGCGCAATTCCATGCAATGGCTCTTTTGAATCGTAGTCAGTCGTATGATGGTTTCTGCGGTAACACTTCGCCTAATTCCTCTTTCTGTTTTCTGAGTAGGTGTTCTTAATGGAACAACAGCTGTTCTGTTTATTGGAGCAACGCTAGTTCCTGGCGGTATCAGCCAGAGCGGGCGAGGGCGCTGTTGGAGTACTGATGATTCTTCGTGTTTTACTGTGCCTGTTAATACATAACAATAAAACAAATATCACACTAGACTAATTTGGGACCGGTACATCGAATGGGAACGTAAAAATCATCTTTAAAAATCAATTTATTGGAAAAAAATCAAAGCTTTCTGTCGACACTTGGCGTCAGATGAAAGAACTGATGAGCAGTTTTTTATTTTTCATTTACTTTTTATTTTTATTTTATTTTTTGGCTGACTCAAGATATGCATTGCAAAATCGAAACTGCCAGTTCCTTCCGAAACCTCATGTCTACTGAACGGTGTGCTCTAAGATTCTTGTGCCTTCAACCGCACTGTCACATATCACGCCTGTCGTGCTTTTCGGAGCTGACAAGCCTCCGAACTACACGTTCTATGTTGCATGCACGCCCAGCACCTGGTGGCGGATGTACAGGGTGGCAGCCAGTCAAGCAGTATTTAGGGAATTAGTTCACAAGAAATTTATTACAAAGGCCCCAGTCAAACACTTACGAGTTTTCTCCCAGAGCAAGTTCAGCTGTACCTATGCACGCAAGTTGCCTGCCTTCCAGAACCGAGGAAGCTGTGAACGGTTAAAGCTGCTGTCAGTCCTCTTGTGAAATTTCTAGCGAATCTGCGCCATCGATTTTAGCCAATAGCGTACATGGGATGCAGGTCAAGTGTGTGGACTCTAGTGGGTTCTGTAGTTCAGAACACAGCTGCTTCTCTCTCTTGTGAGTCAGACCTCAACTAGAACAGGCATCTTTCTTGGAAGGCAGAGCCTTTGGCTCTGGGTCCGATGACCCATGACCGGCCACCAACTGTGGCGCGTGCCCCCGAACTCCAAGCGCGTGCTGATGTAGTCGATGCCGTTGTAGGCGACTTGCCTACAACAAAGCAGTCCAGTATAATGAGTTAACGAAAAATATTTATTCGTGAAAACTCACAATGAGAAGAAACTAAAAACAACAGAGAAGTAACAAAAACTAGGAGATCCTATAGTCTTACGGCAAAGATAAAAAACAACACATGACAAAAAAAAACTCTCGTGCGCTTTTGATATCACTTTGCACCAGACATGAAAAATATCACTGCCACACAGCCCCCCCCCCCCCCCCCCCCTTAAACTGCGGAGCCCCAGGGATATCTTGATGCTTGAATTTTATTCGACGTCCAGCTCTAGTGTGTCGGGTGTCTCGGGGGCGGTGACGTTGTTGTTTGTGGTGGTGATTCACCTGTCTCGGACGATGTACTGAGCGGTGTTTCGGTATGCTCTGCGTCCATCATGTGTTGATGCACTGGCTTGACACGTTCAGTCGATACCTTTGTCGGAACACCATTGTACATTATGTCCACGGTATGCTTATTTCTGCTCAGCACCTGAAATGGGCCCGTATATGGTGGTTGTAAAGGCGATTTGACTGAGTCTGTTCGCAACATTACGTGAGAGCAATTGTACAAGTCTTTGTGTACAAACACCTTACGGTTACCATGGCGAGAAGGTGGCGGGCAACGTATATTTGTGCAGTGACGTTTTAGCTGCTGCACCCAGTGTGTGAGGCCCTCTGATCCAGGTAGTGAGAGGTTTGTACTAAATAATCTGCAGGAATCCGTAGCGGCTCGCCATAAACCATCTCGGCAACTGATGCACCAATATCGGGTTTGTGAGCTGTCCGCAGGCCTAACAACACTAATGGTAATGCTTCCGTCCACCTCTCTTGATTACACATCAATGCTGCTTTGAGTGTTCTGTGCCATCGTTCGACCATATCATTACTGGCAGGGTGATAGGTAGTCGTGTGGTGGCGTTGGAAACCGCACATTTTGGATAGCTCGAGGAACAACGTAGATTCGAACTGACGTCCTTGGTCAGTTGTGTCATGAAGCGGGCATCCAAAACGGGCAACCCACCTACACAGAAACGTCTTAGCAGTAGTTTCGGCTGAAATATCGACTATTGGAGTTGCTTCCGCCCATCTTGTGCACCTATCTATGGCCGTAAACAAATATCTATAACCCTCTGACTGTGGGAGAGGTCCAACCAGGTCCACGTGAACGTGTGCGAATCTAGCAGAGGTACATTGAAAATCTTCAATATCAGCACGCAAATGTCATCCTGCTTTACTTTGTTGACAAGGAATGCAGGAACGTACCCAAAGGCGCGCGTCTCTTTTCATAGAAGGCCACACATGGCGGTCTGTCAGCAGCTTTATTGTAGCGTTGGCTCCTGGGTGCGATAGTGTGTGGACACTGTTGAATGCCGTCTTGCGCAATATTTCTGAAATGAATGGTCTTGGTCTGCCTTGAAAAGTCGCACCACAGCTTCCGCTTGGAGTTAGGCACCAGAATTTGCTCGAACTTCAGACCTGTAGACGGGTCGTTTAAGAGCTGTCGTAGCTCTGCATCCTTGGTCTGTTCCACTTCTAGTTTATCATAGTCTATAATTTCTGAAATCCCGCAAATACGTGAAAAATATCACTGCCACACCGTAGAGCTGCTACTGCCACAGCTCTCGCGGCAGAGACACGATGCGATATAACGTCAGTCCCCGTAGATTAACGGGAGAAAAAACCTGAAAAACTTCCGAAAAGGCGTTCCTCCCGTAGTCGTTGTATCTCAATTACAAGTCGGCAGCGTCACCACTTACGCGAACTCGTATAATTGATGCTTTTTATTATTAATATTGTATTGTTAATTGCCCGGATTTGCAGTAGTTTTTAATTCTTCTCTCGTTCACATGGCACACACCACTGATTGTGAGGAAATATTTTAGTTAACAGTTTTTTCTTACGCTGTTGTCTCGTTGCTATGGAATTGTTGTGCTGGTATGCAGCGAGATCCAGAGATACTCTTTGATTCAGTCTTTGTAAGATTGCGTCGTAATACGAAAATATTTTAAAGTTCACTTCTCAACTAGTGACGTGAATATTTGCACTTCAATGAAATAGTCTTTCATGAGTAATCGTTGATTTAGTCATTTATCAAACTATTTAATGATGTAGTCCACACCGGGTATTTAACTGGTAACGAACAGTTTATTGTTATTTTGTCACTAAATACTTATAACTCCCGCACCACACGCACACGGAATAGTTTAGTTAAGTCAGTCCGATTGAATTATAGTTTCTTGGCAATTACCACAACTCAACACTTTAGCGTAATTGTTTTATCTTCATGATGTCGTGTACTTGGGTCCTACTCAAGATTAATTGCGTGTATTCATTCATAGAATGTTCACTTCTCCTTAAGGACCAACTAATTTAAAGTCAAGTCCAATGTTCACTAATTCCGTTATTAGATTTCAATTAACCTGTAGTGCACGGGTAAATGAGTCTATCTGTTCCTGTCTCAGTTCATAAAATCAGTTTCTTAAGCGTTGAATCCCGTCACGCAACAAACACTTCTAAACTCGAAAACAATCTCGACACGATTCGCAATCTCAATAATTCCGATCAGAACTGCTCTCGTACGTCTGCCAGTGAGTTCTAGCAAGCGACTTCTTCTGTGGAAGAGCATTGAAGGCGCATTGAATTTCTTCGCTGCGCTTACAACTCTTTTCCACATAAAAGTTATCTCTGATGACATTACTTTCGACGTAACTTTTGAGATATTAATTTCACATTTGTCACATGGATATTTGTCCATTGCTGAAATACGACGTTTCTTCTTTCTCTTTCGCTAACAAATATGCTCAGTGGTGTACAATGTAGTTGTTGACAAAACTCTTTCGCGTCAGCTCATCGGCAAAGATGTCATAACTGCCAATTAACTTTCCCTACTTCATGTTCTTTCTTAATTGACTTTAAGGTGGTCGTTGGTGCGTTACACAACAGAACTTCACATGACCAGCTTCTCCTTCCGTTGCCCACTTATTTAGTCGTTCGTCCTCCTAGACTGACCTACACTTGGTGACTTCCTCCCTGTGCGCACCATTTGTATCCCGTACACTCAAATATATTCTCTTTGTTTGACCTAACTTTCTGTTCTATCATCCAACGCCAGTCCTGGAGGCCCACTCACAAATCCTGACCGCTCGACTCCCTGTACACGTACTTTGGTTCCATTGTCTACAACCACTTTGTATAGATATTAACAACAGCACGCCAACAGCCGACCAATTTCACCGTTTCAGAGATGCTCCCAGACAGCCACTTGTGTCAATTCGTTTTGCCGTTGGATTGCCCTACTTGCGACCCTTATTATGGTTAGAATGATTCTCCATTCGTTTCTACTGCAGGTATACGGGGTGTCCCAGGAGAAATGGTCAGTGTTCAGGGACCATCATCATCAGTGTTCTGCCAAAAGGCAGGTTTTCACGTGGTAGTTCTCCAGGCTGTCCTGTCTTCTGCCATCCACTTCAGGTGTGCATAACTTCCTCTTCCCATTATGTCGTCCACCATCTTGTATCGCCTTCTTCCTCTCAGTCTTCTCCCACAAGCCAATCCTTCTAAAGCATCTGCTAGCAAGTCCTCCCGTCTCAATGAACGTCCCAACCAGTTTTTCCTTTCTCTTACAACCTTCAGCAGACATCTTCTCTCACCAACCCTTTCCAGCACTCTTTCATTACTCACTCTTTCCATCCAGCTTATTCTCTCCATTCTTCCCCACATCCACATCTCAAATGCTTCTAATCTTTTTTTATTCTCTCGTCGCGGCGTCCATGTTTCTGCCCCATATATTGCCACACTCCAGACCAAACATTTGCCATGCCTTTTCCTTAGATCTTTATCTAATTTGCCACGTAAGAGTCTCCTCTTTCTGTTGATTGCCTCCTTCGCTATGGCAATTCGAGTTTTCACCTCCTGGTGACATCTCAAGTCTTCAGTTATTGTGCTTCCAAGATATTTAAATGCACTTACTTGGCTAATGGTAGATTGTCCTGTTTTAATATTGGACAGTCTGCGTCTTGTATTGATGGCCATACTCTTTGTTTTCGCTGTGTTTGTTTGTATCCCATATTCCACACAAACTTCATTCAGATCTTTCAGCATGTTATTCACTGTCCGCTCACTTTCTGCCACTAATACCACATCATCAGCAAATCTTATACATTCTACTCTCTTTCCACCAATACACATTCCTCGTTTCCCATCTAAGCCTTTCGCAATAATCTCATCAAGGTATGCGTTAAACAACCGTGAGGAAAGGCAACAACCTTGTCTAAGATCTCGTCCAATGCTGCTTCCTTCTGACAGGGGCGATAATTCGAAAAAAAGGCTAATAAATATGGGATCAAAAAGTGCGTGCCTAAAGAACTACGAGCAGTTCTTCATCATCGATTCTCTGAAGAAAATCACCTCTACCGCAAGTTATTTGTTTATCGTATTTTGAGAGACGGTAGTATTGACCAAAACAAGAAAAATATGTCTGGTAAACATGGGGCTCCAAAGTGCGAGGGGCATTCAATAAATAATTAAACACATTTTTTTTCTGGGCTAGTTTTGTTTGAAAAAATTCTGAATTTGTTGAGGACATCGTGGAGTATTCCCGTCTCAGCCCCTTTACTTTCAAGAAGTTCCGACAGGTTGCGGCGCTGTACGCATGCTTCAAAATGGCGTCCGTAACGGAGGTGCGTTCCAAGCAGAGAGTTGTCTACATCTACGTTTATACTCCGCAAGCCACCCAACGGTGTGTGGCGGAGGGCACTTTACGTGCCACTGTCATTACCTCCCTTTCCTGTTCCAGTCGCGTATGGTTCGCGGGAAGAACGACTGTCTGAAAGCCTCCGTGCGCGCTCTAATCTCTCTAATTTTACATTCGTGATCTCCTCGGGAGGTATAAGTAGGGGGAAGCAATATATTCGATACCTCATCCAGAAACGCACCCTCTCGAAACCTGGACAGCAAGCTACACCGCGATGCACAGCGCCTCTCTTGCAGAGTCTGCCACTTGAGTTTATTACACATCTCCGTAACGCTATCACGGTTACCAAATAACCCTGTGACGAAACGCGCCGCTCTTCTTTGGATCTTCTCTATCTCCTCCGTCAACCCCTGGTACGGATCCCACACTGATGAGCAATACTCGAGTATACGTCGAACGAGTGTTTTGTAAGCCACCTCCTTTGTTGATGGACTACATTTTCTAAGCACTCTCCCAATGAATCTCAACCTGGTACCCACCTTACCAACAATTAATTTTATATGATCATTCCACTTCAAATCGTTCCGCACGCATAGTGCCAGATATTTTACAGAAGTAACTGCTACCAGTGTTTGTTCCACTATCATATAATCAAACAATAAAGGATCCTTCTTTCTATGTATTCGCAATACATTACATTTGTCTATGTTAAGGGTCAGTTGCTACTCCCTGCACCAAGTGCCTATCCGCTGCAGATCTTCCTGCATTTCGCTACAATTTTCTAATGCTGCAACTTCTCTGTATACTACAGCATCATCCGCGAAAAGCCGCATGTCACTGAGTTTTTTTTTGGTGGAAAACCAGAGAGAATTAGCAGATAGTCATAGGTGCTTGCAGGATGTCTGCGGAGGTCTGTCTGTGAACAAAAGCACAGTGAGGGTTAAGCAAGGCGTCTGGCATCATCGCAACAAGGTTGTGCAAGCCTGTCCCATGTCGCACGTGCCGACTTGCCGCATACTGCTGTAACTCCCGAAATGTTGGAACGTGCAGACACTCTCATTCGAGGTGATCGACGGATCACAGTCAAACGCTTTGCTGCTCAACTGGGCGTCTCTGTTGATAGTTTTGACATACTGGGGTACTCAAAGGTGTGGTGTGTCTTGTGACTTCCTCGCCACCTGATAGAGGACGATAAAGAGCAACGAAGGGCCAATGTGCGGAATTTCTTACGAGGCTGATCGTGACTACTTTTTGTCGAGCTATGTCACAGATCGTTGTTGGCTGCGACGCCGAGCAACAGACTGGTACCATGTGGACATAAAGGCCATCCCAGTAAATGGCATAATATCGTCGCATTGAATGGATATTATGTTGATAAATAGGGCTTTGTAGCACGAAAGCCGGCCGCTGTGGACGAGCGGTTCTAGGCGCTTCAGTCCGGAACTGCGCTGCTGCTATGGTTGCAGGTCAGAATCTTGCCTTGGGCGTGGATGTGTGTGATGTCCTTACATAGGTTTAAGTAGTTCTAAGTCTAGGGGACTGATGACGTCAGATGTTAAGTCCCATAGTGCTCAGAGCCATTTGAACCATTTTGTAGCCAGAAGATGAGAGGTGGTATGCCTTTACGATGCACACAGTGACTTGCTTTCCCTGTCTCATATTTATATCTTACTCTGAGTAATTCGATTTGGGGAAGTATGGGCGAGTATTGTCATTACAAGGCTAGTATTGAGAACTCAGAAGATATGAATATTTTCCTCTCTAATTGCATGTGGTGAAAAGTTGCTATTCCTTCACACACGGACTTGCCACACAGCGTCTCTCGTCACCCAGGTGGTCCGGTGACAGGCGGGCTCTGCTGATCTTGAAAGGGTTAAGCCGACGGGTGTGAGGGAGTCTGTCCAGACGCCGACATTCTCATAAGAGCTGGGACAACATGTCCACAGGGCCCTGAAGGAGCGGCTGGGGCTAGAGATTCCGTTACTTCGCAGAAACTTAGTGAAAACACTTTCTGATGGGCTACCAGCAAGGCGTGGGAATGACTTGAGTACCCAGGCAGTCTAGGCGGCCAAATTCCCGCGTTTTCTGCAAAATCATAACTGTGATTGGCTAAAGCTGCATGTATAGGAGTTACTGTGTGACTTCGCTTGTTACAAATCAATCACTATACCGTCAGTGATTGTGTAGTGAGCGTTCTTCGTCTCCCTCAGAGGCGTATTTGTGTTGCTAGGAAGTCTTCAGTCTGGAACAACCAGACCAGGATAATTTGTTTTGGGCTATACTCGCGACATTTTCATCACCACGACGGGACGTCGAAGCGACCAGCCATCGCCTCCGGTATGCCAGATCGACTCCTTGCAGTTAAGAGGACAGCTTGGTAACGTATGTCCGCAGCACCGGAAGATTAGGGAATGTGATAATCAGAGCTCAGCAGAGCGTGCCTGTTCCCGTCTTTTCTAACGTGTTCCTGTCTTGGGTGTTCATTGTCTGAGTTCTCACTACTGTAGCAGCAATTAATGTTGGGTTGGTGGGGTGTTTCTCTTAAGATTTGAGTTGCAAGGAGTTGGCTCCACATACCACTTGCTCATAAATGTCACAATCTAGATTATGGACACCTTCACCTTCACAGCATTTATTTGAGTATCCATTTTGATGTATTGTAAATGTTTCATGTGTTTTGTTTGTTATTTTGAGTTTAGTCAGAATAAATCAAATTGTTATTTTCGACAGAACATTCATTCTGTTGATCAGTAGAACAACCCTTTCATTTCTCACTCTGTTAATGAAACTTTCCTTTATCAAATTGATTTCTCATCATCATCATCATCATCATTTAAGACTGATTATGCGTTTCAGCGTTCAGTCTGGAGCATAGTCCCCCTTATAAAATTCCTCGATGATCCCCTATTCAGTGCTAACATTGGTGCCTCTTCTGATGTTAATTTATATCAAATTAAATTATTGCAAGTGCCACACTCTTTTCTACTCCATTTGCAGGGTCGATTACACGATTACAGTCACTTCTCGTTTCTTCTTAATCCATGTTTAACAGCAAAAGTCGGAGTTAGAAAAGTGGGGCTTAGAGCATCATTTCCATATGAAGATTCTAGAAGAACTTAGTGTTAAATACACTGTTCGACTCGGAACCTCGCAAAGAGTGGTTAACAATGTGGTATATTGGAATTTAGAATAACACCATCTCTGATATCAGAAAAAAGTGTTGCATTACTTATTGAACTCCACTAGTACATGCCTTATAAACAGCTATGATTACTTGTTCGTCTTTGCTGTTGTGAAACACATCTATTCTACCGAACAGGTGCTCATAGATCTTAAAGTATGGATTTTGGAACCCTTGTTCACTACACAGAGTTTTGGGCCATACTATCTCCTCCCACAATGTGGAGAACGTACAACTTGCAGTCTTTCTTTCTTTGTCTGTTCCTTGTCCTGCAGTTACGCCGGGTCAGCCACGGTTAATCGGATGTTTTATGGTAAGTTGAAGGGGTGGCCGGATGCCCTTTCTGCCGCCACCCCATACCACCCAGGAAGGAATTAGTGCACCCCAGCTGTCGGTGTTTAATGCAAGCCATGGAAGAGTGCAAATGTGTTGCAAATGTCTGCTAGTCGTGTAACTGAGGCGGAACGTGGGGACCAGCTCGATATTCACCTTCGGGGATGTGGAAAACCGCCTAAAAACCACATCCAGGCTGGCCGGCACACCAGCCCTACGTCGTTAATCTGCCGGGCGGATTCGATCCGGGGCCGGGGCCGGCGCGCCTACCCGTGTCCAGGAAGCAGCGCGTCAGCGCTCTCGGCTACCCTGGCGGGAGAACATACAGTTTGCAGCAGCTGAAATTTTTTCCAGTATCGAAGGTGAAGAAATGTCCATAACTCTTAAGATATGCATTTTAGAGCCAGTTTTTACTAGGTATTTTTCTTCGAATTATCGTTTTTGTGATGTCACTCGGTATTGACCACTCCTGGGACAGCCTGTGTACTTTCCTTATCGTGACGTGTGTCCGCAAAGACACTAGGCGGCATTCTCTCTCGCGGTGGGCGGTGACAGCCACATTTCCGCTCACCTTGCTTTGGCGTAAGCGATTCCCTGCAGTACGCACAAAGTGTGGGCAGCCTCTGGTGCACTTTGCTGCGGCCCGCTGCTGGCAGAAGTGCCTCTTCGGACGAGGACCACCCGCGCCGTAGCAACGCGGTTATGGATGTAAATTAAGTTTCTGCCGCGCAGAACGAGTCCCACCAAAACAGCGCACTTGGGCGGCGCCTTACGACCTGCCGACGGCGCATACGTCCCGCATAAACGCGCTTTACAGCGTCTTCAGGCAGATAAAACTATCGTAAAGGGTCTCTCCCCCCCTCGAATCGCCGCCAGATTCAGTAGTTAACGAAACTCGGGGAAATTGTAAACTTCTCCGAGCATAAAATCTCGGAAGGCTAAATTTTTTAAGCTCTCCTGACGTCTCGCCGCCTGCGACGTGCCCGCTTGGAGCATAAATTATGTGACGACTGCGTAGCGCGGGAAATCACTCGCTACCCGCGCGCTCCCACAGACTCGTTTTGTCCCTCGCGTACTGCTGTGCGCGACAAGCCGAACGCGCCGACTCCCCGTTTTATGGGCGGCTGAAAGTGAATTGCCCGTATTTCTTAACGTTAATGGTACCAGCTTCCATCTGCCACGTATTACGACGCGCACCAAGTTTCAGTCAAACCATGTTCTCGGAATGGCTACTGGGTTAACACCACAGTAGTTCAGAAGGTTACTTGATATTTGTGGTATGCCCACATTATCTCAACCGTCAGCCCACCCTTGACTGGGGTCATTCCACCTTCCCCAGTCTCGTCTCACTGTTAATATCACGAATTTTATTTGCTTATTTAGGAGATACTTACAATACAGTGGGAACGGACTGACAACCGGCTGTGACCACTCTCCTCTCCCTCCGAACTCGCCTCGGAAAGCATCAATGAGCTGCGTTTAAGAACATTTAAGTAAGCTCTGCGATATATTTTGTTTAAATAAATTAGCGATTTTCTTACATCTCCCTCCCTGCCGCGAAGGAGACTCACTTCTTTTTTACCGCTACTAAGACGCCTTTTTCCGTCACAGGTAGGGTAACCATTTTGTAGCGTGTAACATTGGCTGTTTTCAGCTCAGCTATGGTTTTAACGTTATTGCTGTACACCTTATCTTTGATATTGCCCCACAAAAAGAGTCGTACATGTTCAGATCCGGAGAATATGATGGCCAACAGACACCCATGCCGCCGGCCGGTGTGGCCGAGCGGTTCTAGGCGCTTCAGTCTGGAACCGCGTTACCGCTACGGTCGCAGGTTCGAGTCCTGCCTCGGGCATGGATGTGTGTGATATCCTTTGGTTAGTTAGGTTTAAGTAATTTTAAGACTAGGGAACTGATGACCTCAGATGTTAAGTCTCACAGTGCTCAGAGCCATTTGCCAGTGGCCTTTGCGTACCTCAGAGCCAGAATGCGATCCCCAAAGTGATCCTCCAGGAAACCAAACACCGTCCTGCTTGGATGGGGTCGAGCTTCGTCTTGCAGGAAACACATCTTCTCGAAATCAGGGTAGCTTTGAATAATGGGGATGAAATCATCTTCCAAAACGTTCATGTACCGTTCGGTAGTCACAGTGCCATCAAGGAATATCACACCGATTGTTCCGTGACTGGACACTAAACACCACGCAGTCACTGGTTGAGGGTGAAGAGACTTCTCCATCGAGAGATGCGAATTCTCACTCCCGCAAATGCCCTAATCTTACTTATTGACGAACCCATCCAAATGACGGTGGACTTCGTCGCTGCACCGCTTGCGCGTATGCGTTCTCATTCCCATCAATCCCCGCTGCTAGCCGTGCAGTTTGAACATCCTAACGCAAACTGTTCAGAAGTTATGACGATTTTATTTCATATAGTTCAATATTTGTCACCCTGTAAGTAAGAAAATGAAACACCTTATGATGTCACTTATTGTATGGCTCCCAGTTTCGGTGCTTCAGTGCACCATCTTCAGGTGGCCATACAATAAATGACATCATAAGGACGGCTTTAGGTGTTTTATTTTCGTATATACGTAGAAATTTTTTCTAAGTAATTATGTATCCTCCTCCAGCCACTCAACGACCAAATTTTTTCGTACATCACAGTCTGATCAGCAGTCAGCCCCACAGATTGCTGCTCATCCTGTCCGTCAGAAGGGTTATGTTTTTAAGGAGCAACAGCAGCCCCCCTGACGATATCCACACTCCTAACGATATCCTTATCTCTGGTGAACACTCCACCTCGTCCTGCGTTCTATTGCTTAAGAAGTCTTCGAGACGCGCATAGCTGGGAACCTAGTCCGTACGCTCGGACCTTCATTAACAGTTTGCAGTGGGGCACCGTGTCAAACGCTTTCCAGAAATATAGGACGCAATCCGTGGTTCGCAGGATATCGTGTGGGGTAAGGGCAAGTTTAGTTTCGGACGAGTGGTTTTCCCTAAATTCGATCTGATTTTTGTACGGAAGCTTCTCCGGGTCGAGGAAATTTATTGAATTCGGACTCACAATATGTTCAAGAATTCTCAGCAAGTCATGTTAAAGATACTGGTCAGGAATATTGTGGATCCATTCTTTTATCCTTCTTATACAGGGTGGTACATTGATCGTGTGCCGCGCGGGATTAGCCGAGCGGTCTCACGCACTGCAGTCATGGACTGTGCGGCTGGTCCCGGCGGAGGTTCGAGTCCTCCCTCGGGCATGGGTGAGCGTATTTGTCCTTAGGATAATTTAGGTTAAGTAGTGTGTAAGCTTAGGGACTGATGACCTTGGCAGTTAAGTCCCACTGGATTTCACACACAGTTCAACAGTCCATTGATCGTGACCGGGCCAAATATCTCACGACATAAGCTTCAAACGAAAAACCTACAAAGAACGGTGGTGGTGGTGGTTAGTGTTTAACGTCCCGTCGACAACGAGGTCATTAGAGACGGAGCGCAAGCTCGGGTTAGGGAAGGATTGGGAAGGAAATCGGCCGTGCCCTTTCAAAGGAACCATCCCGGCATTTGCCTGAAACGATGTAGGGAAATCACGGAAACCCTAAATCAGGATGGCCGGAGAGGGGATTGAACCGTCGTCCTCCCGAATGAGGGACCAGTGTGCTAACCACTGCGCCACCTCGCTCGGTACAAAGAACGAAACTTGTCTAGCTTGAAGGGGAAAACTAGATGGCGCTATGGTTGGCCCGCTAGATGGCGCTGCCATAGGTCAAACGGATATCAAATGCGCTTTTCTAAAATAGGAACCCCCATTTTTTTTATTACATATTCGTGTAGTACGTAAAGAAATATGAATGTTTCAGTTGGACCACTTTTCTCGCTTTGTGATAAATGGCGCTGTAATAGTCACAAACATATGGCTCACAATTTTATACGAACAGTTGGTAACAGGTAGGTTTTTTAAATTAAAATACATAACGTAGGTACGTTTGAACATTTTATTTCGGTTGTTCCAATGAGATACATGTACCTTTGTGAACTTATCATTTCTGAGAACGCATGCTGTTACAGCGTGATAACCTGTAAATACCACATTAATGCAACAAATGCTCAAAATGATGCCCGTCAACCTCAATGCATTTGGCAATACGTGCAACGACATTCCTCTCAACAGCGAGTAGTTCGCCTTCCGTGATGTTCGCACATGCATTGACAATGCGCTGACGCATGTTGTCCTTCAGCTTGCCCCACAGAAAGAAATCCGGGGACGTCAGATCCGTTGAACGTGCGGGGCAAGGTATGGAGCTTCGACGACCAATCCACCTGCCATGAAATATGCTATTCAGTACCGCTTCAACCGCACGCGAGCTATGTGCCGGACATCCATCATGTTTGAAGTACATCGCCATTCTGTCATGCAATGAAAGATCTTGTAGTAACATCCGTAGAACATTACATAGGAAATCAGCATATATTGCATCATTTAGATTGCCATCGATGAAATGGGGGTCAATTACCCTTCCTTCCATAATGCCGCACCATACATTAACCCGCCAAGGTCACTGATGTTCCACTTGTCACTGCCATTGTGGATTTTCCGTTGCCCAATAGTGCATATTATGCCGGTTTACGTTACCGCTGTTGGTGAATGACTCTTCGTCGCTAAATAGAACGCGTGCAAAAAATCTGTCATCACCCCATGATTTCTCTTGTGCCCAGTGGCAGAACTGTACACGACGTTCAAAGTCGTCGCCATGCAATTCCTGGTGCATAGAAATATGGTACGGATGCAATTGATGTTGATGTAGCATTTTCAACACCAACGTTTCTGAGATTCCCGATTCTCGCACAATATGTCTGCTATTGATGTGCGGATTAGCCGCGACAGCACCTAAAACACCTACTTGGGCGTCACCATTTGTTGCAAGTCGTGTTTGACGTTTCACATGTAGCTGAACACTTCCTGTTTCCTTAAACAACGTAGCTATCCGGCGAACGGTCCGGACACTTGGGTGATGTCGTCCAGAATACCGAGCAGCATACATAGCACACGCCCGTTGGGCATTTTGATCGCAATAGCCATACATCAATACGATATCGACCTTTTCAGAAATTGATAAACGGTCCATTTTAACACGGGTAATGTATCTCGAAGCAAATACCGACCGCACTGGCGGAATGTTACGTGATACCACGCACTTATACGTTTGTGACTATTACAGCGCCATCTATCACAAAGCGAGAAAAGTGGTCCAACTAAAACATTCATATTTCATTACGTACTACACAAGTATGTAATAAAAAATCGGGGTTCCTATTTAAAAAAAAAAAACACAGTTGATATCCGTCTGACCTATGGCAGCGCAATCTAGCGGGCCAACCATAGCATCATCTGGTTTCCCCCTTCAAGGTAGAGGTGTTTCGTTCTTTGTAGTTTTTTCGTTTGAGGCTTATTTCGTGAGATATTTGGCCCGGTCACTATCAATGGACCACCCCGTATACAGTAATAGCCTGCACTTTTTTTCCAGCCGCTTAAGACTCTGTGTTGGGCAAGAGATTCGTCGTAAATGCATGGTAAGTAATGGGCTAGTGCCCTAGAGGACTCTGTAAATGCGAACGAGCGTTCTGTCCCGGTCTGGAGGTTTACTTGTTTGTAACTGGTTCAGCTGCTTCTCTACCCCAGAGATGCCTGTTACTGTGCGCTCCATAAGGTTGTTTGTGCGACGTTCCAGCAACGGTACGTTCTTGCGCTTTCTTAAACGCAAAAGTTTACCTTTTTGTCTCCTATTGCCACACCAGACTGGTCATTGAGTGGCTTGATTGAATCTTCGACCCCTTCTGGGAGGGTAGGGCGATTGGAAATCAGCTTGAAAGGGAAGTGAAGTGCTCGGAGAAGGAAGGAAAGTTGGATGTGTTAATAGAGACATGGCATATTCCTCTGTCATCCCATTTGAAGTTCATAAGGTAGCAGAGTGTGGTGGGTAGGTTATTATCATATGTTCTGTGAAACTGATGTGATACCCTCGACAAACTTTGCCAATGGGAACGACGCGAGCGTTAGCGGACAGGCGGGGCAAGAGAGATAGATTACGCAAAACCACTTTGTCGCTTTGAAATCGAACCGCTATCGGCAGATCACGACCGCAGTGTAAAATCGGCGACGAGCGAAACAAGCGCGGTTATTCTGCGGCTGGCGCCAGTGTGCGTTATCTGTCGTTTATAGCCGAGTGTCCGAGAGATAGCGGCGCCAGTTTATTGTCTACGCTTTCTGTCCGCCCGTAATGCGAGCCTCAGGCTGATGGCCGCCGCGCCGCAAGTGATTTCTCGCCCAGAGCTCCCACTGTGATTAACTCACTCACTTCTCTGCCTGCGTATACACGTGTGCGACGGAGTAGTTATAATGTCGTAGGAGGAGTCAATCATCACCATCAATAGCTTCCGTAATACCTTAAGATGAAATGTGCAAAGTAATTTTCATTCTAACATGTTGTTGTTGTTGTGGTCTTCAGTCCTGAGAATGGTTTGATTCAGCTCTCCATTCTACTCTATCCTGTGCAAGCTTCATCATCTCCCAGTACCTACTGCAACCTACATCTTTCTGAACCTGTTTAGTGTATTCATCTCTTGGTCTCCCTCTACGATTTTTACCCTCCACGCTTCCCTCCAATACTAAATTGGTGATCCCTTGATGCCTCAGAACATGTCCTACCAACCGATCCCTTCGTCTAGTCAAGTTGTGCCACAAACTTCTCTTCTCCCCAATTCTATTCAATACCTCCTCATTAGTTATATGGTCTACCCATCTAATCTTCAGCATTCTTCTGTAGCACCACATTTCGAAAGCTTCTATTGTCTTCTTGTCCAAACTATTTATCGTCCACGTTTCACTTCCATACATGGCTACACTCCATACAAATACTTTCAGAAACGACTTCCTGACACTCAAATATATACTCGTTGTTAACAAATTTCTCTTCTTCAGAAACGCTATCCTTGCCATTGTCAGTCTACATTTTATATCCTCTCTACTTTGACCATCATCAGTTATTTCACTCCCCAAATAGCAAAACTCCTTTACTACTTTAAGTGTCTCATTTCCTAATCTAATCCCCTCAGCATCACCCGACTTAATTCGACTACATTCCATTATCCTCGTTTTGCTTTTGTTGATGTTATCTTATATCCTCCTTTCAAAACACTATCCATTCCGTTCAACTGCTGTTCCAAGTCCTTTGCTGTCTCTGACAGAATTACAATGTCATCGGCGAACCTCAAAATTTTTATTTCTTCTCCATGGATTTTAATACCTACTCCGAATTTTTCTTTTGTTTCCTTCACTGCTTGCTCAATATACAGATTGAATAACATCGGGGAGAGACTACAACCCTGTCTCACTCCCTTCCCAACCACTGCTTCCCCTTCGTATCCCTCGACTCTTATAACTGCCATCTGGTTTCTGTACAAATTGTAAATAGCCTTTCGCTCCCTGTATTTTACCCCTGCCACCTTCAGAATTTTAAAGAGAGTATTCCAGACAACAGTGTCAAAAGCTTTCTCGAAGTCTACAAATGCTAGAAACGTAGGTTTGCCTTTCCTTAATCTAGCTTGTAAGATAAGTCATAGGGTCAGTATTGCCTCACGTCTTCCAATATTTCTACGGAATCCAAACTGATCTTCCCCGAGGTCGGCTTCTACTAGTTTTTCCATTCGTCTGTAAAGAATTCTAACATATACGATGCGTTTTCGTGACGGTGATTCTATCAGTCACGTTTAGTGTCAATCTGAGATAGGAAGTCATGGTCAGGGAGTACAGAACTGCAACTTATTAGCGAAAGTGAAAACAGAAATTTACATAAAGTTTTGCTTCTGAGACATCAACAACTGTTACAGCTGAGGGGAAAAAAGTCTCAACACTATAAAAGATCAGCACGACACAGACGAAAGTTGGTAGGCCTGTTTCTACATCTGAAAGTTGATGTCTATTCAATTTCGCGCCAGTCGCATAAAGTGGCACTAGCAGTGCCACTATGAGGATACGAATCATGTTTGCTTTAAATACTCGCTGTAACAGTCTTGAGCATCGGTTACCTTTGAGAGTGGACGTGGTGAGTTGATGTTAATTAAGAATGCCTTGAAGGCACACCTCACTGAGTTTGAACGAGATCATGTAATAGGGCTACGAGATGTTCTTTCTGCGGTACTGGGGAAAGAATGTAGCCACTGTGCGTGGCAGCTGGAAATGCTGCACCAAGAACAAATGCAGATGATAAACGGGTATTCACTGGACAAATATATTACGCTAGAACTGACATGTGATTAAATTTCGCTACGGTCGCAGGTTCGAATCCTGCCTCGGGCATGGATATGTGTGATGTCCTTAGGTTAGTTAGGTTTAAGTAGTTCTAAGTTCTAGGCGACTGATGACCTCAGACGTTAAGTCGCATAGTGCTCAGAGCCATTTGAACCATTTGATTACATTTTCACGCAATTTGGGTGCCTAGATCCTGAGAAATCAGTACCCAGAACAACCAACTGTGGCTGTAATAACGGCCTTGATACGCCTGGGAATTGAGTCAAATAGAGCTTGGATGGCGTGCAGCTTCAACACGATACCACAGTTCATCAAGAGTAGTGACTGGCGTATTGTGACGAGCCTGTTGCTTGGCCACCATTGCCCAGACGTTTTCAGTTGGTGAGAGATATGGCGAATGTGCTGGCCAGGGCAGCAGTCGAACATTTTAACTGTATGAAAATTTAAAAAGGGAAATGGATAGGTTGAAGTTAGATATAGTGGAAATTAGTGAAGTTCGGTGGCGGGAGGAACAAGACTTCTGGTCAGGTGACTACAGGGTTATAAACACAAAATCAAATAGGGGTAATGCAGGAGTAGGTTTAATAATGAATAGGAAAATAGGAATGCGGGTAAGCTACTACAAACAGCATAGTGAACGCATTATTGTGGCCAAGATAGATAGGAAGCCCACACCTACTACAGTAGTACAAGTTTATATGCCAACTAGCTCTGCAGATGACGAAGAAATTGAAGAAATGTATGATGAAATAAAAGAAATTATTCAGATTGTGAAGGGAGACGAAAATTTAATAGTCATGGGTGACTGGAATTCGAGTGTAGGAAAAGGGAGAGAAGGAAACATAGTAGGTGAATATGGATTGGGGGACAGAAATGAAAGAGGAAGCCGCCTGGTAGAATTTTGCACAGAGCACAACATAATCATAACTAACACTTGGTTTAAGAATCATGAAAGAAGGTTGTATACATGGAAGAACCCTGGAGATACTAAAAGGTATCAGATAGATTATATAATGGTAAGACAGAGATTTAGGATCCAGGTTTTAAATTGTAAGACATTTCCAGGGGCAGATGTGGATTCTGACCACAATCTATTGGTTATGACCTGTAGATTAAAACTGAAGAAACTGCAAAAAGGTGGGAATTTAAGGAGATGGGACCTGGATAAACGGAAAGAACCAGAGGTTGTACAGAGATTCAGGGAGAGCATAAGGGAGCAATTGACAGGAATGGGGGAAATAAATACAGTAGAAGAAGAATGGGTAGCTTTGAGGGATGAAGTAGTGAAGACAGCAGAGGATCAAGTAGGTAAAAAGACGAGGGCTAGTAGAAATCCTTGGGTAACAGAAGAAATATTGAATTTAATTGATGAAAGGAGAAAATATAAAAATGCAGTAAGTGAAACAGGCAAAAAGGAATACAAACGTCTCAAAAATGAGATCGACAGGAAGTGCAAAATGGCTAAGCAGGGATGGCTAGAGGACAAATGTAAGGATGTAGAGGCCTATCTCACTAGGGGTAAGATGGATACCGCCTACAGGAAAATTAAAGAGACCTTTGGAGAAAAGAGAACGACTTGTATGAATATCAAGAGCTCAGATGGAAACCCAGTTCTAAGCAAAGAAGGGAAAGCAGAAAGGTGGAAGGAGTATATAGAGGGTCTATACAAGGGCGATGTACTTGAGGACAATATTATGGAAATGGAAGAGGATGTAGATGAAGATGAAATGGGAGATATGATACTGCGTGAAGAGTTTGACAGAGCACTGAAAGACCTGAGTCGAAACAAGGCCCCCGGAGTAGACAATATTCCATTGGAACTACTGACGGCCGTGGGAGAGCCAGTCCTGACAAAACTCTACCATCTGGTGAGCAAGATGTATGAAACAGGCGAAATACCCTCAGATTTCAAGAAGAATATAATAATTCCAATCCCAAAGAAAGCAGGTGTTGACAGATGTGAAAATTACCGAACTATCAGCTTAATAAGTCACAGCTGCATAATACTAACACGAATTCTTTACAGACGAATGGAAAAACTAGTAGAAGCCAACCTCGGGGAAGATCAGTTTGGATTCCGTAGAAACACTGGAACACGTGAGGCAGTACTGACCTTACGACTTATCTTAGAAGAAAGATTAAGGAAAGGCAAACCTACGTTTCTAGCATTTGTAGACTTAGAGAAAGCTTTTGACAATGTTGACTGGAATACTCTCTTTCAAATTCTAAAGGTGGCAGGGGTAAAATACAGGGAGCGAAAGGCTATTTACAATTTGTACAGAAACCAGATGGCAGTTATAAGAGTCGAGGGACATGAAAGGGAAGCAGTGGTTGGGAAGGGAGTAAGACAGGGTTGTAGCCTCTCCCCGATGTTGTTCAATCTGTATATTGAGCAAGCAGTAAAGGAAACAAAAGAAAAATTCGGAGTAGGTATTAAAATTCATGGAGAAGACATATAAACTTTGAGGTTCGCCGATGACATTGTAATTCTGTCAGAGACAGCAATGGACTTGGAAGAGCAGTTGAATGGAATGGACAGTGTCTTGAAAGGGGGATATAAGATGAACATCAACAAAAGCAAAACAAGGATAATAGAATGTAGTCTAATTAAGTCGGGTGATGCTGAGGGAATTAGATTAGGAAATGAGACACTTAAACTAGTAAAGGAGTTTTGCTATTTGGGGAGCAAAATAACTGATGATGGTCGAAGTAGAGAGGATATAAAATGTAGGCTGGCAATGGCAAGGAAAGCGTTTCTGAAGAAGAGAAATTTGTTAACATCCAGTATTGATCTAAGTGTCAGGAAGTCATTTCTGAAAGTATTCGTATGGAGTGTAGCCATGTATGGAAGTGAAACATGGACGATAAATAGTTTGGACAAGAAGAGAATAGAAGCCTTCGAAATGTGGTGCTACAGAAGAATGCTGAAGATTAGATGGGTAGATAACATAACTAATGAGGAAGTATTGAATAGGATTGGGGAGAAGAGAAGTTTGTGGCACAACTTGACCAGAAGAAGGGATCGGTTGGTAGGACATGTTCTGAGGCATCAAGGGATCACCAATTTAGTATTGGAGGGCAGCGTGGAGGGTAAAAATCGTAGAGGGAGACCAAGAGATGAATACACTAAGCAGATTCAGAAGGATGTAGGTTGCAGTAGGTACTGGGATATGAAAAAGCTTGCACAGGATAGAGTAGCATGGAGAGCTGCATCAAACCAGTCTCAGGACTGAAGACCACAACAACAACAACAACAGAAAGGCCCTTACAGGACCTGCAATATGCGGTCGTGCATTATCCTGCTGAAATGTAGGGTTTCGCAGGGATCGAATGAAGGATAGAGCCACGGGTCGTAACACATCTGAAATGTAACGTCCACTGTTCAAAGGGCCGTCAATGCGAACAAGAGGTGACCGAGTCGTTTAACCAATGGCACCCCATACCATCACGCCGGGTGATACGCCAGTATGGCGATGACGAATACATGCTTCCAGTGTGCGTTCACAGCGATGTCGCCAAACACAGATGCGACCATCATGATGCTGTAAACAGAACCTGGATTCATCCGAAAAAATGACGTTTTGCCATTCGTGCACCCAGGTTCGTCGTTGAGTACACCATCGCAGGCGCTCCTGTGTGTGATGCAGCGTGAAGAGTAACCGCAGGCATAGTCTCCGAGCTGACAGTCCCTGCTGCTGCAAACGTCGTCGAACTGTTCGTGCAGATGGTTGTTGTCTTGCAAACGTCCCCATCTATTGACACAGGGATCGAGACGTGGCTGCAGGATCCGTTACAGCCATGCGGATAAGTTGCCTGTCACCTCGACTGCTAGTATTACGAGGCCGTTGGGATCCAGCACGGCGTTCCGTATTACCCTCCTGAACCCACCGATTCCATATTCTGCTAACAGTCATGGGATCTCGACCAACGCGAGCAGCAATGTCGCGATACGATAAACCGCAATCGCGATAGGCTACAATCCGACCTTTATCAAAGTGGGAAACGTGATGGTACGCATTTCTCCTCCTTACACGAGACATCACAAGAACGTTTCACCAGGCAACCCCGGTCAACTGCTGTTTGTGTACGAGAAATCGGTTGGAAACTTTCCTCTTGTCAGCGCGTTGTAGTTGTCGCCAGCGGCGCCAACCTTGTGTGAATGCTCTGAAGAGCAAATCATTTGCATATCACAGCATCTTCTTGCTGTCGGTTAAATTTTGCGTCTGTCGCACGTCATCTTCGTGGTGTAGCAATTTTAATGGCCAGTAGTGTACGATCGCAAAAAGTCTTGGCTCCGGGCATCCACGTGGCACTACCGATGGGAAGCCATCGTGTTCGGCGTATGGCTCTGGCTCATTCTACTGCATCTGCAGCAGCAGTTGGCACCACACTGACACAACGAACCATTAGAAATTGATTACTTCAACGACATTCTAGCCGGCCGCGGTGGCCGAGCGGTTCTAGGCGCTTCAGTCAGGAACCGCGCGACTGCTACGATCGTAAGTTCGAATGCTGCCTCGGGCATGGATGTGTGTGATGCCATTAGGTTAGTTAGGGTTCAGTAGTTCTAAGTTCTAGGGGACTGCTGGTGACCTCAGATGTTAAGTCCCATAGTGCTTAGAGCCTTTCAGTTAAGGGCTTTCAACCAACCTGTCTGGACGCACTGGACCTACAATTTTGGTTCAGAGGTGCGATTTCGGATGACGAGGATCCCTCTAGTGGTTATCCTACGCACCCTGACTGCAAATGTGTGCATCAAACTGGCGATTCGACCTATGTGCTGCCATTCATGAACAGCATTTGAGGGGGCGTTTTCCAACACGATAACACTCGCCCACATACCGCTGTTGTAACTCAACATAGCGTACACAGTGTCGACATGTTGCCTTGACCTGCTCGATCGTCACATCTGCATCCAATGGAGCTCATATATGACATCACTGGACAATGACGGCAGTGCAGCGTCATTCACAAACAACACTAATGGCCCCTGTACTGACCAACTAAGTGTAACAAACAAGGAACTCCGGCCCATAAATCGACATCCGTCACATGTATAATAGTACAATGCATACAGACTTGCATGCTTCCATTCAGCAGTCTGGGGCTTACACTGATTATTAATGTATCAGCATTTCACATCCGCAGAAGCTTATCTCGCTTACCTATGATGTTGCAATGTTAATCACTTAAATATGTTACACAGACAAACTTAGTCCCGAAAATACATTACTCTCGGTGCATGTAATGCTCGCGACTGAAACATCAGCCACAGTTGTACAATTATTGAACAAAGATTATGTTCTGTCTAGGAGTCCTGCCTACTCGGTTCACTAGACAAACAATCAAACAACTCGTATTAATGAGTTTTACTTCAATGAGACAAGTACCATACTTAATTTTGTAAGATGGTTCGCAAGCAAAGGGTGACATACAAAATAATCAGTCTTCTTCAGGACAGACCAATACAAGTCTGTGCTACATAGAGATTCCCAACGAAGTCACTATCGTTGACACTGCTGTTGAAATGGATATCGTTGACTCTACTATCCAAGTGGGCTCAACCAGTTGGTTGTTGCGCTTATGTCTCCTTCAACTAGGGACCGCTACTTTTGTGTTGTCATCCTGGAAGGGAGGTCGGTCAGCTTGTGATTGGCTGACTCCTTCTCACAGCCTTCTCTTCTCTGTCGTTTCCGACTGGCGTGCCGGCGCTTGACTTTATGCCGTGGTAGATTATTTATTGTTTGAAAATGGGGCTGAGATTCTGAAATCTGGTAGTGTAAAGACTTCAATCAACTAATAACTGTACAGCTATAGTGGATGTTTTAATCACGAACGTTACACATTTACTCCGATGCTCTGAAAGTGAAGCAACATGTACGTTCTACAGATTACTGTGAACAGGTACTACAAATTAAGATCTTATTCTGTTCCATTTGCGTGTGGAGCGAGGGCAGCTTGCTCACTTAAATTTCTCTGTGCGCACTATAATTAATATACGCGGTCTCTAGGGAGCGATACTGAGGGAGCTGCGTTATATTCCTAGACTACTCACTTGGTATTGTTTCTTCAAACTATGTAAGTAGGCTTTAGCGGTAAGTTTGACATCAGGTGGACTGGACTGGGTTGTTTGGGGGAGGAGACCAGACAGCGAGGTCATCGGTGTCATCGGATTAGGGAAGAAGGGGGAAGGAAGTCGGCCATGCCCTTTCAAAGGAACCATCCCGGCATTTGCCTGGAGCGATTTAGGGAAATCACGGAAAACATAAATCATGATGGCCGAATGCGGGATTGAAACGTCGTCGTCCCGAATGCGAGTCCAGTGTGTTAGCCACTGTGCCACCTTGCTCCGTTGACATCTGTCTTCAAATACCTTGCAGCTTCAGGTTCAGGTTTTCCAGCATCTCAGTGATGCTGTCACTTGGGTCAAACAAACCTGTGTCCCTTCGTGTTGCCCATTTTGCGTAAGTTATATTTCTTATGGGTGTCTCATCCTTATGCAATATTCCAGGATAAGTAGCATGGTTGTTTTGCAATCTCCCTTCCACGGTCATTGCATTTTCGCAGTGTCCTTCCAATGAACCTAAGTGTACCACCTTGTTTAATTCTGACTGACACTAAAAAGGCACCGCTTGATTGTGAAGTCGCGAGTACAATCTTTAGCAAGAGTCATTCGAAAGTGTTGTGTTAACAGTTATGACAGGAAAAATATTAACTATTAATGACTCACCATGTGCATCAGGAGGGTGACAGAAAATGAGTGTCTGGGAGGTGCACAGATCAACCTTCTATGGGATGCATGCATTATACGTCACAAAATGGACGTCGTCAACATTTAAGATATGTTCAAAAGAAAGCATTTACTTGCACCATGAACATAGAATGAATAATGGCGTGCCATAGCGGTCACAAAGGTTCACACCATCAAGATCCAAAGCAAAATCCTTGGGAGTTACAAACCGTGCAGGACGTTCATCTAGGTATCCACATTTAAAGAATGCATGTAGAATCATATTGGTGTAATGGGGTGATGAGAAATGATTGGCTGTAATGACATGCAACTGAATGTGAAACTTTTACATTGTGTGTGTGTGTGTGTGTG
Source organism: Schistocerca piceifrons (assembly GCF_021461385.2). NCBI lineage: Eukaryota > Metazoa > Arthropoda > Insecta > Orthoptera > Acrididae > Schistocerca > Schistocerca piceifrons. Next base: position 1,242,188,334 of record NC_060138.1, read on the forward strand.
TGTGTGCTTGTGTGTGTGGTTTGTGATTACACAAATTTCGTCTTTACACTCAGATGCAGTGGCATATTTACCCAATAAAAGTGTGTAACACAAACAATTCAGCTACAAACAATCTTTTTCCTTTTCTAATGGAATGCGGGACCAGTAGCTCATGAATAATGTAGTATACTGCAATTTCACACATTTGTGTTTTAACTCTGTTACCATGGTATGAATAACCAGACTGAGTGTATCAACTTGCATTGGAACTCTTCATAATATTGATAATTTTAGTATGGTGACAGCACAAGTCAGTAATATTTACAGTATATAGTAAGTTCAGATAGCATTTCCAACTCGCTTATTCCTTTTAGAAAATTACAGATGAATTGAAGTGATGTATTGTTCAACACCTTTGCGTTTTAGATCTGGCTACAGTGAAGCATAGAACTGGATGTTATAAGTGACAAGTTACACTTACTTACTGTATAAACTCACATGAATAATCATCACCCATTGAACAGCATAAGTAACATGTATGTAAATGAAGTACAACCTATATTTGGTATCAAGAGTACAGATCATATAATACATGAATAGTTTCCAACAATGGAAAATCCATGACAGAATGTAACAATATTATGAAGAAGAAAGTTGCTACTCACCATATAGTGGAGATGTTGAGTCACAGATAGGTACACGAAAGGACTGTCACAAATAAAGCTTTCAGCCAGTAAAGCCTTCATCGGAAGCACACACACACACACACACACACACACACACACACACTCATGCAAATGGAACTCACACACACACGAATGCAGTCTTAAGCAATTCAAGGCCTGAGACTGCAGTCATGTGTGTGTGAGTTGAGTTTGTGTGTGTGTGTGTGTGTGTGTGTGTGTGTGTGTGTTTTTGTGTACGTTTGTGTTTGTGTGTTTTCGATGAAGGTCTTACTGGCTGAAAGCCTTACTTGTGACAGTCTTTTTGTAGTGCCTGTCTGTGACATTGCATCTCTACTATATGATAAATAATTTCAAGTAGTTTGCCAGACACACAGCGGAACGTTTGACCAAATCAGACTATTAATCAAAAGAATTCAGAAAATTAGCTCAATTCAATTCCTACCTTCAAAGCATGCACAACAACGCTTATTATGTAAATCATGACATAAATCAATGAGGGATTATTAGTATTTGTGTAGGTTCTGAATGTAAGTTCATCATGGTCACTGAAAAGTGTAATGAAAACAAGTAACTATGTGTATATCTCTTCTACAACTTCAGTCCCATAGTGTAAATACTTCATGAAGTAAACTCAAAAGGTTGCATTATATTCATATTTTGTCTTACATAGCAATTTACCAACACAATGTCTGTTTAATTCTTTTACTAGATATAATATTTTTTTGCTAGTACACATCTCATCTTCATAAATAGTATAACAGTAGTGCATAACAGCAATGAAATTCATTGTATCATTGTGCATCTGAATCTGACACTTTTTCACCGCATACAGAGCATATCTTAATAGTAAACTTAATATAGAACACAAATCTCAAATCAACTGATGCAAAACTTCTCGAAGATGATATAAACAAATTATCAAATCATTCCAGTATATATGTACATAATTGTAGATATATGGTTAAATAGTACGTGTGTATGTGAGGATGTGTATGTGCATGTGACACTCATAAGATGTTGCTAGGAAATAAATGTCACATGGGTAGGGACCTGAGTAATCCACATGCAAGGTACCCATAGAAATGTCTGCTTTATCTTACATAGCCACATCTTCTCTCTCATCTACATCAACTCTGTACAGTCCCCCTCCCCCCCCCCCCCCCCCCACACACACACACAGTAGTTGAGTGGGCAGTGTGACAGAATCTCCAGAATCTCAGTTCTAAGGGCCCAGGTTCGATTCCCAACTCTGCTGGTGGTTTTCTCTGCTCAGAAACTGGGTGTTGTGTTGTCCTAACATCATTTCATCCCCATCGATGCGCAAGTTGCTGAAGTGGCGTCAAATCGAAAGACTTTCATCAGGTGAATGGTACCTGATGGGAGGCCCTAGTCACACAACATTTATTTATTCATTTATTTAACTCTGTACAAACATGATAACTAATCAGTTTGTTAAATAAATTAGCAGGTTTGTCATAATTTACTTAATAATGAGAAAATTCAGTTGCAGAATGCTCTAAACTGTTCAAAACTGACAGATGTAAGACTACCAGTTACTGTTAACTTTGCTATAATATGTCCTGCGTGAGTGTCAATTTCCCTCATGTGTCTCTCAGTTGGATTACATGAAGGTAAATAAACAAAAACAAGTATGTTTTAATATTCCTTTCTCTAGCAAAATCCTTCCAAATATTTGATGCGAACTAGTTTCCATTTTCTGACAAAATAGTTTTTGGTGTACCTACCTTTTGAAAGAAATCTTGAGTAGTATGATGAATAATCTTCTTCCTAGCTGCCTTTTCCAAAGGATGAAGATTAACTAATTTAGAAAATAAATCCCATTATAAATAAATAAACATAACCGTTTTTTGAATGATGCAGATTCCCAGATATGTCCATTCCAATGAGTTCTAGTTTTTTCTTTGATATAATGTTTTGCATTAAACCTCTGTGTGTTTGATTTGTTATATTAACTTTTTGACATATCTCAAAAGGAACTAAGCATGTTCTTACTCTTCTACTTATGTTAAAATACATTTTTATGGATTTTGTGAATAAAATCTGATAACGCCACAGTGACCAAACCTTTAGTGTATGTATTTAATAAGGGTGTCAATGTGTTGCTCCAGCCAGCAGACTTACCATCTATCTGAATCTACATTACGTTTTCTAAACAAAATTACTTTTTGTAGCTGATAGTAATGTTTGACTTTATCATAACCTCTTTTACCCAAATAACTTTTCAGTTTCTTCCATTCATATCATGGTCTTGATTTCTCCTTAGGTATTCACAAATTTTAGTAATTTCTTTTCGTCCCTTAGTACCTTGAATTTACATAATTCTGAAATTTCTGTTGCTTTCATCATTGTCATTCCCATATCCCCCCCTCACTCAGTAGTCTAGATGATGCATCCACAGTTAGATTTTGTTCTACTTTGATACAATGTACTGTGTAATCAAATTGTTGTACTGCCCATCTCATAATTGTACTGTGATATAATTTGCATTCTTGAATACAAGGCTTTAGAGTCTATGTATGAAGCTATGTTGTGCCCAGCCAAATAATTTCCAAATTTCTTGAATCATCATACAATAGCTAATAATTTCTCTGCTGTAATGAAGTAGCTTCTTTCATGTTTTTCTTATGTTCAGCCAGCAAAACTTACAGGAGGAGGATTAGATCAGTGTTTAACGTCCCATTGACAATGTCATTAGAGATGGAGCACAAGCTTAGATTAGGGAACAATGGGGAAGGAAATTGGCCATGCCCTTTCAAAGGAATCATCTCAGCATTTGTCTGAAGAGATTTAGGGAAATCATGGAAAACCTAAATCAGAATGGCCAGAGACGGGTTTGAACTGTTGTCCTCCCGAATGGGAGTCCAGTGTGCTAACCACTGCGACACCTTGCTCGGTAAAACTTATAGAATAGTGTTTCGTTTTTCCATTACTTTAATCCTCTTGAAATGAGTGAGCTCCCAGCCCATAATCACTACTGTTCATTATCAAATAAAATGATAAAGGCAAATATGGTCTGTGTAATATCACACTTTTGCATAATTAGTGTTTAATTCCATCAAAAGTGGCTTGACAGTCGCTAGCCCATTCCTAAATACTATAATTCTTTAATAAGTTATCTAAACAAGGTGCAATAAGTGCTTGTGTTTTGACATGCTCCCAATAAAAAGTACATAACCCACAGAATGAGCTGAGTTCCTTTTTAATTTTGGGTTTGGAAATTCTTCAATAGCTTAAATCTTATCATTATCAGGCTGATTCCTACCCTGACTTACAATATGAGCAAGAAAATTAGATTGTTTTACAGCATATCTACATTTTTCCTGCTTCAAAGTAGTACTCCCTTCTATAAATTTCTCTGCTACTTATCTCAATGTTTCTAACTGTTCTTGCCATGTTTTACTGGTTATTACAATACTATTACCATGATGACTAATTTCGATAGTAACTGACTACTCAAGACATAGTCCAAAGCTGTTACAAAACCAGCAACAGAAATGTTAAAACCAACACGTTATTATAAAGAAAGGTAGTATTTCCTAAATACAGGCACAAGTGTAACCTAACGAAACCCTGAAACTTGTAAAAAATCTAACGGTATCAAATTTGTTCTACAACTCTTCCATGCTTTATGTGTTATCATTATATCATTAGAAAAAACTATTTAAATACCTAGAGTCCAATATAAGCCAGACAACTCCATCTCTCTTGGATACAACAGCCAGTGGATTACGGTATTTGCTGTTGCTCCATTCAACTATCTTCCACTTTTGTAATTATGAAGCTCCCTTTCCACTACTTTTTCTGATTGATACAGTACATGGTTTTATTGAGAATGGATTATGATTTCTTAATTTTAACTTGCATTGATAATCTTTCGCTCTATCTGGTTTTTCACTAAAACGTCACAAGAATCTCTCTAAGTTATCCTCCTCTCTCACACTAACTTTTCAGCTGCGTTACTTTATTCAGAACATGGTGTGCTTATGAATCACATACAATATTATAATCACAAAAACCTTTATCCTCATCAAAGTAATTGCTTTCATCCATAATTTCTACTCATCTTATCTGACTGCTACAGATTTCATTAAACATCAGTCATAATTTTGTTTCCTTAATATAACCAGTTCTTAGTTCAACAAAGAATAATTTCATCTTTTCCCAATTAAAATTAACATTTTCTGTCATAATCAGATCGATACCTAACAACACGTGTTCATTTAAGTCTTTCACCACCAAACATAACCTGTTCAAAACTAGTGTTCTCAAGGCTAGATGTTATCAAAGCTTGTCTGTTAATGAACTTGCTAAATTTGCCTCTTGCTTCTTTAATTCTAACACCTATGATTGGAAATTCGGTATAATTTATGTACATTTTACTCTCTCTCGATTTGCCTGAAATACCACATATTCAACTACCTGTGTCAATCAGACAAACTCCTTTCTAATTACCAATCTGAATGTTAATATAAGAACTACCTAATATGTCTTTATTATCAAGAATTTTATTCTGAGATAATAAATCATTCTCAACCACTTGAAATTAGATTCTGTTCCTATAGGTGATACAACTGATGTAGTTGGCTATATAGTTGTATAGATAAACCATCTTATTCAGTGCATGTGTGTTGACTATTCAAGCTTGTCTTACAACCTGTGCTGCAATTACTTAAATCAGAATGTGTGTTCATTGTCTACCTGAAAATCACTATGCACATCACAACTAACTTCTGTATTATTAATCTGATTAGCTGTAATTTCAAGTATCTTATCACCAATGTAATTGTTCTGTTCTAGCTTATAATCACTGTTTGTCCAGATCTAATACCCACCCTATTGTTCACAGGTTTTTTCAGTAATCGTCCACAATGGTTCACAGTCCAAATTGTTCAGAAATATGCAAACTTGAAACTTTCAGACAGTATCAGCACTGCAGACAGTTTTATATGCATCCCAGCTCCAACCAACACTTTGTAACGTTACTGCTGGGAATGTGTGTAAATACAATTATTTAAAGGTGCTAATAGTAATGTTCACTTTCAAATCTCATTGGGTAGTCTCACAAAACATTAATACGGTAATAAAATAGATTCCTCCACCAGATACAGAACAGTATGTGCTTGTACCGGAAACTTAAACTAATAAGAATGAAAATATCAATGAAGTTCTTGGGTGATGTAAATTCAGCAGTACAATACAAAACTCTAATTTCTGATTTTCACATGTGCTTTGCGACTGATATGCTGTCCATAATATGTTGCTGTAAGAGATTGTAGCGATCTTGCCACAGCGTGAAATCATCAATAGAAGTTTGAGTTGCAATGAATTCTTTTATTACTATGTAGGTGATGTGCAGCAAGAAACAATTGGTGTTATAAACTGATTACTCTCTTAAAACTGACTACAATCTGCATAATAACAGTTTCGTTGAACATTTATTTATACTTTTAGTAATAATCAATAATATTGGTTAAGATGCAAATTTACAAAATTACAAAAGGAAATTGATACACAGAGATAAACTGTGGACATTGTAATTTAGGTACATTATTTCTTGCTGAGTATTTATAGGTAGTTTGTGAAACAAAAAATTTAGAAGTATGGAACAAGATACTATACATAACTTAACAATGCGAATTACATTTGATTAATTCATAAGCAAAATATAAACTGTGTCGTTTTCCTAACATGAAGCGGAATTTCAGATTCAACAAGCTTTCATTGAGTAGTAGCCATATAGTTCATAATTATTGCTAGGCCTGAAAATCAGTATACATTTACATTTGTAATAAAGGACTGCTGACAATACTTTACATGTGTATCTGAGGTTTAAATGATTCTTCGGGAGGTGTTCTGTAACAATGCTCTCGCCACTTCCTGCCTTATGGAATACGTGCTCAATATAGGTTCCACAAACAGAGATCTTGCGAAATTCAGCTCGCCTGTTCTTCCATGAGAGATCCATAACACTGCATACAACGGCGCTCAGTTTGATTCTGTCTTCTTCGATTTCAGGTAGGCATTTGGTACCGTCCCGTATTACAGTTTAGTGAAAAAAAAAATACGAACTTAACAAGTATCGGGCCAGATTTGAGACTGGATTAGGGATTTCGTTGCAGATGCAACTCAACACGTCTCTCTTAACAGAACAAAATGACAGACGTAAGATAATTTGCGGAGTATCCCAAGGAAGTGTGACAGGACCGTTACAGTTTACAGTGTATGTGAATGACCTGTTATAATGCGTCGGATGCTGTTTAAGCCTGTTCGCGGATGATGCGGTTGCCTGTTTCAAAGAAGCAACGCCCGAAGACAGGATGGCTTTGCAGACTGATCTGCAGCGGATTGAAGAATGGTGCAGGTTCTCCAAGTTGACCCTGAACGTAAATAAATGCAACGTATTATGCGTACGTAGGAAAAGAAAACCACTACTATACAACTACACTATTCCTGAGAAACTGCTGTAAACAGTGTCTACCGTAAGATATCTAGGAGAAACTATCCAGAGCGACCTTAATGGGAGTGCTGGATGGAATCGAGTAAGTGCGCTGTTAGCAGCGGCTGCGCAGTTCAGTGTAAGCAAAATCGCACGTATCGAATCTCATTTGTGCGCCGATTATGTAAATATTAATGTACTGCTACTCTTCGAGAAATGCAGAGCAGAATGTGTATAGGAAGTTTTATTATATCAAGTGCCTGATGTAACGTTTATGAAAAGAGTTGTCATTGTTATGCGTTTCAAGTCTTTTACGTGTCACATTGTAGAAGAAGATTTGTTATGTCGGTAATTAGTGGTTTACGGCTTAGTTCGCTTAATTACAGCCGTAGGCATCCCCTACCTACATCTAGATCTACATGATTACTCTGCAATTCACATTTAAGTGCTTGGCAGAGGGTTCATGGAACCACAATCATACTATCTCTCTACCATTCCACTCCCGAACAGCGCGCGGGTAAACGAACACCTAAACCTTTCTATTCGAGCTCTGATTTCTCTTATTTTATTTTGATGATCGTTCCTACCTATGTAGGTTGGGCTCAACAAAATATTTTCGCAATTTGGAAGAGAAAGTTGGTGACTGAAATTTCGTAAATAGATCTCGCCGCGACGAAAAACGTCTTTGCTTTAATGACTTCCATCCCAACTCGCGTATCATATCTGCCACACCCTCTCCCCTATTACGTGATAATACAAAACGAGCTGCCCTTCTTTGCACCCTTTCGATGTCCTCCGTCAATCCCACCTGGTAAGGATCTGACACCGCTCAGCAATATTCTAACAGAGGACGAACGAGTGTAGTGTAAGCTGTCTCTTTAGTGGACTTGTTGCATCTTCTAAGTGTCCTGCCAATGAAGCGCAACCTTTGGCTCGCCTTCTCCACATCCAATCAACCACAAAAACAAACAGCGATTGGCAGTCCCCCATTTGGGTTTATTAGGCTAAGCCCGCATTGCTCGGACCCCTGTTGTCAGTGGGAGAGATTTTTGTTTCTAGGTGCAACGGGGTGACTCCTGACAGACACATCACGTACACTACGTACGCATTCAGAAATCGACTTATAATTCATTCAGGAATCAACTTAAATTGTGTTCAAAAACCAATAGCGATGCATTTCAAAATCATATGAGTAATCGATGGACCAAAGAGTGCTGGATCCTAGGCACGTTGTGAAAAAAGGTTTTTCCCTTCGAGGATATGAAATTGCCGCCGGGGGCAGATGCCCCAGTTTGCCCCCCACCCTCCCCCCATTGCCGCCATATCCCAGATCCGGCCATGACCAGTTATTATGGGTCCGCTGCGCTACACATCCTCTTGCTGTGACGTGTTGCAGACCATTGATTCTGAATGTTTCACTTTTTTTAAAACAGTAGTGTAATTTGTCACCCCTAGAGAGTATATATGTATATGTGTATACATGCATATGTATATACATGTATATATGTATAATGAGCAAGCAATAAAGGAAACAAAAGAAAAGTTCGGAGTAGGAATTAAAATCCATGGAGAAGAAATAAAAACTTTGAGGTTCGCCGATGACATTGTAATTCTGTCAGAGACAGCAAAGGACTTGGAAGAGAAGTTGAATGGAATGGACAGTGTCTTGAAAGGAGGATATAAGATGAACATCAACAAAAGCAAAACTAGGATAATGGAATGTAGTCGAATTAAGTCAGGTGATGCTGAGGGAATTAGATTAGGAAATGAGACACTTAAAGTAGTAAAGGAGTTTTGCTATTTGGGGAGCAAAATAACTGATGATGGTCGAAGTAGAGAGGATATAAAATGTAGACTGGTAACGGCAAGGAAAGCGTTTCTGAAGAAGAAAAATTTGTTAACATCGAGTGTAGATTTAAGTGTCAGGAAGTCGTTTCTGAAATTATTTGTATGGAGTGTAGCCATGTATGGAAGTGAAACGTGGACGATAAATAGTTTAGACAAGAAGAGAATAGAAGCTTTCGAAATGTGGTGCTACTGAAGAATGCTGAAGATTAGATGGGTAGACCACATAACTAATGAGGAGGTATTGAATAGAATTGGGGAGAAGAGGAGCTTGTGGCGCAACTTGACTAGAAGAAGGGATCGGTTGGTAGGACACGTTCTGAGACATCGAGGTATCACCAATTTAGTATTGGAGGGCAGCGTGGAGGGCAAAAATCGTAGAGGGAGACCGAGAGATGAATACACTAAGCAGATTCAGAAGGATGTAGGCTGCAGTAGGTACTGGGAGATGAAGAAGCTTCCACAAGATAGAGTAGCATGGAGAGCTGCATCAAACCAGTCTCAGGACTGAAGACCGCAAGAACAACAACATAGAGAGTAACAGCGTACCATGTGACTAGCTGTTGTTCGTGTAAATTAAGTTTGTGCAGGGAAAATAATTTAACGCGGAAGCGAGAGAAATGTATCACATAACCGGTCTGTGCGCCCACAAAGCAGGCCGCCGAGACAACAATCAAGATAGCACGGCGGTCTGGAAAGCGTTCAGTTTATTAAGGCGCCGGCGGGCGTGATAGCATTTTTGGCCACGCTGCATTCTTGCCTAGCAGCCTGGGCGGGCGCCCTCCCAAATTGCCAACAGAAATAAACCCCAGCGCGCGCACACACGCCCGCTCGCACGTGTGTATACACGCACGGCCCGCCTCACACACAAGGGTGATCGCAGGGACACTATATCCACGTCAGCGCCACGTAATGCTCTCCTCAAGACACAAGTGTTTTCAGCATTCCCGCCCTGTCCGGCATCTAATTCCCCAAGCATACGCCCTGAAAGAAAAAGCGCGGGCCAAATTATAAAGCCGGGAGGCACACAAAGGCGTATTTATGTGTCACCCGGGGCACTATTTATACGCTGACGCCTGTCGCCCTTTGTCCAATTTTTCGCCAGCTTCGCCGCCTCTGACGTCTATGAATAACCCGAAAAGTGCTTGGAGGTATCTTTGGACTGTGAAAATCCATTCCTGTAGAGGGTAACCGTGTTTAAAACCGGTACGAAACCTCGTTGCTTCTTCTTCCTTCTTCCTCTGTTCCAGGTTTGCAGTCTTTTCCCCGGTTTGCCCACTGATCAACTCTACCAAAATTTACAATGTAAGCCCTGCTCGGGGTCCTAGTCTCCGACATACCCTGGACGTCGTGTTGCACCAGTACAATTGGCAGAAAATCAGAACCCACAAACCGGTGGTTTAAGAAAACGGATAGACTAGGACCTAAAAGTCAGGAGGTAGAAAAAAAAAAAGAAAGATGTAGATTTTGAAATTTTTAATCATCAGTTAAATATCTACTTATAACATGTTGGGTACAGTTGGTGCACCTATACCACTGCACTCAGAAGTACTGTTCTGTTCATCAAAAGTAATAAACATGTACTAAAAGCCAGCCGTTGTGGCCGAGCGGTTCTAGGCGCTTCAATCTGGAACCGCGCGACCGCTACGGTCGCAGGTTCGAATCCTGCCTCGGGCATGGACGTGTGATGTTCTTAGGTTAGTTAGGTTTAAGTAGTTCTAAGTTCTAGGGGACTGATGACCTCAGATGTTAAATCCCATAGTGCTCAGAGCCGTTTGAACCATTTTTTTGTACTAAAAAATTTCCGATATACTCCAGCATAAGTCTGCAAGACAATTAAACATCAATAATTATCTTTTAACATACATAATCACCACTTAGTTAGGATATGCGCGAACAGGAATTTTTCTCGAGGACCAATTTCGGCCGTTTTTTGGTTTGAAACGACCATTTATGACATGAGGGGGGGAGTCCTTATGGTACATCGGCCGATCAGGAACTGCTGGGGCCCACTTTGGGCATATTCCAACTTTCTTGGTTAATGCCATAGACACGTTGAGAAACTCATTTCCGAGCTGTCACGAAATCAGCCACTTTAGAAATAAATTTTTCTTGTGGTTCGAATTGTTAGTAGTGCCCACAAGTTGGGACATTTGGTGACCCGCGTGGAAATTACATGGGACGTATCATGACACCACTAACGAATCTGCACATCCTGCGAAAATTGGGACATCTGACGATACTAGCTGGACATCTACTTCCGCTGAATGATTGAGTATGTTGTTAATCACCACTTGAGAAACAATATAATAAGGCTACAGTCATTAGTAAATAATCAGTTCTGATCGCCAAAGTTTTTCAATGTACTGAAATATGCCTGATACGCATCTGGATATTCAGAGGATCGCCCGGGATAATTGGTGAAGCCCACTGAATTTATTTTACAGTGTGTTGCTCGTCGTGTGTATTATGTAAAGAAACTTCGTTCATTTGGTGTGCCTGGTGAAAAGAATCGTTAAGTTTTAAGCATTTCTTTACAGATAATCACTACTGTAATGCTTTTATACCATAACAATGAGTAAATTATTTCCAATTAACAAAGTACACATATACAAAAAAACAGGAATTTAAATCATAAAATAAAAATTTAAAACATAAAAATAGGTGAAACGAATAATTAGAATGACAATGAACGTTTAGATATTTTAAGTTTGGTATGCTGAAAATGCTCCAGCAACAAATTATGTACAGCTTATTTTCCAAAAAATTATTTAAGAACCCAGTATTATTAAGCCTGGAAGGTTGTGGCGCGAAAACTTTTTTAATTTTTGCTGTAACAAAGGTTTCCACTTTTCAGAATTAATTGATGGTAATGGGGTATTTCGTAAAATCTAAAAAAAAATTACAAAAGCTGATTATACAGTTTTCAGTAAGGCTAGTTACATTTCAACTTTTGTCTGAAACACATTTTTTATGTATCATAGTTCGAAGGATATTCCCTCTAAACTTAATATACCAAATTACCTTTCGTGGTGCGATTCTCTCTTAAAACATGAATTGAACAAAAACAAAACAAAAATCGTATTGTGTTATTTCGTTCCCAAGAAATTCCTACCACGTTTCATAAGGATCGTTTATTTACACATGAAGGTGTCCCCTTGCAAGATACGTTAAAATCTGTTTACTTCCAGTCAATCTAATTCCTCCAGGCACAAAAAAAGGTCCTGGTTTACCACGGGCAGTTATCTAACAACCCCCCCCCCCCCCCCCCCCCCGCCCGCACATCATTGGAAGCGGATTACTTTTAGTACTCATGTGAATAACTTCACATTTTTCTTTATTCAGGAGCAACTGCCACTTTTCGCACCATACAAATATCTAAATCATTTTGCAATTCGTTTTGGTCATCTGATGACTTTAGAAGACGATAAATGAAAGCACCATCTACAAACAATCTAAGACGGCTACTGAGATTGTCTCCTACGTCGTTAATACAGATCAGGATCAATACAGGGCCTATAACACTTTTCTATTACGACTAACTGTGACCTTTCTGACAGGAAATCACGAATCCAGTCGCACAACTGAGGCGATATTCCATAGGCACGTAGTTTGGTTAGAAGACGCTCAGTCTTTAGGTACGGATCTTTCTGTGAGTGAGCGGTTGTACATAGTTACTAAATATGGAGCTGTTGTATCAGCATACTCTGAGAGGAACCTGACTGGTATACAATCTGGACCGGAAGCCTTGCTTTTATTAAGTGATTTAAGCTGCTTTGTGACACCGAGGATATCTATTTCTATGTTTCTCGTCTTGGTAATTGCTTGGAATTCAGAAGTATTTACTTCGTCTTCTTCGGTGAAGGAGTTTCGGGAAATCGTGATTAATAACTCTGCTTTAGTGGTACTGTCATCAGTGACTTCACCGTTGTTATCGCGCGGTGAAGGTATTGATTGCGTCTTGCCACTGGTGTGCTTTATGCATGACCAGAATCTCTTTCGGTTTCTGCCAGATTTCGAGACAGAGTTTCGTTGTCGAAGTTACTGAAAGCGTCTCGCATTGAAGTACGCGCTATATTTCGAACTTCTGCGAAACTTTGACAGTCTTAGGGATTTTGCGTTCTCTTGAATTTGACATGCTTTCTTCGGTGCTTCTGCGACAGCGATCTGACCCGTTTTGTGTACCATGGGGGATGAGTACGATCACTTATTAATTTATATGGTATATATCTCTCAATTGCTGTCGATACTATCTCTCTGAAATCATTCCACAACTTTTCTACGCTTACATGACTAGATCGGAAAGAGTGCAGACTGTCTCTTAAAACGGTGTTAAGAGCATTTTTTTCAGCTTTTTTAAATACATATACTTTGCGTTTCTTTTTGATGGTTGTAGGAGTTACGGTTTCAGCCTAGCAGCTACTGCCTTGTGGTCGCTAATCCCTGTATTCGTCACGATACTCACTATTTGTCCAAGATTATTTGTTGCTAAGAGGTCAACTCTTTACGTTTCGAGTGGGCTCATGAACTATAAAGCATTCAGTACAATTTCATATGACGTTTTATGCCTGCCGCCGGCTTTAATAGTACCATTTTTCCAGCATATGGAGGGAAGATTAGAGTCACCACCGACTATAACTGTATGAGTGGGGTACATATTTGAAATGAGACTCAAGTTTTCTTTGAAGTGTTCAGCAACTATATCTTGTGAGTCGGGGGGTCGGTAAAGCGACCCAATTAATAGTTTAGTCCGATTTATCCTCTATCCATGCTATCTACTTCAGTTTCACTACAAGGCAAACTACTTCTGACAGCAATAAATAATCCACCACCAATTGTATTTAATCTATCCTTTCTAAACACTGTTAGATTGTTTGAAAAAATTTCGGCTGAACTTATTTCCAGCTTTAGCCAGCTTTCTGTACCTACAACTATTTGAGCTTCAGTGCTTTCTATTAGGGCTTGGAGCTCTGGTTCTTTCCCAACACAGCTACGACAATTTACAACTACAATACCAATCGTTTCTACAACTAGCTTCCCCCTTTTAGACGGATGCCCTTTCTGTGGTTCCCTGAGGTCCTCTAACCTAAAAAGAACCGCCCAGTCCCTTCCACACAGCCACCGCTACCCGTGTAGCCGCGCCCCGTTTCTAGTGGACTCCTGGCCTATTAAGCGGAACCCGGAAACCCACCACCCGATGGCGCAAGTCAAGTAATCTTTATTCTCCTATTGTCAACAACGATGTTCTGATAACTTTTTCCATGCTACACCCTTCTAGATTGAACGATATGTTTACAGTTGTGGTCGCTTTTTCTTAGATAGTTAATGATAATTCTTTCTCGTACAGTAAATTGTCCTGTGATCGTGACAGTACGCTAAAGGAGCGTACACAAACCGAAAGGAACACAAGCAGTCTTGTGGCTAAATAAAATTAAAGCCACGTGCAATAATTAATACCAGGGTAGAGAGAGATTTGCTCCGTGAAATGGCCGAGAAATATTGTGAGGAAACTTTGGTCCACATATGCGGCCGTGTGGAACACATCGGGAGCGCAGGAAGCGTCGATAGCGAGGCTTATCTGTCCGGTTTCCGGGCCCCACGGCACACGTGTTGCTCACCCCGCCCTGCTCTTGCAGGTGGCTGTGTTCACATCCACACCAGCTCTCCACTTGCTCTCTGATAACTACTCCGGCTTTTAAGTTGTCTCCGGAAGTTTCTGTTAAGTGTCAACACACATTTATATCATTGCACACATTTTCACTCGTAGATATACACCTACATCTACTGCTACATTGATGCTGAAAAACTGACAATGTGTTCAACGATAGAGGATCTCGGTACTAGTAATGTTTGGCTTTCTCAATGTTCCGTTCTTCGAAGCTGTGTAGTTCTGTGTGTGTGTCCTAAACGTGCTTTTTTTCTGTTGTGAGTGGAAAGCCAAGAAAGGGAGACAGTAGCTGAGAAGGGAGTAAGGCGGAGTTATAGCCTATTCCAGTTGTTGTCCAGTCTGTACAAAGTGCAAGCAGTGAAGTCCAACAAAAAGAAACCTAGGAGTGGAATCAAAGTCGAGGGTGAAGAAATTAAAACCCTTGAGTTCGGAATGTAATCTTGTGAGAGGCAACAATGTACTTCGAAGATCAGTTGAACGGAATCGATAGTGCCTTGAAAAGAGATTATAAGACGAACATCAACATAAATAAGACAATGTTAATGAAATGCAACAGAATTAAACCAGATGGTGCTGAGGGGATTACACTAGGAAATGAGACAGTAAAAGCAGCTTCTTTCTATTTGCACGGCAAAATATCTGACGCAGAGTGAAGTAGAGATGATATTAAATTGAGACAGGCAATAGAAAGGAAAGTGTTTCTGAAAAATGGGAATTAATTAACATCGAATATATACACTGAAGCGCCAAAGAAACTGGAATAGGCATGTGTATTCAAATATACAGATATGTAAACAGGCAGACTACGGTCGGCAACGTCTATATAAGACAACAAGTGTCTTGCACGCTTGTTAGATCGGTTACTACTGCTACAATGGCAGGTTATCAAGAGTGGGTTTGAATGTGGTGTTACAGTCGGCGAACGAGCGATGGGACACAGTACCTCCGACGTAGTGATGAAGTGGGGATTTCCCCGTACGACCATTTCACGAGTGTACCGTGAAAATTATGAATCCGGCGAAACATCAAATCTCCGACATCGCTGCGGCCGGAAAAAGCTCCTGCAAGAATGGAACCAACGACGACTGAAGAGAATCGTTCAACGTGATAAAAATGCAACCCTTCCGTAAACTGCTACAGATTTCAACGCTGTGTTATCAAAAAGTGTCAGCGTGCGCAACATTCGACAAAACATCATCCATATGGGCTTTCGGAGCCAAAGGCCCACTCGTGTACCCTTGATGACTGCACGAGACAAGGCTTTACGTCTCGCCTGGGCCCGTCAACACCGACACTGGACTGTTCATGACTGGAAACATGTTGCCTGGTCGGACGAGTCTCGTTTCATATTGTATCGAGCGAATGGACATGTACAGGTATGGAGACAACTTCATGAATCCGTGGACCCTGCAGGTCAGCAGGCGATTGTTCAAGCTGATGGAGCCTCTGTAATGGTGTGAGGCGCGTGCTGTTGCAGTGATATCAGACCCCTGATACGTCTAGATACGACTCCGACAAGTGACACGTGTGTAAGCATCCTGTCTGATCACATGCACCCATTCATGCCCATTGTGCATTCCGACGGACTTGGGTAATTCCAGCAGGACAATGCGACACCCCACACGTCCTGAATTGCTACCGTGTCCCCAGGAACACTCTTCTGAGCTGAAACACTTCCACTGGCCATCAAACTCCCCACACATGTACTTTATTGTTCATATCTGGGATGCCTTGCAATGTGCTGTTCAGAAGATATTTCCAATCCCTCGTACACTTATGAATTTACGAACGGCACTGCAGGTTGGCTCAAATGGCTCTGAGCACTATGGGACTTACTTCTGAGGTCATCAGTCACCTAGAACTTAGAACTACTTAAACCCAAGGACATCACACACATCCATGCCCGAGGCAGGATTCGAACCTGCGATCGTAGTGGTCACGCGGTTCCAGACTGAATCGCCTAGAACCGCACGACCACACCGGCCGGCGGCATTGCAGGATTCATGGTGTCAATTCCCTCCAGCACTACTTCAGACATTAGTCGAGTCCATGCCACGTCGCTTTTTGGCACTTCTGTGTGCTTGCGGGGGGCCCCACTCGATATTAAGCAAGTGTATCAGTTTCTTTGGCTTTTCAATGTATTTAGAGGTTAAGAAATCTTTGGTGAAGTTGTTCGTCCGGAATATAGCTCTGAGGGAAGTGAAACGTGGTCGATAAAGAGTTCAGACACGAAGAAATTAGAGCTTCTTAAATGTGGTGCTACAGAAAAATGTTGAAGTTTAGATGGGTAGATCGGCTAACTAGTCGGGAGGTGCCGAATCGAACTGGGGAGGAAATAAATTTGTGGCACAGCTTGATTAAAAGAAGGGATCTGTTAACAGGACTGATTTGAGGTATCAAGAAATCGTTAACTTGGTTTTAGAGGGAGTGTGGAGTGTAAAGATTGTAGAGAGAGGCCAGTATTTAAATGCAGTAAGCAGGGTCAAAAGGATGTTGGTCGTAGTGGTTATGGAGACGAAGAGACTTGCTCAGTGTAGACTGGCGTAGAGAGCTACTTCAAACCATTCTTCGGATGAGCACCACAAGAATAACAGCAACGATCTTTTAACCCTCAAAATATAAATAAAACTTTGACTTTTCGTAATCTTGATAGTAGCCCTTCTCGTGCTGTATGACGGAACGAATAAAAGGCCATCTGGTATTAGAAAAAGAGATTTACGGTCTTTCATTAGCACTGTGCGTTATACAGGTATGTGAGTAATAAGGTAAAATGAAGTAAACAATTGCTGATCATCAAATATCTACACTCCTGGAAATTGAAATAAGAACACCGTGAATTCATTGTCCCAGGAAGGGGAAACTTTATTGACACATTCCTGGGGTCAGATACATCACATGATCACACTGACAGAACCGCAGGCACATAGACACAGGCAACAGAGCATGCACAATGTCGGAACTGGTACAGTGTATATCCACCTTTCGCAGCAATGCAGGCTGCTATTCTCCCATGGAGACGATCGTAGAGATGCTGGATGTAGTCCTGTGGAACGGCTTGCCATGCCATTTCCACCTGGCGCCTCAGTTGGACCAGCGTTCGTGCTGGATGTGCAGACCGCGTGAGACGACGCTTCATCCAGTCCCAAACATGCCCAATGGGGGACACATCCGGAGATCTTGCTGGCCAGGGTAGTTGACTTACACCTTCTAGGGCACGTTGGGTGGCACGGGATACATGCGGACGTGCATTGTCCTGTTTGAACAGCAAGTTCCCTTGCCGGTCTAGGAATGGTAGAACGATGGGTTCGATGACGGTTTGGATGTACCGTGCACTATTCAGTGTCCCCTCGACGATCACCACTGGTGTACGGCCAGTGTAGGAGATCGCTCCCCACACCATGATGCCGGGTGTTGGCCCTGTGTGCCTCGGTCGTATGCAGTCCTGATTGTGGCGCTCACCTGCACGGCGCCAAACACGCATACGACCATCATTGGCACCAAGTCAGAAGCGACTCTCATCGCTGAAGACGACACGTCTCCATTCGTCCCTCCATTCACGCCTGTCGCGACACCACTGGAGGCGGGCTGCACGATGTTGGGGCGTGAGCGGAAGACGGCCTAACGGTGTGCGGGACCGTAGCCCAGCTTCATGGAGACGGTTGCGAATGGTCCTCGCCGATACCCCAGGAGCAACAGTGTCCCTAATTTGCTGGGAAGTGGCGGTGCGGTCCCCTACGGCACTGCGTAGGATCCTACGGTCTTGGCGTGCATCCGTGCGTCGCTGCGGTCCGGTCCCAGGTCGACGGGCACGTGCACCTTCCGCCGACCACTGGCGACAACATCGATGTACTGTGGAGACCTCACGCCCCACGTGTTGAGCAATTCGGCGGTACGTCCACCCGGCCTCCCGCATGCCCACTATACGCCCTCGCTCAAAGTCCGTCAACTGCACATACGGTTCACGCCCACGCTGTCGCGGCATGCTACCAGTGTTAAAGACTGCGATGGAGCTCCGTATGCCACGGCAAACTGGCTGACACTGACGGCGGCGGTGCACAAATGCTGCGCAGCTAGCGCCATTCGACGGCCAACACCGCGGTTCCTAGTGTGTCCGCTGTGCCGTGCGTGTGATCATTGCTTGTACAGCCCTCTCGCAGTGTCCGGAGCAAGTATGGTGGGTCTGACACACCGGTGTCAACGTGTTCTTTTTTCCATTTCCAGGAGTGTATTATGACTTTGACTTGAAAATGGGGCAGCATAATTTCACACTCTCCCTCTTTTCTCTCTTATGATATACTTCTTTTAAGTTATCACAGATAAAGTAAAGTAAGTATATTCTTAACTGAGAAAGTGGGAAATAAAAATATTCTGAAGTGGCATATTATCTTCTAATTCTCAAACTAATTGGCATCACACCAGCTATACTATAGTATTTTCGACTAGAAATAAAATCGGAGAAGTCTGAAATTAGATTTACGTGCCAGTAATACAAGAAATTAAAACAAACTTCCCTCCACTGTTTACCCCCTTCTATAGTGTCAAAATGATAAACTATCTTCTGGTCCAAAATTTCTTAATATCACTTGGCAATAGAAGACGACAACGTGATGTAAGACATCTATGGTCGCAGGCCGACACAGAGGAAGTAACCATGTAAAAAAAAGCTGTTCGGATTTTTGTCGTAACTTTTTACTGAATTTTTGTCAGCAGTTCGTAGTCCAGTGTTTAACGTATTGTAGCCCCTAGATCGCGGGGCCCTTGTTTGATTCCCTGCCGGGTCATCGATTTTTCTTCGCTCGGGATTGGATGTATGTTGTCCTTATCAATCATCTCATCTTCATCAGACGAGCAAATCTCTGTAGCGGTAGAAATTCTTGCATCTAGCGACTGAGAAATACCAGTCGGGGTATCCCAGACAATAAAGCCGTACCAACATTTAACTTAATTTCAATGGTTTTTGAACAAAAGATCAACAGTTACGTAATTTAACTTAAGAACTTCAAGTATATTAGTAACACTATCACGAATCATTCCATGTAGGCTTTCACGGCCGGCGTCTTCATCAGTAAACACTTCCGGGCTAAGTTGCCGTGGTCGATCTGTAGAACTTCTTCTCCCTGACGTTTCGTTCTCAACTACGGAGAACATCTTCCGAGGTGAGTCAACGACTGGCTGCTAGGAGCTGGGGTCGCCGCTTATGTGGATATCGTAGGGGGCGCCACCATACGTCACGTGGCGTCGATGTGCAGCTATCTCTGGCTATCGTCTGTTCTCTCGATTGCAGGCAATCGATTGTCACGTGATTGATGCAACGTCGACCGCCATATCTTATCCAATTTTAATCCTTCTTCTTTACGATTAAAATTGTATTGATGTTTGTGGATTTCAATTGCCTCTCTATACATACGTGTATAATAGTACGACGTCCTCGCTAGCACGCTTGTTTCACCAAATTTTATTTCGTGATCTCCATCCTTAAAAACATGTTCCGCTGCTGCCGATTTGTCGATATGTCCCGAGCGACAGTTTCTTTTGTGCTCCGTCAACCGTGTATTGATGCTTCTTTTTGTAGTTCCTATGTAAACCCTGCCACAACTACACGGAATTTTATATACCCCTGGGGTGGCTAGGGGGTGACGAGCATCTTTTGTTGATCTTAGGCATTCACTAATTTTCTTAGTAGGTCTAAAAATGGTCTCTACCTGAAACTTGGCTAGTACCTTCCCAATGCGATCCGTGATATTATGGATGAACGGAAGAAATACTTTTCCAGCTGATGGTTGTTGCTGTCTCCTATTTTTAGGCATTTTTCTATTTGGGTGAAGCGCTCGGTTAATCTCGTTTTTCGTATAACCATTTTTCGCAAAGGCCATTCGTAAATGATTTAGTTCTTCTTGTAAGTAGCCTGGTTCACAAATATTATTGGCCCTATCCACTAGTGTTTTTATGACCCCCCTCTTTTGCCTAGGGTGGTGGTTTGAGTTCTTATGGAGGTAGCGATCAGTATGTGTATCTTTCCTGTAGACCTTATGGCCTAATGTCCCATCCGCCCGTTTGATAACTGATACATCCAAGAAGTTAAGTTGTCCATTCTTCTCCTTTTCCATAGTAAATTTAATCTTTGGGTTGATGCTACTTAAGTGTACCAGGAAATCATTCAGGTCTTCTTCCTCATGATTCCATATTACAAAGGTATCCTCCACATACCGATACCTCTTCGAGGGGCTTTTTTTGGCCGACTGCAGTGCTTGATGTTCAAAATATTCCATGAATAAATTCGCAATTGCGGGACTTATGGGGCTTCCCATGGCTACCCCATCGATCTGTTCATAAAATTCACCATTGTACTGAAAATAGGTCGAGGATAGACAGTGTTGGAACAAGGCTACTAATCAGTAGGGAACATATCGGCAATATGGGAGAGACCTTCATCAACTGGAACCATCGTGAACAAAGACACTATATCAAAACTGACAAGGATGTCATTAGGACCGACAGTAATTTCCCTCAATTTCTCAAGGAAGTGTAGAGATTTTTTAATATTACTCTCAGTTTTGCCTATGTAAGGTTGTAACAAAGAGGCAAGGTGTCTGGCTAGTTCTTGGGTAGGAGTTCCAATTGCGCTGACTATTGGTCTCAAAGGAACATCAGGTTTATGTATCTTTGGTAATCCATATAATCTCGGAGGATAAGCCTCCGTTTTACAAAGATACTTTAAAACTTCTGTAGGAATGGAAGACTGTTTTATCAGACGATTGGTGGCATTAAGCACATTCGTTGTGGGATTCTTTTTCAACTTCTTGATATGCCGTCGACGTTGCATCAATCACGTGACAATCGATTGCCTGCAATCGAGAGAACAGACGATAGCCAGAGATAGCTGCACATCGACGCCACGTGACGTGTGGTGGCGCCCCCTACGATATCCATATAAGCGGCGGCCCCAGCTCCTAGCAGCCAGTCGTTGACTCACCTCGGAAGATGTTCTCCGTAGTTGAGAACGAAACGTCAGGGAGAAGAAGTTCTACAGATCGACCACGGCAACTTAGCCCGGAAGTGTTTACTGACTATCACGAATGTTTGCAGATGATACAGTTATCTGTTGTGAAATAGTATCCAAAATAATCTGCACCAGTATTTTGATAAGATATCAGTGTGATCCAAAGACGATAAAATCGCTTGGGTTATTCAGAAATGAAAAACTTTGCACTTCACAAAACACAGAAACCTAGTATTGTATGGCTACAATATGAGTCACAAATGTAATCGTTCAACTCAAACATATACCTTTTTAAAGTTTGGAGGATACGTAATGAGATGCATAAAATGCGAACATTTTGGGTTATTGTGACTGATATTGATTTCGAATGGAACAAGTATACTTTTACCTGTCACTGCTTATTTATATTCACAATGCGTTTCGAAGGTTTAAACTTCCATCATCAGGTGGATTTACATGTGTTACTGTTCGTATCTTGTGGCACTGTTTTCGATGGTCACAGCCTCCTTTCTCTGACGTAGCACGTCACGTTGAAACTGTCATGTTCTGTAATGGTGTCTTTGTGTACAAAATGTGACAGTAAACTTATGATGTTTTATGACAGAGACGAGAGCCTGTGACTGCTGGAGACAGTGCCACAAGATAACCTAAAACCGTAACACAACACACACATGTCTTACTAACACAAGTAAATCCACCTGATTATGGAGGTTTAAATCATCGAAACGCGACGTGGATATAAATAAACAGTGATTTGTCATAAATAAACAGTGATTGTTCTCGGTTCTTGGTAGGATGCTGGGAAAATGTAGTCGTTCTGCAAAGGAGATTGCTTTGAAACCACCCGGGCTACCGATCCTACAATATTGCTCAAGTTCGTAGGACCCATGCCAAACAGAAATGTCAGGGACAGAAAGGCAGCGTGAATGGCCACAGGTTTGTTTCACTCGGTGGAGAGCTTCACGGAATTGCTGAAAATCTGGCCAGGCAGACGCTTGAGGACAGCCATTAAATACCCCGCCAAAGCCTAATACAGTATTTCCGGAAGCAGTTTTGAGAAATCTAGAAATATGCTGTTCTATAATCCCCTATGTATTGCTCCCCCAGGTACCGTGTGGGTAAGATTAGCTTCCCGCGATCTGTTCTAGTCAACGGAACGGGAAGAAACTACAGTAGTATTAGAACAGGAAGCACCCCCTGCCACGCACTTCACAGTTGTCTGCAGAGTATGGATATAGATGTAGATGTGTATTTCTGGACTAGCCCTCGTGGAGGAAAGGATGTCCCAAAGAAATAGCTTAGCCACAACAAGGGATTCTTCTCACAGTGAATCTTCAGTTCCGTAGCAGTGTGTCCGTTGTTCTGAAACTACTGACAGATTGTAACTCCACGTCGGATCAAAGATCTATCCGGGAAACTTGCTTGTATTTTCGCAATTTTTCTTTAGTGTGTAAGTAGGCTGTTTAGGTTTTTATGTTGGTAACGCCACGTAGTGCTCTGTATGAAACTTGCTGACGGCGCTGTGTGCAGTCTGTGGCTGGTTGGACTCATTGTTGGAATATTCGCTGTTGGATGTGAACAGCGCGTAGCGTTGGGCAGTTGGAGGTGAGCCGCCAGCAGTGGTGGATATGGGGAGAGAGATGCCAGAGTTTTGAGAGGTTACTATGTGTGAACGATCTGGACGTGTGTCCGTCAGAAAAAGGAAATTTGTAAGACTGGGCCGGCCGCGGTGGTCTCGCGGTTCTAGGCGCGCAGTCCGGAACCGCGCGACTGCTACGGTCGCAGGTTCGAATCCTGCCTCGGGCATGGATGTGTGTGATGTCCTTAGGTTAGTTAGGTTTAAGTAGTTCTAAGTTCTAGGGGACTGATGACCACAGCTGTTAAGTCCCATAGTGCTCAGAGCCATTTGAACCATTTTGTAAGACTGGTTGTCATGAACTGATATATATTATGACTTTTGAACACTATTAAGGTAAATACATTGTTTGTTATCTATCAATATCTTTCATTTGCTAACTATGCCTATCAGTAGTAAGTGCCTTCAGTAGTTAGAATCTTTTATTTAGCTGGCAGTGTTGGCGCTTGCTGTATTGCAGTAGTTCGAGCAACGAAGATTTTTGTGAGATATGTGTTTCATGAAAGATATAAGTTATTGTTCGTCAGGGCTATTCTTTTGTAGGAATTATTGAAAGACAGGTTGCGTTGCGCTAACATATTGTGTGTCAGTTTAGTGATGATCAAAATAAGTAAAGAGAAAACTGTCCGAGTACATTGAGTTCTGCTCAGCTGTTTGAAAATCAAATAACGCAACAATTTTTCCAGCACTGTTATTCTTTACATACAAAGGAGAAGTTACAAGTGTTGTGTCTTGTTATACTATAATCAAGTAATGAATTAGTATTTTTGTCTTATGATTCTATGACGAAAATGTGGAAACTTGTCATAGTTAGATAAATCTCACGTCACTGACACTGTTAATTAAGTTTCTGTACAAGCAACTAGAGTCATGTTCCAGATAAATTCAGGAGAACTGTCGGATAGCTGTAACTTCCCGGGAAGATATTTCGTCGGAGATTCTTCCGATCGTCTTCGGGTGAATACTGACGAAAATTTTCTGTTCTCACGTATTTAAGGCCCCGTCGGCACACGCTTGATGTTTGCAGTTGGCGTTGCGCATGACGGAATAGTATGCAGAATTTAACTGGAAGTCGCTGACTCTATTGATAAGGAATTCAGATAGTCGTATTTCCTCTGATTCATGGATGATGGAGCACCAGAACTTTGACGTATGGGCCACATTTTTTTCCGTTGTACTTCATCAAATAACCTGTGGAAATACACAATGTTTGGTGATAACAGACTTACAGGCTTGAAGGAGGTGAGTATGCAGTGCACATTGTTTGCCCTATGTAAGATTTGCCGCATTCGCACGGCGTCTTCTAAACACCTACTAAACCAAACTCCGTCCGAACAGGCCATGAAGACCCGACGGTAACAACCGGTCGCCGTGTCGTCCTCAGCCCACAGGCGTCAATGGATACAGATATGGAGGGGCATGTGGTTTGCACACCGCTCTCCCAGCCGTCTATCACTTCACGAGGCCGCACCCGCTGCTTCTCAATCAAGTAGCTCCTCAGTTTGCCTCAAGCAGCTCCTTAGTTTGACTGTCAATGGCTGAGTGCACCCCGCTTGCCAACAACGCTCGACAGACCTGATAGTCACCCATCCAAGTGCTAGCCCAGCCGGACAGCGCTTAACTTCGGTGATCCGACGGGAACCGGTGTTACCACTGCGGCAAGGCGGTTGACCTTCTGAACACCCACCTCGTACAAATCTAAGCCGTCTTTGAAAGAGCTCAAAAATGCCGAGATTGCGGAAGGACGACGAAAGATAACTTAAGCTCTACGTATATCGTCTTAATATACTGCCTGTTTTCGACGAAACTTCCAAATATATGGTAAATAAACGTTTTAGACGTGTTGGTTGCATGTAAGAGCGATGACACAACTGGTCATTCAGTGTTTCGAAAGCCCTCTCACACAGATACGTATTTAGAAGCTGCTAGTTACCACCATCCTTCAATCCTAGGAGCCTATACCATCCCAGATGACAACAGTTTGCAAATGTAATAGGAACACATGTAAACTCTATTCCTAAAAAAGTGTATATTAGTATCAACAAGCACAGGGAGCTCTACAGACGTGCAAACGACAGAACAAAGAAGGGGATGAGGCCTTCAGAACGACTTCTTGTCTGCCATATGTTGGGCCTGTTTCAGCGAAAATGAGCCGAATATGAAGAAGCTACAGAGGTAAAGTAATCTTTCATCCTCTTCCCAAAATCTCGGCACCTTCCGGCTCTGTCAAAGACGACTTACAGTTACGAAAGGTAGGTGTTTACAGGGTTCTGCGAGAAAGCGGCAAATCTTACATAAGACAAACGACGTGGGACCGCACTGTAGAACATAAACGGCATACCCGCCTCCTTCAAGCCAATAAGCCTATTATCGTCGAAAATTTTGCTGCCACTCATTATTTCATGAAATAGAAGAAAGATGTAGCTCACACATCAAACATTTGAAGCTCCATTATCAATGAATCAGAGGAAATACGAATATCTGAATCCCTCATCAATAGAGAAGGTGGCTTCCAGTTAAATTCTACATTGGATCCTGTCATGGAGAAGCTTGGTGTTCTGCGTGACCTTCGCAAGTAGCACACGCGCAACGCCAAGAGTACACCATGCGTGTGCCGGAGGGGTCTTAAATACACGAGCTCATAGCATTTCGTCAGCATTCACCTGAAGATGGCCAAAAGACTCTACGTCGAAATATCATGGCAGGGAGTTGCGGTCATCCGGCAATTTTCCCGAAATTTTATGGAACAATCAAATTTCAGAATTAGAATCATCGTAAATATCTGTCTGTACTTTCAAAATAATGACTCTCTGGAACGGAGCAGTGAAGTACCGTAAATACAGAGAACGCTACAGACGTACAAGCGACAGAACAGAGAAGGGGATGAGACCTTCAGAACGACTGCCTGTTTACCACGTGTTGGGGCTATTTCAGCGAAAACTGTAAGTACGCAGTCGTAAGTAAGCGTTACTTGCTTGGTATGGCTCAGGAAGATCATGACTAATATAGCAGTTCGGTGATAGCTAATTGCTCATGGTACGCTATTAGTTGATGACAGTTGCCTGTCTTTCTGATATCCATAAATGTTCTGCGTTCTGATTTTAATGAAATTTTAATGAAATAAGTCGAAGGGAATAGGGGCGTTAGGGCGGACACAGATGGTGGCGCCGGTAACGGTAAGGCCGGGGAAGAAGAGACTAAGGATTAGGTGTTCGGTGGGGTCGGGAAGGAGACGGTGGAGCCGAATGGGGATCTGGCGGTGGTGACCAATGGCAACTCCGCCACACGCAATCAGGAGGGGATTATTGGAGCGGTGGAGGAGGTAGGGCGAAGTGTGGACGGTGTGGTGGGGTTGGAGGAAGGTTTCATTGAGGAGGAAGGCATCCACACGGTGGGTGGTGAGGGTGTGCAGGAAGAGGTTCTTGTTGGCGAGAAGGGAGCGGATGTTGTTGAAAAGGAGATGGTGCTGTCGCGCCATGACAGGGATTTAAACGAGGGTGTCAAGACGGGAGAAGGTGAAATGGGCCTGGTTGTTGGAGTAGGTGGCGTACATTTTGAGCTGGAAAACGGAACGGGTGGCGAGGGAGATCTGTTGGAGGGTGTGCGGGCGCTGAAAAGGATGAACATTCTGAAGGACGATGGTGAGGAATTTGATGATGTCCTCAGCGGTAGGGGGTGGGCGAAGGGAATTGCTGGGAGGGGTGGGGGCGTCCAAAGGGCGGACAGGAACGGTGAGATCAGGAGTGGTAGGAGGGGGTCGGGCCTTACATTTCTGGGAGTAGGTAGGATGAGGGAGGTTACAGGTATTACAGGAGGGGGGGACTGGAGATTGGGGCACTGCCGTAAAAAGTGGGCTTGCCTACAGTGCGGGCAGGTGGGGGCCTCGCGGCACTCAGATGTCGGGTGTGCATTATACCGCAAGCACCTTTGGCAGCGGAGGGATTGAGGAGGGGAACGGGAGGGGTCAACTTTATAATGTTGGTTAAAAAGGAGGGCACCCTCCTTCAGGAGACGGTCGATGGAGGGGGCGTGCTCGGAAAAGACCCACATAAGGTGGGTGGGGCCGGCAGCGTTGTGTATGCGACGAACCGCACGCACCTCCAGATGGTGATGTGCCTGAAGCTCCGCCAACACCTCATCCTCCGTAATCGTCGGACTAAGCCGAGTGATCACGGCGGTGAGGGTCAGCGGGCGAGGTGGGGGTTGGGGTTGGCGGGAGAGAGGCAGTGAAGGAGAAGGGGTGAGGGAGGCATTAGGGCCAAAGCGGGTGACAGGGATGTGGGAAAGGAGGTCTGTGTGGAGAGTAGGGCTGGGGGAGGAGATGAGCACCGAATCATGGCGAGGAGTCAGGAGGGAGATGGGGGCACCAGGAAAACTCTGGCGAAGGAAGAGGGTGAGGTTCTGGGCTTCAAGAAGGGAGGGATCAGGACGGGAGAGGAGGTAGCGGTAGGAGGAGGGGGTAGAGGAGGAGGATGAGGGGGCAGAGACAGGTGGGGAGACATCCATGGCATCATGGGTGGGGGAAGGTGGACGAGGCAGAGCCTTTTTGGGAGTAGAGGAGGCAGGGGTGCCACTGGGGCACTTGACGGCGACGGAGGAGGTGTGGGGGATGGGAGCGACTGGAAGGTGGCGAGGAGTGGCAGGTCCCAGTGCTAGAGGCGGCGCTGGAGATGGTGAGGGCGATGGCGAAGGCGACGGTAAAGACGATGATGATGAAGGCGAAGGGGAGAGTGGAGCGTGGGCCGTAGCCCTCCGGGCGACCACCCGAGCGGGAGCCGCAGAGGGAGGGAGTGGAGGGAAGGGGTCAGAGGAGGCGCGGGAGGGAGGAACCGGGGATGGGGCGACAAAGAGTGAGGGAGATGGGAGAGTGAGGAGTGGGGGGATGGACTGAGGGGGGAGGGATGCGGCAAACCACGTGATAGTGGTGGTGGCAGCGGAGGGGGACGTGTAAATGATGGCAGTGGTGGTGGCAGTAGTGGCGGTGGTGGGGGTCGACATTACGAGAAGGGGTAAAGAAAAGGACAGGACAAAGAAGGCGAGGAGAAACACAGTGTAGAAGGGACCGAGAAACTATGAAGGAGACTGGGGCCGAAGCCCCACTCTGCTGTTGCTGGCGGGGGCGACGACACTATTGCTGCTGCTGCTGCTGCTGCTGCTGCTGGACGCTGTCTGGGACCGCAGCTGGACGCTGGCTGCTGGGAGGGACCGCTGCTGGACACTGGCTGCTGGCAGGAACCGCTGCTGGACGCTGGCTGCTGGCAGGAATCGCTGCTGGACGCTGGACGCTGGCTGCAGGCTGCTGGCTGCTGGCTGCTGGCTGCTGGCTGCTGGCAGGAACCGCTGCTGGCCGATGGACGCTGGCTGCAGGCTGCAGGCCGCTGGCAGGAACCGCCGACGGACGCTGCCTTTCTTTCCTTCTGTACGTACGAACTTTGTTGTAGAACCTCTTATTTACGTGTGGTAATAAAAATTCATTTACACAGAATTAAGTACATTTAAAATTACGTGAATTCATATTAACTGATTACGAACATTTAGTTGAGAATTAAATCCTTTACATAATTCGGCCTTGGCACACATTTTCTAAATGCAGTGGTATTTTTTAAATATTTACTGAATTCTTTCCCGGCGTTAGCTATGGAACACAAGAATGTCTCTATTAGCAGAAAATGGTTAAATATTGCCAAGCCGACGTTTAATTATCATTGATAAAACACATTTCACTATACATTTAAGTTATTTGAAAGAACCAAAATTGTTAAATTTCAACGTTAACTATCCGCCTATGAATGCACAAATGTGAAACTAGTAATAAATTCCGTCAGTCTCAGGATCGCTGTAAAAGAAAAACATTTTCTTAATTCACTGCTAATTTTTATCTGCTCCCGATTTACGGGTTTGGTTAATTTTTCTTAGCGGAACAATTTTTTAAATGCGCCGCCGCTGCAAATCGTTCGGTCGCGGCACAACCCAGCAACACCGCTAAAAATGCTGAAAATTCTTTAAAGAAATATTATAGATGACATGGGAAAGCTAATTTACATTAGTAATACCCACTTTTGTTAAATTATAGTGTATTTAGACCACAACAATAATTCAACTTACATTAGTTTGTAATTTATCCTCTAATGGCGGCTAAATCTAGATATAGACAAATGAAGTCTACCCATTCATAAAATGCTACGTCACAGGTTCCTCTCACTTTCAGCTCTCCAGGAAGACGACAAAGAATACACACTACGTGGTGTTTGTTATACTACTGCTGACCATTAACATCTCTTTGTAATCTTACAACATTATTTTCCTCTGCGGCTGAATTTTACATTTTTGTTATCGCAGATATTGACACATTTCGCAATAGCATTATGAGTATAGAAATATTACAATCATAAATACATCGAGAATATTACTACAGAAAATATTACAATAATAACGAATGTCCTTTACACAAAATTAAATAATAGTTTTTGTTAAATAATTACAGTATATACAAATTGCTTCATAGCTGCGTATATAGTACAATCAAATTTTAGTTTATTAATAGTGTGAGTGTTGCCAGGGAACGTTACGTGATGAGAACTACAGAGTGATGAATTGAAGACTGAATTTCATTAGTCTCTCCCACAAAACTCTATACAGTACCTCCGTAGAGATCTGTAGCCACATGAACGAAACGGGAAGGAAATATTTTCTTCATGGAGTAGCTACGTCTCTCCTGAAACTTGCACTTATCTTAGAACCGATGAAAGTCGCTTGTTCGCTCCCCTTGATATCAATATCCTTCTCGAATGTCCTAGGTTAAATTCCAAACTTGTCCTCAGCGAGGACATTGCTTATTAATCAGCATAGATGATCATCAATACTTTAGACAGTTTCTTCAAGACCGCCAGCTTGCTTGGTGCCATTCATAAGCAGCAGACTATGTACAAGCACCAGGGCGCACAATTTTGCTTGCTTTTATTTCATATTAATTCATGTCAACGCATTGCTGTTTCTGGTTTGATATAGCCCACCACGATTCCCACTGCTGAGCTAACGTCTTCACCTTACACTCACTTTCTCAGCTACTTGTTGAATGAACTTCAATGTAGAGAGTCGACGATGTGTAACTCAGAGCTGGATGAAGCTGTGAAAAAAAGCAACAAGCTTACGAACTTCTGCTACAAAACAGAAGACACGAAACAGAGCAGCAATATAAAAGTAATCGAAACTGCGCTACACAGGTAATAAGAAAAGCACATCACCATTCTTGGAATAAATTAACTACAAACACTGAACGTAACACTCGTGGAACACATAATTTTGCGTATAAAATGTTGAAAAACCACAACGGATCAAAAAACATTACAAAAAGCAATGGTGTAATGAAACTTCTGGAACAATTAGCGAATAAATAACTCAACAATACAATTGATTCAAAAACTTTAGACGATCTCCAACGGGTTTTAAAAAGCCTAAAAAGTTGTAAACCGTGCGGCCCAGATGGTAGAATTGCCAAACTTGTCAAATATGGACGGATGCTGTCTGATTTAACACTTTTACACTTATTCAACGAATGCTGATTAGAAGACGGCAGATGCAAGTTATGTTTCAGATAAGAATTTAGAAAAATTTGTGACAATTACCGAGGAGGTCTTTGAAATATAGTTTATAAAATTTACTCAAATATATTAAATGATCGCTTGAGAGCACAAGAGATGTATTCGTGAAGGAAGAAAAAAGTGGAGTTAGTAAGGGACTTTCGCCGAACGGCAGTACTTTCAGCATTAAAAGAATTTCAGAAAAAAAAGCGGAGTCGTTCTAGAAACACATGTTACCGTTCCCGACTTCGAGATAACGTTTGGCAGTTATTAGAAACATATACCGACAATAACAAAAGAACGAGACAGAGGCAGCTCAAAAAACAAGAGATAGTAATAAATCAACGCGTCGGGCAAGGATGTAAGTTGTCCCTGGCTCCCTTTAACATCTGTGTTGATGATCACATGTGAAAATGGAGGAATGACTTGTACGAGAGTACACAACTACACTCCTGGAAATGGAAAAAAGAACACATTGAAACCGGTGTGTCAGACCCACCATACTTACTCCGGACACTGCGAGAGGGCTGTACAAGCAATGATCACACGCACGGCACAGCGGACACACCAGGAACCGCGGTGTTGGCCGTCGAATGGCGCTAGCTGCGCAGCATTTGTGCACCGCCGCCGTCAGTGTCAGCCAGTTTGCTGTGGCATACGGAGCTCCATCGCAGTCTTTAACACTGGTAGCATGCCGCGACAGCGTGGACGTGAACCGTATGTGCAGTTGACGGACTTTGAGAGAGGGCGTATAGTGGGCATGCGGGAGGCCGGGTGGACGTACCGCCGAATTGGTCAACACGTGGGGCGTGAGGTCTCCACAGTACATCGATGTTGTCGCCAGTGGTCGGCGGAAGGTGCACGTGCCCGTCGACGTGGGACCGGACCGCAGCGACGCACGGATGCACGCCAAGACCGTAGGATCCTACGCAGTGCCGTAGGGGACCGCACCGCCACTTCCCAGCAAATTAGGGACACTGTTGCTCCTGGGGTATCGGCGAGGACCATTCGCAACCGTCTCCATGAAGCTGGGCTACGGTCCCGCACACCGTTAGGCCGTCTTCCGCTCACGCCCCAACATCGTGCAGCCCGCCTCCAGTGGTGTCGCGACAGGCGTGAATGGAGGGACGAATGGAGACGTGTCGTCTTCAGCGATGAGAGTCGCTTCTGCCTTGGTGCCAATGATGGTCGTATGCGTGTTTGGCGCCGTGCAGGTGAGCGCCACAATCAGGACTGCATACGACCGAGGCACACAGGGCCAACACCCGGCATCATGGTGTGGGGAGCGATCTCCTACACTGGCCGTACACCACTGGTGATGGTCGAGGGGACACTGAATAGTGCACGGTACATCCAAACCGTCATCGAACCCATCGTTCTACCATTCCTAGACCGGCAAGGGAACTTGCTGTTCCAACAGGACAATGCACGTCCGCATGTATCCCGTGCCACCCAACGTGCTCTAGAAGGTGTAAGTCAACTACCCTGGCCAGCAAGATCTCCGGATCTGTCCCCCATTGAGCATGTTTGGGACTGGATGAAGCGTTGTCTCACGCGGTCTGCACGTCCAGCACGAACGCTGGTCCAACTGTGGCGCCAGGTGGAAATGGCACGGCAAGCCGTTCCACAGGACTACATCCAGCATCTCTACGATCGTCTCCATGGGAGAATAGCAGCCTGCATTGCTGCGAAAGGTGGATATACACTGTACTAGTGCCGACATTGTGCATGCTCTGTTGCCTGTGTCTATGTGCCTGTGGTTCTGTCAGTGTGATCATGTGATGTATCTGACCCCAGGAATGTGTCAATAAAGTTTCCCCTTCCTGGGACAATGAATTCACGGTGTTCTTATTTCAATTTCCAGGAGTGGAATAAAAATTCTGTCATTTGATTGCTATGCTATAAGCAGATGATGGAATCTTAATACAAAATGCGGAAGAAAATTTACAACATTTACAGTATGGATTATACGAATTAGGAAGAGAATACTACAATCGGAAAACGTCCACCACTTACACATAAATTATGGCTCACTATGAAAATCACCTAGTCTGATTCAAAATTGTTACTGAAGATAAGACACTGAAACAAGTCGTCAGTTTAGATATTTGGGATACGATATCTACTTATATAATTGTAATGACGTACAGAATGTAATCAATAAATTTCAGCATGTATGTGGAACTGTAAATAAGAACAAAGACAAGAAAAGACACAGTATTAAAGCTTCTAAAACACTGATTGTGCTTGTCTTACCTTACGTTAGTGAGTCTGGATTGAAGAAAAAGAAAGACAAAAGCAGCATACGATAAGCTGAAATGGAATTTTTAGGGTTGCTCCATGAGGAATCTTACAAGATGTAAGAATATACGAAAATAATTAGAAATATTTTGCCTACACGACAAAGTGGTAGCACACAGGAAAAATATGGAGGCAGCATCTTAAACTTATGAAAGAAGAAAGAATTTCGTTCGTTGTAAACAATTACAAGTCTCAGGAGAAAGAGATGACAAATCGAGAAAAAGATGGTCTTACAAAAGTAACAGGCATACTGCTGAAACCTTGAAGTGACGAATAACAAGATATACTAGAATCAATATCTCCCTCTAGAATTTTTGCCTTCTCCAGCTCCATGTAAAAAATAGACATTATTACATTTCCATCTGATTTCCACTTGCATTTGAAAGTGTCGTTTGAAAGCAGAAATCAAACAAAAATGCCGTAAGTAGAAAACACGCTTCGATATGTTTTCTTTCAAGTAAGAGAATACTGTTATGTCCTACCTATTACGAAAAGTTTAAGAGATTAAGTAGATTTCTGTATTCCAAACAAAAGACACAACTAATCGAGAAAATTACGTGATTATATTAACCTCCACGAGAACGCAGAATCTGCTGCTCTGGTTAGCGGAGCATTTCAGTTTAAACAATTAGCGCTCTCTCAGGGGAGCCGCTGAAGGACTTGGAGTGACATCAATGTACATACAATTACAAAAAAGAAAGCGGACAAGAGAGGGTGTTTTACAAGAGGTTGTGAGCAGAGGGCGCGGCAAGAGGAGAGAGAAATCTGAGAATTCTCAGCAGCTTCTCATTAACACGGAGTTCCTCAGTGCTACTGCTTCACAGAGCACAGTTCGTAGAATTCTGTAATGGCAAGTTTTAAGGCGAACGTCTCAATCCCTCGCCCGTTCCTTTTAATCAGTTACTTGTTCGTTAATTAGTGCTCTGTGGTAATGAGGACGATGGCGGCGATGTCAACGAAGGCCTCCCGGTGCCGACTTTTAAGTGCCGGACTGTGTACTGTAATCAGGGACACTTAATTTGTTAGTTCCACGAGTCAAATTCTGCTAGTTAGAGTGCTCTACAAACGCACTGAAAACGTGTTTCATGCATGCCTTACCTTATTGGTGACCTCGAAGTTCTCACAGGTGTAGAGTATAGTATTAACAGGTATGACGTATAAGAGGCTCAGACATGAAGAAAAGTGCAGTTTGTCGGTAACATTTTCACAGTACAACATTTTTAGGTGTGTGACGGACGATATTTTTGGCATCACCACATTTCCTGTACTGTTTGTAGACTGCATGGAGAAAACTATTTATTTATTACTATTCCATCATGACCTGCTCCCTTAAATTTCAACAGCATGTTGTTTGACACGCAATTGGTACTATGTTATAATTCATTATTATCCAAATTAAATTATAAAGTTATTTGTAGCAAAGTGAAATATTTAACACACTATGATGAATACAATAAGAGCCAACGAGAAGAAGTAAAATTTTTATAAAAGCAGAACGAATAAAAAATGAAAACAAACTTAAGCCCATTTGCGTTCAACGTATTTTTACAATTCTGCGTTCATGGTTTCATGGTTATTTCGGAAAGACTTCGATTCTTACCAATCCCTTGCCGAGAATCCTTGTCAAGTTACAGATCTATCTCACTGGAGTCACTCTGTTGTAGAGTTCAAGTGGTTCAAATGGCTCTGAGCACTATGGGACTCAACTGCTGAGGTCATTAGTCCCCTAGAACTTAGAACTAGTTAAACCTAACTAACCTAAGGACATCACAAACATCCATGCCCGAGGCAGCAGTCGAACCTGCGACCGTAGCGGTCTTGCGGTTCCAGACTGCAGCGTCTTTAACCGCACTGTTGTACAGTTAAGTGGAGGTTTACTATCTTTTGGTTCAAAAAATCGATTCTTATTAAATTGCATTTTTGGATCCATATAAGTGTTTAGAATCCACCCCTGAAACGGTTTTTCCGAATACGGAACGTAAATGTTTGTTAATCGCGTTTGAACATAAAAATGCACCTGCCTGAAATCGGCCTTTTTCACGCACCAGTTTTTTTCTTTCTGTGGACGAGTTACTGTACCGGTGCTTGGGAGGAAACACACAAAATTCAAATGAAAGTTTGAACGCGCGTGTTAGGAAGATCGCCCCCAAGCATCGGATTCTAGTGCGAAGACCGAGGAGATTGCGACTTTCCTGGCAGTGAGCAGCTTCAACGAAGGGTATTCAGCAATTCTGAAGATCATGACAACGATGTACGTAACCCTGGGACTCTATTCGACGCAGTTCGCCAAGCATTCGGACTACCACCGGTTACAAGCGGCCGAAAACTGCTTTTCGCCGGCCGTACGAGCGGCTCTGGAGCAGCGCAGGATGGCCCAGATCGAGCAGAACGCCCTCTATGAGGAAGAGGAAGGACTAGTTTATGGACCTGGAATAGCAGATTGAACGTACGTTGCATAATATTGCATTTATATGTAGTAAAAATTTCAAACGCGTTTTTCTCGAAATGACGTTTTTTTTATCGCGTGGTATGGTACCTTCAAATCTACTGAACCGATTGGCATAATTCTTTGTTTCCGACGAAGCTAACTAAATTGTCTAGGAGTTGTACAACTTTTATTCCGATCCATCAACTATAAACAATTTTATTTGGCCGACGAAGTCAAAAAATCGATGAATAAACCCTATTTTTTTCAAATGGCCGCCATTTTGTTTCCTATGGTCCAAATAACTTAAGCGAGGTGCAGCTCCTAAAGAACCTTATATACTTCAATAACGTCAACTCAGTTTTGATTTCAGACGAGCCGGCTGACCTGTGACATACCGCCTTGGAGGTCTACATCGAAATTTTGTTTCGTTCCGACGACACTTCCGCCTTTGCTCTTTGGCATTTCCGGTCGAAAAAATTCCAGTTTGTAGAGGAAATATCAATAAACACTTTGACCAAATTTGAAATTGATATCTGTAACAAATACTGAGAAAAAAAGTCTCAAAGAACATGCTTTTTTCGGGCCAAAGATTGTGAACCTCCCCTTAAGGTACATGCTGTATGTTCATGCCCTACGACGTTCCTGAAGAACGAAAATCTCGCCGTATTGATTTGTGTACTCAGGAAAATTTGCACTCCTTTGAACACCTCACTTGAATGAACATTTCACCATAAGAAAATACATGTGAACACATCCAGTTACGTACAGTGTGTTGCAGCCATCCTAAATCTTCGAACATTCCCAGCTCCCTAACTGAAACTGATATTAATTTGATTTCAACTGATTTGTACACAGTCGATTTCAATGCATCGGATGCATAATAGAAGAAAATAATGTTGCATGTAAAACATAATAACCCGCTGTCTTAACTGTTTACAAATTAATTAATAAGCTATGTTCATAGCTCTGCAGAAAGAGTAACGGTTCTTACATTGATGCATTTGCAAAACATTTCTTTTGTAAGCTACTTCATCTAAAACACACTCCATATAAACAACAGCTAATGGTTGACAAAGGATGGAAGTTCGTATGGTAAGTGAATGTGTTTGGTTGCGCCTAATAATTTCTTCTACCCTGTTAACGCTGTAACGATGATGGAAGCAAGATTTTCTAGCATTTGCTGCAAAAAGAATGTGACTAAAAAAAGATTGTCCAAAATTTAATTCCTGTCCTCTTTTTCATCATTATCTTAGTACACACCTACTGAACAATGTAGTTCTTATAATAATAGATCATTCATGCTCTTCATAAATTATTATGAATTACAACACGTGTCCTTTAAATTTCATTGTTAATAAGGGGTTTAATGTCCATATCGCTGTTAATAACATTGCACCTTACAGTACCACATATCGACGATCATAACTGGGTGATGTTTCTGCAGTCTGCTTAGTACCTTAACGCATTATTGAATTAATAGTCAAGCTTTACCTAGCAAACATCAAAGAAAATTTTGCGTATAACGTGACCAAGCTTCCGTAGGAATTTAAAGTATACCTAACTCTGACTGCTCAGCTCAAACCATTATTGTTGGCTAATTTAAATAAGCATAAGCTGGGTCTTGTTTGTTTAAATGCAAACACTTCTGCTGGCTCATCGCCGATTGGTTGTTGTTTCATGACCAGCTGTGCATCTTATAACTATGGTTGTGTAGAAAATTTTGCTTGATTCGATGTCCACTGACCTTCACCGGTGTCATTATCGGGATATATATATATATATATATATATATATATATATATATATATATATGTATGTATGTATGTATGTATGTATGTATGTATGTATGTGTGTGTGTGTGTGTGTGTGTGTATGTGTGTGCACTAGCTGACTACCCAGCGTAGCCCGGAAATGTACTCGTATTTATTCCAGTTTTCTATTAGTCCAGCTCCTCCACCCCCACTCTGCCTATATCCTCCTCTCTCTCTCTCTATCTATATACATATACTCCTCCCCGCCCCTTCCTGTGCCCTCTGCTATTTGCTCCTTCCCCGTCTTTCCACCTCCACCTCACCCATCTAATTCATCCGTTCTCCCCCTCCCTTTTTCCATCTTATCTTCCCCATTTCCTCCTCTCCCTCTCGCTGCCCATCTTTTCCTTCTCCTGTCTCTGTCCATATTTTCCTCTTTTCTTTCTCTTTCTGTCTCCTCCTCTCCTCTAAGTCCAATTCCTTCTCCCCCTCTCTCTGTCAGTGTCTCCCTCCCCTCTCCCTTGCCATCTTATCCTTTCCCATCTCTGTCTGTCCATAGCCGTCTGTCCAAAAGTTTCGTAAATATTTGAAATTATGTGAGAAATATCTTGCAAGTCACTAAGTGCATTCATTTTCGAAAACTGGATCAATAAAGTTTGGATATTCGCGTGTCATGGGCTACACGGCTTTTTCGCCCCCACCAGTTTGGTATGCAGGTGGTTTGTACTCCCACAGATATTCTTTCAAGACAGTAACTGATAAGTGTACCAAGTCTGGCTGAAGTCGGCCCAGTGTTTAGGAGGAGATGTGGAACATACATATGTGCATACATACATATATATGAGTACTTACATCCATTTCTGTAGTATGGATATATAAATGCCATACATAATTCCGTGAAAGACAGCAAAGGATTTGGAAGAGTAGTTTACCGGAACGGACAGTATCTTGAAAGGCAGAAATAACATGAATTTCAGTAAAAGCAAAACAAGATAATGGAATGTAGTCGAATTAAATCAGGTAATGCTGACGGAATCAGATTAGGAAACGAGACACTTAGGATAGTAGATGATTCCTGCTATTTGGGCAGCAAAATAACTGATGGTGGCCGAAGTAGAGAGGATATAAAACGTACACAAGTAATGGCAAGAAGCGTTTATGAAAAAGTGAAATTTGTTTATATCGAACGTAGATTTTAAGAGCTACCAAATGTTTTCTGAAGGTATTTGTATGGTGAGTAGTCATGTATAGAAATGAAACATGGACGATAAGCAGTTCACACAAGAGGACAATACGAGCTTTTGAAATGTAGTGGTACAGAAGAATACTGAAGATCAGATGCGTAATAACTAATGAACATGTTCTGAACAGAATTGAGGAGACAAGAAATCTGTGGCCCAACTTGACTAAAAGAAGGGATCCGTTGACAGGACACATTCTGAGGCATCAGGGGATCACCAATTGCAGGGAAATGTGAATGTGTGTTTGGAGGTGGTGGTGGTGGTGGAGGGGGTGGGGGATACAGTAAGTAGTTTCACAAGGATGAAGGGTGCAGTAATTATTCGGACATGAAGGGGCTTGCACACTATAGGGTAGCATGGAGAGCCGCATCAAACCGGTATGCGGAATGAAGACCACAACAGTAACGGCATATACGCGCCATTGGTACACTATCATAATTTTGGAATTTATCTGTCTTGGTGTTAGGAAAATTTCATACCAGTTGTGTGACTCTGTTTGAGTGTCGAAATCAGTAATCGGTATATCTGTCGTCTTAACGAGACGGACAGTTATCCTGCAAGAATCTTTAATATGTGGTACAGTGAAAGCTATACTCTGCCACATTCGTTACAGTGAACTGCAAAGTAAATACATACGTTTGTGTATATTTTGCATAAAATTAATAATGAAATGAGACTGGTTTCACTTTACTTCTTAACGCCACGCTGACTCGCGGGAGAACTCATGTGTGCTAAGTATATTTAAAGCGCCAGAGCGAAGGCGACAGAACTGTTGCACGTGTATGTCTTCATCCCGCGG
This sequence comes from Schistocerca piceifrons, assembly GCF_021461385.2. Classification (NCBI taxonomy): domain Eukaryota; kingdom Metazoa; phylum Arthropoda; class Insecta; order Orthoptera; family Acrididae; genus Schistocerca; species Schistocerca piceifrons. The sequence goes on from NC_060138.1 coordinate 1,242,227,705, forward strand.
CCCGGGCCGAGATAAACTTTCCTATTTTACTTTCAGCGACAGCAGCAACAGGTGTTCCCCTTGATTCTGGCAGAGGAATTACATTCACCTTCCAGTCAGAGTGAAAAGCTCGCGGAAGGAAAAAGACGCTGACTCAACTGGTGCGCCATTCCCCAGTCTAGAGGCAACTCGGCGACTTATGCAGACGGATAGAGTTGCAGACGTTGAATGTCGTCATCCAAAAAGGTACAAGCACCGTCTCACTTACTCGTACATCAGATTAAAAATGTACTGTTAGATGCAATTTTGTCATATGATGACATGATGCAGACCGTGGCTGTTGTTTGAAGACAAAGACTATATCCTTAGGGAACAAACAGAGATAGCGAACACCCCTTTCCTGAAAAATTTCCAAAAATTACTTTCCAGCCTCCAAAGCAAATAATATTAGTACACTTATCTGCAGATCAAGTAGCAAATTTATATGTTACTATAATTCTCATGATGCTAAATGTAATTAAATAATATACTATTTTACCTATACAGTTCTAAATATATATATAAAACTTTATAATTAATTTAGCAATATCAACTCAAAAAAAAAAAAAATTCAATGTCTCTGAACTAATGTAAAAGGCATTACAGTTGTGTAAATGAATATATGATCCTTTCCAAACATAGGACATCATCGTCAAATGTTACGATATATCATAGCATCTGTGATACTGGTTGAAATGATCTCAGCGACAAATCTAAAGTGTTCAGTGAGAACTACTTACGTGTGCAACAACGAGGATGCAGTGGGAATGCATTTACATCTGTTGGACGAATGTTATGAAAACAAACACTTGAAACCGACGTTTCACGTAAGTCACATGCAACGAAAATATGTAATGTAACCATCTGTGTGTGGCGTGTTTATAATTATGTATTATTTATATTTTAGGACAATTCTATCTATCTATATCCGAATCCTGCTCCAGCTACTGCCGTGTCTGGGTGCTGACGAGTCCTCTCCATTTGGCTCGGTCCTCCCACCACTTTTCTTCCTCCACTTGCTGCCAGGTCACACCTCTCCTTTCAACAGACATTCTCACTCCCATTTTCCACCGTGTTGTTGGGCGCCCTCTAGGTCTTTTCCCATCCATCTTTAGTTCTTCCATAATTTTGGGGAGTCTCTGTCCAAGCATCCTCTTAACATGCCCATACCATCTTAATCTTTCTTTCAATTTCTTCTCTCATACTTTTTTGTTTGAGGTCCTTTCTAATCTCTACATTCCTTACTCTGTCCATTCTTGTTTTTCCTTTAACTGCTCTGAGAAATTTCATTTCCCCTGCTTGCAGTCTGCTCCAGTCCCTTTCTGTCATTGTCCATGTTTCTCCACCATAGGTGACAATAGGGATGTAATAATTCTTATACATAAGGAGTTTTGTTCTTTCTGAAACTTCATTATTACAAATCAGATGTTTTATTGTTTGGTAGAAATTGCCTCCCTTCTGTAACCTCCTATTAATTTCGTTAGTTGTTCTTCCATCCCTAGGTATTTCACTCCCTCAATAAGTGAAACTTTCTACCACTTTGAGGGGTTCTCCATTCCAGGTAATATTTCCATTGATCCCTTTCTCCCTTCCAAATACCATTACTTCACTCTTATCTTTATTTATTTTTAATCCGTATCTTGTCATTATTTTACACATGTCATAAAGAAAGCGTGTAAACCGTCTGAGGATGAATCACAACATCTGTACTATTAGATATTTATGTTCGATGACCAAATATCAGTTTACATGCTTAGGCAATGACTTACTATAGGTTTGTAACGGTACTGGTTATTTATGGCTGAAAGATTGCGTTTAATTTCAGTAGCTTCAGCCTTCAGTTTCGCAGCGGTAACTTTATGTAAGAAGCCAGTTCTGCTAATATGGCTTGGGTGAACGGTCCGTAATAGGCGGGGTAACATAAAAATATCCGATCATAGCAATGAATCCAGTACATAAAGTTCTACTGAGTCCCAAGTCTGCGATCTGACCGCGTATTCTGACCTACTTCCTACAATAACGCAAGTTCGGTCGGGTCTAGCACACAATGAGGTGACAAATGTCATGGGATAGAGATTTGGACATATGCAGATGGCGGTAGCATCACGTACACAAGGAATAAACGAGCGGGCCTTGGCGGAGATGTCATTTTGACTCAGGTGATTCACGTGGGAAAGTTTCCGGCATGATAATGACCGCACGGTGGGATTTAACAGACTCTGAACGCGGAATGGAAGTTGGAGCTAGAGGCAAGGGACATTCAGCTCCGGAAATCGTTAGGGAATTCAATATTCCGACATCCACGGTGTCAAAAGTGTGCCGAGAACACCAAATTACAGGCATTACCTCTCTTTATATGGGTAAAAAGACGAGGGCTAGTAGAAACCCTTGAGTAACAGAAGAAATATTGAATTTAATTTATGAAAGGAGAAAATAAAAAAATGCAGTAAATGAAGCAGGCAAAAAGGAATACAAACGTCTCAAAAATGATATCGACAGGCAGTGCAAAATGGCTAAGCAGGGATGGCTAGAGGACAAAAGTAAGAATGTAGAGGCTTATCTCACTAGGGGTTAGATAGATACTGCCTACAGGAAAATTAAAGAGACCTTTGGAGAAAGGAGAACCACTTGCATGAATATCAAGAGCTCAGATGGAAACACAGTTCTAAGCAAAGAAGGGAAAGCAGAAAGGTGGAAGGAGTATATAGAGGGAATATACAAGGGCGATGTACTTGATTACAATATTATAGAAATGGAAGAGGATATAGATGAAGATGAAATGGGAGATATGATACTGCGTGAAGAGTTTGACAGAGCACTGAAAGACCTGAGTCGAAACAAGGCCCCTGGAGTAGACAACATTCCATTAGAACTACTGACAGCCTTGGGAGAGCCAGTCCTGACAAAACTCTACCATCTGGTGAGCAAGATGTATGAGACAGGCGAAATACCCTCAGACTTCAAGAAGAATATAATAATTCCAGTCCCAAAGAAAGCAGGTGTTGACAGATGTGAAAATTACCGAACTATCTGTTTAATAAGTCACAGCTGCAAAATACTAACGCGAATTCTTTACAGACGAATGAAAAAACTGATAGAAGCTGACATCGGGGAAGATCAGTTTGGATTCCGTAGAAATGCTGGAACACGTGAGGCAATACTGACCCTACGACTTATCTTAGAAGAAAGATTAAGAAAAGGCAAACCTACGTTTGTAGCATTTGTAGACTTAGAGAAAGCTTTTGACAACGTTAACTGGAATACTCTCTTTCAAATTCTGAAGCTGGCAGGGGTAAAATACAGGGAGCGAAAGGCTATTTACAATTTGTACAGAAACCAGATGGCAGTTATAAGAGGCGAGGGAGATGAAAGGGAAGCAGTGGTTGGGAAGGGAGTGAGACAAGGTTGTAGCCTATCCCCGATGTTATTCAATCTGTATATTGAGCAAGCAGTGAAGGAAACAAAAGAAAAGTTCGGAGTAGGTATTAAACCCCATGGAGAAGAAATAAAAACTTTGAGGTTTGCCGATGACATTGTAATTCTGTCAGAGACAGCAAAGGACCTGGAAGAGTAGTTGAACGGAATGGGCAGTGTCTTGAACGGAGGATTTAAGATGAACAAAAGGAAGACGAGGATAATGGAATGTAGTCGAATTAAATCGTGTGATGCTGCGGGAATCAGATTATGAAATGAGACGCTTAAAGTAGTAAATGAGTTTTGCTATGTGGGGAGCAAAATAACTGATGATGGTCGAAGTAGAGAGGATATAAAAAGTAGACTGGCAATAGCAAGGAAAGCGTTTCTGAAGAAGAGAAACTGGTTAACATCGAGTATAGATTTAAATGTCAGGAAGCCGTTTCGGAAAATATTTGTATGGAGTGTAGCCATGTATGGAAGTGAAAAGTGGACGATAAATAATTTAGACAAGAAGAGAATAGAAGCTTTCGAAATGTGGTGCTACAGAAGAATGCTGAAGATTAGATGGGTAGATCACATAACTAATGAGGAGGTATTGAATAGAATTGGGGAGAAGAGGAGCTTGTGGCAAAATGGCTCTGAGCACTATCGGACTCAACTGCTGAGGTCATTAGTCCCCTAGAACTTAGAACTAGTTACACCTAACTAACCTAAGGACATCACAAACATCCATGCCCGAGGCAGAATTCGAACCTGCGACCGTAGCGGTTTTGCGGTTCCAGTCTGCAGCGCCTTTAACCGCACGGCCACTTCGGCCGGCAGCTTGTGGCACAACATGACTAGAAGAAGGGATCGGTTGGTAGGACATGTTCTGAGGCATCAAGGGATCACAAATTTGGCATTGGAGGGCAGCTTGGAGGGTAAAAATTGTAGTGGGAGACCAAGAGGTGAATACACTAAGCAGATTCAGAAGGATGTAGGTTGCAGTAGGTACTGGGAGATGAAGAAGCTTGCACAGGATAGAGTAGCATGGAGAGCTGCATCAAACCAGTCTCAGGACTGAAGACCACAACAACAACAACAACAACCTCTCTTTATGGATAATGCAGTGGCCGACGGCATTCACTTAATGACTGAAAGCAGCGGCGTCTACGTTGACTTGTCGGTGCTAACAGAGAACCAACACTGCGTGAAATAACAGTAGAAAACAATGTGGGACACACGGCGGTTTTATCCGTTAGGACAGTGCAGCGAAATTCAGCGTTAATGGGCTATGGCAGCAAACGATCGACGCGAGTGCCTTTGCTAATAGCGCGACATCGCCTGCAGCGCTTCCCCTGAAATCGTGACCATATCTGTTGGTAGAAGGGTAGATCACATAACTAACGACGAAGTACTGAATACTATTGGGGAGAAGAGAAACTCGTGGCACATGCTGACCAGAAGAAGGGATCGGTTGGTAGGACATGTTCTGAGGCATCAAGGGATCACAAATTTGGCATTGGAGGGCAGCTTGGAGGGTAAAAATTGTAGTGGGAGACCAAGAGGTGAATACACTAAGCAGATTCAGAAGGATGTAGGTTGCAGTAGGTACTGGGAGATGAAGAAGCTTGCACAGGATAGAGTAGCATGGAGAGCTGCATCAAACCAGTCTCAGGACTGAAGACCACAACAACAACAACAACAACCTCTCTTTATGGATAATGCAGTGGCCGACGGCATTCACTTAATGACTGAAAGCAGCGGCGTCTACGTTGACTTGTCGGTGCTAACAGAGAACCAACACTGCGTGAAATAACAGTAGAAAACAATGTGGGACACACGGCGGTTTTATCCGTTAGGACAGTGCAGCGAAATTCAGCGTTAATGGGCTATGGCAGCAAACGATCGACGCGAGTGCCTTTGCTAATAGCGCGACATCGCCTGCGGCGCTTCCCCTGAAATCGTGACCATATCTGTTGGTAGAAGGGTAGATCACATAACTAACGACGAAGTACTGAATACTATTGGGGAGAAGAGAAACTCGTGGCACATGCTGACCAGAAGAAGGGATCGGTTGGTAGGACATGTTCTGAGACATCGATGGATCACCAGTTTAGTATTGGAGGGCAGCGTGGAGGGTAAAATTCGTAGAGGGAGACCAAGAGATGAATACACTAAGCAGATTCAGAAGGATGTAGGTTGCAGTAGGTACTGGGAGATGAAGAAGCTTGCACAGGATACAGTAGCATGGAGAGCTGCATCAAACCAGTCTCTGGGCTGAAGACCACAACAACAACATCTGTTGGTAATAGACGACTGGATAACCGTGGTCTGGTCAGATGAGTCCCGGTTTCAGTTCATAAGAGCTGGTGATAGGGTTCGAGTGTGGCGCAGACTCCACAAAGCTATTGACCCAAGTTGTCAACAAGGCACCGTGCAAGCTTTTGATGGCTGCATAATGGTGTGGGCGGTGTTTATATAGCGTGGACTGGGTCCTTGTTATGTTCAGCTACTTGGAGTCAATTTTCAGCCATTCTTGGACTTCATGTTCACAAAAAAAGATGGTGTTTTTATGGCTGAGCATACACTATATCACCGGGTGTAGCGTTGCTCTTGGGGAGCAAAAATAAAATGAATTGTTTAAATGAAGCAACAAGTTCACTATTACCAGTCACCGTTTTATTTATTTCTACGACGCGTTTCGAAGATTTAAACCTCCATCGTAGGGTGGATTTACATTAGTAAGTATTACATTTGTGTGTGTGTTGTGTTACGATTTTTGGAGGAGCTTGTGGCACTGCCTCGAGTGGTCACAGGTTCCTCTTGCTGTCGTAACACATCACATGTATACTGCCACAAATGTGGGAGTATATACGGTATATACGGCAGTGTATACGGTGACTGGTAACAGTGAACTTGTGGTTTCATTTAATGTCAGTAACAGTCACGGTAAAGCCTAACCTAAAAATGTTCGCATTAAAAGAATTGTTATTTTATATTTTTTTTGAAAAATGTCGAAAAAGTGAATATTTTTGTGGGCCATTTGGCAACAGAATCAGGGATTGATTACACTTTTATAATAACATACGTTGAGCATTAAATACCTGAATAAGAGCAGCACATTGATATATTCGAGATCGTTCGGAAGAGACATTATCATTTCTGTGCATTTTTATAGTGGCGATGTAGTCACACCCGGAAGATTTATAGACTTTAAAAGAAATGCAACACTACACAGTTAAAAAAAGAGTTGAACCAGAAATAATAGGAAAACGATAATGTTCCTTCTGCCTCATGCTGCGTTCGGCCCATCAGCGTGATGGTAATTTCTGGTGATGAACTAACACAAAATAATTATCATTCAAGTAAAGAAGGAGATGGAAATCATCGAGGTTAATTTACTAAAATAAGCACACTTATCTTTAACACACTCTTTTTTTTATGCTACGTACCTTTTGATATTAAATTACAATAGATGACCATTGTGGTTAAATACTTTATACGTAACAGTCAAAATGTCCTCTTGATGCTGTCCATTCGTAATCAATTACAAGAAACTACATGTTTACTGATTGAAACAAAACGATTAGCATATTCACTCAATATTTTCACATGAAATATGAAATATAAAATACCGTTGCGGAACGCAGCAAGTCCGTGTCCGCTTTTCATGGAATATAAACAGTAAATGGTGAGGCGCCAAATGCGTCATTTGTCGTGAAACAACAGAATTCTTTTTTATATATCATTATCAATACATGTACATAGAGATTTACAGGCACCGCGCAAGAACGGCAAAGATAAATAATAATAGATTCGGTCGCTGCTATGCGATGGTTCATTTCTTTTACTTTACAATTGTCCGATAACTTTAGGCCATCAGGCGTGTACTATTGAGTGTATATTAATGTTTGTTAGGCGAAAATTACAATATTACATGAGCCACAATTGTTCGCGATTGGTTTGAAGCATATCCTGGACTCTTCTAGCGAATGATTGGGCCACCCAAATCGCCCAAGATAAATCCCATGGAACATTTACGGGACATAATGGAGAGGTCAACACTTTCGCAATTGTGGACGGTTATGTTGGCAGCATGGCTCAAATTTCTGCAGTGGATTTCCAATGACTTGTTGAATCCGCATGCCGGCGGGGGTGGCTGAGCGGTTCTAGGCGCTAAAGTGTGGAACCGCGAGACCGCTACGGTCGCAGGGAAAAACGAGGTCTGGCACTATACTGATAAGTATCCCATGACCTTTGTCACCTCTGTGTATGCAATTGCGACACACACTGTTTTTAAAATTTTTGCCATTTGCCAGTTGGAGCGACACCAGCGCCCCTAGCGGCCGGAAAGCAACAGTAAGATTTATATTCGTTTTCGGTTATTTTTCTACTTAATTAACGAAATCGTTATCGTGTTTTTTGCATTCCAAGCATTAGTTAATTATCAAGAGACATGAGTGTTCATGAAATAATTTTGAAAACAGCCGAAACTCGCTGATTCAATGACATAAGGTTCAACTCGTACATGAAGAAATGCTTTCGAACATGTGTATAATTGCAGCTTACTCTGCTGAAAGCAATACACATTTCTTGCATGAGGACCACACGTTTCTGTTGTTGATTGTTCTTGTTATGATAGGCATTTTCCTTGACAAGTAACAATTTTGTATGGATTATTCGCACTTTCTTACACTCCACCCGACTTTCCATTGCACGAACATTTTGTAATTATAACTGCGTTTGCTGTTAAGCGAATGTGTTGGAGATTCTTGCCGCTTGTACTCAGGTGTAGGAACAATAGAAGCATTGGTCTCTTCTGTGTTGGGAACCAGTTTTATTACTTTTTACTTTTATTATCACGTCTGAGTGATTTTCTCTTCAGTTACAGTTCTGGTGGCTTGTTTGGTATGTTAAATAACGCAGGTATTGCAATACAAGTTTCCTAAGTACCGCATTCACACATTTGAAGGGAAGTGTGGTGAAGACAACTTGACGTTATTGAGTTGATATAAACGTCTTTCTCCAAAAGGTTCTTCTGTTATTTACTGTCCATTTTTAGTTCTTGAAAAAAAAAGACATTCTTCAACAAACAACAGTAAGTTACAAGAGAATCGTAAGTAAACAGTTCTTAATTTACAGTTTTATACCTCCCATGTTCCTTAGAAAGGAAAATGTGATGTCATTTTTTTGTTTATTGTCGTTTCTTATGGCTCTGTGTGCGCTCCCCGGTCACAGATCAAATTGTACTCATATGATATCATGTTCAGAAGTACGCTTTTTCGCCGCTTTGAGCCTTGCTGTCGCAGAATACGGGGTGGTTAAATTTGAACTTTGGCTCCTCGAGAGGGCTCCCGTGTAAAACGAATTATGGTAGGACAATGAAATTTTGTGGGAACATTTTTAAGGGTATGTGGAAAAAAATAACGAATAAATCAGTGAAAGAAACGCATTTTAATTTCCACAAGAGAGAGTAATAATTGTTGCTTACCATGTTTGCGTTCCAGGTTACAACCGTTGCTCAGTGTGACGACCGCTTGTATTCACAACAGCGTGGAAGCGTACAAGAGGTTGCTGTACTACTGCCCGAAACAAGGCGGACCGTGGAGTGTTCAACTGTCGTGACGTCAGCTTGTGCACTGCTTGAAGAACATCTGCAGCCATGGCAACAGTAACTTCAACAATTAGTGGCGCAATTGGCCGTTAGCCTCTCGCAAGGGCAGTTACCAAACCGCCTGTTATTCGAACTTCCGTATCATGTTCTTCAACCTCGCTGCAGGAAGAGGACTTCTCCGTATTCCTTTAATGCGTCGGTACTGACAAAGACCAGCCGTACTATTGCTGTTGTTTCGATGAAACAGCTTTACGAGTACAGCCCTGCTCACCTTGTCGAGACCCATGTTGATTGCAGCTGTAAGGCACGCTGATGTTTGTGTTCCAATCCTACTTCGCCATACCAGTACACTACCACTACTAACAGCGCAAATAAAACGGAAAGTAGCTTTCCGCCCACACTCTACATCTACATCTACTTGATAGAAAAACGAGCACTTAAACTTTTCTGTGCGAGCCCTGATTTCCTTTATTTTATTGTGATGGTCATTTCTCCTTATGTAGGTGGGTGCCAACAGAATGTTTTCACAGGAGAAAACTGGTGACTGAAATTTCATGAGGAGATCCCGTCGCAACGGAAAACGCCTTTGTTTTAATGATTGCCACTCCAATTCACGTATCATCTCTGAGACACTATCTCCCCTATTTCGCGATAATACAAAACGAGCTGCCCTTCTTTGTACTTTTTCGATGTCATCCGTCAGTCCCATCTGATGCGGATCCCACACCGCACAGCAATACTCCAGAATAGGGCGGACAAGCGTAGTGCAAACAGTCTCTTTAGTAGACCTGTTGCACCTTCTAAGTGTTCTGCCAATGAATCGCAGTCTTTGGTTTGCTCTACCCACAACATTATCTATGTGATCGTTCCAATTTAGGTTATTTGTAATTGTTATCCCTAAGTATTTAGTTGAATTTACAGCCTTCAGGTTTGTGTGACTTATCGCGTAATCGAAAGTTAGCTGATTTCTTTTAGTATTCATGTGAATAACTTCAGACTTTTCCTTATTCACGGTGAATTTCCACTTTTCGCATCATGCAGATATCTTATCTAAATTATTTTGCAAGTCGTATTGATCATCTGATTGCTTTACAAGATGGTAAATGACAGCATCATCTGCAAAAAATCTAAGATGGCTACTCAGATTGTCTCCTATGTCGTTAACATAGATCAGGAACAATAGAGGGCCTATAACACTTCCTTGGGGAATGCCGAATATTACTTCTGTTTTACTCGATGACTTTCCGTCTATTACTACGAACTGTGACCTTTCTGACAGGAAATCAGGAGTCCAGTCGCACAACTCAGGCGATAATCCGTAGGCACGCAGTTTGGTTAGAAGACGCTCGTGAGGAACGGTGTCGAAAACGCTCTGAAAATCTAAAAATATGGAATCAATTTGACATCCCCTGTCGATAGCACTTATTGCTTCATGAGTATAAAGAGCTACTTGTGTTTCACAAGAACGATATTTTCTGAAACCGTGCTGACTATGTGTCAATAAATCGTTTTCTTCGAGGTACTTCATAATGTTCGAATACATTATATGTTCCAAAACCTTACGGCAAATCTACGCTAGTGATACAGGCCTGTAATTCAGCGGATTACTCCTACTCACTGAAGAAGTGTAAGTTTAATTGTAACCGCTCTATATAACAAAAATGTGCAAAGATGCTAGGAAGAACTCCGCTGGCAGCTGGTAAACCTGTTGTTTATTAAACCACAACTGGTTTCGCTGCTTAAAACCGCATCATCAGGTGCAACAACGTTAAAATATCATAGACATACCTATTGCGCCTAGTCAAAACTTTCTTTTCAATGAATATCGTCACTGCTATAGCGAGCGAAAGGTAAAGAAGACGTGTTTCATTGTTTAAAATTTGCCCCCGCCAGTGAGTCTTTCTGTGTCGTTGGGACGGGCCACTTTTGCCTTGCCCTGCATCGAGCTGTCCTGCTGTCACACTGATGCGGGCAAATTTTAAAGGGTGGAGCACGTCTTCTTCACTTTTCGCTCGCCATAGTACTGACGACATTCTCTGAATAGGAAATTTTGACTAGGAACGACGGATATGCCTATGATCTTTTAATGTTGTTGTACCTGATATGCGGCTTTAAGTCGCGAACCGGTTGCGTTTTTAATAAACGACAATTTTACCAGCAGCCCGCGGAGGTCTTCCTTAAGTCATGCCTTACAATAGCTGCGGTAGCCAGGATTATAAAACCGTTAGTGAAAAAATGAGCAAGAGTAACGTGGCTGCGTGTGTTACATTATGGTTCTGCCGGCCCGGGTAAATAATAATTCAAAAACTACTCAGCGTTAGATCAAGGATGAAACAGTTCTCCCTATATTACGTTGTATTCATTAAATGACAGGTGAAAGTTGCACTGCACTCATTTGACAGTAAGTTTAAAGTACTATGGAAAAAATCCTCACACCTTGTAAACAAAAGACATTAATGCTGAACTGCATTTGACGAGACTTCTATTACACAACTCACAAATTTTGACTTTTTGTCTGGTGTTTGCATGAAAACATGAATTTATGACAAAATGACTCCTATGATCACGAATCTGAAGCCTGTTTCTCTACAGCACGTCAGGTTTTTGCGCCATCTTCATTATCATCATCATCATCATTTTCGTCATCACAGTCTTCGTCGTCGGAATCTGTAGCCAATGAAAATGGAAATCAATTACAGGATGTTGGAAGCGGAATAGAACAATAAATTGGTTAAAAAAGAATCGTGAAAAGCGTAGAATTAGTAGAAGCAACCATTCCAGTTAATGTTCCACTACCGCTGATTTTTCGGGATAGCGTAGGCGGGAACACCTACCAATTTCTAGCAGCGCTATTCAATAGTGCGGACAATCTGACCGACGTAAAACTGTCCGCACCCACATGGTATCTGGTATATTCTGAGGCCTCTATCATCTTTAACAGGCATCATTAGATGCCGGATATTTGCTGGGTGTGTGAAGACTGTGTCGATTTCACGTCTCTTCACAACCCGGATAATCTTTCCTGTTACTGAGCAACAAAACGGCTAAAACGCTATTTTCTTCGTGTGTTCTTCGGAGGCTTCTGCTGTCGCGTCTTAGATGAAAGTGCTTGCTAAATTTGTCTCTTGTTGTAGCCGTTTTCTTTGAAAAAAATACATAAGTAGCTCAATTCACTCGACAGATTCTATCAAGCATAACAATGAAATACATTTCAGTACGTCCACTTTTGCAATAATAATCAATGAAAATGAATAATTTTTTATGTATTTCTAATTCCCCCACGAGTCATGATGTGGTAAATATTCATACCACTGATTCAGGAGCACAAAATCTGTGGTGCAAAAGTGTGAAAAAAATCTGCACGAAATTAGCAATCTCTAACCTGTGAGTAAAAGTAAGTCCAATGGAGCACGAGATTTCCCAAAGGACTAGGGTTCGCAAACAACTTGGGGCTATGAATATAAATCCATATTTGCAGCCGTTTCTGTGTCTATCAGAATTTCATGAAACTCTTCTTCAAGCACAGGCGATTAATCTCCCCTACCCGCTGCATCTGTGGTGGTGGTGGTGGTTAGTGTTTAACGTCCCGTCGACAACGAGGTCATTAGAGACGGAGCGCAAGCTCGGGTTAGGGAAGGATTGGGAAGGAAATCGGCCGTGCCCTTTCAAAGGAACCATCCCGGCATTTGCCTGAAACGATTTAGGGAAATCACGGAAAACCTAAATCAGGATGGCTGGAGACGGGATTGAACCGTTGTCCTCCCGAATGCGAGTCCAGTGTGCTAACCACTCGCTGCATCTATACTAGACGTTTCGCACACTGCTCCGTTTGACCCTATGTTACTCAGACTACCACCAGCTACTGTGGTAGTGTTTGAAACTGTAGAAACTATAGTCTCTGCATCAGAGCGCCCTCCAAATTCTGAATGTTCTGCGATATCTTCTGTAACCGATTTCCAGCAATTCATTACACGATTAACCAGGATGTCATCTGTCATCGAACTATCGTACCTCCATGATGCCACTCTTATAGATATAAAATAAATATTCACGAATTCCAGTATGATCCCTCTAATTATAAAGTCAAACAAAATTGAGCAAATAATATGGATTTTACATTCAAGTGTGAATAAACTGTTTTCGTCACGTTGCACATTCACAGTAATCACCGTACATGTGCACTGTCACCGGAAATAATTTATGTTAGCACAGCGGCTAACATTTTCGAGATATTCTTCCAGTAATTTTAGGGTTTGCAGCCGGATCCTAACAACGTTCTGCCACGATATTTCGGCCCACAGACTTCCGGCCATCCTCAGGTGAGTAGACGAAGTACTGAAGAGACCTGGTGCAGTCATGGTATTTATAACGAATTTCGCGCATGCGAATCGTACTGGCGGCTTACGGAGCATGAGTTAGGGACATGCGCGAGGCAACCTAGTTGTGTGTGCTCCCCTCAGTGGTGAAGTAAGAACAAACTAATCGCTGAGTATCGACCGAGCATGTCCAGCTGAAATCCGTTATCACGGTTCATGAAATTACCAGCAAGACGCATTTCCACGGATTCTTTAATTACAGGGACCCAGAAGCTGAAAACCGGTGCTAGAATTTTGGTATTATTGTATTCCATTTAATATCCCTTGGCAGTGCAATGTTCTGCCACTGCTGACTTTAGAGGTTGTGTCTTTCGTGTTCTACTAAGAATACCGGTGGTTTGTGCGGGGTGCCGGCCTGAGTGGCCGAGCGGTTAAAGGCGCTACAGTCTGGAACCGCACGACCGCTACGGTCGCAGGTTCGAATCCTGCCTCGGGCATGGATGTGTGTGATGTCCTTAGGTTAGTTAGGTTTAAGTAGTTCTAAATTCTAGGGGACTGATGACCACAGCAGTTGAGTCCCATAGTGCTCAGAGCCATTTTGTGCGGGGTGATTGCAGCTGTATGTTCGGGTTTTCTGTATACCGAATGTCCCGAAGACCCATCATTCTTACTGCGTACTGGCATGTCTAGAAAGGGTAAAGTCTCATCTTGCTCAATCTCCATAGTAAACTTGATGTTCCAATGTAAAGAGTTTAGATGACAAAGGAATTTCTTCAGTTCTTGTCTGAGGCCGTACAACGAAAGTATCATCTACGTAACGCCAGAAAACCGTAGGCTTTAAGACGGCAGACTGAAGAGCTTTCTTTTTAAAGTCTTCTATAAAAAGATGGCCACCACAGGGGACAAGGGACTCCCCATGGCGAGACCGTCAGTTTGTTCAAAAAACTCGTTATTAAATGAAAATTAAGTTTAGGAGAGTGTACGTTCAAACAACGCCGTCAAATGAACACTGAACAAGTTACAAATACGATGTAGCGAATCAAATAATGGAACTTTGGTAAAAAGTGAGACCAAATCGAAGCTAACTAGTAAATCCGAGCTGCTGAGCTTAACAGTCTTCAAACGATTGATAAAATCCTTGGAATTGGCCTTCACGAAGAAGTAGTACATCTGGAGAAGGTTTTCAAAGAGAATGGCTACACTTTTCGCGTCAAATACGGAAGGCCATGCACCATTGTAATAACAAGAAGCAACGCTCTGAGGACACTGATGACCACTATAAATCAACTGCGTTCCTTCCATATTCCGGGAACGTGTCTTCTAAAATAGGCAGATTGCTTAGGAAGAGTAATATTAATGAAATGATAATTAAATAGACACCCTAACTGCAAGCAGGCGTTGATACACTTCATTGGGAACATGTTGAAAATGTGCGCCCCGACCGGGACTCGAACCCGGGATATCCCGCTTACGTGGCAGACGCTCTATCCATTTGAGCCACCGCGGGCACAGAGGATAGTGCGTCTGCAGGGACTTATCTCTTGCACGCTTCCCGTGAGATCCACATTCCCAACATGTCCACAACACTACATTCGTAGTGCGCCTAATAGATGTTTGCCCATCATACTCATTACTCGTGGCAGATTAATCTACCAAGTCCCGTACGAGTTCGGGCATAGCGTGTGCGTTCGCACAAGAAGGTCAAAGGCCGGGAACCCATATTTTTAACTATATATGACGGTAGTATCTGTTCCCGAAAGAACAGTTACAGTTACAGTTTTCAACATGTCCCCAATGAAGTGTATCAACGCCTGCTTGCAGCTAGGGTGTCTATTTAATTATCATTTCATTTCTAGCAAAGCTGCATGGTCATCCACGGTAACTGTTCTTTCGGGAACAGATACTACCGTCATATATAGTTATATTAATGTCATATTCCGTCCGCCAGCAAAGAGCAAGGCCTTAGTCGGATCCGTTAAAGACGATTTACAATTGGGGAAATTCTTTGGGAGTGTGGCTCTGCATACATAGGTCAGTCAACATGAATGGTCCAGGAACGCTATGTAGAACACGAAAGACACACTCGTCTGCTGTAACCTTTAAAATCAGCAGTGGCAGAACACTGTAGTTCCATGGGAAATTCAACAGAATACAATAATACCAAAATTTTAGCATCGGTTTCCAGCTTCTGGGTCTCTGTAATTAAAGAATCCGTGGAAATATGTCTTGCTGATAATTTAATGAATCGTAATGACGACTTTCAGCTGGGTAAAAATTGGAATCCGATTATTAAAATTATGCAGTCACAACGAAATCGACATGCTCAGCGATTAGTTTGTTCTTACTTCATCACTGAGGGCAGCACACACAACTAGGCTGTCTCGCGCATGTCACCTCCTAACGCATGCGCCGTAAGCCGCCAGTACGATTCGCATGCGCGGAATTCGCTATAAATACCATGATTGGGCCGAAATATCGTGGCAGAATGTTGATGGGATCCGGCTGGGAAAATTCATTCACATTTTCGACCTAATTTATGAAACAATGTTATCTGCAACGTTAACTTTTTATTATAAACATCTTTCCACAGTATACAATCATTAAAACTGAATGTCACTAGGAAGTTAACTCACGACAATCTCTTTGCTTACATGTACGACTCGGAAGGAAACTAGGTTAAATATGCTTACAAACGACTCCCGAATTGATTTTATACTTGAAATTGTAGGAAATCTTGTTGTTAATTGAACTTAGCTTCGTTTATATCAGGAGAATAAATCCACGGCGACAAGTGCTTGCTGAACGCAAAACCTCATCTGAAGACTAGTCCCTCGAAGGCCACTGATCAATATTCATACCATATGTTACTCGTTTGTCTATATCCCAAACAGGCCGACTTAATTTAGAAATGATATTCCTACTAATCAGCGAAACTATTGTGAGTTTGTTAATAGCAACAAAGTCGAATGTTTTCAGTAAATAAAGTAATAAACAGTGTTTAAGGCTATCTATATTTACCAGTGTCGCTTAAATGGTTAAAAGGAAACACAGTTTACTGACTCGTAGAAGCGCGGACTTCCTATGACGGTTCATAATGAACAAAGTACTTCCTCTATTACTCCTGTGCCTGGCATTAAAGCAGCAGAGCGAAACTGACCGAGATAATGCCGAACATATACCTTTCGAGACACGCTTGACTTACCAGTATCTAGATGGCGTTAATGTTTATTCCTCTCGTAATCTATTGACAAATTAAGGTAGTACCCACTTCAATCTAGGTTCTGCCTCAAGTATCTTACGCATTAATTCACGACTCGTAAAATCACCAAATATCAGCAAGACTTTATTTATCGACAGCCAGCGGTCGTCAGCTATTTATGAGGTTCATTCAAATGACACCTGGTAAATGCATTTCCTTTGCCTTACACGTAAGGCGGCACCACGTAATTGCGGGTATGGTGGCGCCATCTATTGCTAGAGAGACTGAAGGGTGCGCACCGTTTGATGTTGCATAGCGCCAGTGTGGTTTCACCCCGAAGAGACGGTTGTCACGCATGTTATCGTTCAGTACCGAACATGCAAGCGAATAAGCAGGAGCAACGAGGAGTCAAAAATGGCTCTGAGCACTATGGGACTTAACATCTACGGTCATCAGTCCCCTAGAACTTAGAACTACTTAAACCTAACTAACCTAAGGACATCACACAACACCCAGTCATCACGAGGCAGAGAAAATCCCTGACCCCGCCGGGAATCGAACCCAGGAACCCGGGCGCGGGATGCGAGAACGCTACCGCACGACCACGAGCTGCGGACCAACGAGGAGTCATTCGATTTTTGGCGGAGGAGGGAGTTGGAGGCCGTGACATGTATCGACGGATGAAGGCTGTGTACGGCGAGTACAGTGAGTCGTTTAAGGGTTGTGGAATGGCGCAAACGATTCCTTGAGGGGTGCGAGTCACTGGAAGACGATGCTCGTCCTGGACAGGCTCAGCTCATCGTGTCATCACACCGGTAATGGTTGCCGGCCGGGGTGGCCGAGCGGTTGTAGGCGCTACAGTCTGAAACCGCGCGACCCCCACGGTCACAGTTTCGAATCCTGCCTCGGGCATGAATGTGTGTGATGTCCTTCGGTTAGTTAGGTTTACGTAGTTATAAGTTCTAGGGGACTGATGACCTCAGAAGTTAAGTTCCATAGTGCTCAGAGCCATTTTCAACCGGAAATGGTTGCGGAAGTGAATGCCTTAGTCTTGGACAACCGCAGAATCACCGTGGACGAGATCCATCGGTTACTGGGTATTAGCGTGGGCACCGCCCACACCATAATGCATCAACACTTGAACTTTCGAAAAATCTGTACGCAGTGGGTTCCCCACCAACTGACGCAATACTCGTATGGCGCTGTCTTTGGGTCATCTGCAACGTTATCATGAGGAGGAATACGGCTTTCTGTCGCGTATTGTCACAGGTGACGGTATATAGTGTCACCATTTTGAACCGGAAAGCAAGCGTCAGAGCAAGTGGTGGAAACATGCGACTTCACCACCTCCAAAGAAAAGGCCGTGTGCGCCAGTTCTGGCAAGGTCAAGACGTCCTTCTTTGTTGACCACAAGGGTCCACTGCTTGTCGAGTTCCTGGAACGGGGAACCACCATCAATGCCCAGCGTTATCAAGCCACTTTACAGAACCTTATATGAGCCATCGAGTCGAAACGCCGAGGCTTGTTGTTCAATGGAGTTATCCTCCTGCATGATAATGCCCGCTCACACACAGCCAATGCGGTGAAGACGACACTACAGCAGTTTCGTTGGGAAACGCTGGAACACCGTGTGACTTTCATGTGTTCGGACCTCTAAAACAAGCTATTCGCGGACATCGATTCGCAATGGACGACGAAGTGTGTGACTGGGTCCAGGCCTGGATCCGACAGCAGCCTACTAGCTTCTTCAAGGATGGAATCGACCGGCTAGTGTCATAATGGGATAAATGTGCCAAACAGTTTTGGCGACTATTTTTGCGTACGTGTACTGTGTAAAACTACATTTTCGAGTTAATAAAATTGTTCCCGTTACTTTACACTAGTGACCGGGTTTCATTTATAAGTACTATTGTCAAGAAGACTTGAGTTCAAATGGCTCTGAGCACTACGGGACTCAACTGCTGAGGTCATTAGTCCCCTAGAACTTAGAACTAGTTAAACCTAACTAACCTAAGGACATCACAAACATCCATGCCCGAGGCAGGATTCGAACCTGCGACCGTAGCGGTCTTGCGGTTCCAGACTGCAGCGCCTTTAACCGCACGGCCACTTCGGCCGGCGCAAGAAGACTTGAGTGACGAACGGATGGAGCACGCCTCTATTGCCCTTACGTTTTGGCTCTGAGCACTATGGGACTCAACTGCTGAGGTCATTAGTCCCCTAGAACTTAGAACTAGTTAAACCTAACTAACCTAAGGACATCACAAACAACCATGCCCGAGGCAGGATTCGAACCTGCGACCGTAGCGGTCTTGCGGTTCCAGACTGCAGCGCCTTTAACCGCACGGCCACTTCGGCCGGCGCAAGAAGACTTGAGTGACGAACGGATGGAGCACGCCTCTATTGCCCTTACGTTTTGTAGTGCGTCGCGGCGAGAGAGTTGCCAGGGCCATAGCGGACGGAAACTTCTACTTCATGCCTCAGGAGGAGCCATGGCTGTTGTTATATGGCAGTGCGATGGTGACTTCTCACCTCCATCGTGAGTATCTTGTGGATCCGCTTGATTTGTTCGCTTATTGCAGAGACTTCCTTTCTTTAATGGTGACCTCTGATAAATTTCCTTGCGAAATTGTTATTCTTACGGTGAAACCTACCAGTCTTATCGCACTCTAGCTATCCGCGACCGTGAGGTTTAGCCTTTAAATAAAACGGAAGACAGTACGGGAACGAGTTGAGTGTAGTTATCCGGAATGTGATAAAACCTGTCCTGATACTTGTGAGGTAATTCAAGTCTGCTGAGCGCGGACAAGTTTTGTGACAGATAACACAGTGGTTAAATAATTGTGTAAGACACTGGTCAGAACAGTTGATGCATTTAAATGGTCATTTTGAATCAGTTCCTTAATCAGTACGATAGCTGCTAAAGTCCAAGTAATTAAATTTTATTCATCATCTTGGGGTTGAAGCTCGGTTCTTCCGCGTTTGCTTTAATAATACGTATGTTTTTGGATAGGGTCCGCCTTTAGCAAAACAAAATTTTTGTTTTTTAACCTAGACATGTTTCACTGTAGTCGCAGGATCTTCAGTGGGCTTTTATTTTTCATCTGTTAAAGATAAAGAGTGTTCTTTGCTGTTTGTACACATGTAGCTATTAGTTTCTAAATCGTGATTACAGAAATTTAAAAAAGAACACATAAATTATGAATTCATACAATTTTTTAGCACATGGTGTGGTTTTTCTGATGTGTTGTGTTTCTATAGTGACACACACACACACACACACACACACACACACACACACACACACACACACACACACATCCTAAAACCCAATGTCTCTCTCTCTCTCTCTCTCTCTCTCTCTCTCCCCCCCTTTTCACAAACACACACACAAAAAAATCACAGACACCTCTGAAAGATTCAGAACAGCCGTCAGGAACACCTTCAACTGTTCCAGTGTCAGCCATCTTGTTTTTACTACTCCTCCAACTTTTCCACTGCCCGCCATGTTTGTTTTTACAGCTGGTAAACAGTGAAACAGCGACAGTGGCAGTTACAGTGCCAACTCAATATATAGTGTTGGACAATGATGAAGATGAACAAAAAGAAAATGTAAGTGAAACATTATCCAAACAGACACACACATATAATTAAATAACTTCAGCCATAGAAATAACAAGTTTTCAAATCGCAGTTTTGGCTTAAACAATTTATCTACTTTAAGGTATAAGTGGCTGCAGATGACAAACAGTGGAACAAAACGGTCACTGTAGAAACACAACACATCAGAAAAACCGCACCATGTGCTAAAAAATTGTATGAATTCATAATTTATGTGTTCTTTTTTAAATTTCTGTAATTACGATTTAAAAACTAATAGCTACATGTGTACAAACAGCAAAGAACACTCTTTATCTTTAACAGATGAAAAATAAAAGCCCACTGAAGATACTACAACTGCAGTGAAACATGTTTTGGTTAAAAAACAAAATTGTGTTTTGCTAAAGGCGGAGCCTATCCAAAAACATACGTAAATTTTATTCATTTGTGGGACTGTGGACATCTGAACGGGTTCCTTTTAAACATTGTATTTCTTTCATGTGTTCCAGGTAGCTTAATTATTATCGTTGTAAATCCTAGAGTTTGTGCTGATGGCTGACGAGCGTTATGTGTGTTGTGGCTTACTGGTCGCTTGTTATCAGTACGTGTAATTACTCCGTCTCCTGATGCCAGCAGCTGCGCAGGCTGGTTCTGGGCGTGACGCCTGAACCTGTTATTGAGGTAATACTTGAAACAATGTGCAGCCTTACTGATGTGTGAAATTTATTTCTGAAAGTGGCTACGAAAGTAATTCAATTAATAGAATGCTGTATAAGCTTCTAACTGCTGTTTGACTTTGTTAGCGTCTTTTGTTGGTTGGGGGAGTTGATTTGGGGCAGGAGACCAAACTGCGAGGTCGTCGGTCTCGTCGGATTTGGGAAGGATGGGGAAGGAAGTCGGTCGTGCACTTTCAAGGGAACCATCCCGGCATTTACCTGAAGTGATTCAGGGAAATCACGGAAAGCCTCAATCAGGATGGTCGGACGCGGGATTGAACCGTCGTCCTCCCGAATGCGATTCCAGTGTGCTAACCACTGCGCCACCTCGCTCGGTTTAGTGTCTTGCAGTTGTACGTTGTTCACTGGCAAATTTTGACACTGTGTGATCTCTTTGACTTGTAGCCGCAGTACTTTTCCGGAGTTTAATTGAGCGTTTCAAGATTGAGTAAGAAGTGATTTGAGTTTCCTTCTCTATTGCTTCCTTGTTTAAGTCTGTTGCAGACATGGCCCTGTTTACCCTCTGGAAAATTCTATCTGTAATAAATGTGTTTTAAATCATTATGTGTTTATTAGCTAATCCAACCGCTCACCATTCGACCACCTATTTCCTGCGCATCATTACAACTCTCTAAAGTGATGAACAGTTACTACTTTGAATAGATCATTATTTGTAAGTACTCACTGAGCTTAATAAAGTTCCTTTATGCACCTTGCCATGCCCCCTTTCCCGCGCTTGTAAAATATAAAAATGCTGTGGATTATTTTGCTATTCGCTAGCCCCCACAGCCACTGCCCACTCACAGTCCTTTCTTCTAGTGTAAATGAACGGTTCCATTCTTGCCTTAAAGTTATATCTTTGCTGCGAAACTGCGTCGCAAAGTAAGTTTCAGCGGAAGTATCAGTGCACCAAGAAGCTTCGAGACGCAAAACCCAACCTGTACTGTTAGCCAGAGGCCTCACCATGTACCCTTATCCTGTAAAATGTGTCGCAAAGTCAGCCATATTGGCTCTGAATGCACACGTGTTTTGTGCGCAGATCCAGCAGACATATTTCGTGAGATCAACTACATACAGAATCAAGATTACCTTCTTCATCATCTTTCGCATCCTTAATTAGTATTCGTAATTAAATTGACTCGAAAAAATTATCATCAGTGTGAAATTAGGAGGGAGAGCTGTGGACACCAACCCAGTACCATGCTGCAAACATGCCATGTAATTCTTCCTCAATTTCATTTAGGATAGCAACGCTACGTTTAGCATATTTCAAGGTATCGTTTCCCTCAGGGATGCTAATCTCTCAGCACCACAATAGTTTTACAGAGAAGTTGAGCACCACCTGACAAGTTGAAGCTGGTTTATTGATAATATTTGATGGTGTACGTTAGAAAGACGAGCACACCCCTAGCACATATCAACCGGTTAGTCATAATATTTGACGAGCGTACCCCTAGCACATAACAAGTCATTAAAATCCCATACGAAGAAACAAAATTAGCAGAGAGAAGACGGGCACTACAACAGTTAATATAAGTGCACGATGTGGGTGTAGCTTATTGGCCACAATTCTTTCCGTATTGACGACATCGCTAGACAAAGGAAAAACAAATTGAAATGAAGCATTAAAACAGGACCAGATATCTATACTAATTCCTTACGGTCTCTGATGACCTTATAATATTACAAGAGGCAGACGAAAGGAGGAGTACATTGGCTGGGTCTGTCTACTCACAGAATGCCTAAGATTATGGATTTTAAAGGAAAAGACCCAGCACGTTCCATAATAGTTCTAATCGTCATGTTTTTGAGCAAATTTCCCATTTTAACTTATTAAACTGTGAATGAAGTTAATCAGCTTGAACACGACTTACAGAGTGAATAAAATAAATGATACGTGGTACAATATACAGAACGCTAGGCACCTAAGTAAAAATATAAAAATTAAAAATTTCAGTTTTAAAAAGTAGAGTCTACGTCTGGTTTGACACGTCTCTTAGAGCTGTCGACGTTACGAAAGGAAGACAAAACGTATATACAGGACACTGAATAATCTTTAGTCGTAGTGGCAAATTAGTATTTCGTGATTAATATATGTATGTACCATGACCAATAACATTGTTTAAGATTATTAATCCAATAATAATTTATTAGCTATGTTTTTCAAATCGCTAGTGATCACTATCAGGCATCAACAGACACAAATCACAAACATTATTTATGCTACTGATACTATTGAACAGTTATCGCCAATTACTTGAGCCGCCATGGTTTTCGTTAGATGCAGAGAATATGGACATACAAGTAGGAGGAATACACTACCAACTGAAGAATTAGCGATAGTATATTTGATAGCATTAATATTATTCGAGTAATTTCTATGCCCTGATGCCTAATGATGAATACTATTGGCTTGAAACGCGCCGATAATAGATTTAAGTCATACGATTAACAATCTTAAGCATAGATATATCCATTACAGGACAATGAAATGAAATTTATGAGATGCACGAAAGGTTGCAGTGTGAATTGGGAATTTATTCAGTAAGCTGTTACTGAAACAAAAGAGTAAAATGGCTAGGACTTACCGACTGCATTAGGGAATGAGGAGAAACAAAAAGTATTGAATTACAAACAATAAGGAAGGGGAGATCTTGGAAGACTACAGAGAAACTTCCTAGACTGAAATTGGTACAGGAAAGGATACTACTACACATGGTGAAGAATGATAAGAAGAAGAAGAAGAAGAAGAAGACGGTGAAGACGTAACAGGCAAGTGGCTAATCTCTGCATACAAAGCCACCACAAATTAGAGGTAGTGGAACACTCAAATTTTTAGGGAATCTCATATGAAGGAGGTGTTCATTGATGGCATAATATTTTCAGAAATAACTGCAACGGTCGCCCTTTATGAGCATTCGATTCAAGACGCCTGATGGTGCTTCATCAGATGGCACACACTTTTAATGACAGTTTGTAGCATTTTGAAGGGTCGCTGTGTAGCTGTGGAAAAAAAAGAAAGAAAGCGAAAAGATTACGCACTGAATGTGGTGAGGTATCGGGAATTATGTACATCATAAGAACGACTTGAAGGCACTAGTTACAATTATTAGGGTCCATCGTTTTAATCTTGCTACACATATTGCTATGAGACAGAGATTTTCTTTCATCAACACTCGCATATTCGAAAGTTGCACATTCATGGCACACACACGAATATAATATTCGAAAAGTAAGGAACAGTCACTCGCGAAATGGAAACAACAGCGAAAATCCGATGAAGTTTTGCACAGGAGTGTTGGGCAGAGTCCCTAGTATGCCCGTCGATCAAGTTACGTCGTTCTTTTCAGTTCTGAGCACACAGGGAGCACATACGGATACCTACAACTATAGTGTCTCCCGCCAAGAGCGAGGGCCTTGTGAGAAATGTCGCCTGAAGTTATACAGCCAACATTACATAACTGTCGTGCGTTTTCTTCTTCAAGACAATTCTCAGCCTTATTCTGCAGGGGCAATGAAGATGCTCCTGCATCGTTATCAATTGGAAAATGTTTGATTACCCACAATACAGCCCGTACTTACCTCCTACTGAGTTTCATCTCTGCTCACATGAACCGCTGGCTATGAAGACAACATTTTGGCACAGACAATGAGCTGTAAGCCAGTGTAGAAAATTGGCGGAAAGCACTGGCGGCTTCCTTCTATAACGAGGGCATTGGAAAGTTGGTACAACGATACGACAAACGTCTAAAAGTCGGATCGGCGACTATGGAGGTAAGTAGCTGCAAGTTGTAGTAGCTGCTAACTGTTGCAAATAAAACAGTTTTGATTTTCACTGTGGTTTCCATTTCTCGACCTGTCGTTCCCTACCTTCCCAATAGCCCTGGTATATATATATATATATATATATATATATATATATATATATATATATATATATATATATACACTCCTGGAAATTGAAATAAGAACACCGTGAATTCATTGTCCCAGGAAGGGGAAACTTTATTGACACATTGCTGGGGTCAGATACATCACATGATCACACTGACAGAACCACAGTCACATAGACAGAGGCAACAGAGCATGCACAATGTCGGCACTAGTACAGTGTATATCCACCTTTCGCAGCAATGCAGGCTGCTATTCTCCCATGGAGACGATCGTAGAGATGCTGGATGTAGTCCTGTGGAACGGCTTGCCATGCCATTTCCACCTGGCGCCACAGTTGGACCAGCGTTCGTGCTGGACGTGCAGAACGCGTGAGACGACGCTTCATCCAGTCCCAAACATGCTCAATGGGGGACAGATCCGGAGATCTTGCTGGCCAGGGTAGTTGACTTACACCTTCTAGAGCACGTTGGGTGGCACGGGATACATGCGGACGTGCATTGTCCTGTTGGAACAGCAAGTTCCCTTGCCGGTCTAGGAATGGTAGAACGATGGGTTCGATGACGGTTTGGATGTACCGTGCACTATTCAGTGTCCCCTCGACGATCACCAGTGGTGTACGGCCAGTGTAGGAGATCGCTCCCCACACCATGATGCCGGGTGTTGGCCCTGTGTGCCTCGGTCGTATGCAGTCCTGATTGTGGCGCTCACCTGCACGGCGCCAAACACGCATACGACCATCATTGGCACCAAGGCAGAAGCGACTCTCATCGCTGAAGACGACACGTCTCCATTCGTCCCTCCATTCTCGCCTGTCGCGACACCACTGGAGGCGGGCTGCACGATGTTGGGGCGTGAGCGGAAGACGGCCTAACGGTGTGCGGGACCGTAGCCCAGCTTCATGGAGACGGTTGCGAATGGTCCTCGCCGATACCCCAGGAGCAACAGAGTCCCTAATTTGCTGGGAAGTGGCGGTGCGGTCCCCTACGGCACTGCGTAGGATCCTACGGTCTTGGCGTGCATCCGTGCGTCGCTGCGGTCCGGTCCCAGGTCGACGTGCACGTGCACCTTCCGCCGACCACTGGCGACAACATCGATGTACTGTGGAGACCTCACGCCCCACGTGTTGAGCAATTCGCCGGTACGTCCACCCGGCCTCCCGCATGCCCACTATACGCCCTCGCTCAAAGTCCGTCATCTGCACATACGGTTCACGTCCACGCTGTCGCGGCATGCTACCAGTGTTAAAGACTGCGATGGAGCTCCGTATGCCACGGCAAACTGGCTGACACTGACGGCGGCGGTGCACAAATGCTGCGCAGCTAGCGCCATTCGACGGCCAACACCGCGGTTCCTGGTGTGTCCGCTGTGCCGTGCGTGTGATCATTGCTTGTACAGCCCTCTCGCAGTGTCCGGAGCAAGTATGGTGTGTCAATGTGTTCTTTTTTCCATTTCCAGGAGTATATATATATATATATATATATATATATATATATATATATATATATATATATATTTTAGGGATCAGTTTTCACAACCCTTCAAGACACTAATCATCTGCTTTAAAACTAAGCCTCATCAATGAACAGCGCATTTGCCCTAGAGTGAGGGCTGACGCACTGTTGAAGGAACCATTCGTAGAAGCTTACCCGTGCTGGAAAATCAGCTGCCGACAGCACCTGCACACGTTGTACTTGCAGCAGGTTCTCATGAAGCACTCCAAATCCATGTAGTCAACAATACTTGTGACATCTAATTGTCTCGTGCTCACTCTAGAGTTGTTATAAACTGCACGAAGAAGTTCCTCTTCCAGCTGAGGTATCCTAGCCCTTCTAGGCCTCCCCCAGTCGCGAGTACTAAGCTTAAATGTGCCAAGCATCTGACTGAAACTTACTCGACATTACAACGTAACATTTCATGTAAGAAAACCTTTATGTGATGCTGGTACGATCTGTTCTTGTGTGTTTTCCGCTCTTAACTTGATTATGAAAAGAAACAGAAAATGAGTTCTATCATGGAAATAAAGCTTTTCCAGACCCATGTACGTAGAACACTTTTTATTCTTTTATGTATAAAGAATGTTTCCTAAAAGTTAACCCATATCATTTTCTCCACACCGTGAATAATCATTATTACAAAATTAGCAGGCCATACTTATAAAATCTATAAAACTACAGTTCAAAATGGTATTTCTTCTACAATTCTTGATACTGAATTTTCACTACTGGCCATTAAAACTGCTACACCAAGAAGAAATGCAGATGATAAACGGATATTCATTGAACAAATATATTATACTAGAACTGGCATGTGATTACATTTTCACGCAATTTGGGTGCACAGATCCTGAGAAATCAGTACCCAGAACAACCATCTCTGGCCGTAATAACGGCCTTGACACTCCTGGACATTGAGTCAAACAGAGCTTGGATGGCGTGTACAGGTGCAGATGCCCATGCAATTTCAACACGATAGCACAGTTCATCAAGAGTAGTGACTGGCGTACTGTGACGATCCAATTTCTCGGCCACCATTGACCATACGTTTTCAATTCTGGAGAATGTGCTGGCCAGGGCAGGAGTCGAACATTTTCTGTATCCAGAAAGGCCCGTGCAGGACCTGCAACATGCGGTCGTGCATTATCCTGCTGAAATGTAGGGTTTCGCAGGGATCGAATGAAGGGTAGAGCCACGGGTCGTAACACATCTGAAATGTAACATCCACTGTTCAAAGTGCAGTCAATGCGAACAAGAGGTGACCGAGACGTGTAACCAATGACACCCCATACCATCACGCCGGTGGATACCCCAGTATGGCGATGACGAATACGCGCTTCCAATATGCGTTCACCGCGATGTCGCCAAACACGGATGCGACCAGCATGATGTTGTAAACAGAATCTGGATTCATCCGAAAAAATGACGTTTTGTCATTCGTGCAGCCTGGTTCGTCGTTGAGAACACTATCGCAGGTGCTCCTGTCTGTGATGCAGCGTCAAGGGTAACCGCAGCCATGGTCTCCGAGCTGATAGTCCATGCTGCTACAAACGTCGTCGAACTGTTCGTGCAGATGGTTGTCGTCTTGGAAACGTCCCCATCTGTTGACTCAGGGATCGAGACGTGGCTGCACGATCCGTTGCAGCCATGCAGATAAGATGCCTGTCATCTCGACTGCTAGTGATACGAGGCCGTTGGGATCCAGCACGGCGTTCCGTATTACCCTCCTGAACCCACCGATTCCATATTCTACTAACAGTCATTGGATCTCGACCAACGCGAGCAGCAATGTCGCGATACGATAAACCGCAATCGCGATAGGCTAGAATCCGGCGTTTATCAAAGTCGGAAACGTGATGGTACGCATTACTGCTCCTTACACGAGGCATCACAACAACGTTTCACCAGGCAACGCCGGTCAACTGCTGTTTGTGTATGACAAATCGGTTGGAAACTTTCCTCATGTCAGCACGTTGTAGGTGTCGCCACCGGCGCCAACCTTGTGTGAATGCTCTGAAAAGCTTATCATTTGCATATCACAGCATCTTCTTGCTGTCGGTTAAATTTCGCGTCTGTAGCACGTCATCTTCATGGTGTAGCAATTTTAATGGCCAGTAGTGTAACAAGTGTCTATAATGATCAGTAATGCAGCGTGGCATCTTGTGTGCTTACTGCACAAGGCCACGGGGGGCACTGCTGCGCCCTTGGTTCTACAGCAGCAGACCCCGCGTCAGCGGACCGACGCCCCACTGCTGCGGCCCGCGGCGGCCACGCTCTCACACGTGTCGTCTCCCACGTCCTCCACACGTCCGCAGAGGGTCGCAGCTGCGCCGCGGCCGCCGGCTGGAGGCGCTGCGGCCTGGAGTGGCGCGTGTCCCGCTTCCGGCTTCCGACGTCACTTCCTGCGCCCTGCCCGGCTAACGGAAGCCGCCGTGGCCAGATAAAGCCTTTCCCGTTCACACCCGACGCTAGGGACGTCCGGCTGGCACCAATTGCTGAGAGTGTCGTACTGCAGGTCGTCCTGGCGCACCGTATAAGACGCCAGTGCGACCAATTCTAGGGTACTGTTCCAGCGACTGAACTGATTATGAAGTATGCATGACAGTAGTCATCAGAAGTCAGATGCGCGGCTAGGCTAGTAATAGCCTACTCGATGTACGGGGAGAGCAGAGACTGTGACAACCGACAGGTAGGCCGTGTGTAGTCACGTTGCAACTGTCTCAAGCGCCTTTTACACGATCGACTTTGTTGTCGCACTGGCTACTCGAGACAAGCGCGTCTACTGCAGCGCCTCTGGCGTTTCATTCCCGTACTGACTCTCGTCTGTTTTGAGTGGTCATTTTCGTTTACACGTCAGCGCCAAAATTCCAAGTGTTGTGATAGCTGTCTGCTGGGCAGTTTGGCGTTTGAGTGTTGAGAGGAATGTTATGAGGGGCTACTCTTTTTACAGAAAAATCGAAATATAATAACAAAATGTAGGAACAAACAATGACAATTTATGCATATGTATGCACATAATGTAAAGCACCCGCCATGGTAGCCGAGAGCGCTAATGCGCTGCTTCCTGGACTCGGGTAGGCGCGCCGGCCCCGGATCGAATCCGCCCAGCGGATTAACTACGAGGGCTGGTGCGCCGGCCAGTCTGGATGTGGTTCTTAGGCGGTTTTCCACATGCCGCTAGGTGAATACCGGGCTGGTCGCCACGTTCCGCCTCAGTTAGACGCGTCGCAGACATTTGAAACACGTCCGCACTATTTCACGATTTACTCTAGATGCAGACACTGATTCCATCCCTGAGGGTACAGGGAGGCGGCAGGAAGGGCATCCGGCCATCCCTAACACTAACATTGCCAAATTCGTTGTAACCACGCCGACCCTGCAATCGCTGCGGGACTATGGCGTAAGCAAAAGAAGAAGAAGAAGAAGAAGAAGGACTGCACATAATGTAAAGCACCATTCACGCATTACGAAGTTTCACGATTCTTTTTTAATCATTTTATTGCTCCATTTCGCATCCATCGTCCTGTAATTGCCTTCCGATTCCAGTGGGCACAGGTTTCGCCACCCAACGGTCATCAGTGATGAAACTTCTTAGTGTGTGAGTGATGCTTTACACTATGTGCATACATCATACTGTTTTCGCTGCTGCAAGATCACAAGCAGTCTGCAATGGATCATAATGGTGCGGATTTTTCATCGGCGCCACCACTCCAAGGAAATTTCGTCAGTTGGGGAAACAAAAGACGAAAGTTAATCTAAAACGTGAACTAGCCTGCTAAAGATGAATCGTTGGTTCGAAACCGGTAACGGCGCTGTTTAAATTTATTTAGTCGTATGGCTAGGGCCCCCCGTCGGGCAGACAGTTCGCCGGGTGCCGGTCTTTCAATTTGACGCCACTTCGGCGACCTGCAGTCGAGGAGGATGATAGGATGATGATGAGGACAGCACAACACCCAGTTCCTGGGCGGAGAAAATTGCTGTTTAAATAAATAAACACATTGTAAAAAATGGCTGGTTGCTGTTACCTTCTATGTAAGAGCCAACCTATATTTTGTACACAGCCAAGGGCCCAGAATGTCAGTTTTTGACAACATAGCATGGAAGAAACACTGACAGCAATGGATAAAAGTAGTGTTTTTGGTGTGGTACATGATCTAGGTATTTGAAAAGGGCATGGACGTCGAAAAAAAAATTTTAACGAGGTCTCATTATCATCATTTTGAGTGTACTATCCCGTCGTCTTATAAAAGATGCTGGTGATGGTGGGACTGATAGGTGTGGATGGGTTTTCAATAGACCTCGTCCCCAAGTTCGCAGTTGGGAGTTTTGTACGCTTCTAAGTCGAGGAATGGAATTAGCTCATTGCTTTCTTGTTATAACGTGAACCAGACGTTTTATTTTTTTATTTTTTATTTACACGTCAAGTTCCTTAGGACCAAATTGAGGAGCAACCCTCCAAGGTCATGGAACGTGTCAGTACATGAAATTACAGCATAAAAGTAATAACAGATAAAAATAAATGTTCATGGACATGAAAAACGTCAATCCATGAGTTTAAGTAAACGCTGTCAGCAATACAATAAGAATCAGCTTAATTTTTCAAGGACTCCTCGACAGAATAGAAGGAGTGACCCATGAGGAAACTCTTCAATTTCCATTTGAAAGCGCGCGGATTACTGCTAAGATTTTTGAATTCGAGTGGCAGCTTATTGAAAATGGATGCAGCAGTATACTGCACACCTTTTTGCACAAGCGTTAAGGAAGTCCGATCCAAATGCAAGTTTGATTTCTGCCGAGTATTAGCCGAGTGAAAGCTGCTTATTCTTGGGAATAAACTAATATTGGTAACAAGAAACGACAATAAGGAATATACATACTGAGAGGCCAATGTCGAAATCCCAGACTCGTGAACAGAGATCGACAAGAGGTTCGTGAACTCACACCACTTTTTGCCCGAACGGCCAAAAATATCCTTGTAGAATGGGAAGAGTTACCCCAAAATATAATACCATACGACATAAGCGAATGAAACTAAGCAAAGTAAACTAATTTTCGTGTCGAAGTATCACTCACTTCTAATACCGTTCGAATACTAAAAATGGGAGTATTAAGTCTTTGAACAAGATCCCGAACGTGGGCTTTCCACGCCAGCTTACTATCTATCTGAACACGTAGAAATTTGAACTGTCCAGTTTCACTAATCATATGCCTGTTCTGTGAAATTAAAACGCCAGGTTTTGTTGAATTGTGTGTTAGAAACTGTAAAAACTGAGTCTTACTGTGATTTAAGGTTAGTTTATTTTCTACAAGCCATGAACTGAGGTCATGTACTGCACCATTTGAAACCGAGCCAATGTTGCACACAACGTCCTTTACTACCGAGCTAGTGTCATCAGCAAACAGAAACATTTTAGAGTTCCTCTTAATACTAGAGGACATATCATTTATATAAATAAGGAACAGGAGGAGCCCCAACATTGATCCCTGGGGCACCCCCCACTTAACAGTACCCCACTCAGATCCCACATCACAGCCGTTATCAACATTGTGAATAATGACCTTTTGCTGCCTTTTGCTAAAGTAGGAGGTGAACCAATTGTGAGTTACTCTCCGCTTACGTAATGGTCCAACTTCTAGAGCAATATTTTCTTATGTATTCTGTTAATATGCTGATGGAACTTACGTATCTTTGGTTTTTCATAGGAGCAGTATAAAATAAGAATTGAAAGAATTTGAACTTTATTTGCTGAAAACGAATTCCTGGCTGCGTTAGGTGTAGATCTACTACTCAATAGCGGCATATGTAAATCTGTGCCGGACCGGGAATAGAACCTGGATTTCCCGCTTCTGGCGAATGATCGGCTTAGCGACTATAGCTCCCAGTGCACGCTCCGTATACCGAGCCAAACTTCCATGTAGATCTCTGGTCTGGTACAGATTTTCATGTACCTCTATTAGGTAGTAGATCTGTGGTAATATCCAGAGATCACGCTACCACAAAAAACTCGGCAACGCGAATCGGTACCACAGGCGTTAGCGAGATATCGCTGCAATCAGCAAAGACGTATGGGAGGCGCTCCTGAATAGCACGCCTTCCATCTCAGCACAGCGGCAGCCTCGCATCTACTACTGCAACAGAACACTTTATTTACTTCTGCATCAAATGAAGCTTTCAGGGTCAATGACAGATGTAAATTATCAAGCAATCCTGTGGCAAAGGAGTGTGTCAAAGTCAAGTAAGTCTTTCATTCAGTTATGTAATAATAAAGTGAACTAATATTTCACGTGCCCTAGTTTGATGAGCTTTCTCCTAGAGCAATCAAAGAATGGACATTTACGGCTGGAACAAAGTAGTTTCGCCTGCAAACGGTTTTTTTTTTTTTTTAAGTTACCGCTACCAGTCACAAACTTTGTCTACTGTTGTATTACTTATTTACTTAGCGACATGTTTCGAGGGTTAAATTTCATCTTCAGGCTAACTGGCATTACAAAAACAACTTTACAATAAGGTCATACTGATATTACACAGTCTTTTCGTAAATGCTGGATGACCACAGCGTTGCTGGATGACCACAGCATTTACGAAAAGACTATGTAATATCAGTATGACCTTATTGTAAAGTTTTTTTTGTAATGCCATTTAGCCTAAAGATGAGGTATAACTCTCGAAACATGTCGCTAAATAAATAAGTAATACAATAGTTGACAAAGTTTGTCACTGGTAGCAATAATTTAAAAAAAAACCTTTACATATTTCTTGAGACAGTCACGGTCGAAAAATAGTCAAAATGGCTTCAAATTCTAGTTTCGCCTGCTCACAACAAGATCTATACTTAAAACAGCCGATGTCAATGAATTTTAAATTTGAAATATTTCGTACAGCTGCTGATCGTCAACAGTGTCTTTTCTTTGAGACATGCGTGTAAGAACTGAAAGAGCTGCATAAGATCTGCGAGTCAGCGGATACGACAGTAAAACAACGAGAACAGCTGCTTCAGTAGGACGCCACATGCAGAGAATGAATTAAAAGAAGAGCGGCCGGTGGTGCGCTTACCTTACGTCAATGGGCGCAGGATCCAGGATTGGCAGGGTCCACTAAGGACGCAGTAAAAGCTGTCAGAGGTGCAGGCATATACAGTGAGAGCGCAGTGAGGAAACCAGAACGTCTGATAGCACCCCCGCAGAGCACAACATGAGTTCCACGTTCGGATAGGTCGGTACTACAGAACGTCCCCATTTGAGCCGTTCCACTGATCTTGGAAACAAACCGTCGGTTTTGCCACAATTCTTAATGACCCAAGTGTTCGGTATGACTTTGCCTGGAGAGAAAGATGGTCGAGAGTACCTGATTTTACAGCGGCTTTTCTACGTCAAAGGATAATGTCTTTTTCAGTTTCAAATTCGTAACTATGTTCTGTATACAACTGTGTAATCCTTTATTATATATTCATGTCATATCTTTTCTGTCCCCATTGTCTAGTAGAGGCATGCATGTGTGGTTTGTCTGTAGCTGGCACATCAGGTTTCCTTACTTGCAGTTAGCCAACCTTTGTGTAGAGTTTTGAATACGGCTCTGTTGGGTCAGAGAGGCAATGGTGGCCACTGGTCAGCATCCATTGTGAGGCTGGTACAGGCAGAAACTGCTTAAGCCCTCTGAGTCCTTCTGGGTTGCTGCGTAAACCCCGGCGACGGGGCAGGTTATCTTGAATCTTCCCTAGGACGGCGGTCAGTACGGATACTCTGAGTAGTACAGTGAAGCGCCAAAGAAACTGGCATAGGCAAGCTTATTCAAATACAGAGATGTGTAAACATTCAGAATACGGCACTGCTCTCGGCAACACCTATACAAGACAACAAGTGTTTGGTGCAGTTGTTAAATCGGTTACTGTTCCTACAATGGTAGTTTATCAAGATTTAAGTGGGTTTGAACGTGGTGCTATAGTCAGCGCACGAGCGATGGGACACAGCATTAAATGGCTCTAAGCACTATGGGACTTAACATTTGAGGTCATCAGTCCCCTAGACTTAGAACTATTTAAACCTAACTAAACTAACGATATCACCCACATTCATGACCGAGGAAGGATTCGAACCTGCGACCGTAGCAGCAGCGCGGTTCCAGACTGAAGCGCCTAGAACCGCTCGGCCACACAGCCGGCGACACAGCATCTCTGAGGTAGCGATGAAGTGGAGATTTTCTCGTACGACCATTCCACGCGTGTGCCGTGAATATCAGGAAGCCGATAAAACATCATATCTCCGACATCGCTGCGACCGGTAAAAGATTGTGCAAGAACGGAACCAAAGACGACTGAGGAGAACCGTTCAACGTGACAGAAGTGCAACCCCTCTGCAAATTGCTGCAGATTTCAGTCCTGGGCTATCAAGAAGTGTCTGCGTCCGAACCTTTCAACGAAACGTCGTCGATATGGGCTTTCGGAGCCGAAGGCCAACTCTTGTACCCTTGATGACTGCACGACACAAAGCTTTACGCCTCGCCGACACAAAGCTTCCGCGCGACTGCTACGGTCGCAGGTTCGAAACCTGCCTCGGGCATGGATGTGTGTGATGTCCTTAGGTTAGTTAGGTTTAAGTAGTTCTACGTTCTACGGGACTGATGACCACAGATGTTAAGTCCCATAGTGCTCAGAGCCATTTGAACCATTTGAACACAAAGCTTTACGCCTCGCCTGGGCCTGTCGACACCGACATTGAACTGTTGATGACTGGAAACATGTTGCGTAGTCGCAAGAGTCTGGTTTCAAATTGTAACGAGCGGACGGACGTGTACGGATGTGGAGACAACCCCATGAATCCATGGCTCCTGCATCTCGGCAGCAGACTGTTCAAGCTGGTGGAGGCTCTGCAATGGCGTGGCGCGTGTGCAGTTGGAGTGATACGGGACCCCTGATACGAGTAGAAACGACCCTGACGGGTGACACGCACACGAAAGACACCCCACACGTCTAGAATTGCTACAGAGTGGCTCCAGGAACACTCTCCTGAGTTTAAATACTTCCGCTGGCCACCAAACTCTCAACACACGAACGATATTGAGCACATCTGGGATGCCGTGCTGCTCAGAAGAGATCTCCACCCCCTCATACTCTTACGGTTTCATGGACAGTCCTGCAGGAAACTTCCTGGCAGATTAAAACTGTATGCCGGACCGAGACTCGAACTCGGGCAAGTGCTCTACCATCTGAGCTACCCAAGCACGACTCACACCCCATCCTCACAGCTTCGCTTCTGCCAGTATCTCGTCTCCTACCTTCCAAACTTTACAGAAGCTCTCCTGCGAACCTTGCAGAGCTAGCACTCCTGAAAGAAAGGATATTGTGGAGACATGGCTTAGCCACAGCCTGGGGGATGTTTCCAGAATGAGATTTTCACTCTGCAGCGGACTGTGCGCTGGTATGATACTTCATGGCAGATTACAACTGTGTGCTGGACCGAGACCGAAACACCAAATTTCAGCCATTGCCTCTGACCATGACAACGCAGTGGCTGGCGGCCATCACTCAACGCCCAAGAGCTGTCAGGGCTAACAGACAATCAACAATGCGTGAAATAGCCGCAGAAATCGATGTAGGAGGTTACGACGATCGTATCAGTCAAGAGAATGGAACGAAATTTGGCTTTGAACGGCTGTAGCAGCAGACGACCGACGCGAGTCCCTTTGTTAACAGCACGACATCGCTCCCAGCACCTATCCTGGACTCGTGACCATATCGGTCGGACCCTAGACGGCTGAAAAACCATGACCTGGTCAGATGAATCCCGATTTTGATTGGTAAGAACTGACGATGGGTTTCGATTGTGATGCAGACGTCACGAAGTCATGGGCCGAAACTGCCAGCAGGACTCTGTACAAGCTGGTGGTGGCAACAGTTGTTTGCGACTTGTTTGAATTGCATTCTGGGCAATTCGAGGGCATGGTTTGGAAGCCACATCGCGCGACGTGAACCCTACCGAAAATTTAAGGGACATAATCGATAGGTCAGTACGTGTATAAACTATTGCATAGGCAAAAAAAAAAAAAAGGTTCAAATGGCTCTGAGCACTATGGGACTTAACATCTATGGTCATCAGTCCCCTAGAACTTAGAACTGCTTAAACCTAACTAACCTAAGGACATCACACAACACCCAGTCATCACGAGGCAGAGAAAATCCCTGACGTGATTCACGTGGTTCTGAGCACTATGGGACTTAACATCTGTGGTCATCAGTCCCCTAGAACTTAGAACTACTTAAACCCAACTAACCTAAGGACATCACACACATCCATGCCCGAGGCAGGATTCGAACCTGCGACCGTAGCAGTCGCGCGGCTCCGGACTGAGCGCCTATAACCGCTAGACCACCGCGGCCGGCAAAATCTCTGACCCCGCCGGGAATCGAACCCGGGAACCCGGGCGCGGGAAGCGAGAACGCTACCGCATCGGCAACATTTTCGGACTTACGGACGGCTATACCAGCAGCGTGGATCAATATTTCTGCAGGGGCCTTCTAAAGACATGCTGAATCCATGCCATGTCGAGATGCTCAACTGTACCGGGCAGAAGGAGATCCGTCACGATATTAGCAGGTATTCCACGACTGCTGTCACCTCAGTGTAAGTTTTTGACATGGTCGCACAATATTTTTCCTGTTCATAGCTGAATGTTATCGGAATAAAAATTATTATTTCCTGAAACAGAGTTCAGAGCCACTTCTTTGGTCTCCCGTACAGATTTAAGTTTATCAACTAATGTACGAGGGCGTGCTGAAACTAGTTCCTCCGGATTTTTGTGCAAATAGTCTTAGAGCATTCTTACACAAAAACGGTTATTACATTCTACATTTTAATTCTTCACGTTTACATATTTATTTCTCAACATAGTCACCCTGGCAACGAACACATTTCTCCCAACAAGGGAGTAGTTTGTTAATACTGTTCAAAATGTTCAAATGTTTGTGAAATTTTATGGGACTTAACTGCTAAGGTCATCAGTCCCTAAGCTTACAAACTACTTAACCTACATTATCCTTAGGACGCACACACACACACACACACACACACACACACACACACACACACACCCATGCCCGAGGGAGGACTCGAACCTCCGCCAGGACCAGCCGCACAGGATACTGTCACTATAGAATGTTTGTCGTTGTTGGCGCAGCCACAACCTCACCTCTGCTTGCACCGCTTCATCACTTTCAATGTGACGTCCTCGATGGGGTTCTTTAAGTTTTGGAAACAAATGAAAATAGGATGGAGACAGGGATTGCCGAAGACAGTAAATCCAAGGCGTCGGATTGTTGCCGAGTGTCGCCGAGCTCGTGTGTGGTCTGATATTCTCATGTTGAAGGAGAGGATATTCCACATGTGGATAAGATCTTCGAATTCGAAACTGGACAGCAATACGCTGTTTCTCACGCACCGAAAAAGTTACATCACACGCCGCTGTGCCACACAGTGAAGTTTGGAGCCATTCAGCGTCAGAGGACTGTAAACACATAGACATGGAGAGCAAAGACGTAGAATGTTAATAACGATATTTTATGTGAAAAGCATAAAGAGTTTCTACATAAAACATTTGAAGGTATTAATTTTCAGCACGCCCACGTAATTGTTCTAAATTAATATTTCTTGTACATAGTGTGAAGGGCAATCAATTTAACATCAGAGTTTGTAAAATAGTCTACATTATGCTGAATGAAAGTCCAAATCCGCAGTAGCTGCTTATTGTGTTTTCAGTTTATGCCGACCGGTTTCATACCCTGGAGGTATTTCTTCAAGTCATATAAAACTAATAATTAATGTGTCACGACTTCCAAGGTGCAAGTGCACATGCCAATCCTCGGTGAAAACTTGGATGAACCGGCAGATGGGCATCCGATCCAAACCATGCACGATCAAAACACAGTCAGACTACAAGGCCGGACAGCACATGACAAGCCATGTTCGATAGGATGAAACCATTATCCAGAACCGCGGAAGTAACAAAAAATTAAAAAAACACACAAACCTTGGGAGTCGTCAACTTACTAAAATATACTGGTAGGCATCAAATGTTCAAATGTATGTGAAATCTTATGGGACTTAACTGCTAAGGACATCAGTCCGACCGGCCGGAGTGGCCGAGCGGTTCTAGGCGCTACAGTCTGGAACCGCGCGACCGCTACGGTCGCAGGTTCGAATCCTGCCTCGGACATTGATGTGTGTGATGTCCTTAGGTTAGTTCGGTTTAAGTAGTTCTAAGTTCTAGAGGACTGATGACCTCAGTAGTTAAGTCCCATAGTGCTCAGAGCCATTTGAACCATTTGACATCAGTCCGTAAGCTTACACACTACTTAACCTAAATTATCCTAAGGACAAACACACACACCCATGCCCGAGGGATGACTCGAACCTCCGCCGGGATCAGTCGCTCAGTCCATGACTGCAGCGCCTTAGACTTCTCGGCTAATCCCGCGCGTGGTAGCCATCAAATAGAACTGCAAGTTACAGGTCTACTCACTTACAGCTAAACCTTTAACGTGCGGTTCCGTTTGACGCCTGCCAGTACATTTTAGTATGTTGACGACTCCCAAGAACTGTGTGTCGTTTAATTCTTTGTTTCCCTCTGGTTTTGACGATGGTTTCGTCCTATCATGCGTGGACTGTCATGTGCTGTCCGGGCTCGTCTTTTGACCGTGTTTTGGAAATGTATTAGTGATCGCGCATGGTTCAGATCGGATGCCCATCTAACGGTTCATTCGAAGTTTTACCGAGGAGTGACACGGTTTTATGCCGACATGCACGATGGAAGTCTTGGCACATGAAGCATTAGTTTTATGTGACTTGAAGATACTCGTATACCTCCAGGATATGAAACCGGTCGTCATAAAGTGAAAACACAATAAACAGCTATTGCGGATTTGGACTTTCACTCAGTTTAATATAGACTATTTTACATCTCTGATTTTAAATTGTTTGATTGTCCTTCACATTATATACACGTTTTATAGCTGTGATTGTCCGATCTATAAAGGTTATTTGAATATTTCTTACTCGCATCGCCGACTGTCATTTCAGGAAGTGACTTTTTCTGCAGGTTCTTCACATTATTTGCATCAAATTTGTGACGTTGTCTCCGTGTTTGCCGGCTAAAGAAAATAAACAGTAAAATTTCAAGTTTTTGAGCAGTCAGTCGACCCTGAATTGCTTCGTACGATACAACCTGAACGTACTGATGCGTTAATTTGACTCGGCTTTCCCTGTCGGAGGTTCGAGTCGTCCTCCCTCGGGGATGGGTCTGTGTGTTGTCCTTAGCGTAAGTAAGTTTAAGTTAGATTAAGCAGTGCGTAAGCTTAGGAACCGATGACCTGAAGAGTTTGGTCCCATCAGACCCTACCACAAATTTCCAAAAATTTCCGTTAATTTCATATTCCATTGTTATTACCTGGTACAGACATTGTCACAGACAGCAATGTAGGTAATGGTATCAGTTGCATCTAATAATACAGTAAAAATCTAATATTACTTTCTGGCAAACAAAACGCAATACTCCAAAGTTCGTGCACCGCAATAGAAACTACGTACAGATAAATTGTTGTCACTCCGAAATGCACGGCTGTTTTGATTCGAAACAGCGTGAGTGGTCTTGTTCCGCCACAGTTTACACTGCAGTGGAGCAACAGGTGCTGCCACTGGCGCAAGAGTTCAGAAACAGCTGTTGTCCGATACACTCCGCTGCCCGCTGCTACTCGACCTTAACTGTGGTATGCTCGAGCGGAGCTGGGCAGGCTAAATAGAGACGTGGATACGTAAAACACGTCAGGTGCGCTTCCACGGCCAACGGCCTTGCCGCAGTGATAATACCGGTTCCCGTCAGTTCACCGAAGTTAAGCGCAGTCGAGCTGGGCACTTGGATGGGTACCCTCCGGTCTGCCGAGTGCTGTTGGCAAGAGGGGTGCACTCAGCCCTTGTGAGGCAAACTGAGGAGCTACTTGACTGAGAAGTAGAGGCTCGAGTCTCGGAAACTGAAATACGGCCCGGAGAGCGGTGTGCTGATCAGATGCTCCCGCATATCCGCATTAAGTGACGCCTGTGGTCTGAGGATGATACGGCGGCCGGTCGGTACCGTTGGGCCTTCATGACCTGTTCGGGAGGAGTTTAGTTTTTTAGTTGGGTTTCCATGACTGTTTTCACATAAACACATTACACCTCTTGCTATCATCCCCTAGCGGGAGAGTGGACAAGAAGATAAGGAAGGGGTGTCCGCAGGGCTCTGTCCTGAGGCCACTCTTTTGGGATATTAACATGGAGCCTCTCCTTGACACCTTGGAGAATAGTGCAGATATGCTAGTGCTGACAGCCTACGCTGACGACCTCCTCTTGTTGACTGGCGGCCGTAGCTGAGAGGAATTAGAAACTAAAATAGAAATAACTATGACCATATTATCACATTGGTGCCACAGGACCAAACAAAAAGTTGCACCATTTCATATTCTGCTATCAGTCATTGGATCTCGACCAACGCGAGCAGCAACGTCGCGATTTCATAAAGCGCAATCACATTAGGCTACAGTCCGACCTTTATCAAAGTCGGAAACGTGATGGTACGCATTTCTCCTCCTTACACGAGGCTTCACAACAACGTTTCACCAGGCAACGCCAGTCAATTGCAGTTTGTGTACGAGAAATCGGTTGGAAACTTTCCTCATGTCAGCACGTTGTAGGTGTCGCCACCGGCGCCAACCTTGTGTGAATGTTCTGAAAAGCTAATCATTTTCATATCACAGCATCTTCTTCCTGTCGGTTAAATGTCGCGTCTGTAGCACGTCATCTTGATGGTGTAGCAGTTTTAATCGCCAGTAGTAGTAAATGCTGCTTGATAATTATGACATTTTGTATGTTACCTCGACCCACAAATGTTTTGGTGGTGGGTTACTACGTATAATATAGGTTTTAGTGAATAAAGAGTTAAAAAAAAAACACACACACACAGAGACAGATTATACCGTGACTGATTGAGTCGCTGTCGCAGGGAGAGATCTGTATTGTTGGCTAGGCATCGGCGGAAGTAATTTGGCGGCTTTTCCCACGACGGATCGGAGAGTGCCCCAGTGGGAGAGGAGCGTCGGATTTCACTCGGGCGGGAGAGAGAGGGGTCGCAGACCGCGGCCGGGCAGTTTCTTTGCGATTGTGCGGCTTTCTCCGGTGTTACATGAGAACGGCGGGCCGGGAAAAGCGCTGGCCGGCCACTCACCCGCCCAGCAGTGCGGAAGGCCGGCCAGTGGCGGAGGCCCGCTCATCTGCTGCCTGCTTGCTGCCACCTGCTGCGTGCTGTGCGCCAAACACTGGCTACTTGCCGTCACCTGCGAGGACACGTGCGAACTCTCCTGCCTTCCTTGTAGCCTTGCGTTGTGAGTCCCAAGCAAGCGTCCGTCGCCGGATCCACGAACTACGGTTGCTGATAGTTTTATAAATATCGGAATCCGACACATCGATATTTCTGTATCCTTAATGAGACAAGATATACACTCCTGGAAATTGAAATAAGAACACCGTGAATTCATTGTCCCAGTAAGGGGAAACTTTATTGACACATTCCTGGGGTCAGATACATCACATGATCACACTGACAGAACCACAGGCACATAGACACAGGCAACAGAGCATGCACAATGTCGGCACTAGTACAGTGTATATCCACCTTTCGCAGCAATGCAGGCTGCTATTCTCCCATGGAGACGATCGTAGAGATGCTGGATGTAGTCCTGTGGAACGGCTTGCCATGCCATTTCCACCTGGCGCCTCAGTTGCACCAGCGTTCGTGCTGGACGTGCAGACCGCGTGAGACGACGCTTCATCCAGTCCCAAACATACTCAATGGGGGACAGATCCGGAGATCTTGCTGGCCAGGGTAGTTGACTTACACCTTCTAGAGCACGTTGGGTGGCACGGGATACATGCGGACGTGCATTGTCCTGTTGGAACAGCAAGTTCCCTTGCCGGTCTAGGAATGGTAGAACGATGGGTTCGATGACGGTTTGGATGTACCGTGCACTATTCAGTGTCCCCTCGACGATCACCAGTGGTGTACGGCCAGTGTAGGAGATCGCTCCCCACACCATGATGCCGGGTGTTGGCCTGTGTGCCTCGGTCGTATGCAGTCCTGATTGTGGCGCTCACCTGCACGGCGCCAAACACGCATACGACCATCATTGGCACCAA
Source organism: Schistocerca piceifrons (assembly GCF_021461385.2). NCBI lineage: Eukaryota > Metazoa > Arthropoda > Insecta > Orthoptera > Acrididae > Schistocerca > Schistocerca piceifrons. The sequence continues at coordinate 1,242,270,166 of NC_060138.1, forward strand.
AGCAGAAGCGACTCTCATCGCTGAAGACGACGCGTCTCCATTCGTCCCTCCATTCACGCCTGTCGCGACACCACTGGAGGCGGGCTGCACGATGTTGGGGCGTGAGCGGAAGACGGCCTAACGGTGTGCGGGACCGTAGCCCAGCTTCATGGAGACGGTTGCGAATGGTCCTCGCCGATACCCCAGGAGCAACAGTGTCCCTAATTCGCTGGGATGTGGCGGTGCGGTCCCCTACGGCACTGCGTAGGATCCTACGGTCTTGGCGTGCATCCGTGCGTCGCTGTGGTCCGGTCCCAGGTCGACGGGCACGTGCACCTTCCGCCGACAACTGGCGACAACAGCGATGTACTGTGGAGACCTCACGCCCCACGTGTTGAGCAATTCGGCGGTACGTCCACCCGGCCTCCCGCATGCCCACTATACGCCTTCGCTCAAAGTCCGTCAACTGCACATACGGTTCACGTCCATGCTGTCGCGGAATGCTACCAGTGTTAAAGACTGCGATGGAGCTCCGTATGCCACGGCAAACTGGCTGACACTGACGGCGGCGGTGCACAAATGCTGCGCAGCTAGCGCCATTCGACGGCCAACACCGCGGTTCCTGGTGTGTCCGCTGTGCCGTGCGTGTGATCATTGCTTGTACAGCCCTCTCGCAGTGTCCGGAGCAAGTATGGTGGGTCTGACACACCGGTGTCAATGTGTTCTTTTTTCCATTTCCAGGAGTGTATCTAAAGTGCTATCAATATATCGATGAGAAAGGTATCGACGTACCGTTCAAAAGAAAAAAAGAAAAAAATAATCGGCTGCTCATTGCAAATATTCTGCCAGTTTTAGAGTTGTACACTACTGGCCATTAAAATTGCTACACCACGAAGATGACGTGCTACAGACGCGACAGGAAGAAGATGCTGTGATATGCAAATGATTACCTTTTCGGAGCATTCACACAATGTTGGCTCCGGTGGCGACACCTACAACCTGCTGACATGAGGAAAGTTTCCAACTGATTTCTCATACACAATCAGCAGTTGACCGGCGTTGCCTGGTGAAACGTTGTTGTGATGCCTAGTGTAAGGAGGAGAAATGCGTACCATCACGTTTCCGACTTTGATAAAGGTCGGACTGTAGCCTAATGTGACTGCGGTTTATCAAATCGCGACATTACTGCTCGCGTTGGTAGAGATCCAGTGACTGTTAGCAGAATATGAAATCGGTGGGTTCAGGAGGGTGATACGGAAGGCCGTGCTTAATCCCAGCGGCCTAGTATCACTAGCAGTCGAGATGACACACATCTTATCCGCGTGGTTGTAACGAATCGTGCAGCCACGTCTCGATTCCTGAGTCAACAGATGGGGACGTTTGCAAGACAACAACCATCTGCACGAACAGTTCGACGACGTTTGCAGCAGCATGGACTATCAGCTCGGAGATCACGGCTGCGGTTCCCCTTGACGCTGCATCACAGACAGGAGCGCGTGCGATGGTGTACTCAACGACGAACCTGGGTGCACGAATGGCAAAACGTCATTTTTTCGGATGAATCCAGGTTCTGTTTACAGCATCATGATGGTCGCATCCGTGTTTGGCGATATCGCGGTGAACGCACATTGGAAGCGTGTATTCGTCTCCGGCATACTGTCGTATCACCCGGCGTGATGGTATGGGGTGCCATTGGTTACACGTCTCGGTCAGCTCTTGTTCGCATTTACGGCACTTTGAACAGTGGACGTTACATTTCAGATATGTTACGACCCGTGGCTCTACCCTTCATTCGATCCCTGCGAAACCCTACATTTCAGCAGGATAATGGACGACCGCTTGTTGCAGGTCCTGTACGGGCCTTTCTGGATACAGAAAATGTTCGACTGCTGCCCTGGCCAGCACATTCTCCAGATCTCTCACCGATTGAAAACGTCTGGTCAATGGTGGCCGAGCAACTGGCTCTTCACAATACGCCATTCATTACTCTTGATGAACTGTGGTATCGTGTTGAAGCTGCATGGGCAGCTGTACCTGTACACGCCGTCCAAGCTCTGTTTGACTCAATGCCCAGGCGTATCAAGGCCGTTATTACGGCCAGAAGTGGTTGTTCTGGGTACTGATTTCTCAGGATATATGCACCCAAATTGCGTGAAAATGTAATCACATGTCAGTTCTAGTATAATATATTTCTCCAATGAATACCCGTTTATCATCTGCATTTATTCTTCGTGTAGCAATTTTAATGGCCAGCAGCGTATTAGTGATCAATTGTCCAAATCCGCTCCTTTTTATGGCTACACCATCTAATATAAATTAACAGGACATGACTGACATCGTCTACATACCGGACTCTAGAAGACACTACTTTTCAAAGACGACCTATAGTGGTGTGTAACCTCAGGGAAATGAAAAGTTACGTGATCACAGCTGTTTGGCTTTATAGCCCTAATAAGCCGAAGCAATTAGTTCCGTATGTACTGCAGCCGTTGCTTCGGAGTGATGGTTCTCGTACACATCTGCGACCATGGAAGAACTACAGCCACAAAATATAAAAGAAAACCCTTATTCAAACACTAGGACGGCATAAAATGGTCCTTTAAATGGCATCCGTCCATCCTTGAGGGATGATGGTGTAGCATGCTTGGTTCAGAGTCTACAGCGTCTGCTGTGGCTAAAAAGTCCCACTCGAGAGTGGCAGTCCCTACTGCAGCTTGGACATGGGAAATTTGAGGGACTTCGAACAGAAGCCGCTCTGTCTCTTCGCTTTGTCCTCTTCCTGATTTGTCCCTGTGTGCGTTCGTCCCCAGAGAGCTTGACGCCGTTGCGCACAGTTACTCGCCACTTGACACGGTCATCTGCAATGCTTTCCCAGCGACTTGGATTGATTCTGGTCTTGGTCAGGTCTCTCTTGCAGACATCCTTGAAACGAAGATGCGGTCGTCCCACTGGCCTCACACCTTCCTGAAGTTCGCCGTACAGCAGCTGTTTCGGTATCCGTTCAGGATCCATGTGCCTGACATGTCCCAACCATCTTAGACGTCGATGACTCAGTAGAGCAAAGATGCTGGTTGTGCTTGCACGATGAAAGACTTCGGTGTTGGGTACTCTATCTCTCCAAGAGACCTGAAGGATCTTCCGAAGACAGCGGAGATGGAAGCTGTTGAGTCGAGATTCATGCCTAGTTGTCCATGTCTCACAGCTATAGAGAAGGGTGCTTATAACACAAGCGTTGTAGACTTTTAATTTAGTTTTTGTGGTAAGCAGTCCGTTGTTCCATACTCTGTTTTTCAATCCAACCATGACAGATGATGCTTTTGCGATTAACTTCAGTGTCCATGGACAAGTTGCAACATATTGTGGATCCAAAGTACGTAAAGTCATCAACTATATGCAGAGTATTGCCATCAATGCTAATGGATGGAAGGTTGGTAGTGCTCTGCGCCATGATCTTGGTCTTTTGAAGGCTGATGAGTAGACCAAATTTTTCACAGGCAAAGAATGAGATTTTCACTCTGCAGCGGAGTGTGCGCTGATATGAAACTTCCTGACAGATTAAAACTGTGTGCCCGACCGAGACTCGAACTCGGGACCTTTGCTTTTCGCGGGCAAGTGCTCTACCAACTGAGCTACCGAAGCACGACTCACGCCCGGTACCCACAGCTTTACTTCTGCCAGTACCTCGTCTCCTACCTTCCAAACTTTACAGAAGCTCTCCTGCGAACCTTGCAGAACTAGCACTCCTGAAAGGAAGGATGTTGCGGAGACATGGCTTAGCCACAGCCTGGGGGATGTTTCCAGAATGAGAATTTCACTCTGCAGCGGAGTGTGCGCTGATATGAAACTTCCTGGCAGATTAAAACTGTGTGCCCGACCGAGACTCGAACTCGGGACCTTTGCCTTTCGCGGGCAAGTGCTCTACCAACTGAGCCACCGAAGCACGACTCACGCCCGGTCCTCAAAGCTTTACGTCTGCCAGTACCTCGTCTCCTACCTTCCAAACTTTACAGAAGCTCTTCTGCGAACCTGGCAGAAGTAAAGCTGTGGGTACTGAGCGTGAGTCGTGCTTCGGTAGCTCAGTTGGTAGAGCACTTGCCCGCGAAAGGCAAAGGTCACGAGTTCGAGTCTCGGTCGGGCACACAGTTTTAATCTGCCAGGAAGTTTCTTTTCACAGGCATTTGATAATTTGTTGATTAGATACTACAGCTCATCTTCTGTGTTCGCTACTAGAGCTGCATCGTCCGCATATAACAACTCACGGATAACAACTGTATTTACTGTGGTCTTGGCCTTGAGGCGTGCAATGTTGAAAAGATTTCCGTCAGACTTCGTATGTAGATACACTCCCTCCTCACAGTCTTCAAAGGTAAATCTGAGCAGAAGGGAAAAGAAAATCCCAAATTATGTAGGAGCTAACACACACCCCTGTTTCACACCGCTATTAACAGGGAATGCTTCTGATGTTTTACCGTTGAAGCAAATTGTTGCTTGTGTTTTCTCATGGAAAGATACAATCATCTGCAGTAGTTTTGGTGGGCATCCAATCTTCTGCAACAGTTTGAAAAGCCCATTTCTGCTCACTAAATCAAACGCTTTAACAAGGTCAATGAAAGCAATATAATGTGGCATCTGCTGCTCACGACATTTCTCTTGTAGCTGTCTTAAGGAGAAGATCATATCTACGGTTGATCGGCCGGGCCTGAAGCCACACTGAGATTCTGGGTAGATTCTGGAAGCTAAGAGCTGTAATCACATTAGGATGACTCTTGCATAAGCTTTCCCGGCTACACTTAGTAATGAAATGCCTCGGTAATTGTTACAGTCACTTCTGTTCTCTTTCTGTTTATATAGAGTAACTATCCTCGAATTCCGCATACTCATCGGGTTATAACCATCTCCCCAGCTGGTTGTGATGAATGAATATAAATGTTTGAGAAGATCAGACTTGTTATACTTAATAACCTCTGCAGGGATCCCATCTTCACCTGGGGCCTTTCCGTTAGCAAGAGAATCTATTTCTCTACTAAGTTCTTCCATAGTAGGCATTGCATCTAGTTCTTCCATAACTGGCATTTGTTTGATGGCACTCGAGGTAGTGTTCAACCCAGCGTTCCATTTGTTTGCCTTCATCAGTAATGACTTCACCCGTCTTGGACTTCAGAGGAGCTGTTTTTCTGACAGTTGGTCCAATTGCTTTCTTAATACCATCGTACATTGCCTTAGCATCCCCAGAATCGGCCGCTTTCTGTATACCTGCACATAAATTCAGCCAGTAGTTATTTGCGCATCTCCTGGATGTTTGCTGTGCCCTGTTCTTTGCTTTTCATAGGTCATCTCGAGTTCTTTCATTTGGGTTTCTTTTGTAAGCAAGCAGGGCTTTCCGTTTGGCCTCAGTGACTGGTTCCATTTCTTCCAAATTTTGCTCGTACCAGTCCTTATTTCTTTTTCCTTTTATTCCATAGGCCAATACTGCTGAGTTGTAGATTGCACCCAAGAGTTTTGGTCATTTCTTATCAACTTGCTTGCACGTTTCCTGGGAAAGAACTTTCAAAATTACTGGCAAAATCCTGCTTTCTTTGTGTGTCATGAACATGATCTGTGTTGATACGGGGATGACCTCTCGCGTGGTGACATTTCTTAGGAGTGAGCCTCAATGTGCACGCCACCAGGGCGTGGTCTGTGCTGCAATCAGCACTATGAGAACTTCGTGTCAGTAGCACATTTCTGAGACCAGTACGCCTAGCTATGACTGAGTCAAGTTGATGCCAGTGATGAGAGCGCGGGTGTCTCCAAGACACCTTGTGCTGATCCTTATGCTGGAAATATATGTTTGTGATACAGAGTCCATAAAAGCAGCAAACTTCAAGCAGTCTCTGACCATTTTCATTCATTTTTCCCACCCCATGATGTCCCAGGCAATTCGGCCATATGTCGTTATCTGATCCAACTCTAGCGTTAACGTCCCCTAGAATATACAGTGTCTCGGTGCTAGGTACCTTAGCTATTCTGTCACTGAGCAAGTCATAAAACAGATCCTTCTCTTCCATGCTGGATGATAAGGTAGGAGCGTACACATTTCGGATATTGACAGTGCCACTTGAGGAGCGTATTTTCAAATCAATAATTCGCTCTGTTCCACCGGATGGTGGCACGGTACAGTCCAGGAGGGCGTTTTTAACACCAAATCCTACGCCATGGAGTCTTGGCTCGTCTTGAGACTTCCCCTGCCAGAAGAATGTGTAATTGTCCTCCCTGATAGAGCCCGCGTCTAAAAGCCGCGTCTCCTGCAGTCCCGCGATGTAAACATTAAAACGGTGGAGTTCTCTGTCAATTACGGCAGTCTTACGGATGAAATCAACCTCTTCGGCATGGTCCTAACATTCCAGGTGGCAATACGAAATAGTGATTTCTTTATTATTTCATTTTTGTTGTTGGTAGGTGTACTATATCAACCCGCTTGTCGAAGATTACTTCTAAGCTACACACACCCCGTGAAGCAGGCGGATAGTGGCGGGACAGCATCTTATTGGCTGGGGGCTGCCCAGCTTGAGGCGGGCGATAGCTGTCCAATGAGATGCGATGATCTCTCCCACCGTCGGAAATGGCCCCTGGCACTCGAGTCTTACGCCAATCAGACAGAGCTTATAACCGGTAACTGCCTCTTCCAGTGTTGTGCCGAAGTCCTTGGACGTCGCTGAAGTGTCCTCTCCAGGATGCTACAAGCCTGAGCGATAAATATGAAGACACGTGAGTTGCCCAATCATCACGGTCTCCCTCTCGACCTGAATGATAATATCCAGAGGAAAGGCAAGCCAATACGTCTGGTATCACTTCGGTTGCAGGAGCTGCCGAAAGGAGACGTAGTACGCCTTCCAACCGCCTTTGGGGCACCACTCCAGATTTTCTTTCAGAGTTTTCTCCCTTAGCTTTCATCCCTGCCGTGACCAACCACAAGGCAGTGGTGTGTTAAGGTAATTAGAGAAAGAAAAGGAATGGTAACGGAGGAGAGGGTAGGGAATAGGATATATAGGATATAGGATAGAAGACGGGTCCTACGACTAGGCTAATCTAATACTATTTTTTCCTCTCTGTGTTCTACAGACGAGAAAAGCGAACTCCCAGCCACAAGGACGGAGTTCAGATAACGTCTCAATGTGAGCATAGGCAGAAGAAGTGCTCTCAATGACTGAACGCTGCGTACTCAATGACGACTTCCTACGTGGAGGAGAAGTCCAGAATCGTATAAGTTCGCAACAGTACAGTGCCTACCCGTTCTAACTATAAATTCTCCTGAGAGCAAAGACAGCACGTCCGTCTGTAGCAACAAAGCTGATAGTGAGCGACTGTCAGACACGCGCGCTCAATACACAAGACCTCTTTCTCTCCACTGCTGGCTTCCCAGCGAAGCTCGGCTCCCCTCCCTCGTAAAAGCAGAAGGCGAATCATATTCTCGAAACCACGCAATATTCTCCCGCTTTACAGATTCTCCCAATCGCCGACCAAACATATTTTAGTCTTTCGTTGTCCAGCGCGGAAAGTTTGCATGGGAATACCTATCCTCGTTAATTAGGAATTCATGCAATGGTACGCTTCTCCGAGTAAAAATCCTCGGAAGTAATCCAGCCTGTCTGATTTCCGAGGTAACGCTTCCTTGTTCCTCTCTGCTGCATCCAAGATTTTCAGAGTTTCCGAAGTATTATCCAGTTATCCTTCCGGCACCGCTACAAAAGCGGCCGGCTGCCACTGTATTGTGCTTCAGCGCTCAGGTGCCCTGACTGTCCATCTTAGGCTATTTCCTGTATTAAGCAGGACCAACAAACCTGTGAAGGCTTTTCCAGCGAGGGCCTGAGCTACGCCTGCCGTTTCATTTCCACTGGCGTTCCAACTTCTACTAGTATAGGCAAGCATTCATTACGCCGTTTTGATAATAAAGACACTCTGTCACCTTTCATGTGATAAGCGTTAACAACTACTTACAAGGTGTACGTGACGTCAGCCTTCTTTAAATATTCATCTCTGCGACGTACAACCTATCAAATGATACCTTATTCCAGTTGTAAATCACGGCAAAGTATGTAGATGAGTGCTTGTAACGTGCGAAATTAGAGCCACCATACTAAGTGATATCAATGCTTCTTTCCATTCTCGTTCCTTTTCCCCCCTCCGCCTTCAATTTATGTAAAGGACAGGTTGGTACGTATGATTGATTGGTACGCATGATTTATGAACAAGTGTTTAAAGGTGTTACGGTTCAAATGGCTCTGAGCACTATGCGGTTTAACATCGGAAGTCATCAATCCCCTTGAACTTAGAACTACTTAAACCTAACTAACCTAAGGACATGATACACATCCATGACCGAGGCAGCATTCGAATCTGCGACCGTAGCAGTCGCGCGGTTCCGGAATGAAGCGCCTAGAACCACTCTGTCACCGCAACCGGCTTAAAGGTGTTGAAAGTACTAAAAGATAAAAATGAATAAAAATGCAACAATCTGCAGTAGCTGATTTTATTATGGAATAACACAAGCGGTTTCGCAACTTTTATGTTGCACCTTCTGGTGCACATAACGCTATGTCACTTGGTATATGAGCCGGCCGGAGTGGCCGAGCGGTTAAAGGCGCTACAGTCTGAAACCGCACGACCGCTACGGTCGCAGGTTCGAATCCTGCCTCGGGCATGGATGTGTGTGATGTCCTTAGGTTAGTTAGGTTTAAGTAGTTCTAAGTTCTAGGGGACTTATGACCACAGCAGTTGAGTCCCATAGTGCTCAGAGCCATTTGAACCATTTTTGAACTTGGTATATGGAATGTTATTACAGAATGCCACTGACTGACTATGTAAAGTTCTTAGCTTTCAATTGGTAAAACGACCATCAATGATCAATGTCTAGTCTGTATTAAAGTGACAAACTGTCATCATTTTACTGATTAAAATATAGTCCTGTGGGGTTATGTCAAGCAGCAGATGATGCCCCTCTTAAATCTTATCCAGGAAAGTACAGGGTTATTACAAATGATTGAAGCGATTTCACAGCTCTACAATAACTTTATTATTTGAGATATTTTCACAATGCTTTGTACACACATACATAAACTCAAAAAGTTTTTTTAGGCATTCAGAAATGTTCGATATGTGCCCCTTTAGTGATTCGGGAGACATCAAGCCGATAATCAAGTTCCTCCCACACTCGGCGCAGCATGTCCCCATCAATGAGTTCGAAAGCATCGTTGATGCGAGCTCGCAGTTCTGGCACGTTTCTTGGTAGAGGAGGTTTAAACACCGAATCTTTCACATAACCCCACAGAAAGAAATCGCATGGGGTTAAGTCGGGAGAGCGTGGAGGCCATGACATGAATTGCTGATCATGATCTCCACCACGACCGATCCATCGGTTTTCCAATCTCCTGTTTAAGAAATGCCGAACATCATGATGGAAGTGCGGTGGAGCACCATCCTGTTGAAAGATGAAGTCGGCGCTGTCAGCCTCCAGCTGTGGCATGAGCCAATTTTCCAGCATGTCCAGATACACGTGTCCTGTAACGTTTTTTTCGCAGAAGAAAAAAGGGGCCATAAACTTTAAACCGTGAGATTGCACAAAACACGTTAACTTTTGGTGAATTGCGAATTTGCTGCATGAATGCGTGAGGATTCTCTACCGCCCAGATTCGCACATTGTGTCTGTTCCCTTCACCATTAAGAAAAAATGTTGCTTCATCACTGGAAACAAGTTTCGCACTGAACGCATCCTCTTCCATGAGCTGTTGCAACCGCGCCGAAAATTCAAAGCGTTTGACTTTGTCATCGGGTGTCAGGGCTTGTAGCAATTGTAAACGGTAAGGCCTCTGCTTTAGCCTTTTCCGTAAGATTTTCCAAACCGTCGGCTGTAGTACGTTTAGCTCCCTGCTTGCTTTATTCGTCGACTTCCGCGGGCTACGCGTGAAACTTGCCCGCACGCGTTCAACCGTTTCTTCGCTCACTGCAGGCCGACCCGTTGATTTCCCCTTACAGAGGCATCCAGAAGCTTTAAACTGCGCATACCATCGCCGAATGGAGTTAGCAGTTGGTGGATCTTTGTTGAACTTCGTCCTGAAGTGTCGTTGCACTGTTAAGACTGACTGATGTGAGTGCATTTCAAGCACGACATACGCTTTCTCGGCTCCTATCGCCATTTTGTCTCACTGCGCTCTCGAGCGCTCTGGCGGCAGAAACCTGAAGTGCGGCTTCAGCCGAACAAAACCTTGTGAGTTTTTCTACGAATCTGTAGTGTGTCGTGACCGTATGTCAATGAATGGAGCTACAGTGAATTTATGAAATCGCTTCAATCATTTGTAATAGCCCTGTATTGCTTCCGGAACCTAACAAGCTTATGCACGAAACTTCCTGGCAGATTAAAACTGTGTGCCCGACCGAGACTCGAACTCGGGACCTTTGCCTTTCCCGGGCAAGTGCAGGAGAGCTTCTGTAAAGTTTGGAAGGTAGGAGACGAGGTACTGGCAGAAGTAAAGCTGTGAGTACCGGGCGTGAGTCGTGCTTCGGTAGCTCAGTTGGTAGAGCACTTGCCCGCGAAAGGCAAAGGTCCCGAGTTCGAGTCTCGGTCGGGCACACAGTTTTAATCTGCCAGGAAGTTTCATATCAGCGCACACTCCGCTACAGAGTGAAAGTCTCATTCTGGAAGCTTATGCACGTTTGTCACCAACGTAATCGTAAATGAAGCAGCTGACAACACAAGCTGAGAGGCGTCCATTGTCAGACCGTGTCCGATAGCTGCCGTCTGGGTTTGGCATGGCTCCTGGGAGCGAGCATCTCGGAATCGGGAAGCTGGTCGGCTATTGGCGTGTTGCTGTCGTGAGCATCTACGGAAAGTGGATGAAGTATGGTGAAACCATGATGTGGCGTGAAGGCACTGGACGAAGCATGGGCCTCATCGCGGGCACGGGATGGTCGATATTGGACTTTGGATCAATTGAAACTTGTCGCCTGGTCAGATTGTAAGGTGGCTATAATTTCGCACCTTACAAGAACTCGTCCACATACGTGATCTGCAAACACAATTAGGTATCATGTGATATGTTGTACATCGTATATATAAATATATAAAAGAGACTGACATTGTCACGTACACATTGTAAATAATTGTTAACTCTTATTGCATGAAAGGTGATGGAGTATCTTTACCATAAAAACGGCGTAATGAGTGACTGCCTTTACTAGTAGAGGTTGGAACGCCAGTGGAGTTGAAATTGCAGGCAGAACTCAAGTTCTGGTTGGAAGGCCCGCACAGGTGTTGGTCCTTCTTAAACACAGGAAGTAGCTAGACGGACGTTGTGGCACCTGAGCTCTGGAGCACAATAGGGTGACGGCTGGCCGTTATTGTAGTAGGGGCCGGAAGGATAACTGGATAATACTTCCGAACGCTGAAAACCTTGGACGCAGGTGAGAAGAACGAAGAAGTGGCACCTCGCAAACTACGCAGGCTGGGTTATTTCCAAGGATTTTTACTCAGAAGCGTACCATTGTACGAGTATAGGTTTCTCCTCGCAAACTTTCCGCGCTGGATGACAAAAGACTAAAATATGGTTGGTCGGCGTTCGGAAGAATCTGTAGAGAGGAAGAATATTCCGTGGTTTCGGGAGTATGGTTCGTTTTCGGAATTACGATGGTGGGGTTCAAAATAAATGGCTCTGAGCTCTATGGGACTTAACTTCTGAGGTCATCAGTCCCCTAGAACTTAGAACTACTTAAACCTAACTAACCTAAGGACATCACACACATCCATGCCCGAGGCAGGATTCGAACCTGCGACCGCAGTGGTCGCGCGGTTCCAGACTGTAGTGCCTAGAACCGCTCGGCCACCGCGCCCGGCAACGATCGTGGGGAGCCAAGCCTTGCTGGGAAGCCAGCGCTGGAGAGATCGTCGTCCATTGTGAGCACCTGTGTGCGACGGTCGCTCGATATCAGCTTCGTCGATACAGACGGATTTTCTGTCTTTGCTCTCAGGAGAGTTTACACACTCCTGGAAATTGAAATAATAACACCGTGAATTCATTGTCCCAGGAAGGGGAAACTTTATTGACACATTCCTGGGGTCAGATACATCACATGATCACACTGACAGAACCACAGGCACATAGACACAGGCAACAGAGCATGCACAATGTCGGCACTAGTACAGTGTATATCCACCTTTCGCAGCAATGCAGGCTGCTATTCTCCCATGGAGACGATCGTAGAGATGCTGGATGTAGTCCTGTGGAACGGCTTGCCGTGCCATTTCCACCTGGCGCCACAGTTGGACCAGCGTTCGTGCTGGACGTGCAGACCGCGTGAGACAACGCTTCATCCAGTCCCAAACATGCTCAATGGGGGACAGATCCGGAGATCTTGCTGGCCAGGGTAGTTGACTTACACCTTCTAGAGCACGTTGGGTGGCACGGGATACATGCGGACGTGCATTGTCCTGTTGGAACAGCAAGTTCCCTTGCCGGTCTAGGAATGGTAGAACGATGGGTTCGATGACGGTTTGGATGTACCGTGCACTATTCAGTGTCCCCTCGACGATCACCAGTGGTGTACGGCCAGTGTAGGAGATCGCTCCCCACACCATGATGCTGGGTGTTGGCCTGTGTGCCTCGGTCGTATGCAGTCCTGATTGTGGCGCTCACCTGCACGGCGCCAAACACGCATACGACCATCATTGGCACCAAGGCAGAAGCGACTCTCATGGCTGAAGACGACACGTCTCCATTCGTCCCTCCATTCACGCCTGTCGCGACACCACTGGAGGCGGGCTGCACGATGTTGGGGCGTGAGCGGAAGACGGCCTAACGGTGTGTGGGACCGTAGCCCAGCTTCATGGAGACGGTTGCGAATGGTCCTCGCCGATACCCCAGGAGCAACAGTGTCCCTAATTTGCTGGGAAGTGGCGGTGCGGTCCCCTACGGCACTGCGTAGGATCCTACGGTCTTGGCGTGCATCCGTGCGTCGCTGCGGTCCGGTCCCAGGTCGACGGGCACGTGCACCTTCCGCCGACCACTGGCGACAACATCGATGTACTGTGGAGACCTCACGCCCCACGTGTTGAGCAATTCGGCGGTACGTCCACCCGGCCTCCCGCATGCCCACTATACGCCCTCGCTCAAAGTCCGTCAACTGCACATACGGTTCACGTCCACGCTGTCGCGGCATGCTACCAGTGTTAAAGACTGCGATGGAGCTCCGTATGCCACGGCAAACTGGCTGACACTGACGGCGGCGGTGCACAAATGCTGCGCAGCTAGCGCCATTCGACGGCCAACACCGCGGTTCCTGGTGTGTCCGCTGTGGCGTGCGTGTGATCATTGCTTGTACAGCCCTCTCGCAGTGTCCGGAGCAAGTATGGTGGGTCTGACACACCGGTGTCAATGTGTTCTTTTTTCCATTTCCAGGAGTGTAGTTAGAGCAGTTAGGCACTGTACTGTTGCGAACCTATACGATTCTGGACTTCACCTGCGGGTTGGAAGTCGTCGTTGAGTACGCAGCGTTCAGTAATTGAGAGCACTTCCTCTGCCTATTCTTACATTGAGACGTTATCTGAACTCCGTCCTTGTGGCTGTGAGTTCGCGTTTCGTGTCTGTCGAACACAGAGAGCAGAAGACAGTATTAGAGTATATTAGTCAGAGGACCGCCTACTGTCGCCCTAGTGTTTAAAAGAGTTTATTTGTGGCCGGAGTTTTTCCATCGTCGCAGACGAGTACGAGAACCATCACTTCGACGCACCAGACGCAGTACATACGGTGATATCACAGATTGCTTGGGCTTATTACGGCTATAAAAGCTAAACAGCTGTGATCACGTTAGTTTATTTCCACTGAGGTTCCACACCGCCGTAGATCATCTTTGAAAGTGGTGTCGTCTAGTGTTTGGTAGGTAGATGATGTCAGTCATTTCGCGTTATTGATATTAGACCGCGCAGTCATAATAAGGGGCAGAGTTGGGCAATTGATCAGCAATTTTACTTAGGAAATGTAAATTTTGTAATATAAAGAGTTTTTTTAATCTACAATAAATATATAAGCAGGAGCAACGTCTATCATTTAGTAGGATTAGTTGCCTTCATCATTCGTTTATGCTTAGCTTGTAATTTAAAGAATTAAGAGATCCTAAATTCCTAAAGTCTGCTTAAGGGGGTAGTAAGACGGGGCCAAATCTTCATTTTAGCGTTTATTATTTTCCGTTGCACACAGTCATTTTACACCCGCCTGGAGTAGCGTCTTGGAAGATGAATCCTTTCCTTGGTGACTGCACTGGAGATAACACGGTGTTCAGTATGTAAGCTAGCCCACGTGTGCTAGTAACAAGGATACCACAGTAAATGCGCCAAGGGAATCAAGTGGTCTTTTGCCAGTGGTGGGGCCTGAGGATGGCGGTAATGTGCCGCCGAAACGAGTCGTGTGACAGATACAGCTTTGGTGGTACTTTTTCTTTTATATATCGTTAGCTGCAATAACATGGACATCCATCGGTTGAACATCTGAGACTCTTTCGGACACATAATTTTCGGTAACTGCGTGCCACACATCTCTGCCCCACAGAATAGCTCTTGTATTCTGTGCCAGAGGTGTAGCAACATGCCAGTAAACAGACGGTCGTAATTTTTTGGCTCATCACTGTATATTTTTCATTATAAAAACGTATTTGAATCAATGAACAATTTCTCAAGACTGTTAGTTTGGATTTGGTTCAAACTACACCAGGTGATTTTTCACAATCTGTGAATTTTAGGCAATGTAGTAACTCATACTTGTTTCTCCGACCTTCGTTCACGAGCTCCATGAGATGAAGCGAGTTGCCTTTTGCAAAAATTCTGCTCTATATGCACCCAAATAAAATGGAACGCGTAAACAGCTGATTTGACTTGCCAATCAAAAGTCCTGACCCACGGAGAGACGATGCAGGAGTGGTGGGGAAGGATAAGGGAGGAAATCGGTCTTGCACTTTTTAAGGATACTGGCCTGGCGTTCACGGTATGAGATCTAGAGAAACCATGGAAAACCTACAAAAAAATGTTCAAATGTGTGTGAAATCTTATGGGACTTAACTCCTAAGGTCATCAGTCCCTAAGCTTACACACTACTTAACCTAAATTATCCTAAGGACAAACACACACACCCATGCCCGAGGGAGGACTCGAACCTCCGCCGGGACCAGCCGCACAGTCCATGACTGCAAGGCCACAGACCGCTCGGCTAATCCCGCGCGGCGGAAAACCTACATATGGTGGCCGAACAGTGATTCGATCTACTGTCCTCTCAACTGATCCATCCTCGTTCAGTACTTCTGTAAAAGTTTTCAAACATCAAGCCCTTCGCAGCAAACGTACCTGCATTACAGGATTGAAAATGCAGTTTGCATGATACAGAATCAAACAAAAAGACGGACTATTTGTTTTGTAAATAAAACTGCCTTTTCCTGCTGCTAGTTACTTTATTTATCCCATACGCATTTCGCCTTCTCCTGTAAAACAGGAAACGCCGATCAGCAAATCGTAAGTAATTATTTTTTTACAAAAAATCTCGAAGTGAACTGTTTGATAATCTATAACCAACAAAACTGTATCGTTATTGATCCCAATGATGATGCCTTAGAACAGGAGAAGGCGAAACGCGTATGGGATAAATAAAGTAACTAGCAGCAGGAAAAGGCAGTTTTATTTACAAAACAAGTATTTATATGCTTGCTGCGGAGGATGGCCACACAAACAAAATTGTTAAAAAGGCAGAAGTTGTGTTGCTCCCCACCATACCGCTAGAAACTATAGATAAGAGGAATGGAAATACTGGATAGTGTGAGTGTTAGAGCAGCTGTGTTTCAGGCTGTTAGACAATATCCAACCTAGAAAAACCTGTTCGTATCGGTATAGCAAAACTGACACCTGGTTAAATTAAGATCGGAAAGATATTCATGTTTATTAGAGAGACAAATTATTATAGCTGGCAGGGGAACATACAGTGAGTACCTGGCATTGATGGCGAGAACCGACGCGATTTACGATCGCGTGTATGTAATCTTGTTCCCCTATCATTTCTCGTTTAAATCATATTCGCCAAGTGTTCCAGATGTTGATCGATGTATTAACCACACAGATTAATTAACTCATGAGGGTATGTTTGATTCGTCGTTGCAACTACAAATTTGCGTGATTTTTTCACTAGACGAATTTCGCTTTATTGCGGTAAAGCATCATCAGTGGTCTGTAATTAAGTTTATTTACCTTTTGATTTGCTTTTTAGATCGAAAAACAGTTCGTTAAGAATAGTTTGGTTTGTATTTACGGTGATTTTTCGGCTGATTTCTCGCTTACATCGTGGAATGCCGTCTTCTAGCACATCATTGTTTTTCTGTGTTAGACGCTGATAATTTTCGTCAACTTTTTAGGTGTTCTGCAGCACTATGCAGTTCACACAACACACTTTTTGCACACCACTGTATTCTGTTTGTTTTTGTACTTCAAGTATGTGCTGCTGTTTGTGTTTTGTAGTATTGCCAACATAACCTTCCAACTACTCTGTCTTTGACCTACACATATTCTTTTTTAAATTAGATTATTGTATTGTGTAATTCTATTTAAGTATGTTTCTGTGTATTCATGTACTATTTAAGAGTAGAGAAGGAATAGCGATGGGGATTCTTTTTTAACCGTGATGAGTGGACATAAGTATATAGTAGTCTGAGTTAGAGGAGAAGGTGAGGAGCGAGAAGTGAAATGAAGCTGTGAGTTCTATGTAATTCCAGAAAAATATCACGCATCCAGTCATTTGAGATGAAATTCCTGAGAAGTACTTTCGATGTTTCCACAATGGATGCGGCGGGAATGGAACGTCTTTTCTATAAACTAGAAATATCTAAGTACAGAGAGAGCACCACATTTTAAAGAAGACAGGAATTGTGACACAGGAAGCTAATGCTGCTCTGCAAACTTGCAAGGAAGAGAGATCGGGTAGATCCATGAAAACGATGGACTGGTTATGACATAACCGTAATTTTTGCCTTAGGCCAGCGAGAAATAAGATGTAGGAAACGTGTTCACTGCGCAGTATTCGTCGACAGAGATTCCATTAGTTCGCGTCGCAAGGGGGAAAGCTGAACGTGGGAAGAATACTCGAGGAGTCGAGTGGGTGGGAAAGTATTCCGAAGCGCAATCCGCAACGCTGCGACAGCCTATGTATTGACAATTGCGACGTCCCGACACAAGACGATCGGTATACGCATGGAAGGATAACCTACATGCACATTGACTGTGGACGTTTCTGCTTCGGTGTTCTGTGAAAATGTTCCAGTTACGTAGTACAGTTAAAAACAATCACGGTTCTCACTTTCACTAAAAACTGTCACCATCATGCTGCCACCAAGACTTTAACTTTTTCCGGTGCGCTTTCGTCTGTATCTGTTCACTTTTTCCACATCCGACTTCTCTGCAAGACGTAATAGTGTATCCACATGTCGTCTGCACTCTGCAACCACTTAACCGTGCTAGAAGTATTCTGGATTATGGATGTTGTTCTCCACACAACAGTTTTTAAACGTCTTGGTTCCCCCTCGTATTGAAGCGAATGCTGGACTGGTTCACAATTCCCGCCTGAGAATACGATACACAGCTAAGAATACAGTTTACACACTTCTCAGAGCACACGACTTCCCTCCCTTTGGTAACGCGCGACTGTGGCGACAGAGAAGGCATCTGGCCACTAAATTAAATTTCCCAAATCTTGTGTGCAACATATCCCATATTAGACGGAATTAACGGAAAGAAGAAAAATAATTTCTAAATACCTTCATCGCCGAATTTATTAGTATAATCTCTGGAGAAATAAGAGGGACAGGGAGACGAGAGTAGACTGAGAGTAGGGGAGGGGGAGACAGAGAGAAGAGAGAGGGTGAGGGGGAGGGGAGATTGTGAGCGAAGAGAGAGGACGAGAGGGGGGGGGGGGGAACACTGTGAGAGAAGAGAGATATAGTAATCAAATAGGGTGGGTGCTGGGCAGAGGTGGTGAGAGAAACAAAATGAGATACGAACTTGTGCAAGAAAACGAGAGTAGCGTGAAAGAGATGGGACAAGACTGTGAAAGAGGGAAAAAAGAGAAAACGACGGAGACTGCATGAGGGAAAGTACAGGATGAGAGAGAGAGAAAGAGAGAGAGAAAGAGAGAGAGAGAGAGAGAAAGGAAACTGTGAGAGAACAGTCAGAATGAGAGATGAGGAAACTGTGCGAGCGAGAAGAGAGGGAGATGGGGTGGGCGGGGAGTGAAGGGGGAGGGGGTTGCGGCGGCGCTGTTCCTTTCGTCCATTACCAGCACCTACCTGTGAACTCGTTGCAGCAGATCGCCGGTAGGAAAGCCGAGCAAACCTACCGTACTGCAACTCGCACCAGACTACATACTACTTAACTATTCCAAGAATCAGGAAAATGTCTTAATTTCGAATGGAAGGTGGAAATTCTGGCAAAACTTCGGTATATTCTGAAGTTTAGAATTACAAGATCATTGCCAAGCCCCTGCTAATCTTAATACAATCATGCACAAACCATTTCATTCGCGTTAGGAAGTTTATGGCAACGTGTTTCCCGAAATCTGAACAGCTTCTAAACACGGATTGTTCTTAAATGAAAATGCTCGCTATACTATTAAGTTAATCGGTGTCTAATGAACTCAAGTTTTTAGTCACCGATCTGTTCAATATGCCACGCAGAATTACTGTCTTTTCTCATACATAAATTACCTAAAAATCCCTATTTTCCAAAAAAAAAAAACCACACTGGAATAAATATGCCTTCACTTTAAAACACTTTTGAAACATGTAGCAGCCGGCCGCTGTGACCGAGCGGTTCTAGGCGCTTCACTCCGGAACCGCGCTGCTGCTACGGTCGCAGGTTCGAATCCTGCCTCGAGCTTGGATGTGTGTGATGTCCTTAGGTTAGTTAGGTTAAGCAGTCCTAAGTCCAGGGCACTGATGACCTCAGATGTTGCACTCAGAGCCATTTCAACCATTTTTCGAACCTACCGGCAACAAATCTAGCATCTCGCCTCTGGATTGTTTTGATTGCTTCGATGTCTTCTGCGGATCCCAAACACTCGAGCAGTACTCAAGAACAGGTCGCACTAGTGGGCTTTATGCTGTGTCCTTCATACTTAACTTTGTGTTCTGCCTTACGGCAGGTCTTGTCATGGGGGAAGCCTCGTCAGTCGCGCGGGATTACCCGAGCAGTCTGGGGCGCTGCAGTCATGGACTGTGCGGCTGGTACCGGTGGAGGTTCGAGCCCTCCCTCCTGCATTGGCGTGTGTGTGTTTGTCCTTAGGATAATTTAGGTTAAGTAGTGTGTAAGCGTAGGGACTGATGACCTTAGCAGTTAAGATTTCACACACATTTGAACGTCTTTTGAAGCCTCGTCAGAGAGGTCCACCGCATGAGCGTCTAGGGAAGTGATTCCAGTGGTGGTTTCCCGTTGCCTTCCACTGATGATGATGAAATGGTAATGAGGACAACACAACATCCAGTCCCTGAGCGGAGAAAATCTCCGACCCAGCCGGGACCTTTGGCGTGACAGACAGCCGCGCTGACCACTTTCTTTTTTTTAATCTCATTTTGTTCGATATTGTTCGTTGCGTTTCTTCGGGGCGGACGTCCCATGACACCCGTCCAAGTTCACTGTTGATCCTTGATCCTTTCACTCAGTTTCTTATTAAAGAGGGCAGCTAACCCTCTGACCGAAAACGCTGAACTACCGTGCCGTCACCATTCGGCTATCGGGGCGGACTGTCCTGTGTAGATGAACCAATAAACCAAAGTCGAACATTTGAATCCTCAAAGGGCCGGCCGGTGTGGCCGTGCGGTTCTAGGCGCTGCAGTCTGGAACCGCGTGACCGCTACGGTCGCAGGTTCGAATCCTGCCTCCGGCATGGATGTGTGTGATGTCCTTAGGTTAGTTAGGCTTAGGTAGTTCTAAGTTCTAGGGGACTGATGACGACAGATGTTAAGTCCCATAGTGCTCAGAGCCATATGAACCATTTTTTTGAATCCTCAAATGCTCGTTCCATTTCATATCGCTGAGCAACGTTACCCCCAGACGTTAACATCAATGTTAAAATACCGACGTTTTGAGTTCGATGTTCATAAGTCGATAGTGAAATCTAAATTTGCCAACATCATACATAGTACACGCAGCGAGATGTTCAAATGGTTCAAATGGCTCTGAACACTATGGAACTTAATATCTGTGGTCATCAGTCCCCTAGAACTTAGAACTACTTAAACCTAACTAACCTAAGGACATCACACACATCCATGCCCGAGGTAGGATTCGAACCTGCGACCGTAGCGGTCACGCGATTCCAGACTGAAGCGCCTAGAACCGCAGCGAGTGCACATAAAACATAACTCGCAGCTCCTCAAGACGATAGCTAGGTTGGTCCTCGAAGTATCGCTTCGAGGATGGAAGCAATAACTCGGCTGTACAATCGAAATCAAATCATTAATCATCAAGTCGAGAAAATCCGGGAGTTCAAGCGACTGAACGACGTGAAATGCACATGCGATGCTCGGGTAGTGAGCTGTGGAATCGGCTACGTTTAGGCCGTTCTCACTGGACGGTCTCCCGCAGTGACGCCAGCAGCTGCAGCATCGCAAAATCTGGTGCGCGAGGTCTGGTTTCGGCGCACAATGCCGAACGCAGCAGACAGCCATCCCCATTGACGCGGCTCGCCGGCGGTCCCCCTTGCCGGAACGAACAAAGCTCGCCCCCGTCGCGGCCCAACTGACCAAATTAGCCGCACAGGCGTTACGCCGGCCCGGAAGCGGCCGCGCGGCAAGGCGAGGCGTGCAGTAAGCAGCGCGCGACGCCGGCCGGCAGGCGGCGCTAACGATTTTCGCCCGCAGCCATTACGTTACGGCCCGCCGCCGCTCAGTTGGCGCGCGGATTTGGAAGGCAAATGTTTCCCCAGAGTGTTTATTGATCTCCGCAGGACGTCCGTCTCGCGCGCGCGTGGGGCGCGTCTTATACGTTAGGGACGCGTCACACAGCAGCCGCCGCCACCTGCCAAACACTGCCACCACACTGGGGGCTCTCAAAAGTGGGGGTGTGCTCAGCGATATTCCACTGTGGAACTTCAGCACGTGCGGCTCCATCTTATTAAACTTTTCGTACTGATCATGTAACATCCCAACAGATAAAAAAAAAAAATTATAACCTCCCAACAGTATATAAGTGTATCATTCACATTTAGTGTAACCTAGCAACATCTTACTATTCCGTAACCTACCAATAATACAATGTGACTAACCTCCTAATAAAAAATGTGACTCACATAAAACCTTTCAATAATTAACTGACTGTGCTGCGTCATGGCCCTGAAATATCATACTGAATAAACTGAAAATTCTTACCTCAACATGGTCGCTGGATAACGCGTATACAGGATGTTGCAAAAAGGTACGGCCAAACTTTCAGGAAACATTCCTCACACACAAAGAAAGAAAATATGTTATGTGGACATGGAAACGCTCACTTTCCATGTTAGAGCTCATTTTATTACTTCTCTTCAAATCACATTATTCATGCAATGGAAACACACAGCAACAGAAACAAACAGCAACAGACCGTACCAGCGTGACTTCAAACACTTTGTTACAGGAAATGTTCAAAATGTCCTCCGTTAGCGAGGATACATGCATCCACCCTCCGTCGCACGGAATCCCTGATGCGCCGATGCAGCCCTGGAGAATGGCGTATTGTATCACAGCCGTCCACAATACGAGCACGAAGACTCTCTACATTTGGTACCGGGGTTGCGTTGACAAGAGCTTTCAAATGCCCCCATAAATGAAAGTGTCAAGAGGGTTGAGGTTAGGAGAGCGTGGAGGCCATGGAATTGGTCGGCCTCTACCAATCCATCGGTCACCGAAACTGTTGTTGAGAAGCGTACGAACACTTCGACTGAAATGTGCAGGAGCTCCATCGTGCATGAACCACATGTTGTGTCGTACTTGTAAAGGCACATGTTCTAGCAGCACAGGCAGAGTATCCCGTATGAAATCATGATAACGTGCTCCATTGAGCGTAGGTTGGTTGGTTGGTTTGTTGGGAGAAGGAGACCAGACAGCGAGGTCATCGGTCTCATCACATTAGGGAAGGATGGGGAAGGAAGTCTGCCGTGCCTTTTGAAAGTAACCATCCCGGCATTTGCCTGGAGCGCTTTAGGGAAATCACGGAAAACCTAAATCAGGATGGCCGGACGCGGGATTGAACCGTCGTCCTCCCGAATGCGAGTCCAGTGTCTAACCACTGAGCGTAGGTGGAAGACCATGGGGCCCAATCAAGACATCACCAACAATGCCTGCCCAAACGTTCACAGAAAATCTGTGTTGATGACGTGAAGTCAACATTACCTTCGTTCAATTGGGCCAACTGGCGGTGAATCGAGGAAGAGTACATACTGACGAAACTAAAATGAGCTCTAAAATGGAAATTAAGCGTTTCCGGACACATGTCCACATAACATCTTTTCTTTATTTGTGTGTGAGGAAGGTTTCCTGAAAGTTTGTCCGTACCTTTTTGTGACACCCTCTATATCCGCTCTTATAAGAAATTTTTCTGGCACAGCCCAGTGCAATGTTGGCAGATAGATTTTCATGTATGAAAAGAAACAACTGATTTTTCTTTACATAATCGGGAGGATCATGGATTGGAGAAATTAGTAAATTCTTTAAATTGAGATGAATGATTGTCAAAAGTTAAATTTTATAAGAACGATTATTATTAAGAATTTTTTTTAAAAACATTTACATGCGACTTGATATAACAACAATACATATGCACGAGGCTGCTTTTACCTTATACTACAATGGTCAGGCACCGCCATCGCTCCCTACGACCGGCCCAGCCAACTCCATACTCTATACTGCCAGCTACTACCACTACAACTGCACACAGTTCCTACTGCAGCCAACACTGCTCTCTGGTCTGAGATTCTCTTATAGCTTACATATCGCAGGCAGCGCGTGAGCAATCCATCGAAATTACATCTGCTCGAGTGCGCTAGCAATAAATTCCTTAGTCATGGACCTCGTACAATCATCATAATCAGCTGTCATTTAACATTCAATACTTGCTAAAGTCCTACTACAATGTTTGTCAACCGCATCCACGTTGATCGTACGTCTCTTCGTTGTCCACTTACACGTTTGTCTGAGCTTAAATAAGGAGTCTGTAGTGCTCCGCACAGACTAAACGCTCCATTCAACCTCGCTGCTGCATGTTGCATTGAACTGAAGACATGTCTATATCCTTGCGTTAAAGTGCATAGCATGATATACGAATGTTGCCGATAGAATCTCAGCAATGGATGCTCTCATATCTTGTATTCAAGACTTCAATCAGTGTAATCAGGGGAGGTTGTTCTGAATGGGAAGAAATCAGTTAAGAAGTTCCACAAGGTTGAATCTTAGGTCCACTCTTGTTTCTCGTATATGTAAATGACTTTCTGTCCAATGTACAACAAGCAGAACTCGTTGTTTTGGCTGATAGCATCAGCATTGTAATAAACTGAAACTCACACACAACAATGTAGGAAAAGAAAGATTGCTACTTACCGTGAAGAAGGCGCGTCAAGTTGCAGACACACACACACACAACATTCACACACACACACACACACACACACACACACACATGTGCAACTGCATCTCATGCACACACGACCGCCAACTCCAGCATCTCGGACCGGTTGGCATTCCGGCGTGCTTTTTGACTGAATACACGTGTAGCATGGAACAAATGGAAAGAACCATTAAACAGAGCCCAGGAAGGAGAGTAAAAATTCGTGAGATACCAAAGACATTCAAACGTAATAAAATAATCAGTATTCATGTATAAGATAACATATTTCATGTGCAAAGACAATTCCATCGACCATGTGTCTTTACGTTCCAAACAAATACAATAAACAAATAGAACTCGCAACATATTATTATTAAAGTATACTGAAAACTAATGCCTTGGCATGTTTCATTCTATTCTCAATATCGATTGAAGTATTATACCTCATGCATATTACTCGATCGACCTCCGCTGACGCAAGTTGCAACCCTTTGCCTCTAGAGGGCTTCGAATTGAAGCCTGCAACGTGGCGGTATGTAACTTAATTGCAGTATGTCTGTAGGTGAGAGACCCTCAGAAAACTGAAAGCACGAATTCCAATAATTCGTCCACACATGAAGCACCCTCCCGTTAGCCATGACAATGCCAGACCACACACCAGTGGGTACAACATCTGGAATAATGCGACGCCTTGGATTCACTGTTATCGATCCTGTCCATACAGGCCCGACTTGTCCCCATCCGATTTTCTTCTGTTTCGAAAAACAAAGAACAACTTCTGATGAGGCGCTGCAGGCAGAGGTGAGGTCAAAGAGGTCAAACTTCCTACAACAAATTGGTCTCTTGTTGGCAGAAATGGGCTCGCCGCCAGGGTGACTATATTGAGAAATAAATATGCAGACATGAAGAATGTAGATGTAGAATGTTAACAACGTTTATTTTATTGAAAAATCTTTAAGAGTTTTGACATAAAAATTTCGGAAGCATTACTTTTCAGCACGCCCTCATAATTCCTCAAACATTGTCTTGCAAATAGAAGAGCGCTGAGACGAGTCACTTGAAACCTTGGATAACTGAGTTATAATGGGTATTGATCTTTACGGTGTCCAAAGAAGTTAAAAGCACAAGCGAAGACGTAACACTCCTCACACTAAATACGACTGCAAAATTTATTGAGGACAAAAATCTCATTCTCCGTGAGCTGAAATACCGCATAATATAAAACCATGTAAATACAGGGCAAATCAGTAATGCCATCAACAATCTCACCATAATCCAGAAAAAAATCGGGTGAATGTGCCTATTTCAGTATGACACCACAAAGCATCTATACTACGAGAAAAATCGACACGCCCATTCATCACGGCGTCAGGAAGAAACAACCCTCTTGCTTGTGAGTGACAATGAGTCCCAAAACAATTCTGCCGCGTAGTGCTCCTATTGACCAGCTGCAGTCATAGGCCGGCCGGAGTGGTCGAGCGGTTCTAGGCGCTTCAGTCTGGAACCGCGCGACCGCTACGGTCGCAGGTTCGAATCCTGCCTCGGGCATGGATGTGTGTGATGTCCTTAGGTTAGTTAGGTTTAAGTAGTTCTAAGTTCTAGAGGACTGATGACCTCAGAAGTCGAGTACCATAGTGCTCAGAGCCATTTGAACCATATTTTGCAGTCAAAGCTCGTACCACCCATCGAGACAAGACTCGCAGATTCACCTAGATATATTGCATGGGGGCTTAATTAAGAATATCAATGAATAAATGGAATAATTTTAGTAGCGGTGTGACCGGTTACGAAGTCTCGTAACCGGTTGGCCCTGACTAGTATTAGCACGCAATCTGACAGAATAAAATAAAAATAGATAATTACAAGGAATTTCCATTAACACAATTGATTATAAAAGCTACGAAACAACAAAGCACATGTTTAACTGTTCTGTGTGTGGTAGTGTGACTCAATGTACATGTATCTGGCTCGGTTCTTTCTCAGTCCGACAAAATATTTTAAACACTATTTACAATGAACTAATTGAAAAACCAGAAATACTATAATTGCACATAGAAACCAGAATTACAAGTCTAATAAATGACACGAGCCAGATGCTTTGTTGACTGTACCTGTGAGCAAGAGGGATTGTCATTAAAGAAAACTGTAATCCTTTTTACCTCATTATATATTGACGAAAATATTCCATTACACCAGCATCATAAATCAAAAGCCCATCTCCTTTCTCAAATATATTCTGACAACTGCAACTTCTTCCATCTATACATTACACCAACCTTATAGCGTCTACTCTCTCGCTCAACAGAACAACAACTGCCCTCGACATCCTCTCAACTACTACTGCTCAGTGGAGGCAGTGGAATAATAATCTTTGGTGCAATCTCCGGCGCTGTGACTCAGTGTAGCCACCTTGCAATGTATTGCTCTAGCAGACAGATGGGTAACTGCAGCTCTTTGAGGTGGACACGTCACTAACGTGGTGCAAGCGAGTAGGTGGCACGGAAGTTGTCTCGTGCCACAACAGACGGCTTACAGCACTGCGTTCTCTTGCTCAATGATAAAGAAGTTTGTGCGTGCACAGACGGTACCGATAATCTTACTAAAAAAAAAAGTAATTAACGAAGACGAAACGTAAACGTTTTGAGGTATATACCACACCTCGCCACTTAATGTTGTAATCAGCACAGCAATTAACAAGAAAATGGAAATGTTAGAAGCATTTGAAGACTTTTTTAAAATATTTATGTAGTTAGAATGACCAGAAACATAGATACTTAGCAAGCGACTTGATGACATTCCAGACGACTTGTAAATGTGTGTGAATTCGTAAGGGACGAAACAGACTTACACACTACTTAAACTAACTTACGCTAAGAACAACACACACACCCATGCCCGAGGGAGAACTCGAACCTGCGGTCGGAGGGGCCGCGCAATCCTTGACATGGCGTCTCTAACCGCTCTGGCACTCCGCTCGGCGACAACGTGTATTAAGGAATTTGACTTACCAGTAAATGAAAGGAGGTATTTACTGCAGATGAAGTAGCACATCTTTTCTCACCAACTATTAAATGTGTGGCTTGTAAATGGAACATGGCTATAGCATCAGTACACTATTCCCATCTATATGTTACCACAGGTAGCATGCAACTGTCTCTGTTTGTACTGGAAGGGGCCTAGTCAGAAGAAGTTCTAACAGTTCCACCTACTTGGCCCCTTCAACCGATGTTGGCGTCCCAGCGCCGAGGTAGCGCGTAAAACCTGAGCCCGTTGCTTTTGATGAGAGGCTGTATGGGATTGCAGTGAACGATCTTCTATCTCATATAAATGATGAAGTCGGGAGTTTTTAGTTATAAAAGCAGTATTACATTTTAAAATAAGATACCAGTCTGAGTTCTGCAATGTTGCACAGCGAAGTGTACATCTATCAATATCATACGATATATCATCTATCAGTCTCATTGGTTATAGCTGAGTCTTTTAATTTATAACTGAACAATAAAAATTGTTAGAATATGACAAGAGAAATTAGACATTTTTGAACTTATAACGCGCTTTTCTGTAGATGATCGAACGTAGCGGTGCACTTTCCACCGCCATGCCATCAGATTCAGCATTGTCTGATTAACGTGAACCACTTCGCTAGACGGTCATTCATTAATAGCAATGATGAATGAAGAGACTCATCCCTCCTTAGCGTATTATTTACATAAAATTAACTATGAGAGGATTTTCTAAAATTTCCTAGTAGTACTTTGCTGAGAGAGTCTCCCATGCTATTTTTACTACATTTTAATATTAATTTAGTTACTGTTAATAAATGAAAGTGAGCGATTTGGTGCCAATAGGCAATCACCTTCACCTGTTACCACAGCAGCCAATCAGAGTGCACGCAGTTTCTGTTGGTGGAATTTCCCACGATTGCTACATCAAGGTAGGTAGCAGCCTCTGTCATAGTTACCTCAGCCCACCTTTTGACGTCATAGCCTGCTGTAACTCAGCTGCAATTTCGAGAAGAAACGCTATGTGTTTCACTTAAAATAGTGTGGATGTAAGATAATAAGACTGCAACTTTCAAAGCTGATTAGAGAATGTTTAAGGAGACTTGAATTGTTCCCGCTTGCTGTTGGAGTGCGTAGTGAAGCGCTGCGGCTCGGCAGTCGCTTGTGCAAACCGCCAGCCACACTTCCACGTACGTACTCAATGCCGAAACGGTATACAAGCTAGTGTATGCCTTGTACAACAATAGACCAGTAAGCCACGCTAGTTACAGAAATGAAACTCCATAATCTCAACATTATGCTAAGTATAAATCAGAGCGATTCTCATTAATCATTAGTGGCGCAAACGAAGTAATTTCCTGGAGAACACATTAAACGTTCCAAGTAGGCGCACCTGATTTACAATGGATGCCACCACAGTGAGAGCACAATTTAGTTATGCAAAAAATGGTTCAAATGGCTCTGAGCACTATGGGACTTAACATCTGAGCTCATCAGTCCCCTAGAGCTTAGAACTACTTAAACCTACTAACCTAAGGACATCACACACATCCACGCCCGAGGCAGGATGCGAACCTGCGACCGTAGCAGTCGCGCGGTTCCGGACTGAAGGGCCTAGAACCGCTCGGCCACCGCGGCCGGCAGTTATGCAAATGCAGCCAGTCATAATTTACTGCATTTATTAAGTAAAAACATTCCTAACCTTTAACGTATGAGTTTATTTTTCTCAAGTCTCTACCACGACTGAGTAATTTGCAATTAATTATTTAAAAAGTATGAACATCAGTTCATGTAACTGAATCAAAAATTATTGCTTACTTGAATTTTATGCATATAATGGGCCTCAAAATTAGTTTACTACACTCTATATTTTACGTGAATCGGAGTCGATTTTTTAACAACGTCAATTTACAGTGATCTACGCAAAATGCACACATCAAAAAAGTTTTGCATCACCTCTGTTCCGAGAGTTCTGGAACCTGTACAGAAAATTGGAATAGAGACTAACATAAACATCATTTCCGCCTTTTTTATTGCTCATGAAAACCACACATTGCATCTTGTACCACCATACAGCGACACCTTCAGAGGTGGTGATCCAGATTGCTGTACACACCGGTACCTCTAATACCCAGTAGCACGTTCTCTTGCATTTATGCATGCCTGTATTCGTCGTGGCATACTATTCACAAGTTCATCAAGGGACCGTTCGTCCAGATTTTCCCACTCCTCCAAGGCGATTCGGCGTTGATCCCTCAGTGTGTTTGGTGGGTCGTCCATAAACAACCCTTTTCAATCTCTCCCAGGCATGTCCGATAGGGTTCATGTCTGGAGAACATGCTGGCCACTCTGGTAGAGCAATGTCGTTATCCTGAAGGAAGTCATTCACAAGATGTGAATGATGGGGTCGCGAATTGTCGTCCATGAAGACGAATGCCTTGCCAATATGCTGCCGATATGGTTGCGCTATCGGTTGGAGGATGGCATCCACGTATCGTATAGCCGTTACGGCGCCTTCCATGACCACCAGCGGCGTACGTCGGTCACACATAATGCCACCCCAAATAATCAGGGACCCTCCACCTTGCTGCACTCGCTGGATAGCGTGTCTAAGGCGTTCAGTCTGACCGGGTTGCTTCCAAACACGTCTCCGACGATTGTCTGGTTGAAGGCATATGCGACACTCATGGGTGAAGAGAACGAGATGCCAATCTTGAGCGGTCTATTCGGCATCCATCTGTACCACGCTGCAGGGTATCGTGGTTGCAAATATGGACCTCACCATGGGCGTCGGGAGTGAAGTTACGCATCATGCAGCCTATTGAGCACAGTCTGAGTCGTAACATGGAAACCTGTAGCAACAAAGAATGTTGTTCCATATACTGCGTCTGCGATAGTGAAAGGTGCTTCTCAGTATTCATATGCTTGAAGTATTGTGAAATATAGTCCTAATAGTGCTGTGAAAAATAGGCCTTGTTCCTGTGGCTGCACGGAAAGCATTATTAAACATGGTGGCGTTGCTGTCATGGTTCCTCCGAGCCATAATCCGTAGGTAGCGGTCATCCACTGCAGTAGTAGCCCTTGGGCGGCCTGAGTTAGGCATGTCATCGACAGCTCTTGTCTCTCCGTATCTTCTCCATGTCCGAACAACATTGCTTTGGTTCTCTCCGAGACGCCTGGACACTTCTCTTGTCGAGAGCCCTTCCTGGCGCAAAGTAACAATGCGGACGCGATCGAAACGCAGCATTGGCCGTCTAGGCGTGGTTGAACTACAGACCACACTAACCTTGTACCTCCTTCGCGGTGGAATGACTGGAACTGATCAGCTGTCGCATCCCATCCGTCTAATAGGTGCTACTCATGCATGATTGTTTATATCTTTGGGTGGGTTTAGTGACATCTCTGAACAAAGGGACAATGTCTGCGATACAATATCTACAGTCTACGCCTATTTCAGTGGTTCTGGGAACTGGGGTGATGAAAAACTTTTTTTAAAGTGTGTAAAAGAAGTGAGTGCTAGAGTGAAACTCAGTGTTAGCAAGTGGTAGGTATCTCAAACTATAAAAGAAGGCTACAGAAGCGCGACTGCCTTTCCAAATCTGTGCAGCTCTTAAACGCAGGTGAAACAAGGGATCAAAGGTGGAAATAAGCGAAAGTACTGACGAAGCAAGACAATCTGCAAGACTGACGACACACATTGTGAGCTGCTCGAAGGCAGAGCGACACTAACGCTAAAACTCAACGTTTACTCAAGACTCAGGTGCCCCTCTCCCTATATCTGACTTCACTGTAGTATCGTCCAAAGGTCGCGGTGCCACAGTGGCAACAAGTATGGATATCGCAGAAGCTGAGAATGTCTCGCTTCAATCCTCACCTTCGAGTGGGAAGCTCTGGCGGAGACCCACCCTCGCGGGTAACCTACAGTTCACAAGACTTGGTACAAACGAGATGTCATTTCGTTGCACACTGTATCGAAGACGTTAAGGGCTTTCTGTCGACTTTGGCGAGTGTTTGTTTGACAACACGCGAGGTGAACATGACGTTCAAAACGGTAACATTCACGTCAAGTAGAGACAACTGGAGGTTACGCTATTTCTCTACTGCGGTACCTTAGCCTCAAAGTTACATACTCATAAACCTGTCAAGTTCTGCTTCCATGTGGGCTGAACTTTGAATAAAGGAGAGATTTAAGTGTTGGCAAGGTTTAAGTCCGAAACTTAAAGAAAAATTTGTTCTAATTATTTATCCTAATATGCGTTCATCATCACCGAAAACCTGACGACTTTCTGATTTACGAGGAAAAAATAACACAAAAAAATAAAGAAAAGCTAATCCAATAACGTATACTTCCAACAGTATCCATAAGGTTTCTCAACAAAACAAGCTTATGTTTACGAACTCTGAAAAGTAGTTTCAAGTGTTGCTCTGTAACTAGAAAAGTTAGGTTGCCAGTATAGTAGACTAATTACAAAGGACCAGCTTATTTATCTTATGCTGAAAGAATAAATGCTGTTTCGGAACGCCAACACATTGAAAACGCATTGCTGTTGATAAAATTTGTTGTAATAAAATGACGAAAAGCGTAATATTACTGGCTAAAGATGCACTTTCATTGAGACGTTTGTTTGGAAAAGAAGTGTCCCAAAAGAACTAGCTTGTAATTCGTGTTTTATACACTTTATAGATGGCAGAGAAATAGTTATCTTTTAATTCTGTTGCAAATGTGTTTGTTTTTCCCATGATTTTTATTCTGAATGATAGTTTGCTTTACTAGATGATCAACGTATGAATATTTATTCTATTTACTCACATTTGTGGTTTCAGGCTTAGTTTGTAAATTATTGACAATGGCGATTCACCCAGACAGAGAGAGAGAGAGAGCGAGGGAGCACTCTGTACACAACGCAGAATATTACAGAAGGAACATACTTCTGTTAGATTAATAACGAAGTCCTAGAACGTTTTAGAAAAGCGAGGACGAAAAAAAGAGTGGACATGTCATGAGGTGAACCTCCGTCATAGTCAACCAGTACTTAGCAACCCAATGCTCATCACCACGACACCACGACGAACCTCCGAACGTCCACTCTTTGTACTGCAACTATAACACATGAAGACTTAAACTGCCGATACGTTATCTTACGATGTCTAAGTATAATAGTACTAAGAATAAAGTTTATTTTAAAAACCTTCAGTGCGCCATTGTCTTGAAACGGCATACTTTCATAACATGCGAGTTTCGCTACGAAATTGCAGAATCCAATACGGTGTTTTCCAAGCAGCCAGCACCGAATGTTAACGAAAGTCGATAGCACTTCCTGCGGTCTTCGATAAGTGACGTCAAAATGACGTCATGTTTGCTCAAGGACTTGTGAACTGTAGGTTACCCCACCCTCAGTCGCAGCTCCACAACACCGAGGCCGAAACACAGCGAGCAGAAGAAGGCTCCCCATTTAGTGACCTCCGATCAAGTAGACAGTATCAGTCAAATAGACAGTATCAAATGTGTTTCAGTCGTAGCATGCACTTCATTATGAACCTCGTGCACTTTGTACGTCAACAGAAGAGTTTTGTAAACCTGCGCATGAAGTGATACCTATATATGGTGTCTGTTCATTCGGACATGTCCAAAATATTCGGCACATTCCTGTCTCAATGGACTGTGTAAAGTTAAGGAATTCTTTGTATCATTTACGTAAAAAATTGAACTAATATTTCATACGTTGTTGTTCTGATCAACCACGTCCCAGAGTAATCAAAGAATCCACAGTTATCACCGGGCGATAGTAATTTCATCAGGTCATAACACTAGGCTAGAGGACAAATGCAGAGGCTTATCTCACTAGGGGTAAGATAGATACTGCCTACAGGAAATTTAAAGAGACCTTTGGAGAAAAGAGAACCACATATATGAATATCAAGAGCTCAGATGGAAACCCAGTTCTAAGCAAAGAAGGGAAAGCAGAAAGATGGAAAGACGATATAGAGGGTCTATGCAAGGGCGATGTACTTGAGGACAATATTACGGAAATGGAAGAGGATGTAGATGAAGATGAAATGGGAGATATGATACTACGTGAAGAGTTGGACAGAGCACTGAAAGACCTGAGTCGAAACAAGGCCCCGGAACATTCCATTAGAACTAGCGACAGCCTTGGGAGAGCCAGTCCTGACAAAACTCTACCATCTGGTGAGCAAGATGTATGAGACAGGCGAAATTCCCTCAAACTTCAAGAAGAATATAATAATCCCAATCCCAAAGAAAGCAGGTGTTGACAGATGTGAAAATTACCGAACTATCAGTTTAATAAGTCACGGCTGCAAAATACTAACGCGAATCCTTTACAGCTGAATGGAAAAACTGGTAGAAGCCGACCTCGGGGAAGATCAGTTTGGATTCCGTAGAAATGTGGGAACACGTGAGGTAATACTAACCTTACGACTTATCTTAGAAGAAAGATTAAGGAAAGGCAAACCTACGTTTCTAGCATTTGTAGACTTTTTGTAGCTTTTGATAGTGCTGACTGGAATACTCTTTCAAATTCTGAAGGTGGCAGGGGTAAAATACAGGGAGCGAAAGGGTATTTACAATTTGTACAGAAACCAGATGGCAGTTATAAGAGTCGAGGGGCATGAAAGGGAGGCAGTGGTTGGGAAGGGAGCGACACAGGGTTGCAGCCTATCCCCGATGTTATTCAATCTATATATTGAGCAAGCAGTAAAGGAAACAAAAGAAAAATTCGGAGTAAGTATTAAGATCCATGGAGAAGAAATAAAAACTTTGAGGTTTGCCGATGACATTGTAATTCTGACAGAGACAGCAAAGGACTTGGAAGAGCTGTTGAACGGAATGGACAGTGCCTTGAAAGAAGTATTTAAGATGAACATCATCAAAACCAAAACGAGGATAATGGAAATGTAGTTTAATTAAGTCGGTTGATGCTGAGGAAATTAGATTAGGAACTGAGACACTTAAAGTAGTAATCGAGTTATGCTATTTGGGGAGCAAAATAACTGATGATGGCCGAAGTAGAGAGGATATAAAATGTAGATTGGCAACGGCAAGAAGAGAGTTTCTGAAGAACAGAAATTTGTTATAATCGAGTATAGATTTAAGTATCAGGAAGTCGTTTCTGAAAGTATTTGTATGGAGTGTAGCCATGTATGGAAGTGAAACGTGGACGATAAATATTTTAGACAAGAAGAGAATAGAAGCTTTCGAAATGTGGTGCTACAGAAGAATGCTGAAGATTAGATGGGTAGATCACATGACTAATGAGGAGTCATTGAATAGAACTGGGGAGAAGAAGAGTTTGTGGCACAACTTGACTAGAAGAAGGGATCGGTTGGTAGGACATGTTCTGAGGCATCAAGGGATCACCAATTTAGTATTGGAGGGCAGTGTGGAGGATAAAAATCGTAGAGGGAGACGAAGAGATGAATACACTGAACAGATTCAGAAGGATGTGTGTTGCAGTTGGTACTGGGAGATGAAAAAGCTTGCTCAGGATAGAGTAGCATAGAGAGCTGCATGAAACCAGTCTCTGGACTGAAGACCACAACAACAACAACAACAACAAAAACATAACACTCATCGTCGCATCTCTTCATATCATCTCTGCGTCCTTTATGTTCCTCTCTGCTCCCAAGTACCGACGGTTTGGAGAGGAGGATTCACGAATTTCGCCACAGTGGCGAACAAGAATTTCCCTCTCGTCACTTTGGTTGGCTGACAACGTCCGAGATGTAGAATTATGAAATTTTCTCACTCTGAAGACGACAAAACGGCCCTTTCACGTGTTTTCATCAGTCTTCAGGACGCCCGTATTCGTAACGGCAGCAATACGCAGGGGATTGGCGCTCGCCACACTCTGATTTCAAAGGAATATGCCGACGTGCAGACGAAAGGTCAAGGCCACCTTTCTGCCGAGCAGATCTGCGAACCCACAGCCTGACACGGAGTAGTAACGTGAGCCGTGTTCAAAGCGCCCAGGTCACCCAGACTTCGCTAAACACAGCTTCCCTGTCCTTCCTGCCGGCCGAGGTGGCCGAGCGGTTCTAGGCGCTACAGTCTGGAACCGCGCGACCGCTACGGTCGCAGGTTCGAATCCTGCCTCAGGCATGGATGTGTGTGATGTCCTTAGGTTAGTTAAGTTTAAGCAGTTCTAAGTTCTAGGGGACTGATGACCTCAGCAGTTAAGTCCCATAGTTCTCAGAGCTATTTGAACCATTTTGAACCAGTCCTTCCTGAGGGAATATAAATTCAAGGATCTTATTCCAGAAGCCACTAGAGCTGTATTTCCCTCAAGAAATATTAAGAAAATTCAGCTACAAAATTTAATTAGCATCGCAAGGTGATTTGTGACTGTACAGTCACATACTGTTCACTACCTCTGGTACACTGCAGTAACTATCCTATTTCACTTACAAGGTGACACACAATTTTCAGTATACTGTCAGACGTTCAGTAAAATTATCCCAAGCTGCAAAGAAAAAATTTCGTTTCGTAACCTGGCAAAGTATGAAAATGGGCTTTTTTTTTAAAGAAAAAAAAAGAAAAAACTGGTAGAGGCCTGCGTATTCAAATACAAAGGTATGTAAACAGGGAGAATAGGGCACTGCGGTCGGCAACGCCTGTATAACACAACAAGTGTCTGGCGCAGTTGTTAGATCGGTTAATGCTGCTACCATGGCAGATTATCAAGATTTAAATGAGTTTGAAAGTGGTGTTATAGTCACCCGCCAGGGCAGCCGAGAGCGATAACGCGCTGCTTCCTGGACTCGGGTAGGCGCACCGGCCCCGGATCGAATCCGCCCGGCGGACTAACGACGAGGGCCAATGTGCCGTCCAGCCTGGATGTAGTTTTTCGGTGGTTTTCCACATCACGCTAGGTGAATACCGGGTCGGTCCCCATGTTCCGCCACAGTTACACGGCGCGCAGACATCTGAATGCATTCGCACTGTTCCATGGATTACACTAGACGCAGGCAGGAAGGTCATCCGGCCACCCCATAACCATTAACATCCCAAATCCGATTAACGATGGCTGACCCTGCGTAAGTGCGGGACAAGGCTCAAGCGATAGATAGACCGACAGAAAGTAGTGTTATAGTCGGTGCATGAGCAATGGGATACAGCATCTTCGAGGTAGCCATGAAGTGTAATGTGAATATCAGGAATCCGGTAAAACATCAAATCTCCGATATCGCAGCAGCCGGAAAAAGAGCCTGAAAGAACAGGACCAACGACGACTGAAGAGAATTGTTCGACGTGACAAGTGCAACCCTACCGCAAGTTGCTGCAGATTTCAATGCTGGGCCATTAACAAGTGTCTGTGTGCGAACCATTCAACGAAACATAACCGATACAGCCTTCCGGCTCCGAAAGCCCACTATTGTACCCTTGATGACCACACGACACAAAGATTTACGCGTCGCCTGGGCCCGTCAACACCGGCGTTGGACTGTTGATGACTGGAAACATGTTGTCTGGTCGGACGAGTGTCGTTTCAAATTGTATCGACCGGATGGACGTGTACGGTTATGGAGACAACTCGATGAATCCATGGATGTCAGCAGGGGACTGTTCAAGCTGGTGGAGGCTCTGTAATGGTGTGGGGCGTGTGCAGTTGCAGTGATGTGGGACCCCTGACACGTCTAGGCAAGACTCGTGACACGTACGTAAGGATCCTGTCTGATCACCTGCATCCATTCATGTTCATTGTGCATTCCGACGGACTTGGGCAATTCCAGCAGGACAATCTCCCCCCCACACGTCCAGAACTGCTACAGAGTGGCTCCAGGAACACTCTTCTGAGTTTAAACACTTCCGCTGGCCACCAAACTCCCCAGACATGAACGTCATTGAGCATATCTGGGATGAGTTTCAACGTGCTGTTCAGAAGACATCTCCACCACCTCGTAATCTTACGGATTTATGGACAGCCCTGCAGGATTCATGGTGTCAGTTCCCTACAGCACTACTACAGGCATTAGTCAGACATTAGTCCACGCCACGTCGTGTTGTGGCACTTTTGGATGCTGCGGGCGCCCTACACGATATTAGGTAGGTTTACCAGTTTATTTGGCTCTTCAGTGTTTATGGTATCCGAATCAATATCCCTTTATGGATGATACAAAACCATGATTACGGCTCTAGCAAAAAAGAATCGTATGGCACCGCGAGATTGTTCAGCAGCCTAATCGGTAGATATTATCTTTCTCCGTACAGATGGACGATTTCCGCGTGGTATAGGAGTGTCGTGTCTTATATCTACTGAGTGTAGATAGCTATAATGTACGTGTGTTGTATGGTGTAGTGGTTGGTCATCATTATGAGAGAACGGCAGGGTGAAGCGCTCCAAGGGACCTCCTGTCTTAACATCCTCATCAGACAGTCATATTACCATCAACAGTTTCGCTTGCTCTCATTTCATGTCCACACTGCAGAGAGGTGTATCATTTAACCCAGGTCATTTACGGAAGGTCAGGTAATCAGGAATTTTACGCCACCATCTATCCTGCACTTTCTGACAAAATGAAGAAAAAAAAATGTGGTGGAAAATTCTTCCACTACCTAGATTCGAACCTGTTACCTTCGAGCCAAGCGCCACCGCAAATTCGTGCGTTGCTAAACTGCGCTCTGGTGCAGGCAAATTTCAAAAGCGAATGGAAGAGCTTAATAGAACAAGTTTGAAACTACATATGAAAATAAATTATAATAAGAGTTAATGTGTAGTCAATATTTCGAAAAAAATACATGTCGAGAATGAAGTCACACAAACAGTTGATGAGTTCTTGCATTTAGGGTCTTTGAAGAGAGTGGATGGATAGGAACGGAAATACCAGAGTGTAGATTGCCTGGAACACCAGTAAATACTAAAAACACGCCAAAAATGCAGAAAATGACAAATTATAGTATCTATTGCACATATATATTTTATTCTTATCGAAGATTGTTGTATGACCGTTTCTTGTCTAACCTGACAGTTTAGGGAATCTACGTCAAACCAGTAACAGTAGTATTTACGCGTACAGTAGCGGAAATCAGTACAAAGGCAGCATTCTACGAAAGTAGGAGTACAATGTCTGAAGCGTATACTTATCGAATTTACTATGAAACTAGTAGATACATATAAAACAGTCATGGCGGAACGCGAGTAACAATATAAAACGTTTGCATTTCCCTGATGGATATTGACATAAAAGCACTCACTGTCCTTTTCTGTTATTGAATTGTTAGTACCTCACCAACCTGCGTTCTTTTAAATTATCTCAAAACGTTTGTTAGGGTATGCTGTTCGTGCAGTGAAATTGTCGCCAGTCTTCTCGAATCGCTTTTTGTAGGTCACACACGGCCTCAAACTGTCTTCCATTGTGATAAACACGCCTTACAAGTATTCCTGAAAGGTTTTCCACGGATTTCAAATCCGGACGAAGTGCAAGTCGGGGTAAGACATTGATATCTATATCTTCAAACCACGATTTGGTTGTAGCAGAAACATACACAGGTGCATTACGTTGTTGGAAATGTTTGACTTTTGTCCCCTAGCTCCTCATACATTCTTATCACTTCTCTCCCTACGATCTCAGTTTGTACGTTAAATTTCATTGTAGTGTTCAGCCAAGCAACGCATGATTCATCTTTGGCGCAGAAGGCTGTCCAAATCATAACACTTCCATCATCTAAATTTCTGCTCTTTCTTATCCATTCTATGTTATCGTATCATGCCAATACTACTGAAATCCGCCCTGCCCATCTAAAATAAACTTTTTCTCATAACCGAAGATCACGTTACCATAGTCTGAAGTCCACGACACAACGTTTTTCAGCAAACTGCAAAGTAGCCTGTTTATGTTTGGATGTCAGAACAGGTTTCTGCAGTAGTTTCTTGAATGCAAGATGTTTGTCATTTGATAAAATTTGTCGTACACCTCTTGCAGTTACTGACAACTGTAAATTAGAAACAAGTTCTGTAAATTAGTAATAGGTTGTGAAGAATAACGGTTTGTGACCGTTGCTTTGCGCAAAAGTAACGCTTCCTGTGCCTCACACAATTGTCTACTTTGTCTTGTGCATGTCGTTCACCAAAGTACCTATCACTGAGCGCCAAATTACCTATCACTGTACATGAACAGTTCAACTTCTCGACGATTTAACGATTAGAGAGTCCCACTTCCATAGACGTACATATGTTTACTCTTTCATCACATAATACTCTTTTCCAAGTGCATTGTCACAATCGTGGTTTATGTACACAACACGCACTGTCAGTAATGGTGTCTGATTCCTATCTGCAGTAAAGAAACGTACGCACACACTAACACCGAAC
Source organism: Schistocerca piceifrons (assembly GCF_021461385.2). NCBI lineage: Eukaryota > Metazoa > Arthropoda > Insecta > Orthoptera > Acrididae > Schistocerca > Schistocerca piceifrons. The sequence goes on from NC_060138.1 coordinate 1,242,309,108, forward strand.
AGAGCCCACTGCTTTTATACCGAGTTCCACACTCCACCACCTCAATCGTTGATGCCTTGTTATGTACTTTATTATTGACATCAAATGCGATACCATTTGACTGCATTTGTCGGTATACTGGATTTCATTCTGACGCATGTACAATGTGCACAGCTGTTCCAACCGATAATGTTAATTTTCCTGCAAATATCATGCTTTTGTACTGATTTCCACTACTGTATTGGCAGTACTCCATTGGTTGACTAAGGATCGTAAATATAATATGCGCTCTGTTCATTGATTATTCCGTGGTAAAGAGTGATGAGAGATACCCATGTATGGAATGGTGAGTTGTTGGCTTTGCTTCTATCCAATACGAGAAAGTCATGGGAACGTTGTTAGCGAGATTTAGAAAGTCGGTTGAAATACATGTTAATTGAATGGATAAGGAAATGTCAAGAGGAAGGAGTCAAATAAAAACTCGCTGGTGAGACTGGACTCAGATTATATTGGCTACTTGTTTTATTAATCTGTCGTCATCAGAATTTCAGTCACGACAGTACAGGCTTAATAGGAATGTTGGATCATGCCGACATTATTTCACTCCTCTGCTAGAAGAGCGTCCAGCTCCATTAGTCGCCCCCGCGTTGAACATAGCGGATTCCCTCCGATTGTCTGCTGATATTTGTTCACAGGTGCTGCTTCCTACCGAGGCGTTCTGTTTAGACTTGTGAAATAAATCATAAATTAAACTTAAAAAATTAACTTCAACATATAAATTCGTTAATAATCAGAGTAACAAAAGCATCGTAAGGAACAATTCGAAGTCTTAGTGATCCACTTGAAGAAATGAAGCGAACCCAAGAAAAGATATAATATATATGTGCCGAATACGTCTGGTTTACAATTGGACAGAGAAACATTTCAGGCTGTGCAGACGTCGTGTTCGAAAAAATCACATTTACTTCGTGAAAAACAGTAAAAACGATAAAAAAATCTTCATTGTGCAACAAGACGATTATGTAAACAATGTCGGGGCAAAATATCTTCATCAAAATGAGTTTTTTTAAATATTTAGATAAATACGGCAGCCGGCCGGAGTGGCCGCGCGGTTAAAGGCGCTCCAGTCTGGAACCGCACGACCGCTACGGTCGCAGGTTCGAATCCTACCTCGGGCATGGATGGGTGTGATGTCCTTAGGTTAGTTAGGTTTAAGTAGTTCTAAGTTCTAGGGGACTGATGACCACAGCAGTTGAGTCCCATAGTGCTCAGAGCCATTTTTTGATAAATACGGCATTTCGCACTCGAGAGGCGACTGTGTGAGCAATCGATGGGTGGTCTGGAAAGTTCCCTTGGAGACACAGTCGTTATTGACGAATTGGAGCGGTGCGAGGCAGACCCGACGTTACGCAACGGCCGCCTATCGCCAAGGAAAGCTCCGTTGTGTTTCAGGGCAGGGACTTCCATAAATTTTAATTACCTCAGCCTTCAGCACAGTCCACGGAACGCCAGAGGTGAGCTATAACAGGACGGCCTGTTGTATGCCGGCGCTGCTCGCAGGCTAAAAGTGTCCGCCCAAGCAAGTGGCACAGCCGACAGGCCGTACGCCGACATGCAACACCAAACTTCCGCTCCAGAAGTTCACTGATCACCAGCAAGTGTCTGCCGAGGGGTACTCAACAATGTCTCTTCAGACAGTTTGCTAAACTGATCTGCAAACACTGAAGTAATATTTGCTGTACCCCAAGATAGTATAGTACGATCGTTACTGTACTTGTTACACAGTAGTTACAGCGGCTACCTTTGTTTACACTGCATGAAGGCGTGCTGAAGAGTGGGGCCTGCGAATGTCTTATGTGAAAATTCTTTAAGTTTTTTCAGTGAAAAACTTCATTAACATTGTACATCTTTATTCTTCGTGTCTAGATGTTAATTTCTAAACACCTTGAACACCTACATCGATTACAAGTAGGTATATACTACGTAACTGTGTATCTGTGATTATCAGGTGTTTATTCTTTGTTACTTAATGCCACTAATTTGTGACAGGAAATTTAAAGTTTGTAAGGTATGTACGGAAAAAAACTAAATAATGTTTAAAATTTTGAAATTTTATAATATATGTATGTTCTTCTCAAACATTTATATTCACTTATCATAACCAGCTGGGAAGACGTTTATGTCCCAATGAGTATGCGGAATTCGAGGATAGTTACTCTATATAAACAGAAAGGGAACAGAAGTGACTGTAACAATTACCGAGGCATTTCATTACTAACTGTAGCCGGGAAAGCTTATGCAAGAGTCATCCTAATGCGATTACATATTTTAGCTTCCAGAATCTACCCAGAATCTCAGTGTGGCTTCATGCCCGGCCGATCAACCGTAGATATGATCTTCTCCTTAAGACAGCTACAAGAGAAATGTCGCGAGCAGCAGAGGCCACTTTATATCGCTTTCATTGACCTTGTTAAAGCGTTTGATTTAGTGAGCAGAAATGGGCTTTTCAAACTGTTGCAGAAGACTGGATGCCCACCTAAACTACTGCAGATAATTGTCTCTTTCCATGAGAAAACACAAGCAACAATTTGCTTCAACGGTAAAACATCAGAAGCATTCCCTGTTAATAGCTGTGTGAAACAGGGGTCTGTATTAGCTCCTACATTATTTGGGATTTTCTTTTCCCTTCTGCTCAGATTTGCCTTTGAAGACTGTGTGGAGGGAGTGTATCTACATACGAGGTCTGATGGAAATCTTTTCAACATTGCTCGCCTCAAGGCCAAGACCAAAGTAAATACAGTTGTTATCCGCGAGTTGTTATATGCGGACGATGCAGCTCTAGTAGCGAACACAGAAGATGAGCTGCAGTATATAATCAACAAATTATCAAATGCCTGTGAAAAATTTGGTCTACTCATCAGCCTTCAAAAGACTAAGATCATGGCGCAGAGCACTACCAACCTTCCATCCATTAGCATTGATGGCGATCCTTTCCAGGTAGTTGATGACGTTACCTACTTGGGATCCACAATATGTAGCAACTTGTCCATGGACACTGAACTTACTTACAGAATCGCAAAGGCATCATCTGTCATGGCTAGATTGAAAAACAGAGTATGGAACAACGGACTGCTTACCACAAAAACTAAATTAAAGGTCTGCAACGCTTGTGTTATAAGCACCCTTCTCTATAGCTGTGAGACATGGACAACTCTTTCTAGGCATGAATCTCGACTCAACAGCTTCCATCTCCGCTGTCTTCGGAAGATCCTTCAGGTGTCTTGGAGAGATAGAGTACCCAACACCGAAGTCTTTCATTGTGCAAGCACGACCAGCATCTTTGCGCTACTGAGTCATCGACGTCTAAGATGGTTGGGACATGTCAGGCGCATGGATCCTGAACGGATACCGAAACAGCTGCTGTACGGCGAACTTCAGGAAGGTGTGAGGCCAGTGGGACGACCGCATCTTCGGTTCAAGGATGTCTGCAAGAGAGACCTGACCGAGACCAGAATCAATCCAAGTCGCTGGGAAAGCATTGCAGATGACCGTGTCAAGTGGCGAGTAACTGTGCGCAACGGCGTCAAGCTCTCAGAGGACGAACGCACACAGGAACAAATCAGGAAGAGGACAAGGCAGAGAGAGAGAGCGGCTTCTGTTCGAAGTCCCTCAAATTTCACATGTCCAAACTGCGGTAGAGACTGCCACTCTCGAGTGGGACTTTTTAGCCACAGCAGACGCTGTAGAATCTGAACCAAGTATGCTACACCATCATCCCTCAAGGATGGACGGATGCCATTTTATGTTTATAAAGAAAACACTGCATATTGGAAGCTGATTCATGCTTAGGACACTTGTATAAGATAAAAGATGTAGGGAAGTCCCTCCACAGCGGAAGTGGCTTGGAGCGATGTAAAAGGTGGTTTTGGACGGTCGAACTTGGCGGCTCCTTGGTGGGAATGGTACGCAGTCAGTGGCTAGCCGTTACAAGGTACACACCGAGGGTGCCAAGGGAGGCATTTGGAAGCCGTTTTGTAAGGGATTTTGCCTCGAATGTGGATTTGGCTGTTGCATGGTACCCTTGGCAATAAGGAATGGCTCCAACACGTTAAAAATCCGTCGCCAAGAAGAAATTGTAAAGAGCATTCAAACATCAAGAGCCGTGAGTACAATTAGCCACCACGTCGCTTGCCACTACTACTTCGCCACTGCTCCATCAACTTCATGCATACAGAGCATTGACCAGTTAATTTGTGTGAATGTTTTCAGAAATAATCCAAGAGCTATAAACCTGTGTTTAGAACCGCATCTTTTATCTTAGTCATTAACCTGTGTAGGATCCCTTCCTAAGTGTTCAGAAAACCGAGTATCCTGTTTTAAACAAACTAATAATTTAATCCTGTCTGTTAAATGTGCTAAAATTCAGCGCCAGGCTATGTAAATGTTGCTGTCTAAAATATTCACTTCACAGGTGATGAAAACCGCACGTAACATTAAACTTATTTGTAACATAATTTAGCCTTGATTGCTATCACTGACGATTTTTTTTTAGGTTAATCGAGCTTTGCTTTGAAGGATGAAAATGAGTCTTGATGAGTAGTTCAAGCGTTTCATGTGCTATCCTTGTATACTGCCCAGCCTCCTTCCTTAAAGTTCCTCCTGGGTTAGTTGGTATCCTAGTGCGGAATTTGTGAAGTCTGGCCTGAACAGCCGTCCCCCTATCTCCTCACACAATAATATCCAGGACGCCTGCTTTGCTTGCTTAATTGCAAGACTGTATTTGACAAGGGCCTCCCGATATTCTGCCCGCTGTCCTTTCCTTCTCGCAAGGTTAAACAGTCTTTCTAACTGTTTCCTATGTGATTCCAGGTTGTTGTTCCACGAAGATACATTTCTGTTCGTGCACTTGTTGGTGATTGAGCAGGTGTCGTGGTATGAGGTCATGATGGCAAAGGTCACTGGCTCTGCTACCTCCTCAAATGGTCAAATGGCTCTGAGCACTATGCGACTTAACTTCTGAGGTCATCAGTCGCCTAGAACTTAGAACTAATTAAACCTAACTAACCTAAGGACATCACACACATCCATGCCCGAGGCAGGATTCGAACCTGCGACCGTAGCGGTCGCTCGGCTCCAGACTGTAGCGCCCAGAACCGCACGGCCACTCCGGCCGGCACCTCCTCAAACTCTACCCACGCGGTACAAGGCTAATTACTTGAAAGTATAGCGCCAGACCGCTGCGCTCGACAGAAAATGTTGCCTAAATTCATGATTTGCATGACATATAATATCTCAACCGACACAGAGAACAATACAAGATTCGGAGACATTGCTGTTCATCATACTTTCGTAGTACCTTTCGCTGATGATGCAGTCGTTTGCTCGGAAAATGTTTCCAATAATAACTGCAGTGACATCCCGTTACACCTAGATACAATGTAGGCATCATACAGTGAGTGATGACTAGTTCTCAACGTACAAAAATGCATAATTGCGCACTTTACGAAAAGTAAAAACGAGACATCCTTCGACTATAGTATAAATGAGTCTCAGCCATATGCAGTCAAGCTGTACAAATGTTTGGTCGTAGCACTGTGTAGAGATATGAAACCGAACGACCACGTAGGCTCAGCTCTAGGAAAAATAAATGGGAGGATACGACTCACAGGTAGCAAACTTGGAAACACCAAGTACCTATTCTCAGCTACGAATGTTTTTCAGTCCGCCTTCCAAATTTTTCGTAAGAAATGTGGTAATCATAAAAAATAGTTGTAATATTTCTTTGTATACTCTGTACTACAGTGGGAAAGAACATCTTAACATACGCTGTCTCTTCTAAAGTGCACGGGCGCTCCTACGTAATGCGAATTGATCATTAGATGTGACGAGAGGTGGACCCGCCAGGGTAAACAGAGGCGGGGTGTTTTGTGCTGTCAGTAGAGAAGCAATAACGGCAAAATGGGTCGGCATTAATGCTCAGTGGCTTTGAAGGTGGGCTGGTCATTGAATAAATATTTTATCCATCATATGGAGTATCTTGATTCAGATTCCTCAACTATAGTACTGGCTCTGAGTAAAATGTCAGTAAAAACAGCACTTTTATTTTAAAAACCATTACCTGTTCCGGCCTCCAACGCAATTGTTCAACGGTATCTACACAATACTGAACAACAAAGTACAAAAGATTTGTCAGATTGAGAAGACCATAGGAATAGGCCATTCTTGTAACTTCCCTCAGCCCTGTTTAAGTGGAAACTCCTGGAACGTCTCAGCGGCCGTTCTTTGCTCTCTCAGAGCACCTGAAATATAGGTTCATGTGACATACGTCGATTCCCTAGATTTTAAAAGGCTTTATACAATATTTATAACATTATAGTGTTTTACGATGTTTGTTGACAAGTTGTTTTTCAACATTATTTAATTTACTTAACACATGTCTGTTTTAGTAGTAAACGAGCTCACACTACATTATTTCTCAATTTGTTGCTTCCGTAAAGAGAGTGGACGAGTTTTCTGCAACATTTATGTATTACACTTGTTACTGATGATGCGTATTGCTGCATTCTACTCCATTTGACTAATTCTGTGCTACTTTGTAATTCGTTATCTATTTTGGTAGTAAACGAGCTCACACTACATTATTTGTTAATTTGTTGCTTCCGTAAAGTGTGTGGACGAGTTTTTTTGCAACATTTTCGTATTACACTTGTTACTGATGATGCTTATTGCTGCGTTCTGCTTCTACTCCATTTGACTAACTCTGTGTTACTTTGTTGTTCGCTGCAATGTAGATACAATTGGATAATATCCTTGGGGACCGAAACTAGTAACATATTTTAAAATAAAAGGAAAAGTGCATCTGATACTGACACTTTATTATAAACTCATAACCACTAGATGTCATATGATTAAAAAATATACTAAGAAAATTTCAATCGTTCTAAACTGTTGGTGATGTGATTGCGGATACGCGAAGGAACAACCACAGATAAACCATGAACATGCTAACCTCATCAACTAATGGACAGGGACCGTCGACTGCTGAGGAGGATGGTTTTAAAATTTCGCGTGAAATGAACGGAAGAAATCACTCTTGAGTTCCAAAGTGGTACCAGCAGTCCATCTAGAACTATGAATGAGCTTAGGGGCTTAAAAGGACTGGGGTTCAGTAGTCGAGCAGATGAAATGTAATGATCGTATGGCATTGTTGGCCGGGAGGCCCCTTGCGGGGAAGTTCGGCCGCCGTATCGCAAGTCCTTTTTAGTTGACGCCACTTCGGCGACTTGCACGTCAATGATGATGAAATGATGAACACACAACACCCAGTCATCACGAGGTAGAGAAAACCTCTGACTCCGCCGGGAATCGAACCCGGGACCCCGTGCGCAGGAAGCGAGAACGCTACCGCAAGACCACGAGCTGCGGACAGTCGAGCAGATACTCATAGGTCACACGTGTCTGTCTTCAGTACTGAGCGACATTTCAGTTGGTATAATGAGTAAGGTCGCGGGAAGTGGATGACTGCAAACCAGTGATTTGGGGCGATGAGTCACGCTATTACCCTATGGCAATCCGATGAAAGAGTTTGGGCTTGCAGAATTTCCGGGACACACTACCCGCCATCATGTGCAGTGCCAATAACAAAGTACGGACGAGGTGGTGTAACGGTACGGGGATGTTTCTCTTGGTTATCCGGTGGTCCTGTTATAGTGATTAAGGAAATTCTAAATGAAGAAGGATACGAACGCACTTTGCAGTATTGACTAACAATTCGAAAACGGTGACTGTTACAGCATAAGAATGCACACTGTCATAAAGCAGTCAATGGCTCTAATGGCTCTGAGCACTATGGTCGTACCAAGGTGCAGATACAGTCTCAAATCACAAATTAGTAATGATCAGAAGTCGACTGATGTTTAAGAGAATCGTACGGAAGAATCAATGTGAAAGAAAGTAGAATACTAAAGTACTGAGTTATGAAGTGTCACGTTCGAAGTTCGTAAAGGACGTGGATTCTTCGATAAGGAATACCAGTGTAGGCAGTTCAGCTGAGGAGAAAGGGAGAACGCTAAAAATGACAGTCAACAGATGTTGAACATACGAACATCGGTACAAGGATGGTAACCGCAAAGAAACCTTGGGTAACAGAAGAAATACTTCAGCTGATGGACAAAAGAAGGAAGTACAAAAATGTTCAGGGAAAGACAGGAATACAGCAACATAAAGCCTTTAGGAATGAAAAAATACGAAGTGCAGGGCAGGACAGGCAAGACGAAATGGCTATGTGAAATATGTAAAGACACTGAAAAAGAAATAACCGTCGGGAAAACTGGGTCAGCGAAAACCCAAGCTGGTAACGTTAACAGCAATGGGAATTCCACTGTTAGAGGAGAGTGGATAGGTAGAAAGAGTCGCTGAAGGCCCGTATGAGGGTCAGGACCTATATGACGACGTTACGTGAAGGAATTGGAGTCGTTACGGAAGACATCAGAATTTCAAAGAGCTCTGAAAAACTTGATATCAAAAAAGACAGAAAAGATATATAACATTCCCTTGGAATTTATAAAATCATAGCTGGAAGTGTCAACCAAGCAAGTATTCCACTTCGTGTGCAGAATCTATGAAACTGGCGACGTATCACAGATTTTAGGAAAAATGTCGTCCACGCAATTACGAAGATAGCAAGGGCAGATAGTGCGAGAACTGTCGCACACTGATCTACATAGTTCGTGTATCCAAGGTGCTGACAAAAATAATAAACAAAAGAATGGAAAATAAAACTGGGGATCTGTTACATGGTCCGTTTCGCTTTAGGAAAGGTAAAGACAACAGAGAAGCATTTGCGGCGTTGCCCTTGATAACGGAAGCAAGACTGAAGAAAGATCAAGACACGTTCATTGGCTTTCTCCAGAACGAAGTGCCCGGATTAAAAAGGGAGTGAGACAGGGATGCAGTCTGTCTCCTACTGTTCAATCTATACATCGAAGAAGCAATGACGAAAATAAAAGAAGAGGTTGAAGGGGGGGATCAAAATTCATGGTGAAAGAATATTAACGATAAGACGGTTGGGTTGGGTTGTTTGGAGAAGGAGACCAGATAGCGAGGTCATCGGTCTCATCGGATTAGGGAAGGATGGGGAAGGAAGTCGGCCGTGCTCTTTCAAAGGAACCATCCCGGCATTTGCCTGGAGCGATTTAGGGAAATCACGGAAATCCTAAATCAGGATGGCCGGACGCGGGATTGAACCGTCGTCCTCCCGAATGCGAGTCCAGTGTCTAACCACTGCGCCACCTCGCTCGGTATGAATGAAGATTCGCTGACGACATTGCTTTCCTCAGTGAAAATGAAGAAGACTGACAGGATCTGTTGAAGGGAATGAGCAGTCTAAAGAGTACAGAATATCGATTGAGAGTAAACCGGAAAGAGACAAAAGTAAAGAGAACGAGCAGAAATGAGAATAGTGAGAAACTTTAGCATCGCTATTGGTGATCATAAAGTAGACGAAATTATGTAATTCTGCTGCCTTGGAAGCAAAACGACCCATGACGGTCGAAGCAAGGAGGACGTAAGAAGTAGACTAGTGCAAGCAAAAACGGCATTTCTGACCACGAAAATTTTACATGTATCGAACATGGTTGTGAGTCGTCGAGTGTGACAAAACCGTTCAGAAGAGAATAAAAGCGTTTGAAACGTGGTCCCACAGAAGAATGTCGAAAATTACGTGGTCTGATAAGATAAGGAAGGAGGAGGTTCCCCGCAGAATCGGCGTAGAAACGAATATGCGGTCGTCATAAAGACGAACATATTTAAGTCCACTGAGAGGTGACCAAATTATTTTGATCGTTTAGTGTATGTGGTTACGAGTCGCTAGTGACTTCACTGTGCAATAGTGTTCTAGCCAGTGCAGATGTATTTGAAACGCAAACTTTTCGATAAGTCCCCTAGTAACCGAACTCTTAAAGTCGTTCATAGCATACCTTATCGAGAGATACAATACTGCTAGAACTCGTTACGTGTTACAATTTATTGCACTCTCCTGCCTGATAAAGGAAATGTTCCACGTGTCGTCCTCGCTTTTGGAGGGAATGTTCACTCGCCTTTGCTGTGAGTTAACACTCCTAGCACCACTATGGTCAAAATGACACCATAAGCACAAAGGAAAGTCATATCTCTCTTGTTTTCAAAACTAGCGTTTTCAAAATCTCTGGATCTTCCCTCTGAGTCAGTTACATCCAAAGCTGTTTCGTTCATTTTTGTATTTATACCAGATTAAAATTTGTTCATGCGTTTTGCCCTGAGTACCACTGCGGTCAGTATGACCCCTTCTGAGGTTGCTTGTTTGTTTCTTGAATGTAACATTTATGAGAAAGAATGATGAATATCATGTTGAACACCTGTCATACGAAACACCTCATGCAGTGAAAATATTATATGCCTCTTATTTTTGCAGTACCACTGGGGTCAATACGATCCCAATCTAAATCAATTTCAGTTTCTTGGACGTAATATTTATGAATACAGAATTATTACTGTTAATTTGAACAATTTTAATGTATGTTTTTTATACTAGATCATTAAAAACTGTCAAATATTCCGGTGCAAATTACGTGGGGCGTATATGACTCCAGTGGTACCCAGTGAGACAAAAATATCATGGTAATAGGATGATTAAGAATTCTTTGGAACACACCTGGATCAGCTCGCAGATCTCGAGGAGACTGCATAATTCGCTGGGCCACTTCTACAGTCTTGTCTAGGGAGTGCGGTAGAATTCACTTTCGATATGGCCACAACGGAAAAGTCCAGAGGTCGGGTGATATTGGAGACCAATATGCAGACGCTTCTTGGCCTATTCGTCTCAGTCCATATCGGCCCATTAAATGTCGAGTTACACCAGCAGCAAAACGTTCCGTTGCCCTATCATGCATGAAGTTCCTAACTATCGGCCATGGGCATAGTTTGAGCACAAGTTGCTGGAAACTTAATGGAAAAGGTTACACTTCAAGTACTTAGTACTGAAATCAGTGGAGGTTCACAACCAATTGCCTCGCGCATGTCTCATTATGAACTTATGTTTTCTGAATGTTTTTACTTATATTATAGTGTAAGAATTAACAAGGAAAATACATGTACAGAATCAAATGTTAAAAGTATTATGCTAAATTATCTACACATTACACAAGTTATTAGATTTCTAAGTCCAATCGGTTGATCCAGTTGAGGTGATGCATGGTGGATGTCATTTATTGGTCCCCCAAAGGCTCGTTTCCGGCATTCACCAACAATGTGATTAACTGATTGCAGGGCAGCTCCACAGTCACTATCTGGAGATGTTGTCCAGCCCCATTTGTGCTTCAGATATCCACAGTGCCCTTGTCCTGTTCGGATGCGGTTGATGGTTCTCCACTGGCGTCTGGAGAGTGTGAAACCTGGAACTCGGATGGAAAGCTTTTCCACCAGATGACCGTTGAACACTGACGATTCTTCCCACTGACTTCTCCATACTTCGTTGATGTTAAAGGTTGAGGCTTCAAGATGTTGTGCAGTCCGCCAAGGTGGTTTTCTTGACTTCAGACGCTGATGTTCTGCTATTAATATATCGCTGTATACGGGTAGCTGGAGGTTCTTCTGAAAGTTCCTCTAGGTCTTCAGGAGAGCATCTGATCTTCGTAGAGCTGGAGGTTGGATGTTACTTAAAACTGGTAGCCATGCAGTTTGAGTGCTACGTATGCAGCCTATGATAAGTTGCATTGTCTGGTTGAGTTGCGCATCTATCTTGCCAAAGTGAGCACTGTTCATCCAAGTTGGACAACAGTATTCAGCGACAGAGTATGATAGTGTCAAAGCAGTTGACCTTAGCGTTTTGGCGCTGCAACCCCAGGAGGCACCGGCAAGCTTCTGAATCATATTATTACGGGTCTTCACTTTTGCGGCCACTTGGAGAGATGTTGTCGGAAAGTTAGGGACCTATCGAGTGTTATTCCGAAGTACTTCGGTGTGCTGCAGTACTTCAAGGTTTGGCCTCGGAATTTAACTTCTGGCTTATAGTCAGAGTGTCCGTTCCATAGGTGGAATGCTGAAGTAACAGTTTTTTGAGGGTTTAGGCGGAGGCACCATTTCCTGATGTGTGTGTCCAGGATTTCCATGTCGGTAGCTAAGCCGGCCTGTGTGGCCGACTGATTCTAGGCGCTTCAGTCTGGAACCACGTGACCGCTACGGACGCAGGTTAGAATCCTGCCTCGGATGGATGTGTGTGATGTCCTTAGGTTAGTTAGGTTTAAGTAATTCTAAGTTCTGGGGGACTGATGACCTCAGATGTTAAGTCCCATAGTGCTCAGAGCCATTTTAACCATTTTTTCGGCAGTTAATGTGCTTTCAGCAGTGGTGAAATTGGAGCTTTCGGTTACCAAACGGATGTACATAGATGTACACTGTATATTCTTAAAATTACGTATTTGAGCCAAGCCATACGGTAAATAAAAAAATCTTATATTATCCTATAATTTAGGCCATGTCACTTTTCACTATTAATTATGATGCCGCATGTATACATGGGTGGTTATATCAAAGTGTAGCTAGTCACATAGGCCTGATGTGGGTCATAATTACCGTATGGCAACGATCTCCGTAGATTTTATAATGGGTTAATGCGGAACCGATTTACACTGGACAAAAATTAGTTCCAATTTTGGCCACCAGATGGAAAACTGGTTCTGTGAGTGGACTAGGAACGAGACGTGGGAAAAATAGGTCAAGCAAGTGAGAAAGACATAATGTTGATGTTATTATTATTAACTGCCTGAAAGAACCCTCATTCGTACTAAACCTCCAGAAATGTCTTCCGTAGAGGGTAGTATAAGGGGTTTGCAGTATAACTGGCCATGCTTTACCCACCCGGCGATATTTAAGCCAGTCCGCCCTTGAACTGACTTAGTGAGCCGCCGCTTAGAAATTCTTTCTAACGGTTACGTGGAGATGCTCTCATAGTTTCAAGTCCCCTTGCAGAGCCGTATCAGCGCCGTCGGAACCTGAAATTGCAATACTACTGTCCATGTTTCACGTAATGAAGCTCAAAGAACTATTTTTTGTGCAATTAATTTTTACATGGGATGCCATTATGTTTCGTTTACCTGCGAAATACCATTAAATGAACTTTTTCACACTGAATATAAGCTAACTATTGTCGGTACAAGAAATGGTGTACTGCATGATAGATCGAAAGCACCCTATTGACAATTGCCTACTATGACGCACTGTCTGTAACTTGAGCGTACAATCGATATGGTTCGTGTAAGATAGTACATCTTCGGTTATGCCAAAGTTATTCATATACGAGGGTAATCCCAAAAGTAAAGTCTCCTATTTTTTTATAAGTACATAGACCTGTTTATTTCCACAGTGGTTTACATCAGTTTACAGCTTCAACATTTAGCTATTTTTCGACATAATCACCATTTCTGTCGATGCATTTTTGTAGACGATGTGGCAGTTTTTGTATGCCCATGTCATACCAGCTCGCCGACGTGCTGTTCAGAAAGTTATGAACCTCTTCTTTCACTTCGTCGTCGGAGCTGAATCGCTTTCCGGCCAAATATTCTTTTAACCTCGGGAACAGGTGATAGTCACTGTGAGCCAAGTCAGGACTATAGGGTGGGTGGGTGATTATGTTCCAATGAATCTGTTGCAGGTGACCAACGGTTTGCCGAGCGATGTGTGGGCGAGCGTTGTCATGGAGAATGTGTACGCACTTGCTCAACATTCCTCTTCTCCTGTTCTGAATTGCCCGTTTGAATTTTTTCAGACTCTCACAGTACCTGACAGCGTTAGTTGTGGTACCAGAGATTCAGCTCCGACGACGAGGTGAAAGAAGAGGTTCGTAACTCCCTGAACAGCACGGCGGCGAGCTGGTATGACATGGGCATACATAAACTGCCACAGGGTCTACAAAAACGCATCGACAGAAATGTTGATTATGTCGAAAAATAGCTAAATGTTCAAGCTGTAAACTGATGTAAACCATTGTAGAAATAAACAGGTATATGTACTTATAAAAAATAGGAGACCTTATTTTTGGGATTACTCTCGTATTTATTAATATACCAAAGTTTCCTGGAATTGTAAAATAATTGAAAGATAGTATTTTTGACCCAAAGGCTTCTCCTAATGTCTGAGTGCCAAAAAGCAATTTCTGTTAGCAAATATTTATTAATAAGGCAAAGCCTTGCCGCAGTGGATATACAGGTTCCCATGAGATCACCGAAGTTAAGCGCTGTTGGGCGTGGTCGGCACTTGGATGGGTGACCATCCAGCGGCCATGTGCTGTCACCAGTTTTCGGGGTGCACTCAGCCTCGTGATGCCAATTGAGGAGCTACTCGACCGAATAGTAGCGGCTTCGGTCATGAATACCATGACACGGCGATCGGATGGTCCCGATGGGCCACTTGTGGCCTGTAGACAGAGTGTTTTTTTTAAATATTTATTAATAACAATTACTAGATTTGTGCCGGAAGAAATGTACTTTCCATACATATCACTTTGCTCACGTTATGAGTGATTTCGGTATAGGCACCTCATCCAACTGGCTCTGAAAGCGCCTAATGGTCAACCGCCGCTGCTGGCCAGTGTGGGAACCTACCGGTATGTGAAATTGCAAAACTGGAAATAAAATAAAATGAGCTCTTATCTGCAGATAAGGGGTACCTTTATGCTACTTGCGGAATTTGTTCAATATGAGCACTGTAAACGTCGACTAGATGCTGTACAGCGCCAGATTTGCCTCTGGTGGCCAAAATTGGAACTAACTTTTTCCAGGTTAAAGGGGTTCTACATTAACGCATTAGAGTATCTACCAAGTTTCGCTGCCATATCATAATTACAACTCACAATGAATCTCTGTGCGTAACTGCACCCGGTAGTCGTACAAAAGGTACTGAACCAAACGTTCGCCAGCGCTGACGGCACATAACGGAGGCCAGTAGTTTCACAACAGGCGCTATTAAGACGGGAGAAACTCACCAGAGAGGGGCCATCTCTTCCTTCGCAGGACGGTGAGTGCGCCTTTCCATCATTCGGGCGCGGCGCTTATGGACGGACCATTTCGGCCGGGGCGTCGGTCCAGGCGCAGCTCACAACTCACTCATGCACGGTTCGCTCTCGCCGTTTCCCCGCGCATCGGCTGCTTCTTGTCGAATGTCGGAATTATCTGCCGCATAAACACTGGCCATGCGCGCGGCTGCCCCGCTTCTCCCTGAGAGGGCGACACGGGACTGCACTTAAAAATTTTAAGTGCGCCCCGGCGCGTGTTGCCGGATACCGTAATGGCCGGCCGCGTCTTGGCTCCCACCGTCGCTGCTGTGTCGCGACACGGTAGCGGCTGCTAACCCACACACGCCGCAGCCACAGATACTGGAAGAGTCCTCGGTACGTGTGAAAAACTTAACTCCTGCGCTCGTAGCACCTATCAGAGGAGAACATAAATTTTAATTATCACCAAGGAAAAAAATCAAGCTGTGTGCTTGGAGCTCGGTGATGGTATCATTTCTTCTCCACTTGATCATCCTCCAATACGACACATTTTCCCCAGTGACATATAACGCGACGGGCAGCCTGTAAGACTTACAATGTACACTACTGGCCATTGAAATTGCTACACCACGAAGATGACGTGCTACAGACGCGACACTTAACCGACAGGAAGAAGATGCTGTGATATGCAAATTATTTGATTTTCAGAGCATTCACACAAGGTTGGCTCCGGTGGCGAGACCTACAACGTGTTGACACGAGGAAAGTTTCCAACCGATTTCTCATACACAAACAGCAGTTGACCGGCGTTGCCTGGTGAAACGTTGTTATGATGCCTCGTGTAAGGAGGAGAAATGAGTACCATCACGTTTCCGACTTGCGGTTTATCGTATCGCGACATTGCTGCTCGCGTTGGTCGAGATCCAACGACTGTTAGCAGAATATGGAATCGGTGGGTTCAGGAGGGTAATACGGAACGCCTGCTGGATACCAACGGTCTCGTATCACTAGCAGTGGAGATGACAGGCATCTTATCCGCATGGCTGTAACGGATCGTGCAGCCACGTCTCGATCCTTGGGTCAACAGATGCGGACATTTGCAAGACAACAACTATCTGCACGAACAGTTCGACGACGTTTGCAGCAGCATGGACTATCAGTTCGGAGACCATGGCTGCGGTTACCCTTGACGCTGCATCACAGACAGCAGCGCCTGCGATGGTGTACTCAACGGCGAACCTGGGTGAACGAATGGCAAAACGTCAATGTTTCGGATGAATCCAGGTTCTGTTTACAGCATCATGATGGTCGCATCCGTGTTTGGCGACATCGCGGTGAACGCACTTCGGAAGCGTGTATACATCATCGCCGTACTGGCGTATCATCCGGCGTGATGGTATGGGGTGCCATTGTTACACGTCTCGGTCACCTCTTGTTCGCATTGACGGCACTTTGAACAGTTGCGGCGCGGCACGTTACTTTTTACTGCCCTGCCAGTGTCCAGGAATCTTCATTTGTCTAGCTAAAAGCTGTAGTAGAAAATACTAGACCACTACTGTCAACTGCAGTTCGCAACATACATAGAATTGCCCGGTAGACGGGATGTGGCTAGTTACTGAAATGAAAGTTTTAACTTGGCAATGTAAATCTTCAGGTGCATTTTTACGATAAAGATCGCAGTTAATACTGCCAAGTCCGTACTAAGTGGCAACACAATGTAAAGTTCACACGCACTCCACAATCACACACGTAGCCAGTTTGTGGTATTTACACCCGTTATCGAAGTTAATAGAGTTCACCGGATCGTTTAGTTATTAAAATGCTCGCTCAAATGTTGTGCACTCTGCTCTACACGTAATACCTGTTCCAGTCTTAGATCGCACAACACGCCACGCGGTTTTAAGTAACAGTCAAAAGCAATAATTTTGATATTCCGTCCGAAATTCCACACGACTTCCACTGCACCGTTCACTTAATTACACTTTGTACTACTTTGCGAACTCGTAATTAGCATTTTTCCGCGATTTTACAGTACTTTCGTCGGAGCTGCTTTCAATGAGATGTTACTCGTTCGAACCCTCAGCCCCGACCTCCCTAGATCACACCAAAGGCTTTGTTCCCAGCATAGATTGGCGCGAGCCTGCATTTTTCTGACTGGCTGATATCACAAACAGCAAATCAGGTTGCAGTATTATCCCGCGCTAACCCGCGCTTTACTTCAATCACCAATCATAGTAAATCATTTCTTTCTATGGCAATTGCTAAATAAATAAATTTAGAAAAGTATCAAATATAAAATTACTCTTTCTGAAATTACCGATTAATCTGTGTTCTACTCACGATTTATTAGTACCATAAACTGACTGCACATTTAATTATAGTAAATCCCCTGTATAGTTTAACTGGTACTTCGTGAATAAACAAAACAATTTTCATTTACTTCTGTTCTTCTTCACTCATACAACACTCACACTGCTAATTACTACACATATAAAACAATTATAATTATGCAAATACATTAAATATTAATCAAACATAACTTTACAACATTGTTTTGACTACGACTGCTAGCACTGTCTGTCAACTGCTGACCTCTGCCGCCCACTAGTACAACTACGTGCAGCTCTGTAACTCAGGTCCATGTCAGCTGGTGATATCTGTCGATGACTCATGCCTATAACGATATCGTCCTAACAAGTGACAGGAGCGATGCGAAGGCGCTACGCCTCACAGTGGACGTTACATTTCAGATGTGTTACGACGCGTGGCTCTACCCTTCATTCGATCCCTGCGAAACCCTACATTTCAGCAGGATAATGCACGACCGCATGTTGCAGGTCCTGTACGGGCGTTTCTCGATACAGAAAATGTTCTACTGCTGACCTGGTCAGCACATTCTCCAGATCTCTCACCAACTGAAAACGTCTGGTCAATGGCGGACGAGCAACTGGCTCGTCCCAATACGCCAGTCACTACTCTTGATGAACTGTGGTATCGTGTTGAAGCCGCATGGGCAGCTGTACCTGTACACGACAACCAAGCTCTGGTTGACTCAATGCCCAGGCGTAGCAAAGCCGTTATTACGGCCCGAGGTGGTTTTTATGGGTACTGATTTCTCGGGATCTATGTACCCAAATTGCGTGAAAACGTAATCACACTTTAGTTCTAGTATAATATATCTGTCCAATGAATACCCGTTTATCATCTGCATTTCTTCTTCGTATACCAATTTTAATGGCCAGTAGTGAAAGTATACGATACTAGAAGCAAAAATGCCTCAGTAAACATGGGCACTAAAACGATGACTTTAAGAGTTAAGAACACTTTTTCATCTTCGATACTGTGAAACAAATCTCTTCTAATGCTGTTTCTCTTCTTTCGTATGCTGAGAGGTCGTAGTATGGACCAAGGCAAGGAACAAATGTCCAGTAAACATTCCCTTACAAGTGCATACCTTAAGAGCTAAGAGTATTTCTTCATCTTCGCTACTGTGAAACACCTCTTCTGCTGAATAAGTGCCGGCCGCTGTGGCCGAGCGGTTTTAGGCGCTTCAGTCCGGACCCGCGCTGCTGCTACGGTCGCAGGTTTCAATCCTGCCTCGGACATAGATGTGTGTGATGTACTTATTTAGGTTTAAGTAGTTCAAAGTCTAGGGGACTGATGACCTCGGATGTTAAGCCCCATAGTGCTTAGAGCCATTTGAACCATTTTGAACCAGGCTAAATAATTGCTCATAGCTCTTAACGTG
This sequence comes from Schistocerca piceifrons, assembly GCF_021461385.2. Classification (NCBI taxonomy): domain Eukaryota; kingdom Metazoa; phylum Arthropoda; class Insecta; order Orthoptera; family Acrididae; genus Schistocerca; species Schistocerca piceifrons. Next base: position 1,242,327,860 of record NC_060138.1, read on the forward strand.
TGCGTTTTAGATCCCATGTTTACTCGACTTTTCTTTTGTGTTCTTCTCCAAAGAATGTGGAACGCAAAGACTCTGCAGTGGAAGAGGTTTGTTTCACATTATCGAACATGAAGCAGTACTCATTGCTCTTAATGTATGCACATTAGAGGCAATGTTGACGGAGATTTTTTTGCTTCCAGCATCACATTAGCTCTCAACGTATACGTTTTAAAGTCTATGTTTAGTGAGACTTCTTCCCTTCCACTAACGTGTGCTTACGCGTTTACGCCATAGTCATGATACACTCTGTATAAATACATGCAAATAATGATAAGTATTTTTAGATTTTTCGCTGGCGGTGTTGCTATCCTCGTGGAGGTATCCTCGTATGATGGAAATGCACTTAGTCGCGCCCCTTTCCCTGGAGTACCACAGGGAAGTGTGATAGGACAGTTGCTGTTTACAATATATATAAATGATCTGGTAGAAAGCGTCGGACGCTCTATAAGGCTATTTGTAGATGATGCAGTTGTCTATACCACAGTAGAAAAGCCAGAAGAAAGTAAGAACAGGTAGAACGATCAGTAGAGAATTGATGAATGGTACAGGCTCTGGCAGTTGACTCTGAACATGATTAAATGTAACATATTGCTCACACATAGGAAAAGAAATCCACTACTATACAGCTTCACTATCGATGACAAACAGCAGGATACAGCGTCTGCCGTGAAATATCTAGGCGTAACTATCCAGAGTGATCTTAAGTGAAATGCTGTATAAAACAGATACTGGGAAAAGCAGATACCAGACTCACATTCATTGGAAGAATCTTAAGGAAATGTAACTCGTCCACGAATGAAGTGACATACAAGGCGCTTGTTTGCCCGATTCTTGAGTACTGTTGATCTATCTGGGATCCCTATCAGGTAGGATGATAGAGGAGACAGAGAAGATCCAACGAAGAGCGGCGCGTTTCGTCACGGGATCGCTTAGCTGGCGAAAGAGCGTTACGGAGATGCTAAACAAACTCCACTGGCAGACGTTACAAGACAGGCGTTGTGCGTCACGGAGAGGTTTCTATTGAAATTTCGGGACAGCACTTTTCAGGAGCAGTCGGACAACGTATTACTTTCCCCCACATACACCTCGCGTACTGACCACGAGGAGAAAATTCGAGAAATTAGAGCCAATACAGAGGCTTACCGACAATCATTCTTCCGACGCACTATTCGCGAGTGGAACAGGGTTGGAGGGATCAGATAGTGGTACCGAAAGTACCCTCCGCCACACACCATCAGGTGGCTTGCGGAGTATGATGTAGATGTAGATGATATAAAAACATTTTGCAAACGCCTTGGCGCTCTGTAAACCCATGGATAAGCAGTAACCAGAAATTTCATGTAAATAATAAACTTCATTGCAGTTTAGAGTGAGCCGGCCGGTGTGGCCGTGCGGTTAAAGGCGCTTCAGACTGGAACCGCGTGACCGCTACGGTCGCAGGTTCGAATCCTGCCTCGGGCATGGATGCGTGTGATGTCCTTAGGTTAGTTAGGTTTAATTAGTTCTAAGTTCTAGGCGACTGATTACCTCAGAAGTTAAGTCGCATAGTGCTCAGAACCATTTGAACCATTTTTGGGTTTAGAGTGAACAAATAAGACATAGGTCAGCATTTCTCCTATTTTCACTAATATTACAGGAATCGCAACTTCATTACTTAAAAAAAAAAGTTGATACCTGGCGAGAAGAACACGACAACTCAAATTAGCGGATTTCCCAGAAACTTCGCTCGGTACATGGGGTTCCAAAATAAACGAACACGTAACACGTGTCTCGGCCTATACGTAATTACTATATCGTTTCTGAGAAAGCGACCGGCAAAGTTTCCGACGCAATTTAGATGTATTTTGGCACATGATAGGCTCAGCCCAGATGCTGGCAGTAGTGGCTAGCGTCGCGGCCTAAATTCTGTGTCCCGTGTTCGAAATCCCGGTTATTGTTTTTCTTTATTTTATTTTTTGATTTATCTACCCACGTTCGTAGAAATGCTATTGCAAGAATGTTTCTTATAAAGCTGGGGAATACAAGAACGTGTATTAATTGTATGGTTACAGCTAGGATTCACAATAAGTGCCATACATTTATTACATAATATATGTGTGTATGGCATTTTCAGCGGTTACAACCTTTTTATATTCTTATATTCTTATATTTAATTCTGATATCAGTTCATAATTCTTGTATTTTATTCTTGTGTTTATTCTTCAGGAAGATAATGTCCATTCCCTTAGTTGACACCGATCATAGAAACATTCGAAATATACAAATTCCGAACAGCACGAGCAACGTACGAAGGAAAGTTTTCCACAGCGACATTTTTTCATATGAATCTCACTTGGGAAAAAGAATCGTCGTTAACATTGCTGAAACTGTCTTGCATTGGCCATGATTTGTGGCAACAGTTTTCCGGAAACTGGCACCTGCAATTGATTATGAATTAGGAGCCACTACAGGAACTTCACTGAAAACCATTTCAAATATTTTTCCATTCATTTATTGTACTTTTCTTTCTTTTTAATTCATTCACAGATATACAATTAGCAGGCGAATAAGGACAACATTATTTCAATACAAACATTGGAAAACCTACGGCTGGTAATTTGCTACGGGACTGAGATTCGACCGAGGATCGAAACCCGCCACCGCTTAAATTTTGATTAATAATCGGAATTGTCGGCCGAAGACTTCCGGCTTAATAAGTCTACCAAGGGCCTTGTCAAAGAGAGCGGAGGAGCAGACAGAGGTTCAGGTCACTCTCTTGTCCTTGGGGCGGCAAACTACCACTAAGAGCGGAAGTACCAGCAATGATCAATGGCATGAGGATGCGGAAGGCAATGGAAACCACTGCATAAAAGACACGTAACAGGTGGCCACAGGACATGCGGCCTATAACTGAAAAAGTGTCTTTTGCAAAAGATTCCGGAATAGTCCCCCATTCGGATCTCCGTGAGGGGGCTGCCACGGGAGAGGTGACCGTGTGTAAAACATTGAATAACCAATGACAGGATAGCTTTCTACGAGTCAGGGCGTGGAACGTCAGAAACCTGAGCGTGTTAAGGAAACCAGAAACATATGAAAAGGGAAATTCAAGGCCTGAATCTAGATGTGGTAGAGATCAGGGAAGTGAAATTGAAAGCAGAGAAGGATTTCGGGTCAGATGAGTATAGGTTAATATCAGCAGCATCAGTGAATGGTACAATCGGAATAGGATTCGTTATGAATGGGAAGGTAGGGCAAAGAGTGCGTTACTGCGAACAGTTCAATGATAGGGCTCTTCTGATCAGAATCGACAGCAAACCCATATAGACAACGATGGTTCAGGTATACATGCCGACGTCGCAAGCTGAAGATGAAGAGACAGAGAAAGTATATAATGATTTTGAACGAGTAATACGGTATGTAAAGGAAGATGAATATCCAATAGTGACAGGGGACTGGAATGTAGTTGTGGGGGAATGCGTAGAGGAAACGGTTACAGCAGAATATGAGCTTGGGACAAGGAATGACGGAGGAGAAGGCTAACTGAATTTTTTAATAAATTTAAAAAAAAATAAAATGGTTCAAATGGCTCTGAGCACTATGGGACTTAACTGCTGAGGTCATCAGTCCTCTAGGACTTAGAACTACTTAAACCTAACTAACCGAAGGACAACACACACATCCATGCCCAAGGCAGAATTCGAACCTGCGACCATAGCGGTCGCGCGGCTCCAGACTGTAGCACCTAGAACCGCTCGGCCACTCCGGGCGGCAATAAATTTCAGATAGTAATAGCGAGTACTCTGTTGAAGAATCACAGGAGGGGGAGATATACTTGGAAAATGCCAGGTGATACAGGATGATTTCTGTTATTTTACATCATGCTCAGATACTGTATTATAAGGCGTACCCAGCAACAGATATGGACTCAAATCACAATGTAGTAATGAAGGAAAGTGGCCGGCCGCGGTGGTCTAGCGGTTCTAGGCGCTCAGTCCGGAACCGCGCGACTGCTACGGTCGCAGGTTCGAATCCTGCCTCGGGCATGGATGTGTGTGATGTCCTTAGGTTAGTTAGGTTTAAGTAGTTCTAAGTTCTAGGGGACTGATGACCACAGATGTTAAGTCCCATAGTGCTCAGAGCCATTTGAACCATTTTTGAAGAAAAGTGGGCTGAAGTGTAAGAGATTAGTCAGGAAGAATCAATATGCAAAGTGGGATAGGGAAGCACTAAGGAATGACAAGATAAGTTTGATATTCTCTAATGCTATAGGTACAGCAATGAGGAATAGCTCAGTAGGCAGAAATGGACATCTCTAAAAAGGGCAATCACGGAAGTTGGAAAGAAAAACATAGGTACAAATAAGAAACCAAGGATAACAGAGGACATACTTCAGCTGTTGGATGAAAGAAGAAAACAAAAATGTTCAGGGAAATTAAAAAATACAGAAATACAAATCGCTGAGGAATGAAATAAACAGGAAGTGCAGGGAAGCGAAGGCAAAATGGCTGCATGGAAAAGTGAGGAAATGGAAAAAGAAATGATTGTCGGAAGGACTGACTCAGCATATCGGAAAGTAAAAACAGCCTTTGGTGAAATTAAAAGCAATGATGGTAACATTATGAGTGCGAAGGGTATTCCACTGTGAAATGCAGATTAGAGAGCGGATAGACGGAGAGAGCACATGGAAGGGGGGAAGATTCCTCTGACGTGACAGAAGAAGAAACAGTAGTCGATTTAGAAGTGGCACGGGATCCAGTATTAGAATCAGAATTTAAGAGAGCTTTGGAAGACTTAAGATCAAATAAGGTAGAAGGAATAGATAACGTTCTATCAGAATTTCTAAAATCATTGAGAGATGTAGCAACGAAACGACTAATCATGTCGAAGTGTTTAATGTATGCATCTGGCGTCGTACCATCTCACTTTCAGAAAAAATCTACACAATTCCGAAGACTTCAAGAGCTGACAAGTGCGAGAATTATCGCACAATCAGCTTAGCCAGCTCATGCGTCACAGTTGCAAGAATAATATACAGGAGAATGGTAAAGAAAACTAATGATGTATTACATGACCATCAGTTTGGCTTTAGGAAAGATAAAGGCACCAGATAAGCAATTCTGACGTTGGGTTGGATAAAGGAAGCAAGACTAGAGAAAATCAAGACACTTTCATAGGATTTGTCAATCTGCAGAAATGGAGCAAGATGTTCGAAATTCTGAGAAAAATACCAATAAGGTATGTGGAGAGACGGGTAATGTATAATATGTACAAGAGCCAAAAGGGAATAATAAGAGTGGACGACCAAGAACGAAGTGTTCGGATTAAAAAGGATGTAAGACTATTCAGTCTGTACATCGGAGAAGCAATGACGGAAATAAAAGAAAGATTCAAGAATGGAGTTAAAATTCAAGGTGAAAGGATATCACTGATACGATTCGCTCATGGCATCGCTATCCTGAGTGAAGTGAAGAAGAATTAGATGATCTGATGAATGGAATGAACAGTCTAATGAGTACAGATTATGGACTGAGAGTAAATCGAAGAAAGACGAAAGTAATGAGAAGTAGCAAAAATGAGAACAGCGAGAAACTTAACATCAGGATTAAGGGTCACGAAGCAGATGAAGTTAAGGAAGTCTGCTACCTAGGCAGGAAAATAACCAATGACGGACGGAGCAAGGAGAACATCAAAAGCAGACTAGCACTGCCAAAAAGGACATTCCTGGCCAAGAGAAGTCTACTAGTATCAAACATAGACCTTAATATGTGGAAGAAATTTCTGAGAATGTACGTTAGGAAAACAGCATTGTATGGTACTGGAACATGGACAGTGCGAAAACCGGAACAGAAGAGAATACAAATCATTTGAGATGTGGTGCTACTGAAGAATGTTGAAAATTAGGTGGACTGATAGGGTAAGGACTGAGGAGAATCTGTGTGGAATCGGAGAGGAAGTGAATATGTGGAAAGCACAGACAGGGAGGAGGTACGGGATGACAGGACATCTGTTAAGACATCAGGGAATGACTTCCATGGTACTAGAGGGAGCTGTAGAGAGCAAAAACTGTAGAGGAAGACAGAGATTAGAGTAAACTCAGCAAATAATTGAGGACGTAGGTTGCAAGTGCTACTCTGAGATGAAGAGGTTAGCACAGGAAAGGAATTCGTGGCGGGCCGCATTAAACCAATCAGGAGAGTGATGCTTAAAAAAAAATGCTACCAGCAGCGGTAAATTATTGAAAAACAAAGCTAAAGAAAGATAATTTGATTTCGAACGCGGGGCGATGAAGTGTGAAGCCACGGCGGTGGCCATCGTGCGACGGCTTCAGTTGGACTGTTTACTCTTTAAAAGACACACAAATTAGCTGGAAAACTTCAGCCGTCGTTTACTCACAAATGGTCGAATATCTACGGATAAGCCGAGATGCGTGTTTGCTTATGTTGACCCCTATTCCGCTGAGCCAAGTTTCTGGGAAATCGATTAAGGTGCTTGACTTTCCTGCTCGTGGGATTAAACTATGACATAATGGAATGGAAACAACTAACAAACGTTTTTAGAAACCCATCTGTGAGGTGCGAGCGAGTAATGGAAGGATAAACGGTACTTCACATACAATGGTAGTTTTCCTTATAGGGGAATATGAAAAACAATGTCGCCTACAAAAAGTGCCGGCAGTATCCGATTATAAGATTAGTGGCAAACGTCTGGTGCCTACTACACGGTTTAAATACGCTTACTATGGAGTGGGATAAGTGTAATCTAATAGGGGAGGCGAATGGAGGAATTACTTTTCTTGGAAGAACTGTGAGACGTGCTGAGAATTTGTAAAAGTAAAAGCACTCGAATACCAAGGCGGGCTATTCTAGACTACTACTCCTCTGTTTGAGATTGGTACCAAGAACGTAGTAGGCATGACAAGAGATGTAGGAATTCCTCTGAAGCGCTGCTATGACCTTGACAGGTCTATATACTTCCTGTGAACATCTAACAAAGATTCTGAGGAGTGTGTTACTGTAAGAAGCTAACCGAGCTAACAAGCGTTTTGCATGCTGAAATGATCGGGTCCGATTGGACCGACCGAGAGACAGGGAGCTCCCTATGAGTCAGTTGCCCAATGGACTAAGCTCCCGTAAATGAATCCCGCGTGTTGATTCTTACAGAAAGCATTAAAAGTCCAATAACTGGAAGCGGGTTCACCTAACTAATGAATTAAAAATCTTAGCCCAGTCTGACTCCAGTTTATAACAACTATTCCTTACGAAAATATACATAAACGAACAAATTGGCGAAGTGCGAGTATGACTCGTACACTGAGATTTCCTTGCAAACTAATTATGTGTACAGGTGGTCGATCCTTCACGGGAATCGATAATCTCGGCGATTTTGCCTGTTATCGATGTCGATACTGGCAAGATATCGGTCGCAGGAATTCCAAGTCCCAGAGTCTAGCCCGGACATACAAATAGAAGCGAGCAGGGGACTTCATTTTGTATGTGTAGAGACAATATTTAACGAAATATATTTTACGCACTTACTAAAACATGACTATAACTCTCATTTTATGTTCGCATAGGTAGTATTTTTCTATTATGCTTGTGAGGGATGATGACTTCAATGCAACTTTTAATGGCAAAAAGTTATTAATTCTGAGATATAATTACGGGATACCAAATTTCGGATTTGTCTCTTATTGGTAGTGTAAAACCTTGGTTCTTGCCAAATTTCATGATTCTAGGTTGACGGGAATCAGCCAATAGGTTTTGATGACTTAGTTTTCGAGTATCAAAGTATGTGACATAAATGACAGTATTTTTCTATTGCGTTGACGTAGACGCTTAAATGCTTTGCACACCCATGGGGCCATAGACCTTACTATTTGACACAAATTTCGACTTGGCATTTGTACTCGTTCCTAAGAAACAGGGTTGTTGACAGTCGAACAGACAGACACTTAGACAACAAAATGATCCCATAAGGCTTCCCTTTTTACCGATTGAGGTATGGAACCCTAAAAACAAAAAAATGGCACATTAATATGATTCACAAAAAAGTGATAGAAATTGTCAGTTATGGTCTTTGAGAAAAAAGTTTAAACCAGAGCTAGGGTGATTTGGCAAAGTAGGCAATGAACAAGAATACTGAAGTACGGATGGATGGGTCCACCTGTTTGCAAGTATATAAATTATTCTTTTTTTTCTTTACCCAAATAAGCTTTGTTGTGTTGGCAGAGAGCCAACACCGTGTTGCTAGAGAAGGCCGAAATGCACGCGTTTAATTACACGCAGACTGGCGTGAAGTCTGGAACAGGTCAGAGAAATAAGACTAGCAAAACAGGAGGTAACTGGTAGAATACTTAACTTTAATCCACAATTGGTGAACATCTCTCTTGACTGTACATGCTTCACAAGATAAATATCAATTGAATACGGCGCCTTGCTAGGTCATAGCAAATGACGTAGCTGAAAGCTATGCTAACTATCGTCTCGGCAAATGAGAGCGTAGTTCGTCAGTGTAGCATCGCTAGCAAAGTCGGCTGTACAACTGGGGCGAGTGCTAGTAAGTCTCTCTAGACCTGCCGTGTGGTGGCGCTCGGTCTGCAATCACTGACAGTGGCGACACGCGGGTCCGACGTATACTACCGGACCGCGGCCGATTTAAAGGCTACCACCTAGCAAGTGTGGTGTCTGGCGGTGACACCACAAGCTTCACCACAGTTTTGGCATCCTCAGTTAGATTTTTTCTTTTATTTTGTACTGTGAGTGTCCTGCAGCTGCCAACCAGAATCAACTACAGGTCCAGATTAGTACAGTATTGCAACCTTGTAGTATGTGGCTAGCCCTGAGCTGTGTAGAGTTTGTTTTTGTATGCCAAACGTGTTTTTGCGTAGTTCAGCTGAATGTTTTCTCCCACTAGTTTCTAAATACTGCGTCGTGGTATGTTGCTGTTGCATGGACACACGTTCCACTACACCCAGAAATGTTTGGATGATGGAGCCTAACAATAATTCGTGTACTTGCAGTAAGGCGGACCTATGCCTAAGTTATTATTTTTCTGCAAGCACTGTACCTAAGCTCAAAACTCCAGTACGACACACGAAAAGAACGAGTTGAAACAGGAGTGACCGTCATCTAAATAGGCTGTTGTGCAAAAAGCTTAACGGCAAATAAATGCCCAGTGATTGCCCCGACAATACCAGAAATATGTATGAAATCCGTATGCAGATGACAAGGCCTGCACCATCATGGACGAATCGTCAAATACCTGACAACGTGTTAAATCATGGGACATAATCAATTTTAAAAGAAATGAATCGAGAAATGCCTAACTGATCTCCTTCCTGGTAAACTGTGCTGCCAGATAGTCTCACCATAGTCGACGTCCGCCCCGATAGCTGAGTGGTCAGCGTGACGGATTGCCGTCCTACGGGCCTGGGTTCGATTCCCGGCTGGGTCAGGGTTTTTCTGCGCTCAGGGACTGGGTGTTGTGTTGTCCTAACCATCATCATTTCACCCCCATCGACGCGCAAGTCGCCGAAGTGGCTTCAAATCGAATGACTTGCACCCAGCTAACGGTCTACCCGACAGGAGGCCCTAGTCACATGACATTTACATTTACCGAGCTTCCCACGAGGGAGCAGAAATGAATATCTCTCTATCAGCCTGGCATCCTTCAGTTTCCTAGGAAAAGTGTTACTGGCAAAAACAGCATACGGCCAAACTGAAACACTGGCCAATTGTTGCTGTTTTTTGATGTGCGGGGAATAACGAGAATCGGTTAGGTAAAGTTTTCTTATTTGTTTCATATATCCTAAAGTCCTTTCAGTTTTTACTGCTGGGATGTTCATCACTGCAGTTATTAGCCTATAAGTTGCGTTCTTGCATAATATTTTCCCAATGGGCCATTACGGACCAGCTATCTCTTATACAGGGGAAATCCAGAAAACATATTTCTGTACTAACATTTAGAAAAGCTAAGCCTTAAACAACCGTATGAAATGTTTTTCAGTAGCGAAATGTCGATCCTCTTTACACGGACACAGTAGTAGTATTGAACATACAACAGGTACCTAAGTATCGACGTTACACACACACTCGCAAAATACCCATTGTCAGATTTATACTGCTTGACCTTCGTTATTCGTAATCAATAATTTGCCCTCTGGATTTCAAAAAAACAGCACTCTAAAAAATAAATCTGTAAATTAAAAAATGTGCAATCTGTAAATTGAATGTATTACTGCAAGCACATCTCACAAGACGCAAATCAAATTATTCACATTAACAAATCATTACCAAAAGATAAACGAATCGGTGCTTGAAGAAAACAAATTCGAACTGATTGAAATTTGAACCAAGTTCCGATTCGTAATCTAGAGCCATACCGCTTAACCAGCAAGACATGTAACGCCGGAAATGGATATCCTCCTATTTCCATCTATTGTACTATAAATTTTTTTCCTTATTTTGTTACATGAAGATATGACATTTAAGAGTGCGACTTTTGTTACCATATTTTAGCTTACCTGTGACTGCAGCTCAGCTTGGTACGTACTAAATTTTACTATTGTTAATTGTTCAGAATCATTTAATTCAAGTTCAAATCTCTTATTTCTAAATTGCGTAGATTCAAGTAGCTTTGAAATGATTGTTGAGGTAGCCCAAGAGTAACCTTATTTTATTGAATTTCGTAGTGCTTCAGAAACAAAGCTCACTATTAATTTCAGTCACTAAATTAACTTTCAGTTTTCCGGTTTTATTAATTCTTTTGCTAAATTAAGTCAGAGTGTAGCGAAATTTATTACTTCTGACAAGCATTCAGTTTTCACACAGCACGCGTCAACTTTCAGTTGCCACGGTTTTAGTGCTAATTATATGTGCATTGATCTTCCATTTTCAGTTATTATAGTAGTTGTCCATAGGACTGGCGACCGTAATTTTCCCCAAATCTCAAATATCTAATCTACGCCAATTAATTGTTAACGTAACGACCGCACATTTACTTTCTTTATTAATTTTACACTTTTCTCAAAATTAATTTTCACCACTTTCATTTGCATTTTTCCTTTCATTTATATGTAAACCTTTCCTCCCTCTTTACCGACAAATTAACTTCGGTGACGATTGCTTTTCCCAAATTTTCATTAGGTACACGCGGTTTAATTTTTCACTGTCATTACGGTCGATAAGTGAGGGGGAGGTTACAGACATACAGGGTGGTCAAAAAGAGTATGGAAAGCTTGTAACGGTGTTGCAGAGTAAGTTGTGCTGAGAAATAATTGTTGAGAAAAGAAATTCGATACGTTGCGCCGTTTCCGAGTTAATTAACATTAAAAGTTAGGCAATCACGCTACTGCGTCTGTAAAATCAAGTATCCCACAAGTTATAATTAGCGTTAGTTTTTCTCATAGCGTAGATGATAGCGCACCAGACAGCTAAGCCTTTGGCTCGGGCTCGATACTTAACTACCGTCCCACGTTCAATTTTTGTATCTCTCTTTTGTTCACTTTTAGAAAACCAAACGAATAATGCCTCTGGCGAAACCGTCTCTGACCGGGCAGCTTGAACTTGAGAGTGCAACGGCTTGATGCCTAACTTTAATACCAAGATGACTGTACACACTGGTAACTCTAACACCCAGTAGCACGTCATCTACCATTGATGAACGCCTGTATTCATCCTGGCACACTATCCACAGGTTGATCAAGGCACTGTTGGTCCAGATTGTCCCACTCCTCAACGGCGATTCGTCGTAGATCCCTCAGAGTGGTTGGTGGATCATGTCATACATAAACAGCCCTTTTCAGTCTATCCCAGCCATGTTAGATAGGGTTCATATCTGGAGAACATGCTGGCCACTCTAGCCGATCGATGTCGTTATACAGCCGGCCGAAGTGGCCGAGCGGTTCTAGGCGTTACAGTCTGGCACCGCGCGACAGCTACGGTCGCAGGTTCGAATCCTGCCTCGGGCATGGATGTGTGTGATATCCTTAGGTTAGTTAGGTTTAAGTAGTTCTAAGTTCTAGGAGACTGATGACCTCAGAAGTTCAGTCCCATAGTGCTCAGAGCCATTTTGTCGCTATACTGAAGGAAGTCATTCGAAAGATGTGCACGATGAAGGCGCGAATCGTCGTATATGAAGACGAATGCCTTGCCAATACTCGGCGATATGGTTGCACTCTGTGTCCTTCAGGTTTTCCTGATTTGGTACAAGTTGCGTGACCGTATCTGTAGACGCAACTGAATCAGTTTTAGCCTACAAGGTGTCGTGATTTTCATGAACAATAATATGCAGTTCAATAATATGCAGTTCTTTTATGGCTGCTTCATGAGTCTGTAATGTGTATTCATGTCGCGAAAATTTAGGCTGAAAATGCTGACAAATTTGCGTTTTTACTTCTTTACAAACTTTCTGACATTTAGATTCGATTTTAAGTAACTCAGTAGTTAAACTGAAACATCCCCTTTGAAAAATTAAAAAAGACTATGCTTGTTCGTCCCTTACGTTATTTCATTTTCAAACAGCTGAGCAAAATTGAACGTACTCAGACATTACTCTCTTTACTTATTCTGATCAAAACTAATCTTCGTTACTCGAACTACTGCAATACAGTGAGTGCCACTACTGTATAAAATTAATAAAATAAAATAAAATATTATATTAATTATATTATCTGTATGATTGTCTCTCCTATGAGTCGTCAGGTTTTAATTATTCGGTATCAGACGCTTGACAATGGCTTTTTCGTAAAGGCAATGTTACTCGTAGTTGACCGTGAAATAAAACTGAAATAATCGGACTTCGTAATTAAATCGTTTCCAAAGACTGCTGCGGTAGGTGCGGACTCATAATCTAAATCTCAATATTACAATAATTTGCCAGCCATGCCAAAACGTCGTACAGAGATGATTGTCTACTAAACAAAAAAATTACACAGTTAGTTAAATCAGATATATTCAATGAATAAGCCTACAGTTCATAATCCTACTTACTTTTATAAATATAAATTCTTTTCAGAATCGAGTGCCTAGTATGGTTGCAACTCGCAGTAATTTTCTATAACATGAAATTTGGCGGTGTGCCAGACAATAAACTAAAATACGTGCTTCTCGCGCCACTTCAACCAGAGCTCTCCTTTCTTAATCAAACATACGAGTAACGTAATTGTGCTTTTGTTTTATCAGCGACACAGCGCTGCAGTTGTGTGCCATAGGCTTTATTTATTTGTCACTGATTATTTATTTAATTAATATCTCGCGTTTCCGAGGAAACTCACGCTCGGCATGCAAATGTGCCTTTATAACTGCCAGCTAAATAAAAGATTCTAACTACGGAAGGCACTAACTACTGATAGGCACAGTTAGCAAATGAAAGATTTTGATAGAGAACAAACAATGTATTTACCTTAATAGTGTTCAAAAGTCATAATATATGTAGCAGTTCATGACATCCATTCTTACAGATGTACTGTTTCTGATGGACATACGTCCAGATCATCCGCTCTCAAAAATCCGCCATCTCACTTCCCCACATCCACCACTGCTGGCGGCTCACCTCCAACTGCGCAACGCCACGCGCTGTTAACAGCCAACAGCCCAACACTACAATAGCGAATATTACAACAATGCCACCCAGCCACAGACTGCACACAGCACAGCCAGTGATTTTCATACAGAGCGCTACGTGGCGTTATTAATAGAAAAACCTAAACAGCCTACTTACATAGCCCCCATCCACTACTTCCGTGTGTATTTTCTTTTACTGCTCAGACTTTGAGGGGAAAAAAAAACACTGCAATTTTACTGTGATGAATGATCACGACTGTCTTTATGGACTGTGAGAAAATTTTAGCTTTTGACCAACATTGTATCAATAAGTGTGCGCATTTGATTTCTTTGTTATTGTAATTATGAAAAAATTTTTCAAATCTGTATTGGTCACTGCCCAAAACAATTTGTAAAATTTTTTGTGGGGAGCATGGGGGCTATGTAAGTAGGCTGTTTAGGTTTTTATATTGGTAACGCCACGTAGCGCTCTGTAAGAAAATCACTGACTGTGCTGTGTGCAGTCTGAGACTGGTCGGCATTGTTTTAATATTCGCTATTGTAGTCTTGGGCAGTTGGCTGTTAACAGCACGTAGCGTTGCGCAGTTGGAGGTGAGCCACCAGCAGTGGTGGTTGTGGGGAGTGAGATGGCGGAGTTTTGAGAGCGGATGACCTGGACGTGTGTCCATCAGAAACAGTACATTTATAACAATGGATGTCATGAACTGCTATATATATTATTACTTTTGAACACTATTAAGGTAAATACATTGTTTGTTCTCTATCAAAATCTTTCATTTGCTAACTATGCCTATCAATAGTTAGTGTCTTCAGTAGTTTGAATCTTTTATTTAGCTGGCAGTAGTGGCGCTCGCCATATTGCAGTAGCTCGAGTAACGAAGATTTTTGTGAGGTAAGTGATTCATGGAAGGTATAGGTTAATGTTGGTCAGGGCCATTCATTTGTAGGGATTACTGAAAGTGAGATTGCGTTCCGGTAAAAAATATTGTGTGTCAGTTTATTAGTGGTTCATGGTGTGGGTCCCTGTAGTCATGTCCTAGTTCATGAACCACGGGCAACGTATGAGTGGCCAAGTAAGTGGTCCCGACAGTCGGGATACCAGTTACTCTGGAATAAGGCTGGGCATCTCGGACATATTCTGAGTCGTGGTCACCTTTGTGCTCATGCGGCAAAGACTACCAAATCCACCGGTTAGTCCCTCAGCCGTTAGGGGTAAAACCCAATGGGATTCGGGGCAAGTAAGGCTAGCAACCTGCTTCCCTGGTACTTTAAATATGATGCTGGCAACAATCAGAGCAAAATGCCTCGGACCTTTGGAGGTGACGGAGTCCCACCTCTAACTGACAAACCAGGGACTCCTAAGATACGACTTGGCAAACAAATGGTAATGAGATGGGGAGCTATTAATATCAATGGGGGCTACTCTTGGAAGAAGGTAGAGCTGGCAGAGGCTGCAAGTAAGATGGGGCTGGACGTTTTAACTGTTAGTGACATTCGGGTAAGGGGTGAGAAAGAAGAAGAAGTGGGAGAATACAAGGTCTACTTGTCAGGAGTCAAAGCAGGAATAGCACAATGGGGTGTAGGGCTTTACATCAGGAAAGAAATGGAACCCAGCGTAGTTGCAATAAGGTATGTAAACGAAGGACTGATGTGGATAGATTTGGCAGTGTCTAGCAAGAAAATTAGGATTGTGTCAGTATATTCGCATTGTGAAGGGACTGATCAAGATAAGATGGATAGTTTTTATGACGCACTCAGTGATGTAGTTGTTAGAGTAAAGGACAAGGACAGTGTTCTGCTCATGGGTGATTTTTAACGCCAGGATTGGAAATCGAACAGAAGGGTACGAAAAGGTTATGGGTAAATTTGGAGAGGATATGGGGGCCAACAGGAACGGGCAGCAACTCTTGGATTTCTGTGCCAGTATGGGCTTAGTAATCACAAACTCCTTTTTTAAACATAAGAACATTCACCGGTATACTTGGGAAAGCAGGGGAACCAGATCTGTCATTGACTATATAATAACAGATCAGGAATTCAGGAAGGCTGTGAGGGACACACGTGTATTCAGGGGATTCTTTGATGACACTGATCATTATTTAATCTGCAGTGAAAATGGGATTGCGAATCCGAAAGTGCAGGAGGTCAGGTCCATATGTAGGAGGATAAGAGTGGAGAAACTTCAGGATAAGGAAATCAGGCACAAGTACATAACAGCGATCTCAGAAAGGTACCAGTTAGTTAAATGTAGTCAATTACAGTCATTGGAAAAGGAATGGACAAGGTACAGGGACACAGTACTAGAAGTGGCTAAAGAATGTCTTGGAACAGTAGTGTGTAAAAGTAGGAGGAAGCAAACAGCTTGGTGGAATGACACAGTCAAGGCAGCCTGTAAAAGGAAAAAGAAGGCGTATAAAAATGGCTACATACTAGAACTCAGGTAGACAGAGAAAGTTATGTTGAAGAAAGAAACAAAGCCAAACAGATAATTGCAGCATCCAAGAAGAAATCTTGGGAAGACTTTGGAAACAGGTTGGAGACATTGGATCAAGCTGCTGGAAAACCATTCTGGAGTGTAATTAGCAGTCTTCGAAAGGGAGGTAAGAAGGAAATGAAAAGTATTTTGGACAGGTCAGGAAAACGGCTGGTGAATCCTGTGGATGCCCTGGGCAGATGGAGGGAATATTTTGAAGAGTTGCTCAATGTAGGTGAAAATACGATCAGTAATGTTTCAGATTTAGAGGTAGAATGGGATAGGAATGATGATGGAAATAGGATCACGTTTGAGGAAGTGGAGAAAATGGTCAATAGATTGCAGTGCAATAAAGCAGCTGGGGTGGATGAAATTAAGTCGGAACTCATCAAGTACAGTGGAATGTCAGGTCTTAAATGGCTACACAGGATAATTGAAATGGCCTGGGAGTCGGGACAGGTTCCATCAGACTGGACAAAAGCAGTAATCACACCAATCTTTAAACATGGAAACAGAAAAGATTGTAACAACTACAGAGGTATCTCTTTAGTCAGCGTTGTGGGTAAAATATTCTCAGGTATTGTTGAAAGGAAAGTGCGAGTATTAGTTGAGGAGCAATAGGATGAAAATCAGTGTGGGTTTAGGCCTCTTAGAGGTTGTCAGGACCAGATCTTTAGCTTACGACAAATAATGGAGAAGTGTTATGAGTGGAACAGGGAATTGTATCTATGCTTTATAGATCTAGAAAAGGCATATGACCGGGTTCCTAGGAGGAAGTTATTGTCTGTTCTACGAGATTATGGAATAGGAGGCAAACTTTTGCAAGCAATTAAAGGTCTTTACATGGATAGTCAGGCAGCAGTTAGAGTTGACGGCAAACTGAGTTCATGGTTCAGAGTAGTTTCAGGGGTAAGACAAGGCTGCAACCTGTCTCCACTGTTGTTCATATTATTTATGGATCATATGTTGAAAACAATAGACTGGCTGGGTGAGATTAAGATATGTGAACACAAAATAAGCAGTCTTGCATATGCGGATGACTTAGTTGTGATGGCAGATTCGATTGAAAGTTTGCAGAGTAATATTTCAGAGCTAGATCAGAAATGTAAGGACTATGGTATGAAGATTAGCATCTCCAAAACGACAGTAATGTCAGTGGGAAAGAAATATAAACGGATTGAGTGCCAAACAGGAGGAACAAAGTTAGAACAGGTGGACGGTTTCAAGTACATAGGATGCATATTCTCACAGGATGGCAACATAGTGAAAGAACTGGAAGCGAGGTGTAGCAAGGCTAATGCAGTGAGCGCTCAGCTACGATCTACTCTCTTCTACAAGAAGGAAGTCAGTACCAAGACTAAGTTATCTGTGCACCGTTCAATCTTTCGACCAACTTTGTTGTATGGGAGCGAAAGCTGGGTGGATTCAGGTTACCTTATCAACAAGGTTGAGGTTACGGATATGAAAGTAGCTAGGATGACTGCAGGCACTAGTAGATAGAACAATGGCAGGCGGGTGTCCACAATGAGGAAATCAAAGAAAAACTGGGAATGAACTCTATAGATGTAGCAGTCAGGGCGAACAGGCTTAGATGATGGGGTCATGTTACACGCGTGGGAGAAGCAAGGTTACCCAAGAGACTCATGGGTTCAGCAGTAGAGGGTAGGAGGAGTCGGGGCAGACCAAGGAGAAGGTACCTGGATTCGGTTAAGAATGATTTTGAAGTAATAAGTTTAACATCAGAAGAGGCACCAATGTTAGCACTGAATAGGGGGTCATGGAGGAATTTTATAAGGGGGGCTATGCTCCAGACTGAACGCTGAAAGGCATAATCAGTCTTAAATGATGATGATGATGATGATGAGTTTAGTGTTGATCAGAATAGGTAAGGAGCGAAATGTCTGCGTACGTTCAGTTTTGCTCAGCTGTTTGAAAATCAGACAATGTAAGAGGTTTATCAACATTGTTGTTGTTGTTGTGGTCTTCAGTCCTGAGACTGGTTTGATGCAGCTCTCCATGCTACTCTATCCTGTGCAAGCTTTTTCATCTCCCAGTACCTACTGCAACCTACATCCTTCTGAACCTGCTTAGCGTATTCATCTCTTGGTCTCCCTCTACGATTTTTACCCTCCACGCTGCACTCCAATACTAAATTGGTGATCCCTTGATGCCTCAGAACATGTCCTACCAACCGATCCCTTCTTCTGGTCAAATTGTGCCACAAACTTCTCTTCTCCCCAATCCTATTCAATACTTCCTCATTAGTTATGTGATCTACCCATCTAATCTTCAGCATTCTTCTGTAGCACCACATTTCGAAAGCTTCTATTCTCTTCTTGTCCAAACTATTTATCGTCCATGTTTCACTTCCATACATGGCTACACTCCATACAAATACTTTCAGAAAGAACTTCCTGACACTTAAATCTATACTCGATGTTAACAGATTTCTCTTCTTCAGAAACGCTTTCCTTGCCATTGCCAGTCTACATTTTATATCCTCTCTACTTCGACCATCATCAGTTATTTTGCTCCC
Organism: Schistocerca piceifrons; assembly: GCF_021461385.2. Classification (NCBI taxonomy): domain Eukaryota; kingdom Metazoa; phylum Arthropoda; class Insecta; order Orthoptera; family Acrididae; genus Schistocerca; species Schistocerca piceifrons. The sequence goes on from NC_060138.1 coordinate 1,242,346,449, forward strand.
CAAATAGCAAAACTCCTTTACTACTTTAAGTGTCTCATTTCCTAATCTAATTCCCTCAGCATCACCCGACTTAATTAGACTACATTCCATTATCCTTGTTTTGCTTTTGTTGATGTTCATCTTATATCCTCCTTTCAAGACACTGTCCATTCCATTCAACTGCTCTTCCAAGTCCTTTGCTGTCTCTGACAGAATTACAATGTCATCGGCGAACCTCAAAGTTTTTATTTCTTCTCCATGAATTTTAATACCTACTCCGAATTTTTCTTTTGTTTCCTTTACTGCTTGCTCAATATACAGATTGAACAACATCGGGGAGAGGCTACAACCCTGTCTTACTCCCTTCCCAACCACTGCTTCCCTTTCATGTCCCTCGACTCTTATAACTGCCATCTGGTTTCTGTACAAATTGTAAATAGCCTTTCGCTCCCTGTATTTTACCCCTGACACCTTCACAATTTGAAAGAGAGTATTCCAGTCAACATTGTCAAAAGCTTTCTCTAAGTCTACAAATGCTAGAAACGTAGGTTTGCCTTTCCTTAATCTTTCTTCTAAGATAAGTCGTAAGGTCAGTATTGCCTCACGTGTTCCAGTGTTTCTACGGAATCCAAACTGATCTTCCCCGAGGTTGGCTTCTACTAGTTTTTCCATTCGTCTGTAAAGAATTCGTGTTAGTATTTTGCAGCTGTGACTTATTAAACTGATAGTTCGGTAATTTTCACATCTGTCAACACCTGCTTTCTTTGGGATTGGAATTATTATATTCTTCTTGAAGTCTGAGGGTATTTCGCCTGTTTCATACATCTTGCTCACCAGATGGTAGAGTTTTGTCAGGACTGGCTCTCCCACGGCCGTCAGTAGTTCCAATGGAATATTGTCTACTCCGGGGGCCTTGTTTCGACTCAGGTCTTTCAGTGCTCTGTCAAACTCTTCACGCAGTATCATATCTCCCATTTCATCTTCATCTACATCCTCTTCCATTTCCGTAATATTGTCCTTAAGTACATCGCCCTTGTATAGACCCTCTATATACTCCTTCCACCTTTCTGCTTTCCCTTCTTTGCTTAGAACCGGGTTTCCATCTGAGCTCTTGATATTCATACAAGTCGTTCTCTTATCTTCAAAGGTCTCTTTAATTTTCCTGTAGGCGGTATCTATCTTACCTCTAGTGAGATAGACCTCTACATCCTTACATTTGTCCTCTAGCCATCCCTGCTTAGCCATTTTGCACTTCCTGTCGATCTCAATTTTGAGACGTTTGTATTCCTTTTTGCCTGTTTCACTTACTGCATTTTTATATTTTCTCCTTTCATCAATTAAATTCAATATTTCTTCTGTTACCCAAGGATTTCTACTAGCCCTCGTCTTTTTATCTACTTGATCCTCTGCTGCCTTCACTACTTCATCCCTCAAAGCTACCCATTCTTCTTCTACTGTATTTATTTCCCCCATTCCTGTCAATTGCTCCCTTATGCTCTCCCTGAATCTCTGTACAACCTCTGGTTCTTTTAGTTTGTCCAGGTCCCATCTCCTTAAATTCCCACCTTTTTGCCGTTTCTTCAGTTTTAATCTACAGGTCATAACCAATAGATTGTGGTCAGAATCCACATCTGCCCCTGGAAATGTCTTACAATTTAAAACCTGGTTCCTAAATCTCTGTCTTACCATTATATAATCTATCTGATACCTTTTAGTTTCTCCAGGGTTCTTCCATGTATACAACCTTCTTTCATGATTCTTAAACCAAGTGTTAGTTATGATTATGTTGTGCTCTGTGCAAAATTCTACCAGGCGGCTTCCTCTTTCATTTCTGTCCCCCAATCCATATTCACCTACTACGTTTCCTTCTCTCCCTTTTCCTACACTCGAATTCCAGTCACCCATGACTATTAAATTTTCGTCTCCCTTCACAATCTGAATAATTTCTTTTATTTCATCATACATTTCTTCAATTTCTTCGTCATCTGCAGAGCTAGTTGGCATATAAACTTGTACTACTGTAGTAGGTGTGGGCTTCGTATCCATCTTGGCCACAATAATGCGTTCACTATGCTGTTTGTAGTAGCTTACCCGCATTCCTATTTTCCTATTCATTATTAAACCTACTCCTGCATTACCCCTATTTGATTTTGTGTTTATAACCCTGTATTCACCTGATCAGAAGTCTTGTTCCTCCTGCCACCGAACTTCACTAATTCCCACTATATCTAACTTCAACCTATCCATTTCCCTTTTTAAATTTATTTATCAACATAGTAATTCATTAATTTTTCTAAGGGGACGTTTCAAAACCTTCACGTGTTTGTTCAAGCGTTGTGTCTAACTTCCGTAGCTGTAGCTGTGTTCGTTCCTGACTTTGTTCCATTGTGTCTAAATTTTGAAGCTTTTCTCCCATTTGTTGCATTAATTGTAATAACAGTTTTCGGCAGTGCATTTGCACCGGCAACATTAGCATTCTGAAAAGCACAGTTTGAGTCTTGACTTAATTGAGAAAAGTGTAAGGACGCAAATCCTGAACCTACGGTGTATGCAAGATTTTTTTCTGTCATTTCGCATTCCTGAGGCGAGCTATTGCCGACCGATCGATCGACAATACTTCCATGTTCACTAACTGTTTCACTATCTACACCGTTCACGTATCGTAAAGTCGTTTCGGCGCATTTCGTGACCACCAGCGGCGTACGTCGGCCCCACGTAATGCCACCCCAAAACATAATGGAACCTCCACCTTGCTGCACTCGCTGGACAGTGTGTGTAAGGCGCTCAGTCTAACCGGATTACCTCCAAACACGTTTTCAACGATTGTCTAGGTGAAGGCATATGCGACACTCATCGGTGAAGAGAACGTGATGCCAAACCTGAGCGGTCCATTCGGCATGTTGTTGGGACCATCTGTACCGCGCTGCATGGTGTCGTGGTTTGCCAAGATGGACCTCGCCATGGACGTCGGGAGATAAGTTGCGCATCTACAGTTTGAGTCGCAACTCGACGCCCTGTGACTGCACGAAAAGCATTATTCAACATGGTGGCGTTGCTGTCAGTGTTCCTCCGAGCCATAATCCGTAGGCAGCGGTCATCCACTGCAGTATTAGCCCTTGGGCGGCCTGAGCGAGGCATGTCATCGACAGTTCCTGTCTCTCTGTATCTCCTCCATGTCCGAACAACATCGCTTTGGTTCACTTCGAGACACCTGGACTTTTCCCTTGTTGAGATTCCTTCCTGGCGCAAAGTACGAGTAACAAAGCGCACGCGATCGTACTGCGGTATTGACCGTCCAGGCATGGTTGAACTACAGACAACACGAGCCGTGTACCTCCTTCCTAGTAGAATGACTGGAACTGATCTGCTGTCGGGCCCTTCCGTCTAATAGGCGCTGCTCATGCTTGATTGTTTACATCTTTGGGAGGGTTTAATAACATCTCTGACAGTCAAAGGGACTGTGTCTGTGATACAATATCCACAGTCAACGTCTATCTTCAGGAGTTGTGGGAACCAGGGTGATGCAAAACTTTTTCTTCATGTGTGTATGTTTCTTTAGCCCATTCGGGTCTCTTCTTTTTAATTACGGGCTTCAGAAGAGGTTTCCCGCTGCAGCAAGTTCTTTCCAGCCGACATAAATCAGTCTCCCTTTAATTGTTGCAACAGATACGTTTTACTTCATATTTCTGTCAACTCTGCGCGAATTTGTGTTGCTGTTTTGAACCTATTTCTCTTACCAGTAATTGTGACGAATTTTTCATCACTTTTAGTTGTTTTACGAAGTCGCGCTGGTCGTGGTAGTTCCTTGTTGCTACCTGTTGTCTTATGGCGGTGGAGAGCATTTTGCACTCTCCCTGTAGACACACCCCATTGTTTGGCACTTTGGGGATAGGTGAACTTGATTTTCTGAGTGCTACAATTGAAGCACATTAGTCTTTGGATATCTCCACTCTTGGAGCCATACTAACGCTGTGTACAAGGAACTCAACTGCAGCTACGTATTTTAGATTTTGCCATCGCCTTTATGGGAGCTAATACTCGATCTGGTAGAAAGGATGGAGTCGTCAACCCTGCTCTGGCCAGCCCAGCAGCTTGATCGTAACCACTATTTTCCGAGTGACCACAGACCTGCTGCTTGTCCCCACCCGCCCAAGCGTTTCATGGTACTCTACAACAACGTTTCGTCTCATGGCAGGGGTTGATAGAGATTTCAGAGCTATGTGACTCTCTGCATCAATGTAGATGCTATGATTCTTGTAACACCTATGTAGATTCTTCTACGCACACACTGACAGCGAATATTTGCACCTAGTTCATAAAAGTTCAGCTGGTTTGAACGAAATATTTACAAACTATACACCTAACTTTCTTCGTGAATCAGTCTATCTGGCAGTGAAAATTGTGTTAACATACATACAGTAGTTGCTGATATTAGACTTCACATACAGACAGAACGAGTGATAAGATTTGCCGATAACGTTCTATCCTCAGTCCAAGTGAGGAAGAATTACAGGGTTTGTTGAATGGATTTCTCAATCCAGAAACATGTGGTCAATGCGGACTAATTAAAATTGAGTCCATTGTGGATCTCGGATGTCATCATACAAATATCGTACGATTTGGTGAGAGATTGAAAGTATGGAACAAACGAACTGCACAGTGCTCATTTTTTTAAAAAATAACATATTGTTCGTCACTCGTTACAGTCACTCTAATTTCCGTGTGTGCGTGTGTGTGTGTGTGTGTGTGTGTGTGTGAGAGAGAGAGAGAGAGAGAGAGAGAGAGAGAGAGAGGCAGATTGAATGAGTGAGTGACTGAGTTTGTGTTTTGTATATACGAAAACAAAACTAAAGATTTGTTTGATGACAATTTTAAAGATATGGGTGCCTTAAAACTATTTTTGACGTTCCACTTCATAATGGAGGCAAGATAGAACTCGTCGACTAGGAAAAATGTGAAATGGTGCAAAATGTTGGAAGTTTCATAAAAAATAGGAGTAAGCTAAAGGGAAGGAAGGATAATTTAAAACATAGACCAGAAGGGAACAGTAAGAATGGAAGACAAAGAATGAATTGCTCGGATTAGAAAGGTTGCAAGAGAGGGGCGTAATCTGCCACTCTTACTGGTCAATCTAACAAGCAAACCGCGGAAATAAAAGAACGGTTCAGGAGTGGGATTAGAAGGAAGGGGAAGGACGTTAGTGAAAAGATTTGCTGATGACGTTGCTATCCTCTGTGAAAGTGAGGAAGAATTACAGGATTTGTTGAATGGAATAAACAGTCTAATGAGTACAGAACACGGATTGAGAGTAAAGAAATGAAAGTGGCAGAAAGGAATGTGAAAGTAATATGTGGAAGTAATATGTGAAAGTAATATGGAGGAGCAGAAAAGAGAGTAGCGATCTAAGTACCATCAAAACTGGGAACCAAGAAGGAGATCAAGTTGAGGAAATCTGCTACCTAGGAAGCAACATAACACATGGTGGACGAAGCAAGGAGGACATGCGAAGCACTTAAGCACGTTCAAAGAGAGTATTCATGGCCAATAGAACTCTACTAGTACCAAACATCGACTTTAATTTGAGGAAGAAATTTCCGAGAATCTACATTTGGAAGCCAGTATTATACAAGAGAGTCTGTAATATGACAAAAACAAAAGAAGCAAATCGAAACATTCGAGGTGTAGTGTTATTGATGGTACTTGAAAATTCGATGGACTTATAAGAGGAATGAGGAGGTTTTCTCAGACACATAAGAACATATGTTAAACTATGTTAAAAAATAAGAAAATAACTTCTATGGTTCTAGAGGGATATGTAGAGGGTAAAACTGTAGGGAAAGAGAGAGAGAGAGGCTGGAATACATCCAGGAAATTGTAGAGGACGTAGGGTCAAGTGCCGCTCTGAGATGAGGTTGGCACAAGAGAGGAAATCGTGGCCGGACCGCATCAGATCAGAACATAGACTGAAGAGCCAGAAAGTACTGTGAACGTGTTTCTGTTCTCCGAGTTAGTAAATAGTGAATTTCTGAGCTGTAATACGTGTGTTTCGGGAGCGAATATGGAGGGTAAAACCACTTTCACTGCGCTTTATCTAGAGTCACGACGTGGTTCATCTATGGTCACGTCATTCGGGAGCGCATAAGAGGACTCGGAGATTGCATCTGAATTCATTATACGCTCCTTTTACTGGTGTCACGTTACCATCAGATCGGATGCGCTGTAAAATCTCGTGCCCTTTAATTGCAACACACGCAGAAGCGGGAAGCTTACCAAAACAGCGCCATGCGCGGGCAATTAGACGCTTTCTCCGGCGGCGTCTCCCCCTTCGCTGCATTTCCAAACCCAGTGCGTCCCCGTTTCTCTGTCAGCTGCTCTCTCTCCTGCCTTCTAGGCAGAAAGAAACCTGGCGTCTGTTTCAAGCACGCATCTTTGTCAGAAATAATTCATTGCTTTCAGCCACTTTGATGGTACTTGATACACTCCAACTGTACGTGGCAGGGTACAATACTCTAACCATCAGTTTGCTGACATCAAGTTTCTTTTGATCGTTGAATAAAATAAACAATATACACACTGAACTATGGGTCCTCCTCTTACTTAAAGTCGTCGACATCACACACACAAATTGCGCAGCAGGTCGTGTCCTCTTTTCCAGCTGAGCGGTACCAAGAGTGTCCAGCTGACTCTCCTGCTGCTGTCTGGAAGTCACGGTACGCTTCTGTCTCCGAAATTCCACTGTGCATGTACAGACAGTGTTTGTATTTCCAAAGATCGTATTCGCCAACACACAGCTATTACTTCTGTGGCCTTATACACGCTTAAAACTATTCGCTTGCATTAAAATAAATCCAAAAAGCTGTTAAAAATATCGTATACGGAGCAAGAAATTTAGCAGCCAGAAATGCTCCGTCTGGCAGCAGTAGGAATAATGGCTTTTAAGAAATTAAGAAAAGAACACGACGACAGCGTAATAGATGGTGGGCAGGTGACATTACACTAAGGTACAATTGATCGTGTAGCTGAAGACTGTTGTTGGTGTGGTCTTCAGTCCAGACACTGGTTTGATGCAGCTCAACATGCTATCCTGTGCAAGATTCTTCATCTCCCAGTACTTACTACAACCTACATCCTTCTGAATCTGCTTAGTGTATTCATCTCTTGGTCTCCCTCTACGATTTTTACCCACCACGCTGCCCTCCAATGCTAAATTTGTGATCCCTTGATGCTTCAGAACATGTCCCACCAACCGGTCCCTTCTTCTTGTAAAGTTGTGCCACAAACTCCTCTTCTCCCCAATTCTATTCAATACCTCCTCATTAGTTACGTGATCTACCCATCTAATCTTCAGCATTCTTCTGTAGCACCACATTTCAAAAGCTTCTATTTTCTTCTTGCCCAAACTATTTATCGTCCATGTGTTTCTCTTCCATACATGGCTACACTCCATACAAATACTTCCAGAAACGACTACCTGACACTTAAATCTATACTCGATGTTAATAAATTTCTCTTCTGCTAAAACGCTTTCCTTGCCATTGCCAGTCTACATTTATGTCCTCTCTACTTCCACAATCATCAGTTATTTTGCTCCCCAAATGGCAAAACTCATTTACCACCTAAAGTGCCTCATTTCCTAATCTAATTCCCTCAGTATCACGTTATTTAATTCGACTACAATCCATTATCCTCTCTTTGCTTTTGTTGATGATCGTCTTATATCCTCATTTCAAGATACTGTCCATTTCGTTCAACTGATCTTCCAAGTCCTTTTGCTGTCTCTGACAGATTTCAATGTCGTCGGCAAACCTCAAAATCTTTTTCCTTCATTTTAATTCGTACTCCAGAATTTTCTTTTGTTATCTTTACTGCTTGCTCAGTATACAGACAATAACATCGGGTAGGCTACAACCCTGTCTCATTCCCTTCTTAACCACTGCTTCCCTTTCATGTCCCTCGACTCTTATAATTGCCATCTAGTTCGTGAACGAATTGTAAATAGTCTTTCGCTCCCTGTATTTTACCCGTGTCACCTTCAGAATTTGAAAGAGAGAATACCAGTCAAAACCGTAAAAAGTTTCTCTAAGTCTACAAAAACTTAGTTTTGCCTGTTCTTAATCTATCTTCTAAGATAAGTCGTAGCGTCAATATTGCCTCGAGGTATCCAACGTTTCTACAGTATCCAAATTGCTGTTCCCCGAAGTCGCTTCTACGAGTTTTTCCATTCGCCTGTAAGGAATTCGTGTTAGTAACATATCTCCCATTTAAACTTCGTCTTTGTCCCCTTCCATTTCCCTAATATTGCCCTCAAGTACATTGCTCTTGTATAGACACCCCATACACTGCCTCCACCTATCTGCTTTCCCTTCTTTGCTTAGGACTTGTTTGCCATCTGAGCTCTTGATATTCATACAGGTGGTTCTTTTTTCCCAGAGGCCTCTTTAATTTTCCTGTAGGCAGCATCTATCTTATCCTTACTGATATATGCCTCTACATCCTTACACTTGTCCTCTCGCCAGCCCTGCTTAGCCTGTCGATCTCATGTTTGAGACGTTTGTACTCCTTTTCGGCTGCTTCATTTACTGAATTTTTATATTTTTCTCCTTTCATCAATTAAATTCAGTATCTCTTCTGTTACACAAGGATTTATACTAGCCTACGTCCTTTTACCTACTTCAGCCTCTCCTGCCTTCTTTCCCCTGTTCTTGTCACACGTTCCCTAATACTCTCCCTCAAACTGTCTACAACATCTGGTTCTTTCCGTTTATCCAGGTTCCACTTGCTTAAATTCCTACCTTTTTGCAGTTTCTACGGTTTTAATCTACCAATCGACAGCCTAGAAATTGTGGGCACAGTCCACCTCTGTCCCTGGAAATGCCTTACAATTTAAAACCTTGTTCCTAAATCTCTATCTTACATTATTAAATCCATTTGAAACCTTTCAGTGTGTCCAGGTCTCTTCGACGTATACAATCTTCTTTCATGATTCTTAAACCAAGTGTTAGCGATGAATATGTTATGCTCTGGGCAAAATTCTACCAGGCGCTTCCTCTTTCATTCCTTACCCCCAGTTCATGTTCATCTACTACTTTTCTTCTCTTCCTTTTCCTATCTTCGAATTACAGTACCCCATGAATATTAAATTTTCGTCTCCCTTAACTATCTAAAATATTTTCTTTATCGCATCGTACATTTCTTCAATATCTTCATCGTCTGCGGAGCTAGTTGGCATATAAACTTGTACTGCTGTGGTAGGCGTTGGCGTATCTATCTTGGCTACAATAATGCGTTCACTATGCTGTTGGTAGTGGCTTATCCGCGGTCCTATTTTTTATTCATTATTAAACCCACTTCTGCATTACCTCTATTTGGTTTTGTATTTATAGCCCTGCATTCACCTGAGCAGTAGTCTTGTTCCTCCTGTCACCGAACTTCACTGATTCCCACTGTATCCTGATTTAACCTATCCATTTCCCTTTTTAAATTTTTTAACCTGCCTGCCCGATTAAGCGGTCTGACATTTCACGCTCCGATCCGTAGGACGCCAGTTTTCATTCTGCTGATAATGACGTCTTCCTGAGCAGTCGCCGCCTGGAGATCCGAATGGCTGACTATTTTATCTCCAGTATGTTTTACGCAAGAGGATGCCATTATCATTTAACCAGACAGCAGAGCTGCATGCCCTCGGGAATAATTACGGCTGTAGGTTCCTCTTGCTTTCAGCCGTTAGCAGTGTGAGTACAGCAGTCAACCATCCAGACTGTGCCCCTGCAACTACTGGCTGCTGCTCCTCTTCAGGGACCACACGTTTGTCTGGCCTCTCAACAGATACCCCTCCGTTGTGGGTGCCCCTACGGTACGGCTATCTGTGTCGCTGAAGCACGCAAGCCTCCCCGCCAACGACAAGGTCCATGTCAGACGTGGAAAAGTCTGGAAGAGGCCTTTTTACAGCTGTGGATCCCAGAAGGTTCAAATGGCTCTAAGCAGTATGGGACTTAACATCTGAGGTCGTCAGTCCCGTAGAACTTAGAACTACTTAAACCTAAGTACCCTAAGGACATCACAAACATCCATGCCCGAGGCAGGATTCGAACCTGTGACCGTAGCAGCAGCGCGGTTCCGCACTGAAGCGCCTAGAACCGCTCGACCACAGCGGCCAGAGTCTCGGAAGGCTGTTGCTATTGACAGTGACGATCAACAGAGGGACTAAGCGATGCCGTACTCTGATTTGCTCTTATTGATTCACTGGGCTGCTATTCGGAAGCTTCAAACTTCTGTTCGAAGAGTGTGATAAGCAATGTTCGTGGATCCCGACTTCCTTTTAAAAATAATGTTCAAATTTCTTTTCCCTTCAGCACATGCGTCCCTGCTGACGATTGGAAGCACGAGTAGTAGGATCGTGTTCACGGTTTACACTAGCAGCTGATTATACTCTGAGGTGACAAAGTCATGGGATAGCGATATGCAGATACACAGATGGTGGTAGTATCGCGTAAACAAGGTATAAAAGGGCAGTGCACTTCTGGAACTTCCCTCAGTACTCAGGCTGTTCTTGTGGAAAAGTTTCGGACATGATTAAGGTCGCATGACGGGAATTAACAGAATTTTAGTTGCAACTAGAAGCATGGGACGCTCCATTTCGGAAATCGTCAGGAAATTCGAGGTACCGAGAACCACAGTGTCAAGAGATTGCTGAGAATCCCAAATTTCAGACATTAACTCTCACCACGTACAACGAAATGACCAACGGTCTTCACTTCACAAGAGCGACGTTTGCGTAGAGTTGTCAGTGCTATCATACGAGCAACAGTGTGCAAAACAGCCGCAGAAATCAATATTGGACGTACAACGAACGTATACGTTAGGACGATGCGGCGAAATTTGACGTTAATGGGCTATGGGAGCAGACGACCAACGCAGGGCCTTTGGTAACAGCACGACATCGCCTGCAGCGACTCTCCTGGGCTCTTGACCATATCGACTGGACGCTGCACGACCTGGAAATCTTGGCATGGTCAGATGAGTTCTTATTTAAGTTGGTAAGGGCTGCTGGTAGGGTTCGAGTGTGACGCAGACCCCACGAAGCTATGAAGCTATGGACCCTGGTTGTCAACAAGGCACTGTGCAAGCTGGTGGTGGCTCCATAAGGCTTGGGCTGTGCTTACATGGAATGAAGTGGATACTCTGGTCCAATTAAAACGATCATTGAAACTTCCTGGCAGATTAAAACTGTGTGCCGGACCAAGACTCGAACTCGGGACCTTTGCCTTTCGCGGGCAAGTGCTCTACCAGCTAGAGCACTTGCCCGCGAAAGGCAATGGTACCGAGTTCGAGTCTCGGTGCGGCACACAGTTTTAATCTGCCAGGAAGTTTCATATCAGTGCACACTCCGCTGTAGAGTGAAAATCTCATTCTGGAAACAATCACTGACTGGAAATGGTTATGTTCTGTTACTTGGACACCATTTGCAGCCATTCATGGACTTTATGTTCCCAAACAATGATATCATGTCACAGGGGCACAATTGTTTGTGATCGGTTTGACGAATAGTTTGGATAATTCGAGCGAATGGTTTGACCACCCAGGCCGCCCGATATCCCACCGAACATTTATGTGACATAATCGAGAGCTCAGTCCGTGCACAACATACTAAAAAGGCAACACTTGCACAATTATGGACGGCTATAGAGTCAGCGTGGCCCAGTAATTCTGCAATGGATTTCCAACGACTTGCTGAGTCCACGCCACCTCGAGCTTCTGCACTATGCCGGGCAAAAGGAGGTCGACACGATGTTAGGAGGTATCCCATGTCTTTTGCCACCTCAGTGTAATATGGAGATTACATAGTAGTTGTTGTTATTATTGTGGATTGCCGTCTGTTTTGCTGCAGCTCTCTACGCCAGTGTAACCAGTGCAAGCCTCTTTCTTCACCTTTGCATGACTACTGCAACGTACATCCTGTAGAATTCGCTATTGCGGTCATTAATCTCTCTTCGTTATTTTTATTCTCCAGATGTCCCTCCATTACGAAATTCACGATTCCCTGATGCTTCAGGGCGTGTCCGATCAGTGGTCACGTTGAGTGATAATTTTCATTTTTTTCTAATTGGATGTAGTATCCTCTTTTTAGTTACTCTACCTATCAATATAGTCCGCCCCGATTGCTGAGTGGTCTGCGTGGCGGTCTGTCACACCTAGGGACCCGGGTTCGATTCCCGGATGGGTCGGAGATTTTCTCCGCTCAGGGACTGGGTGTTGTGTTGTCCCCATTATAATTTCATCATCATCAGTGGAAGGCAACGGGGGACCATCTCTGCAATCACTTCCCTAGACGCTCATGCGGTGGACCTCTCTGACGAGGCCTTCCCCATGACAAGGGCAGAACACAAAGTTTTAAGTTTACCTACAATCTAACCTTCAGCTGTCTTCTGTACCACCGTATTTCAAAAGCTTATATTCTCGTCGTGTCTGAAATGTTTATAGTCCAGGTTCCACTTCCGTACCAGGCTACTTTCTAGACAAAGACCTTTACAAAAAATTTCCAACGTCTTTATTTATACTCAATGTAACAAGTCCCCCTTTTTTTAGAAATTCTTTTCTTGCATTGCCAGTCTGCATCTTACATCCTCTCTACTTCGTCCATCATCAGTTACTTTTGGAGTCCAAATAGCAAAACTCTTCTATTACCTGTGATGTATCATTACCTAATCCAATTCCATCAACCTCATCTGATTTAAATCGACTACATTCCATTACCCTTGGTTTATTTTTGTTGAAGTCATCTTAGAACCTCTTTTCAAGACACCATCCATTTCTTTCAGCTGCTCTTGCAACATTTCTGCAGTCTCTGACACTATAACAGTGTCGTCAGCATACCTCAAAGTTTTTATACTTCTTCTCCAACAACTGTAGTTCTCTCTCTCCAACTTTTTCTTTAGTTTCCTTTACTACGTGTTCCAAGCACAGATTCAGTAACATCAGGAACATGCTACAAACTTGTCTCAGTTCGATCTCATCCATTGCTTTCAGGTCCTTCGAGTATTATAGCTGCAGCCTGGTTTCCGTATAAGTTATAAATAATGTTTACTTCCTTATATTTTATCCCAATGCTACAAACGTAGATTTGTCTTTCTTCGGTCTATCTTCCAAGATGCAGGGTCAATATGGCCTCATGTGTTCCTATATTTCTCCGAGATCGGCTTCTTCCGGTTTTTCCGTCCTCTGAAAATAATTCATGTCAGTATTTTGCAACCGTGACTCATTAAACTTTGGAACTGGAATTAATACATTCTTCTTGAAGTCTGATTGTATTTCTATGTACGTGGTGTCTGTTCGGATTTGTCCGAAAGACAACTCTTCTATGCGGGTGCACACCAGGCTCTAACTCTTACGGGAATCGATGTAATGCCGCGAATAGCGAAGATAATGGACAAGGGGCACTACTTTCGTACTGTGAAGATAAGTTGAGAATTTGAGTTTGATGGTGTGGTGTGCTAGAGTTGGCCGTGCAGCTGCGATGACTGCATGGCTCAGTGGTCAGAGCAACTGCCGAGCAAGTAGGAGAGCTATGTTGGAATCCCGATCGGACACAAATTTTCAACTTTCCCCATTGGTTTACATCGGTGCCCACTCGCAGCCAAAGCCAGTAATACATTAGGATCTGAAGCTATTTCAGCTGCCTCATTTATTTTACAAACGAGGTGGAATAATTTTTATCATTGGTGGGTCTTCCAAGAAACTCAATAATTCTGAAGGAATATCACGTACTCCAGGGGTATTTTTTCGAACTACGTCTCCCAGTGCCATGTCAAATTCTTCTCGTATCATACCAAACGTCTCATCCTCATTATAAGGAATTTCCTTTTCCCTGTCTACAATACTGTCTTAAAATTCACTTCCCTTAATAGTTCTTCTTTATGTTCTTTTCACCTTTTAGTTTTCTCTTCTTGGCTTAGCACTAGCTTGCCGCCTGAACTCTTGTAATTCGCAGAGATGGGTTTCCTTCCTCCAAAGGTCTCTTTAATTTTCCTGTAGGCGGCGTCTACCTTTACCATAATTGTGCCTGCTTCTACAGGTTCGCATTTGTCCTCTGGCTATTTCTGCACTTCAAGGCCAACATCATTTTTTTTTATTGGCGGATCTATCACGTAGGATCATGCTACAGTTTCATTTTGTCCTTTTTATCCGGGAGTTTCGGATACTCCTTCACGCAGTGGATATGCTGTTGCTTTTTTTCTTCTGTCTTTTTAGTTCTTTCCTCTTCAAACTCTTCCAAACCTGGTATTCTGTTTGGAAAGGTGACCCATTATAACATGGTGTTGGTACCTCAGCATTTTCAAGGTTTCTCCGAGTCGTTTTAATTCTTCTCTGCGCGACTGCTACGGTCGCAGGTTCGAATCCTGCCTCGGGCGTGGATGTGTGTGATATCCTTAGGTTAGTTAGGTTTAAGTAGTTCTAAGTTCTAGGGGACTGATGACCACAGTAGTTAAGTCCCATAGTGCTCAGAGCCATTCGAATTCTTTTCTTATAGGCCAGTATTCCCTTTCACAGGCTTCATTTGCTGCATTTTTGCCGGCCGGAATGGCCGAACGGTTCTAGGTGCTACAGTCTGCAGCCGCGCGACCGCTACGGTCGCAGGTTCGAATCCTGCCTCGGGCATGGATGTGTATGATGTCCTTAGGTTAGTTAGGTTTAAGTAGTTCTAAGTTCTAGGGGACTGATGCCCTCAGAAGTCGAGTCCCATAGTGCTCAGAGCCATTTGAACCATTTTGCAGCATTTTTACATATTCTCCTTTCGTCACTTAAAACCAGAATCTCCTGCGTATTCAGGGATATACACTAGTTCTTGTCTTTTTACCTATTTGATCTTCTGCTGCTTTCACTATCTAGTCTCTCGAAGCTACTGTTTCATCTTGTGTTGTATTACTTTTTCCTATATCAGGCAATTGTTGGGTTATGCTCTCTCTGAAAGACTCAACAACCTTTGCTTCTCTCATCTGCATAGTGTGGTACCTTTTTGCGATCTGCCGTTCATAACCAATATATTATAGTTACAGTGCTCATAGGCTCCTGTAAATGTCTTAAAATTTTAAATCTGTTTTCGAAATCTCTGTCTTAATATTTTATAATCAGTCTAAAAATTTCCAGTGTCTCCAGGTCCCTTCCATGTTTACAGCTTTCTTGCAGGATTCTTAAACCAAGTGTACGCTATGATTAAATTATGCTGTTAGGAAAACTCTGCCAGGCGGCTTCCCCCTTCGTTTGCCGGCCGCGGTGGTCTAGCGGTTCTAGGCGCTCAGTCCGGCACCGCGGGACTGCTACGGTCGCAGGTTCGAATCCTGCCTCGGGCATGGATGTATGTGATGTCCTTAGGTTAGTTAGGTTTAAGTAGTTCTAATTTCTAGGGGACTGATGACCTCAGATGTTAAGTCCCATAGTGCTCAGAGCCATTTGAACCATTTGAACCCTTCGTTTGTCCGCATCTCGTGGTCGTGCGGTACCGTTCTCGCTTCCCACGCCCGGGTTCCAGGGTTCGATTCCCGGCGGGGTCAGGGATTTTCTCTGCCTCGTGATGGCTGGGTGTTGTGCGCTGTCCTTAGGTTAGTTAGGTTTAAGTAGTTCTAAGTTCTAGGGGACTGATGACCATAGATGTTAAGTCCCATAGTGCTCAGAGCCATTTGAACCATTTGAAATTGAACCCTTCGTTTCTTTCCCCCCAGTCCACCCTCTACTATTTTCGTCTTCTTTAAATGCCTTAATAATTCTTTTTATCTCATCATACACTCCTTGCATGTCCTCATCATCTGCGTAGGCCGCGCGGGGTAGCCGTGCGGTCTTGGGCGCCTTGCTACGGTTCGCGCGGCTCCCCCCGTCGGAGGTTCGAGTCCTCTCTCGGACATGGGTATGTGTGTTGTCCTTAGGGTAAGTTAGCTTAAGTTAAATTAAGTATTGTGTAAGCCTAGGAACCGATGACTTCATAAGTTTGGCCCCATAGCAACTTACCAGAAATTTCCAATTTTCATCATCTGCGCAACTAGTGGGCGCAAAAATTTCTACTAATGTGGTAGGTGTTGATTTTGTGTTGTCAGTTGCACTAAAGCACTGCGTGAAGCTGTCACTGATTTTTGCTATGTAATCTTGTAGTCTCTTGTCGACAGTGCACTCTATCGTCCACGATTTATGTTCGTAGAAGATTACGACTCTCCTGGGCTCTTGACCATATCGACTGGACGCTGCACGACCTGGAAATCTTGGCATGGTCAGATGAGTTCTTATTTAAGTTGGTAAGGGCTGCTGGTAGGGTTCGAGTGTGACGCAGACCCCACGAAGCTATGAAGCTATGGACCCTGGTTGTCAACAAGGCACTGTGCAAGCTGGTGGTGGCTCCATAAGGCTTGGGCTGTGCTTACATGGAATGAAGTGGATACTCTGGTCCAATTAAAACGATCATTGAAACTTCCTGGCAGATTAAAACTGTGTGCCGGACCAAGACTCGAACTCGGGACCTTTGCCTTTCGCGGGCAAGTGCTCTACCAGCTAGAGCACTTGCCCGCGAAAGGCAATGGTACCGAGTTCGAGTCTCGGTGCGGCACACAGTTTTAATCTGCCAGGAAGTTTCATATCAGTGCACACTCCGCTGTAGAGTGAAAATCTCATTCTGGAAACAATCACTGACTGGAAATGGTTATGTTCTGTTACTTGGACACCATTTGCAGCCATTCATGGACTTTATGTTCCCAAACAATGATATCATGTCACAGGGGCACAATTGTTTGTGATCGGTTTGACGAATAGTTTGGATAATTCGAGCGAATGGTTTGACCACCCAGGCCGCCCGATATCCCACCGAACATTTATGTGACATAATCGAGAGCTCAGTCCGTGCACAACATACTAAAAAGGCAACACTTGCACAATTATGGACGGCTATAGAGTCAGCGTGGCCCAGTAATTCTGCAATGGATTTCCAACGACTTGCTGAGTCCACGCCACCTCGAGCTTCTGCACTATGCCGGGCAAAAGGAGGTCGACACGATGTTAGGAGGTATCCCATGTCTTTTGCCACCTCAGTGTAATATGGAGATTACATAGTAGTTGTTGTTATTATTGTGGATTGCCGTCTGTTTTGCTGCAGCTCTCTACGCCAGTGTAACCAGTGCAAGCCTCTTTCTTCACCTTTGCATGACTACTGCAACGTACATCCTGTAGAATTCGCTATTGCGGTCATTAATCTCTCTTCGTTATTTTTATTCTCCAGATGTCCCTCCATTACGAAATTCACGATTCCCTGATGCTTCAGGGCGTGTCCGATCAGTGGTCACGTTGAGTGATAATTTTCATTTTTTTCTAATTGGATGTAGTATCCTCTTTTTAGTTACTCTACCTATCAATATAGTCCGCCCCGATTGCTGAGTGGTCTGCGTGGCGGTCTGTCACACCTAGGGACCCGGGTTCGATTCCCGGATGGGTCGGAGATTTTCTCCGCTCAGGGACTGGGTGTTGTGTTGTCCCCATTATAATTTCATCATCATCAGTGGAAGGCAACGGGGGACCATCTCTGCAATCACTTCCCTAGACGCTCATGCGGTGGACCTCTCTGACGAGGCCTTCCCCATGACAAGGGCAGAACACAAAGTTTTAAGTTTACCTACAATCTAACCTTCAGCTGTCTTCTGTACCACCGTATTTCAAAAGCTTATATTCTCGTCGTGTCTGAAATGTTTATAGTCCAGGTTCCACTTCCGTACCAGGCTACTTTCTAGACAAAGACCTTTACAAAAAATTTCCAACGTCTTTATTTATACTCAATGTAACAAGTCCCCCTTTTTTTAGAAATTCTTTTCTTGCATTGCCAGTCTGCATCTTACATCCTCTCTACTTCGTCCATCATCAGTTACTTTTGGAGTCCAAATAGCAAAACTCTTCTATTACCTGTGATGTATCATTACCTAATCCAATTCCATCAACCTCATCTGATTTAAATCGACTACATTCCATTACCCTTGGTTTATTTTTGTTGAAGTCATCTTAGAACCTCTTTTCAAGACACCATCCATTTCTTTCAGCTGCTCTTGCAACATTTCTGCAGTCTCTGACACTATAACAGTGTCGTCAGCATACCTCAAAGTTTTTATACTTCTTCTCCAACAACTGTAGTTCTCTCTCTCCAACTTTTTCTTTAGTTTCCTTTACTACGTGTTCCAAGCACAGATTCAGTAACATCAGGAACATGCTACAAACTTGTCTCAGTTCGATCTCATCCATTGCTTTCAGGTCCTTCGAGTATTATAGCTGCAGCCTGGTTTCCGTATAAGTTATAAATAATGTTTACTTCCTTATATTTTATCCCAATGCTACAAACGTAGATTTGTCTTTCTTTGGTCTATCTTCCAAGATGCAGGGTCAATATGGCCTCATGTGTTCCTATATTTCTCCGAGATCGGCTTCTTCCGGTTTTTCCGTCCTCTGAAAATAATTCATGTCAGTATTTTGCAACCGTGACTCATTAAACTTTGGAACTGGAATTAATACATTCTTCTTGAAGTCTGATTGTATTTCTATGTACGTGGTGTCTGTTCGGATTTGTCCGAAAGACAACTCTTCTATGCGGGTGCACACCAGGCTCTAACTCTTACGGGAATCGATGTAATGCCGCGAATAGCGAAGATAATGGACAAGGGGCACTACTTTCGTACTGTGAAGATAAGTTGAGAATTTGAGTTTGATGGTGTGGTGTGCTAGGGTTGGCCGTGCAGCTGCGATGACTGCATGGCTCAGTGGTCAGAGCAACTGCCGAGCAAGTAGGAGAGCTGTGTTGGAATCCCGATCGGACACAAATTTTCAACTTTCCCCATTGGTTTACATCGGTGCCCACTCGCAGCCAAAGCCAGTAATACATTAGGATCTGAAGCTATTTCAGCTGCCTCATTTATTTTACAAACGAGGTGGAATAATTTTTATCATTGGTGGGTCTTCCAAGAAACTCAATAATTCTGAAGGAATATCACGTACTCCAGGGGTATTTTTTCGAACTACGTCTCCCAGTGCCATGTCAAATTCTTCTCGTATCATACCAAACGTCTCATCCTCATTATAAGGAATTTCCTTTTCCCTGTCTACAATACTGTCTTAAAATTCACTTCCCTTAATAGTTCTTCTTTATGTTCTTTTCACCTTTTAGTTTTCTCTTCTTGGCTTAGCACTAGCTTGCCGCCTGAGCTCTTGTAATTCGCAGAGATGGGTTTCCTTCCTCCAAAGGTCTCTTTAATTTTCCTGTAGGCGGCGTCTACCTTTACCATAATTGTGCCTGCTTCTACAGGTTCGCATTTGTCCTCTGGCTATTTCTGCACTTCAAGGCCAACATCATTTTTTTTTATTGGCGGATCTATCACGTAGGATCATGCTACAGTTTCATTTTGTCCTTTTTATCCGGGAGTTTCGGATACTCCTTCACGCAGTGGATATGCTGTTGCTTTTTTTCTTCTGTCTTTTTAGTTCTTTCCTCTTCAAACTCTTCCAAACCTGGTATTCTGTTTGGAAAGGTGACCCATTATAACATGGTGTTGGTACCTCAGCATTTTCAAGGTTTCTCCGAGTCGTTTTAATTCTTCTCTGCGCGACTGCTACGGTCGCAGGTTCGAATCCTGCCTCGGGCGTGGATGTGTGTGATATCCTTAGGTTAGTTAGGTTTAAGTAGTTCTAAGTTCTAGGGGACTGATGACCACAGTAGTTAAGTCCCATAGTGCTCAGAGCCATTCGAATTCTTTTCTTATAGGCCAGTATTCCCTTTCACAGGCTTCATTTGCTGCATTTTTGCCGGCCGGAATGGCCGAACGGTTCTAGGTGCTACAGTCTGCAGCCGCGCGACCGCTACGGTCGCAGGTTCGAATCCTGCCTCGGGCATGGATGTGTATGATGTCCTTAGGTTAGTTAGGTTTAAGTAGTTCTAAGTTCTAGGGGACTGATGCCCTCAGAAGTCGAGTCCCATAGTGCTCAGAGCCATTTGAACCATTTTGCAGCATTTTTACATATTCTCCTTTCGTCACTTAAAACCAGAATCTCCTGCGTATTCAGGGATATACACTAGTTCTTGTCTTTTTACCTATTTGATCTTCTGCTGCTTTCACTATCTAGTCTCTCGAAGCTACTGTTTCATCTTGTGTTGTATTACTTTTTCCTATATCAGGCAATTGTTGGGTTATGCTCTCTCTGAAAGACTCAACAACCTTTGCTTCTCTCATCTGCATAGTGTGGTACCTTTTTGCGATCTGCCGTTCATAACCAATATATTATAGTTACAGTGCTCATAGGCTCCTGTAAATGTCTTAAAATTTTAAATCTGTTTTCGAAATCTCTGTCTTAATATTTTATAATCAGTCTAAAAATTTCCAGTGTCTCCAGGTCCCTTCCATGTTTACAGCTTTCTTGCAGGATTCTTAAACCAAGTGTACGCTATGATTAAATTATGCTGTTAGGAAAACTCTGCCAGGCGGCTTCCCCCTTCGTTTGCCGGCCGCGGTGGTCTAGCGGTTCTAGGCGCTCAGTCCGGCACCGCGGGACTGCTACGGTCGCAGGTTCGAATCCTGCCTCGGGCATGGATGTATGTGATGTCCTTAGGTTAGTTAGGTTTAAGTAGTTCTAATTTCTAGGGGACTGATGACCTCAGATGTTAAGTCCCATAGTGCTCAGAGCCATTTGAACCATTTGAACCCTTCGTTTGTCCGCATCTCGTGGTCGTGCGGTACCGTTCTCGCTTCCCACGCCCGGGTTCCAGGGTTCGATTCCCGGCGGGGTCAGGGATTTTCTCTGCCTCGTGATGGCTGGGTGTTGTGCGCTGTCCTTAGGTTAGTTAGGTTTAAGTAGTTCTAAGTTCTAGGGGACTGATGACCATAGATGTTAAGTCCCATAGTGCTCAGAGCCATTTGAACCATTTGAAATTGAACCCTTCGTTTCTTTCCCCCCAGTCCACCCTCTACTATTTTCGTCTTCTTTAAATGCCTTAATAATTCTTTTTATCTCATCATACACTCCTTGCATGTCCTCATCATCTGCGTAGGCCGCGCGGGGTAGCCGTGCGGTCTTGGGCGCCTTGCTACGGTTCGCGCGGCTCCCCCCGTCGGAGGTTCGAGTCCTCTCTCGGACATGGGTATGTGTGTTGTCCTTAGGGTAAGTTAGCTTAAGTTAAATTAAGTATTGTGTAAGCCTAGGAACCGATGACTTCATAAGTTTGGCCCCATAGCAACTTACCAGAAATTTCCAATTTTCATCATCTGCGCAACTAGTGGGCGCAAAAATTTCTACTAATGTGGTAGGTGTTGATTTTGTGTTGTCAGTTGCACTAAAGCACTGCGTGAAGCTGTCACTGATTTTTGCTATGTAATCTTGTAGTCTCTTGTCGACAGTGCACTCTATCGTCCACGATTTATGTTCGTAGAAGATTACGATTATTTACACAAAAAATTTAAATTCTTAATTCCAGTAGGTGTTAAAATGTTACTCTCTTTTATAGTTTTCTTGCTATTGGCAGTCAGCGATGAATATCCTTTCTGCGTCGTCCAAATAGCAAAAATTCAATTACTACCATTAGTGTCTCACTTCCTAATTTCCCTAGAGTCTCCTAGTTTACTCGCCCACGTTGTATTACTTGCTTTCTGAATTGTGGTAATTTCTTAAGGTGTATAGGAAATAAAAAAATTACCAGTATGATTGTTTCTTCTTGAGGTTTCGTACAGTTTGCTGCTCTACCCATGCCTCTGTTTGTAAAAACCATTAAATAATCCAACATAAACAGTACGATTATGGCTATAGGCCATAAGTCAAAGCCTAAATAAAAGAATATAAAAAATAGCAACACATACCGTATTGATCAGATGCTGTTGCCAACAGTCCACCTTGCTAACTTGGTGGATGTCTCAGTTGATAAGAATAATGGACAAGTTTCGCGACGTAATTGTAGTCAGTGTTAATATTATAACCAACCTTCTTGTACTTCTAACAAACTGTAGAACAAGTAGGATTACGCAACTATTTGAGTATATCTATACCATTCGACTTTCCGTGCACAGACCATGTAGAGAAAGAAGAAAATAAGCCTAGCATTCACGGAGTTTAACAAAGTAGGATTAAATTCAGGGGTCTTCAGTGACAGAAGTCCTGAGGAAGTACATCAAGCTCTGGAATCCCATATGCTAACAGACAACACTGAAGGTCAGTAATCATACACTTTATAGCAACTGAGGTCTCTTAGCTTAAGCGTTTAGAAGGTAACAGTTGTTTTCGAATAGCTTTTGTTGCCGTGTTTACTTTCAGATCTGTAATTACAGCCGTAGTAATATTCTGATTTTTTACGTGGGTCATGACCCTTGCATTATTTATGTCTTTCAATATCTGTCTGCTGGTGCCCAATCCGAATACCTCCTGTTCAAATGGTTCAAATGGCTCTGAGCACTATGGGACTTAACATCTGAGATCATTAGTCCCCTAGACTTAGAACTACTTAAATCTAACTAACCTACGGACGTCACACACATCCATGTCCGAGGCAGGATTCGAACCTGCGACCGTAGCAGCAACGCGGTTACGGACTGAAGCGCCTAGAGCCGCTCGGCCACAACAGTCGGCATACCTCCTGTATATAGAAGTTATTCCGTGATGTATTATCATTCTGCCTCTTCTTCAACTCAGTGTTTTCCTCGTATACATTTCCTCGCCAACTGTGCTGAAAATCTTCTCATTCCTTACCTTATCAACTTTCAAGATTATTCTGTAGCACGACACCTCAATTGCTCCGACTCTTTTCTGTTCCGGTATTCACACAGTCAGTGTTTCTCTACATACTGTGTTCTGCACCAGGCGTACATTCTAGTCTTCTTCAATTTGAGGCCTGTGTTTGATACTGTTAGATATGTGTTCATGTGGAATGCTCTCTTTGGCTGTGCCGAACTGCTAATGTTCTCCTTGCTTAAATTGGCACGTGTTATTTCTCTTCCAAGCAGTATTCTTTCAATCCATCTACTAGCTGATTCCCAATATTGCTGTTACATTTATCGCTAGTCACACTCCTGCCAATCCTCGGTGGTTCTGCCAGTTACAAGAAAGGTACTTTTCAGGCGTAGTGGCGCAGAGCCACTTCCGCAAGATCGATAAGACGACAATGATGGAATAGTACGCCACACGACAGCAGCAATGCGAAACGTAGCGCGTAAGTGGAGTTACCCGCCGTGTTGTGCCACACAGGTGTGCTTAATGGGCTGTCGGCTCCATGCACTGAGTTTACGACGCGGCTATGAAGCCGTGTTCGCAGGTTGTGAGTAGCAAGCGTGTCAGAGAGCGCCTGTGGGACGTAATCTGCAGATAATTACGCGGCACACATCGCCTATGACATCATTCGAGGCCAGTCGAGTGCGACACGTCTCAGCATGTCTTTTTCTTGCAATCTCTCCTTTCTAACTTCCCTCACTTCCTCGTGGGTCATTGTTGAGTTCCACACGTCGGTCCGTTCTAGGCAAGGAGAGATTACAGTTTACGCTAAATTCACATTAGTCAACATGCATGGAAGCCGCTGAGAGATCTCTTAACATTATTAAAATATATTTTGTCACTATTCTAATATTAATTAAAAAATAACCTAAAGCATTAATTTTACGTGGTTCTGTGAAGCTGTACTACAGGTAGTACTATAGGGGGTGATGACAAAGTTTCCGTTTGAAGACGTTGCTGTAGCGTATGTGAAACTTAGCGCGACTTCGATGCGCGTATACAGGGTGTTACAAAAAGGTACGGCCAAACTTTCAGGAAACATTCCTAACACACAAATAAACAAAAGATGTTATGTGGACATGTGTCCGGAAACGCTTAATTTCCATGTTAGAGCTCATTTTAGTTTGTTAAGGCTTTCGTGGCCACTTGTTGACAAACTGCCTATTGGCTTCTGTCTCGGGTTCTTCGGCCGACGTTCATCTAATGATTTTTCTGACGTTTCGCCAGCACGAGTGGCTGGCATTGTCAAAGCTTCACTCTCCAATGCTGGTGGTGAACTGGAGCCAGGCTCGCGGGCGCAGACTATATGTACCTGGCGTGCCAACGTCCGGGGGTTTCCCCGCGGTCATTTCCGGTGCGGTTCTCCTCTTGCTACCTGCGACGGTCGTTCGCTGCAGTACGGGAAGCCAGGATCCGTTGACCTTAAGGCTTTCCTCTTTCTTGTTCAAACTGTTTGCGTGTTTTTGTATTTCTACAGCTTCTCTGAACAAGCGCGTGTGATAGTGCTTCTCTATGGAAGTTCTGGCTGTAGAGAAGCACTATCACACGCGCTTGTTCAGAGAAGCTGTAGAAATACAGAAACACGCAAACAGTTTGAACAAGAAAGAGGAAAGCCTTAAGGTCAACGGATCCTGGCTTCCCGTACTGCAGCGAACGACCGTCGCAGGTAGCAAGAGGAGAACCGCACCGCAAATGACCGCGGAGAAGCCCTCGGACGTTGGCGCGCCAGGTACATATACTCTGCTGCCGCGAGCTCGGCTCCAGTTCACCACCGGCAATGGAGGGTGAAGCTTTGACAATGCCAGCCACTTGTGCTGGCGAAACGTCAGAAAAATCATTAGATGAACGTCGGCCGAAGAACCCGAGACAGAAGCCAATAGGCAGTTTGTCATTTTAGTTTCGTCAGTATGTACTGTACTTCCTCGATTCACCGCCAGTTGGCCCAATTGAAGGAAGGTAATGTTGACATCGGTGCTTGTGTTGACATGCGACTCATTGCTCTACAGTACTAGCATCAAGCACATCAGCACGTAGCATTAACAGGTTACAGGTTACTGTTCATCACGAACGTGGTTTTGCAGTCAGTGCAATGTTTACAAATGCAGAGTTGGCAGATGCCTATTTGATGTATGGATTAGCACGGGGCAATAGCCGTGGAGCGGTACGTTTGTATCGAAACAGATTTCCAGAACGAAGGTGTTCCGACAGGAAGACGTTCGAAGCAACTGATCGGCGTCTTAGGGAGCACCGAACATTCTAGCCTATGACTCGCGACTGGGGAAGACCTAGAACGACGAGGACACCTGCAATGGACGAGGCAATTCTTCGTGCAGTTGACGATAACCCTAACGTCAGCATCAGAGAAGTTGCTGCTGTACAAGGTAACGTTGACCACGTCACTGCATGGAGAGTGCTACGGGAGAACCAGTTGTTTGCGTACCATGTACAGCGTGTGCAAGCACTATCAGCAGCTGATTGGCCTCCACGGGTACACTTCTGCGAATGGTTCATCCAACAATGTGTCAATCCTCATTTCAGTGCAAATGTTTTACGGATAAGGCTTCATTCCAACGTGATCAAATTGTAAATTTTGACAATCAACATGTGTGGGCTGACGAGAATCCGCACGCAATTGTGCAATCACGTCATCAACACAGATTTTCTGTGAACGTTTGGGCAGGCATTGTTGGTGATGTCTTGATTGGGCCCCATGTTCTTCCACCTACGCTCAATGGAGCACGTTATCATGATTTCATACTGGATACTCTACCTGTGCTGCTAGAACATGTGCCATTACAAGTACGACACAACATGTGGTTCATGCACGATGGAGCTCCTGCACATTTCAGTCGAAGTGTTCGTACGCTTCTCAACAACAGATTCGGTGACCAATGGATTGGTAGAGGCGGACCAATTCCATGGTCTCCACGCTCTCCTGACCTCAGCCCTCTTAACTTTCATTTATGGGGGCATTTGAAAGGTCTTGTCTACGCAACCCGGTACCAAATGTAGAGACTCTTCGTGCTCGTATTGTGGACGGCTGTGATACAATACGCCATTCTCCAGGGCTGCATCAGCGCATCAGGGATTTCCTGCGACGGAGGGTGGATGCACGTATCCTCGCTACCGGAGGACATTTTGAACATTTCCTGTACCAAAGTGTTTGAAGTCAGGCTGGTACGTTCTGTTGCTGTGTGTTTCCATTCCATGATTAATGTGATTTGAAGAGAAGTAATAAAATGAGCTCTAACATGGAAAGTAAGCGTTTCCAGACACATGTCCACATAACATATTTTCTTTCTTTGTGTGTGAGGAATGTTTCCTGAAAGTTTGGCCGTACCTTTTTGTAACACCCTGTATAAGCACCCGCGTGTAGGCAAGGGACTAGCGTGGCATGCGCGTCTCTCCGACGTGCGTGAGGTTACTGCGCAAACGTGAACTATGACATTATCACCAAATGCGTCCATGATGCTAACTGCAGGCGGGTGTTAAATGACTGTGGGCAACGGAAAATCATAAAAGCTAAAATGAAGATTTGGCCCTCTCTGACTACCCCTTGAAGCAGATTTTAGGATCTCTTAATGCACTTTAACATATAAATTCCAACCTAAACAGAAAACAATGATTAAGGGAACTAATTCTACTAACCGATAAACTTTGTTGCTGCTTATACATTTATTGTATATTGAAAACAATCTTTATTACAAATTTTTATATTTCCTAACTGAAATTACTGATCCATTGAACAACTCTGCCCTTTTATTATGACTGCGCGATCTAATATAAATAACGCGAAATGACTGACATCATCTACGTACCAAAACACAAGAAGACACTACTTTTAAAGATGATCCACAATGGAGTGCAACGTCAGTGGAAATAAATCCTACGTGATCTCAGCTGTTTAGCCTTAAAAGCTCCTAATAAGCCAAAGCAATTTGTGATATCACCGTGTGTACTACGTCCGGTGCGTCGAAGTGATGGTTCTCGTACACGTCTGCGACAGTGGAAGAACTCCAGCCACAAAATAAACTATTTCAAAGAGTAGGACGGCTGCAGGCAGTCCTCTGACTACTATACTCTAATACTGTCTTCTCCTCTCTGCGTTCTACAGATGAGAAACGCGAACTCTCAGCCGCAAGGACGGAGTTCAGATAACGTCTTAACCTAAGTATATGCAGAAGAGGTGCTCTCAATTACTGAACGCTGCGTACTCAGTGACAACTTCCAACCCAGAGGCCAAGTCCAGAATCGTGTAAGTTCACAACAGAACAGTGCCTAACCGTTTTAGCTATAAAATCTCGTGAAAGCAAAGACAGCAAGTCCGTCCACACCAACAAGAAGCTGATGTCGAGTGACCGTCACACATGGGCGCTCACAACGGAAGACCTTGTCTCCCCACCGCTGGCTTCCCAGTGAGACTCCGCTCCCCACTCTCGTAATTCCGAAAACGAATCATATTCCCGAAACCACGGAATATTCTCCCTCTCTACAGACTCCTCCGAACGCCGACCAACCGTATTTTAGTCTTTTGTCATCCAGTGCGGAAAGTTTGCGAGGATAAACTTATACTCCTACAATGGTACACTTCTGAGTAAAAATCCTTGGAAATAACCCAGCCTGTGTGGTTTCCGATGTGCCGCTTCTTTATTCCTCTCAGCTGCGTTCATGATTTTTGTAGTTTGCGAAGTATTATCCTTCCAGTTCTGCTACAAAAGCGGCCGGTCGCGACTCTATTGTGCTCCAGCGCTTAGGTGCTACAACGTCCGTCTTGCTATTTCCTGTGTTTAAGCACCTGTGTGGGCCTTCCACCCAGGGCTTCAGTTCCACCAGCCATTCCATTTCCACTGGCGTTCCAACCTCTACTAGAATAGCCAATCATTCATTTCGCCGTTTTTATAATAAAGACACTCCGTCACCTTTCATGTAATAAGCGTTAACAATTATTAACAAGACGTACGGGACAATGTCGGTCTCCTTTATATACTCATATATACGATGTACAACCTATCACATGATACCTAATTGTGTTTGTAGATAACGGCAAAGTATGTGGATGAGTGCTTGTGAGATGCGAAATTATAGCCACTTTACATGCGTCCAAACAGGACCAACGCGCTGTTATTCTTTTCTTGGCTGCCGAAGGATAAACACAGATAGACATCCATCGCAGAGTGAAGAATGTGTAATGGGCAGCATGTCTGTCGAAAACCATGTTATGTGCTGGTCGCGATTCAACACAACGCACTTCCCCATAGCATATATGTCGTAACACACAAGTTACGCCGACTCAAATGGACGCTCCAGCACCCGCCCTGCAGTCCTCATCTCTCCCCATGCGATTATTGAGACTTTGGTCCCTAAAAAAAATTTGCTCGAAGTGTCGACGAGTCCTGGCGGACGAGATTAGGCAGGCAGTTACCGACTTCTTAACGCAGCAAGGATTGGTGTTTTACCAAACGACTATCTTCAGGCTGGTGCGTCGGTGGGATCATTGCCTCAGTGCTCACGTCGATTTTGCCTGATTGGCATTCAGATTCTGGAATGTACGCCCTTCGAAAGGAAACTTTTTAAATTACACAGCAATAGCCATTATCCCTTTAACAGATTTCTGGATATTAAAACTGGAGGACCAGGATCCATAGCAAATGAAATTTTACTTATTGTGTATTTCCAGAGAGCCTGTGACAGCATACACAGAAGTAGCCTCTACAACACGTTATGGGAATTCAGTATACTCAGTAAAGTCATTAGGATGATACACCTGTGCGTGGATGCCTCACAGGCAGCAGTGAAGTTCAGAGCATCCATGTCCCCCGCCTTTCCAATTAAAACAGGCTTACGACAAGGAGACGCTCTTTCATGTGTCCTCTTCAATCTTGCATTAGAGAAAGTGGTTCGGGAAAGTAATTTACATCTATACAATGGTCTCCGATTCGAAACAGAGAAGTAAAACTCCTGGCTTATGCAGATGATATAGTGTTGCTGAGTGAAACTGAACAAGAACTGAAAGACCTGTACAGATCTATCAGTCACAGTGCCAGTAAAATGGGGCTTTTGATTAACCAGGAGAAAACAGAATACATGGAAATAGGTCGAGTCATAAATCCACATACTTTGAAACTGGCCAACAAAAATGGTTCAAAAGGCTGTTAGCACTATGGGACTTAACATCTGAGGTCATCAGTTCCCTAGACTTAGAACTACGTAAACGTAACTAACCTAAGGACATCACGCACATCCACGCCCGAGGCAGGATTCGAACCTGCGACCGTAGCAGCAGCGCGGTTCCGGACTGAAGCGCCTAGAACCGCTCGGCCACAACGTCCGGACATTCTAAATTCAGATAAGTTCTTCAGTTTAAATACCTTGGATCGCGTTTCAACAGTGAAAATATCATAACAATTGAGTATAAACGAAGGAACAGCCTCAGGGTCAAGATGTCTGTACTGACTAAGCATCCCACTCAAAAGTAAAGCTTTGTCAGTCACCACAAAGATGAAAATATACAACACCATCATCTGCCCCGTAGTGCGGTTCAGAAAGCTGGACACTTACAAAGAATGAAAGAGAAAAACTGATTGTTTTCGAACGAAAAGTAATGAGAAAAATCTGGGGACTTGTGTTGGAGAATGGCGTATGGAGAATTCGAAGGAGCAATGAAATTTATCAGCTAATGAAGCAACCCACTATCATCAGGAAATTAAAAAGTAGGAGACTGCAATGGGCTGAACATGTGGCTAGAAAGGAAAACAACAGAATCACCAAAAAAGCATTTGAAGGAACACTCCAGGTAACAAGACCATTGGGCCGACCCCGTACAAGGTGGAAAGGTGACACAGAGAAGGACATCGCAGCATTAGGAATTTACGCAGGTTGGAGAGAGACTGCGATAGATAGAAGGCGGTGGAAGCAGATAGTTGATGCAGCGCGTGGCCTACACGGCCTGTGATCGCTGAGGAGAAGAAGAAGAAGTGTATTTGCAGGAAGAGCACACGATTAAATCTGTGTGTGATTTGGGGGTGTAAAAACTAAAAGGCCGGAAGAGGCCATGAAGTCCCAAACGGTACCGACCGGCCGCCGTGTCATCCTCAGCCCACACGGGCCACTGGATGCGGATATGGAGCGGCATGTGGTCAGCACACCGCTCTCCCGGCCGTATGTCGGTTTGCGTCACAAGGGCAGAGTGCACCCCGCTTGCCAACAGCGCTCGGCAGACCGGATGGTCACCCATCCAAGTCCTAACCCAGCTCGACAGCGTTTAACTTCAGCGATCTGACGGGAACCGGTGTTACCACTGCGGCAAGGCCAATGACGATTTGAGGGTGTACTGAATGTGAAATTCCGTTGGCTGCGCTGCCACCTTTGTTGCTAGCAACGGTGTGAGCATGGAAGTTGAATGACACATGTGTACGTCATTCCACACTGCTTCAAGACTGGGAAGCGCTGGCATGCTAGTCTCTTAGCAGTCCATGGCCAGATGTTGTCAACGAGTGAAAGAGCTGGGAAACGTATTAGCCAAGCAACAGTCGAACGCCATCTGTATCGAGGTGTGTTAAAACAGCACGGGCAATATGCTGTATTGTGTCATCATAGAGATATTGCAGATAGGGCATGGCCTCTGGCCTTAATGCGTTCACTCCAAACCTGACACTGTTGACGAATGTAGAATGTGCGCTGAAAAGTAATGCCTCCGAGCTTTTTGTGTGAAAACTCTGAAAGATTTTTAAGTAAAACCAATTTTATTAGCATTCTAAATCTTTACTCTTCATGTATACATTTTCATTTCTCAACACAATCAATCTTGCGACGAACATATTTCTCCTAACGAGAGACCATTTTGTTGATTTCGTCACTGTCCACGAGACTCAGATGGCCATAGACACGGGTTCCCTGGTAGATGCCGTGTTTCTTGACTTCCGCAAGGCGTTTGATACAGTTCCCCACAGTCGTTTAATGAACAAAGTAAGAGCATATGAACTATCAGATCAATTGTGTAATTGGATTGAAGAGTACATAGATAACAGAACGCTGCATGTCATTCTCAATGGAGAGATTTCAGGTGTGCCGTAGGGGAGTGTCGTAGGACCGTTCCTATTCACAATATACACTCCTGGAAATGGAAAAAAGAACACATTGACACCGGTGTGTCAGACCCACCATACTTGCTCCGGACACTGCCAGAGGGCTGTACAAGCAATGATCACACGCACGGCACAGCGGACACACCAGGAACCGCGGCGTTGGCCGTCGAATGGCGCTAGCTGCGCAGCATTTGTGCACCGCCGCCGTCAGTGTCAGCCAGTTTGCCGTGGCATACGGAGCTCCATCGCAGTCTTTAACACTGGTAGCATGCCGCGACAGCGTGGACGTGAACCGTATGTGCAGTTGACGGACTTTGAGCGAGGGCGTATAGTGGGCATGCGGGAGGCCGGGTGGACATACCGCCGAATTGCTCAACACGTGGGGCGTGTGGTCTCCACAGTACATCGATGTTGTCGCCAGTGGTCCGCGGAAGGTGCACGTGCCCGTCGACCTGGGACCGGACCGCAGCGACGCACGGATGCACGCCAAGACCGTAGGATCCTACGCAGTGCCGTAGGGGACCGCACCGCCACTTCCCAGCAAATTAGAGACACTGTTGCTCCTGGGGTATCGGCGAGGACCATTCGCAACCGTCTCCATGAAGCTGGGCTACGGTCCCGCACACCGTTAGGCCGTCTTCCGCTCACGCCCCAACATCGTGCAGCCCGCCTCCAGTGGTGTCGCGACAGGCGTGAATGGAGGGACGAATGGAGACGTGTCGTCTTCAGCGATGAGAGTCGCTTCTGCCTTGGTGCCAATGATGGTCGTATGCGTGTTTGGCGCCGTGCAGGTGAGCGCCACAATCAGGACTGCATACGACCGAGGCACACAGGGCCAACACCCGGCATCATGGTGTGGGGAGCGATCTCCTACACTGTCCGTACACCACTGGTGATCGTCGAGGGGACACTGAATAGTGCACGGTACATCCAAACCGTCATCGAACCCATCGTTCTACCATTCCTAGACCGGCAAGGGAACTTGCTTTTCCAACAGGACAATGCACGTCCGCATGTATCCCGTGCCACCCAACGTGCTCTAGAAGGTGTAAGTCAACTACCCTGGCCAGCAAGATCTCCGGATCAGTCCCCCATTGAGCATGTTTGGGACTGGATGAAGCGTCGTCTCACGCGGTCTGCACGTCCAGCACGAACGATGGTCCAACTGAGGCGCCAGGTGGAAATGGCATGGCAAGCCGTTCCACAGGACTACATCCAGCATCTCTACGATCGTCTCCATGGGAGAATAGCAGCCTGCATTGCTGCGAAAGGTGGATATACACTGTACTAGTGCCGACATTGTGCATGCTCTGTTGCCTATGTCTATGTGCCTGTGGTTCTGTCAGTGTGATCATGTGATGTATCTGACCCCAGGAATGTGTCAATAAAGTTTCCCCTTCCTGGGACAATGAATTCACGGTGTTCTTATTTCAATTTCCAGGAGTGTATATATAAATGACCTTGTGGATAACATCGGAAGTTCACTGAGGTTTCTTTGCGGATGATGCTGTAGTATATCGAGAGGTTGTAACAATGGAAAATTGTACTGAAATGCAGGAGGATCTGCAACGAATTGACGCATGGTGCAGGGAATGGCAATTGAATCTCAATGTAGACAAATGTAATGTGCTGCGAATACATAGCGAGATCCTTTATCATTTAGCTATAATGTAGCAGGTCAGCAACTGGAAGCAGTTAATTCCATAAATTATCTGGGAGTAGGAATTAGGAGTGATTTAAAATGGAATGACCACAGAAAATTAATCGTCGGTAAAGTAGATGCCAGAATGAGATTCATTGGAAGAATCCTAAGGAAATGCAGTCCGAAAACATAGGAAGTAGGTTACAGTACGCTTGTTCGCCCACTGCTTGAATACTGCTCAGCAGTGTGGGATCCGTGTCAGATAGGGTTGATAGAAGAGATAGAGAAGATCCAACGGAGAGCAGTGCGCTTCGTTACAGGATCATTTAGTAATCGCGAAAGCGTTACGGAGATGATAGATAAACTCCAGTGGAAGACTCTGCAGGAGAGACGCTCAGTAGCTCGGTACGGGCTTTTGTTGAAGTTTCGAAAACATACCTTCACCGAGGAGTCAAGCAGTATATTGCTCCCTCCTACGAATATCTCGCGAAGAGACCATGAGGATAACAATCAGAGAGATTAGAGCCCACACAAAGTCATACCGACAATCTTTCTTTCCACGAACAATACGAGACTGGAACAGAAGGGAGAACTGATAGAGGTACTCAAGGTACCCTCCGCCACACACAGTCAGGAGTATGGATGTAGATGTAGATGTAGACGTAGAATGTTTGACCTTGTTGACAGAGCCACAGCCTCACTTCTGCTTGCACTGCTTCGTCACTGTCAAAGTGGAGCCCTCGAAAGTGTTCCTTAAATTGCGGAAGCAGATAAAAATCGGGTGGGGCCATGTTGGGAGGAGTATAATCGCTGACAATGAACACAAAGCTTCGGGTTGTTGCAGATGTAGCAGTTCTCGTGTGTTCTCTGGCATTGTCATGCTGCAGATGAGAGTGCTCGACGTGTGGATGCAGTTCTCGACTTAGATGGCTGAGCGTAAATTATGTTCAAGACTGTGAAAGTAATGTAACATGGAGTTTATTCTCAAGAATACAATATGTAACAGCTGACGTCCCCAAATTCTACCACTCTGGAATATGAATTTGCGATGGGGGAGCGTTGTAACTTGTTCCAGCGATGCAAGAAAGTCGACCAAGTAAAATGTAAGTCGTGTAATTCCTCAACCGATATCGAAAACAGCATAAAAAATTTCGGAGGCATTTCTCTTCAGCACGCCCTCGCAGAAACAGAGATAGCAAACGCAACAGTGTGGATTGTAGAATAACCTAGCATAGGTGTATAATAATGTCACGTGAAGGCGAGGAGTTCAAACTATTGTCGAGGTCTTCGTGCTCGAATGGCGAGCGGTAATAGATTGGGCAATGGCTGCCCAGGAGCGAGAGATGTCTGTCTGAGGTACTCCCTCCTGGACAACATCGGTGGAGGCGTTCTATAATTCTAAGCTCTTTCTTACTTCTCATGTTCTCAATACATAAACTGTTAATTTTGAGCGTTTCCGATACTTGATTGGTTTTAAATTAACAGGTATTTTAAAGTTAAAACTTCTTTAAAATTTTGTTAAAATACTAAGAAATTCTTCATATTTTTTGTGTATGTACAATGTAATACTCATCATTTGGATTGGATATGAGGACCGCCTAAAACGCAGAGCGCCAACGGGCTTGCCGCAGTGGTAACACCGGTTCTCGTCAGATCACCGAAGTTGAGCGCTGTCGGGCTGGGCTAGCACTTTTGGATGGGTGACATCCGGTGTGCCGAGCGGTGTTGGCAAACGGGGTGCACTCAGCCCTTGTGAGGCAAACTGAGGAGCTACTTGATTGAGAAGTAGCGGCTCCTGTCTCGGAAACTGACATTCGTTCGGGGGAGTGGTGTGTTGACCACATGCCCCTCCATATACGCTTCCAGTGACGCCTATGGTCTGAGGTTGACACGGCGGCCGGTCGGTGCCGTTGGGCATTTATGTCCTGTTAGGGAGGAGTTATAAGGCAGACTACTGTGTTTTCATAAGCAGCTGAAAACTGTAGTACTTGCGAGACACTGTTTGTTCATGAGCTATTGAGAATTATAGCGTTAGTGTGAGAATTTTAGTATTAGCGGTTCACGAAAACACAAAATAAATATGACCTGCCGAAGAAAAATATAAGTAATAGCAAATACACTCGTGCCCAAAATTGTAGTAACACACCGCTGTTTGGTTCAAATGGCTCTGAGCACTATGGGACTTAACTTTTGAGGTCATCGGTCCCCAAGAACTTAGAACTACTTAAACCTAACTAACCTAAGGACATCACACACATCCATGCCGGAGGCAGCATTCGAACCTGCGACCGTAACGGTCGCGCCGTTCCAGACTGTAGCGCCTAGAACCAAACCGCTATATGCCCGCTCCGTGTCTAATTCACGACATAACCATACAAACTGTCAGAAGATGTCTGTACGATCCTGTTCTGCACGGAACATAGCATCACAGTCGGCGGATAACCACGCCAACGTTGATGTCAGGGCACATACCAATGGGGTAGTGTTTGCTGGGCAGTCCTACAACCCAATCGCTGTGTAAACAGTCACAGACGGTGCAGTACGGCACAGAGCAGGTGCGTACCCGACTCTCTGCGGTGGAGGGCCGTTGGAAGAATGGAAGCAGGACAGTCGCAAATTGATATGGTCCGGTGGCTTAATGTGAATCGTTCTGTTGCTTCTCGAATGTGTCGATAGTTTATAGAGACCGAAACTGTACCCCAGGGACCAGTACAGGGCCGGCCACTTGTGACATCAGAAAGAGAGGACTGTTATTTGGCTGTAAGGGTACCACAGATCTGCCTAGTACTGTACGGCAAATGGTATTTGACCTTGCAGCATCCACTGGAGTGTTGCATCGAGGCAGACGGTGTACAGAAAGCTTCGGCAGAGTGCCCTTTATTCTTATATACCTGCTGTATATGTACTTCACAGAAGGTAACGTCTAGAGTGGAGCCGTCAACATACCACTTGGACGTTCGAACACTGGCCAATATTCTTTTCACAGATGACTCTCCATTTGGTCTGGATTCTCGACCGATTCGCATCTGGAGGGAAGGCGGACCACGATTTCGGGATCCAAACATTTTGAAAGGAGACTGATATCACACCCTTAGGGTGTGGGCAGGGATTGTGTCGATCACTCAAACATCTCCTCTTGAAATTGTCGGGTGAATCGGCAAGGTTTAACTAGTGTCAAGTATCGTGACGAGATCTCGGGACATCATGTGCGGTTGTCGCGCGGTGCCGTGGGTCGAGACATCATATTGATGAGCGACATTGCTCGAACCCATAGAGCACAGGTGGTTGAAGTTTTCTTGGAAACGGAGAAGATGTTGCCCGCGTAGCGTGATCTGCTCGCGCTCTCGATTTAAATCCCGTAGTCCATGTGTGGGATGCACTAGAGAGGCGGGTTGCATCACATCAGCATCCATCAACCACTCTCTATGACTTGCCAGAAGCTGTGCAGGAAGAATGGGCGTTATTGCCTCAGCGTGAGACGGATGATATCATTCACAGCATGCCCCGACGTTATGAGACCTATAGAGCTGCCAGAGGTGGTTCAAATGGTTCAAGTGGCTCTAAGCACTATGGGACTTAACATCTGAGGTCAGCAGTCCCCTACACTTACAACTACTTCGACGTAACTAACCTAAGGACATCACACACATCCGTGCCCGAGGCAGGATTCGGACCTGCGGCCGTAGCAACAGCTTGGTTCCGGGCCGAAGCGCCTAGAACCTCTCGGCCACAGGGCAGGCGCCAGTGGTGGTCACATCCCATACTGAGCACATTAACAAGTTGCTGCAACGTGTGTGCAAATCCGTGAAGGTGAAAAAAAAAAGATTAACATTTTTGCCTATCGTTATGCAAGTTGCTGCGGTTTACGTTCTGTGTTCTTTACGTTGTTTCTACTTTACTTTTATCTGTTTATACTGTTTTCTGCCAAAATAAACGCAACCTTGCAAAATTTCCGTTTGTTGCTTTAATTTTGGACACCAATGCGTATGCTCAAAGTAACCTGACACAACAAAATTGCGATTAAACAAGTAGCCTTGTGATAACTCGTCAAGCAAATTCACATTAATATTATTTCGTTGCAGATGACGACGATGACGTACAAATGGTTGTTCACAGCCGTATAATGTAAAACTAAGGTAATGAAAACAACTGTTTTTGTATCTAATTTCCGTAGGGTAGTTGACACTTAGAATATGTTCACATTTTATATATTTGAATAAATAAAATCCATTGATGATGGGACAGAGGTATTGAAACATGTTTAAGTCATAAGAAATCAGTTTTTTACATAACAGGCGGACTTTATATCCATCAACTGTACAATTTAGTACCGCAAAAACGAGAATGTCTTAATTTCTAGTTGATGAGTAGTTAGTTTCGTGTTTCATGGATTATTTTGCACGATAAATAGTAATGATTTGGAACGAGTCATTTTACATTCACATCGGAAATTAATTTGTAATTACGGCTACATGCTGAGCATTCATAAGAATTTTTTTTTATTTTTTTGAAATGTGCCAATGGGACTTAGTGATTCCTACTCATCACGTCTTACTCATTACAATAATAGAAATTGAAAGGTTTGGTGCAAGAAGGAGGCTGGTCTACTTTTTCCAGTTTGTGGAAAATTAAAAAAAAAAGGTTTTAAAAATTCAGGTTTTACCAAAACGAAAAAGTTGTCAGCCTTGTTTTAGGCTATGTGGTATCTAATACCACTGACGAGAATACACACAAATGCTGCATGGGGGCTTAATTAAATTTTATGATTGAAAATATTTTTAGTTTTAGTAACTGTATGTCCGATTACGTAAGTCTCGTAATCGGTTGGCCCTGACTAGTATTATTACGCTATCTGACTGCAACAAACAATGTAAGAAAATTTTCGTAAACACAGTTAATTAATTAAGTCCCCAGCAACTAAAAAACCTACAAAATCCAAGCACAAATGTAACTGTTCTGTATGTGGGAGTGTGACTCAACGTATGCATCTGGCACGGTTCTTTTCCAACAAGACAAGAATTTTTAAATACCAATTATACTGACGTGACAAAAGAAATTTAGAAAAACTATAATTACGCAAGAAAACCAGAATTACACTCTAATGCAAGAACACGAGCCAGATGCTTTGTTGACTGAACCTGTAGTGACGCATTATTTCAGATACACAACTAATAAAGGAACATTATAAATTTTACCTTCATATATATTGACGAAATGCACTCATTACAATATCAACTGCTATCTCTCCCATCAAATAACTGCATACAACATGGAACAACACTCTTTACTACAACATATCCCTCCAATTTCACGACAAG
Source organism: Schistocerca piceifrons (assembly GCF_021461385.2). NCBI lineage: Eukaryota > Metazoa > Arthropoda > Insecta > Orthoptera > Acrididae > Schistocerca > Schistocerca piceifrons. Next base: position 1,242,384,227 of record NC_060138.1, read on the forward strand.
CAGTGCCCACTAGCACATCTCGGTACGAACTCTTAACACATACTGTCCTCTCCGATGTCACAACAAGCACTGTCCTCTACGAGCTCTCTACTACCACTGTCTGCCACGAACTCTTAACATGCACTGTGGAGGCGGCTTAATAGTACTCTTTGGCGCACTCTCTGGCGCAGTGGCACAGTGTAGCCACCTTTCATATGCCCCTCCTCCACAGGCCAGAATTTGATGGTATTTTTGCCAGCATTGGTGGTGAAAATACCACCAAATTCGTCCAGAAAATACAGACAAAAATAAAAGATCATATTAATACTTAAATATTAGTTAAAATTTTGGCTTTGCACTGACGTTTTACTAACCTAATATATGAAATACAGTAAGCAATACAACTTCTTTTCATACATGTGACTTTACATAATAGTTTACACAATATACAAAAAATCAGTTTATACAAATGTTCACATAAAATGCTTTCAATGATTAGTTTATACAAAAAAGAACACCAACAGGTAACATCTTTTCAGTAAAAGCAGTCCATCAGTGGCACCTAGTAAAGTTTAGCAGGTACACCCAGCAACAAGTCACATTAGTTCAGTAGAAGCAGTCCATCAGATGCACCCAGCAATGTTGAGTAGGTGCAGACAGCAACAAGTGACTTCATTTCAGTAGAAACAGTTCATCAGTTGCACCCAGCAATGTTGAGCAGGTGCAGACACATCAAGTGACATCATTTCAGTAGAAGCAGTCAATCAGTTGCACCCAGCAATGTTGAGTAGGTGCAGACAGCAACAAGTGATATCATTTCAGTAGGAGTAGTCCATCAGTTGCACCCCACAATGTTGATCAGGTGCACACAGCAACAGGGGACATCTTTTCAGTAGAAGCAGTCCATCAGAGGCACCCAGCAATGTTGAGTAGGTGCAGACAGCAACAAGTGACTTCATTTCAGTAGAAACAGTTCATCAGTGGCACCCAGCAATGTTGAGTAGGTGCAGACAGCAACAAGTGACTTCATTTCAGTAAAAACAGTTCATCAGTTGCACCCAGCAATGTTGAGCAGGTGCAAACAGCAACAAGTGACTTCATTTCAGTAGAAACAGTTCATCAGTTGCACCCAGCAATGTTGAGTGCAGGTGCAGACACCAACAAGTGACACCATTTCAGTCGGAGTAGTCCATCAGTTGCACCCAGCAATGTTGAGCAGGTGCAGACAGCAACAAGTGACATTATTTCAGTAGAAACAGTTCCATCTGTGGCACCCAGTAAAGTTGCAGAGGTACACACAGCAACAAGTCACATTAGTTCAGTAGAAGCAATCCATCAGAGGCACCCAGCAATGTTGAGTAGGTGCAGACAGCAAAAGGTCACATCTCTCAGCAGAAGCAGTTCGATAAAATTCACTAGCACTGATCACACAGTTCATCAGCAGAAATTAAACATGACTAAATGTCACACATCATGTTGAAAAAGTGCAGGTAACAGTTCAGAATATTTATCTTCACTAATCAGACAGTTCAGGCATGAACAATAGCTTGAATGCACATACAAATGCTTTTACAGTAAGATACAAATCATAACAAACACACAAATGATATCAGATAATTATCCTATTAACTATTACAATACACAAATACCAGTAAACCTATAATATTTATGGGTGTCAGTGCAAGCCACTACAAACAAATAAAATAATATTTAGGAGATAGGTGGGTAGGATTAGTAAAGGAAAACACACAGAACACACTCACTCATCTCTCATCCACATTAAGTACTACTGTGTAATTGAATAGTGTTAACTGTGTAAATGTAATTCTGTCAAAATCTGATGTTCATCATGTGTATCAAGTAGTACTGGCAGCAATGTATAACAGTCACTAATAGTTAAGTCAACGTCATAGTCATCATGTCAAGACCAATGTTTGGCAAGCCAGATCAAAATGTACTGTTGTTGAACAACTGTCAGTGAGCCAAGATATGCAATTACTTCCTCTCTCCAAAAAAAAGTATATACTGCTTAGTTATTTAACAAAGTGTGTGTGTAGACTATCTTCCTTCTGTTTTAGTGTTCTAGTCTGCTATCTTCATCCTCCTTGTTCCATAAGACCAACCAAAAAAAAAAATGCTCCTCACTTACTTTACCTCTTATCCACCAAAACTCCAATAATCATCTGCATCACATAATCTCAATGATACCTCAATAATACCTCTTCAATACGTCTTATCATCAATATCATTTACCTTACCTCTTGTCCACAAACAACTTCATATACTCTCAATACCTATAATAATACATCGATAAATATAAACCTCAGCACCAATATCATTTCACTTCCATAACAACTCAACTTCATATAATCTCTATACCTCAATAATACGTCGATAAATATAAACCTCAGCACCAATATCATCTCACTTCCATCACAACTCTTTCCTCTAGTCGGTCTCCTCGAACAAGTACAGATAAAATCCTAATGCAACTTCAAGTCAGCATCCCATACAATCCGAAGACACATTGTCAACACACAACCTCTGTGTAATCCATCTGACCCAAATTTTCTACTCATTATAAATTATAAGATACATTTTGGTTCCTTGTCCATCATTAAATAAAAGAAATGCATACCTGACCTCTAACAGACTTAGTTCGAATAACTCTCAGTAATTAAGTACGATTACGGAGTGTGAATGATCATAATATTTCACAGTGTGTACACCACTTCAAGAATCATAGCAGAAGCAAACATGTGGAGTATTTTTTGTGTCAAGTGTCACTTCCTATTTCAATTGCTCACGAAAAATGCAGTGTAATAATTGTCAATGGTCTAAACCTCGTAATGGTATGTCATGTCGTTAGCTTCCTTCCTATTAGCATAAATTTATACAGCTTCCATAAAACCTCAGCTCATGTGACTTCAATGACTTTCTTGTACTAATGTCGTTCGTCGAATTATAGCAGTGAATTTTCTTATCTTAAAAATATAAGGCACTGAGCGTAAGCAAAACAAGCAATAGCGAGTAAATAGACCAGTAAAGAACAGAATGTCAACAAGTGGATGCAGCACAATTCCTACAACGAGGCTCTGCCAAGCGAACAATCTATAATTAATACAGTAATGTGACCTAAACTCTATGTTCATACACAGTATATCAGCATTTCTATACACCAAATTAAAGAGCAGTTATGACAACAAAACAGAAATGTGTAAATATGTAATCCATACAAAAAGCAGCAAACATATATCTTACGTAATAAACAAGTCATTAGCATCATATCAGCCTGAGCAAATAAATGTTCATATGTCATCTTAATAAGTAAACATGAAGGCGCAAGCAGATAAATCACAAAGTATAACTTACATACATATCATCACAACTAATCAGGTGACAATTATAATTTAAATAAATAAGCACAGCAGGCACATAATAGAAAAATATGACATCAGTGAAAAAGCAGTGCAGCCAAGCGATGCATAATATATACAAATAACAACCCTGTTCATTAATCAATAATTGTCAAAATCAGTAAATGTACACAAGCACGTCGCTTCACAAGTAAATTCATAGAACATGAAATTAGCACAAAGTATGAATCACGTAATCGCGAGCAGCAAATTACGTCTAAAGTACGTACCTAAGTGGAAATAGGTTACCTGTAAAATGAACTCAGTTAATAGTCACCTTTTTAGTTTATTACTTTCTTCTTCGAAATTACATTCTTCCTGAAATTTTCTCGATAGCAGGTCGTCTTAACGTCGGACACGCACAGAATTTACCTGAAGTTCTTAAATACTTTATACAACCGTATCCTGCAAAATACTAAATGTTAATAACAGAATTCATCAAGTCACTATAGCTTTATACTGAATTTAGTCGGAGAAATTAGACTGTGTATTTGTTTACGGCTGTCAGTGCATTCGCACTGAGCGCTCGATCAGCTGTGGACGCGTGACGTAGGAAGCAATTGTTTGCGGTCAACGACTGCCTTGTGCGGCGCGCAGACTTGACTGTTGCTTTGAGTATGTGCCGCCGCCAAAACACAGCGCGGTATCCTTGTACTCTCTGCGTGTTTACATGTAGCTGTTGGTTCCTCAAAAGTATGTCATTCCACAAAAATTTTTACGTTAGATATGTGATGTATTCCCTTAGAGCGTCGAGATTTAAGAGTTTCTACTTCAACAGTGTTATCATGAATAATTTTGCGAACCCTATATGGACCGTTATAAAGCAGAAAAAATTTGCGACACAAGCCTTTTCCTTTATGAGACAAACGGTGGGACTTAATTAATACCTTCTGACCAACTGAAAAGATTTTTAAACGACCAGGACGTTTAGCTGATTTCTCTCTTCTTGCTGCCGCAGACGCAATATTTCGTAGAGCCAGGTTGACAACTTCAGAATGCCGCAGTTTCCGTGAAGGCGGAAAAGGAACGATTTCAGAAATGCGATTTGTCGGTGCTTTGTTTTTTAGTATCATTATAGGCGGTAAAGAAGTTGAATCATTAGGGAGTTCATTCAGAATGTTTTGAAAAATATGAAGATACTGATCCCAAGTTCTGTGATTCTGATGACAATAAAGACGGCACAATTTATTGATTTCCTTCATCCATCTCTCTGAAGCGTTAGATTGAGGGTGAAAAAGTGAAATGAAAATTGGTTTAATTTTACGACGCTGTAGAGTACGAAGCCAAATTTTAGAACGAAACTGTGATCCATTATCTGATATAACCTTATCAACGTGACCGACTTCTTTAAGAAAATGTTTGATGAAAGTGTTAGATACTGAACGAGCTGTTGCTTTGCGTAAAGGTGTAAAACACACATATTTTGACGTCAACTCCACTGCTACGAAAATGTACGCAAAACCATTAGTAGATCGAACCACTGGACCAAACAAATCGACTGCAGCCATCTCCTTTAATTTCGCTGGAATGATGGGAAACAACGGTGCTCTGTGAGAAATCGTTGGAGGCTTAGCCATTTGACATAATTTGCATTTGGCAAGAACAGATCGAATACGTTTTTCCATATTACTGAAGTAACAATTTTCTCGTAATTTATGAAAGCATTTTCGGGGACCAAAGTGTGCATAACTGAGATGCGTATACCAAATGAATTTATTGACCCACTCATCAGGAATACAAACTAACCAAACGGAGTTGTCGATCGATTTTCGTTTAAAAAGAATGTCATTGCGAACTAAATAATGCTGTCTAATCGCCACACTTTCCTTTCTCCTCCACTTCACCTTAATGTCCTTCCAGATTGGATCCTTATTTTGCTCCTTAGCGATGTCCTGGAGCGAAGACGAAATAAAGTTCTCAAACGCAACGCCTTGAATATACATCAAACAATAATTGTTTTCCTTGCAGTCCTCTTCAGCACTTTGTTTCAAACCCATAGGTGCACGTGATAAAGCATCGGCAACAATATTAGAAGAACCCTGTATGTAAACAATACTAAAGTCAAATTCCTGTAGGTACAACGCCCATCGTGACAATCTGCCGTGAGTTAATTTTGTTGACATAAGAAATTCCAGAGCTCGATGATCGGTGTAAACCTTAGTATGTCTGCCAAACAAAAATGTCCGAAATTTTGTAAAAGCCCAAACAACAGCCAAAGCTTCAAGTTCCGTAATCGAATAATTCTTTTCGGATTTAGAAAGGACACGACTTCCAAATGCAATAGTCTTCTGTACTACAACGTCGTTTTCTTCTATCTCTTGAAATAAATGTGCACCTAGGCCCTTGTATGATGAGTCCGTCGCCAAACAAAATTCTTTTGATAAATCCGGATGTGAAAGAAGTGGAGCAGCAACTAAAGCATCACGTAGCTGTTCAAATTCTGACTGAGCTTCCTCATCCCAACACCAATTAGATTTCTTTCCGGATAGTTCACATAAACGAGGTGTGGCCAAATCGTCCAATCTAACAAAGCGTCTAAGAAAATTACAGACACCAAGGAAACTACGAACATCACGTTTTGTAGTAGGAACAGCATAATTACGAATAGCATCTAATTTTTCTGGATCAGGAAGAATACCTTCTGTAGAAATAATGTGGCCGAGAAATTTCACCTGTGAACGACCAAATTCTGATTTTTCCAAGTTCACTGTCATGCCAACTCGTGCAAAAATACGTAATAATGAATCCAAAATTTTGTTGTGCTCACTCCAAGAACGTTTAGCAATAAGAATGTCGTCAACATAAGAAGTAATGTTGTCACGAAGATAAACAGGTAAAATTTCATTTAAACTACGAATGAATGCTGCTGAAGATACAGTAAGTCCAAACGGTAATTTCCGAAACTGGTAACAGTTACCAAAGGCTAAAAAGGCAGTATATTTTCTACAATCAGGGTGGAGTTCTATTTGCCAAAAACTTGCGCGCATGTCAATCGTGGACAAAACTTTAATTCCATGGAAATGTTGAAGAAGTTCATCTAAATTTTGTGGGCGGTCAGTTTCAGGAATAATGATATTATTTATCTGTCTGGAATCCAGAACCAGACGAATTGATCCATCCTTTTTAAGAACAACGTGTAATGGGCTAGTATAAGGACTGACTGCAGGCTCAATAATGCCCTGATCTAACATGTACTGAAGTTCATTCTTAACCTTGTCTCTGTAAGCCAAAGGAATAGCGTACGTTTTCCCGCGAAATGGTGTGTGTTCTTTCACTTTAAATAAATACTGTAAGCCTTGTATAGTTCCTGTGTGATGACTAAACACTGTAGCATGTGAAGTCAAAATGTAGTGCAGCTCTTCTCTTGCAACGTCATCTGGCACTTCAGCTTTCTTAACCTTTTCATTAATTAATTCTTCGCTATTAATTATATCACCCATCGCGTCTCTGTATCTATTGTCATTATCATGAATAAACACACTGTCGTCATAATGCTCAACGAAAACATCAGAAGTAAGAAACCTTAAACATTTTGTATCTAACTCAGATCTTGTCAAACACTCGAAAAATTTTAAACATTTCGGCATTCCAGCAACAGTCAAATTTACACTTCCTTCTTTAAAGTTCAAAATTGCCTTATGTGCGTTAAGAAACTCCATACCTAATATAATTTGTGTACTGAGTAATGGAACAATGATAAAATTAGCAGAAAATTCGTATCCTTGACAAATGAAATTTAAATTGGTCTGTTGTTTGACCTCCACACTTTTTCCGGAAATCGCTCCACGAATTGTAGTTTTAGAAATAGGTAACACAGGACAGGCAATAGTTCTTTCACATATACGAAAAACTGATTCACTACTGACATTCAATGGGCTCCCAGAATCTAAAACTGCAGTGAACTTATTCCTACCCACACATACTTCAATAACAGGATGTAAAAATGCGTCTACATTATTTTCCTTTTCATCTAACAAAATGTCTCTCATGTCTTCCAGGCGTACGTAGTGTAAAGTCGTAGTGTCATTACTTTCTGAACCGTCTATATTGCTGCCAGAAGCCGAAGCTGCAAGTCATTGTCGATTGTTTGCGTCACGTCTTTGAGTATTCGCGTCATTTCGCGGATCAATTTCTACTATTTGCACTTGTCTTTCTGAATTTCTGTCACGTGGAGGATGCCAATTAGGTCCCTCCTGTCTGTTAGATGCAAATTCTTGGTTGTGTCTGTTATTAAAATTTCTGTTTTCCGGTCTGTCTGCATAACTACTTCTTGTGTAATTTCGACTGTCACTTCTGAAATTATTGTTGTATCTACTACCCTGATTATTTCTGTAGTAAGAATTTCTATTACTGTTTGAATAATTTCTGTCCTGATGATACCGATTACTGTTTCCGTATGATTGATCATTCCGGTACGAATTACCGCTATTGTCTGTGTAATTTCTGTTAGAACGTCTGTTATTGTCATAGAGCTGGTATCTATTGTCCTGTCTGTTACGTCTATCGTTCTCAAAGTTACTCACATAACGCCCGTTCCGATCACTATCTCTTTTCTCTGGAAATCTATTGTAAATACTGTTACTGAAAAAGTTACAAGAGGTCCCGTCGTCGTTGTCATACTCAAGTTCTTGCAACAAAGTCTTAAAAGTCTCGATGTCGTCCTTACATCTTCCAGCTAAAGCAATTTGTCTTATGGATTGTGGCAACTTAGTTAAACAAATGCGAATTAATTCAGTCGGGCTATAAGGGTTGGACAGGAACTGATTCTTTCGAATCATGTCTTCAAAGTACTCTGCCGGCGTGCGGAACTCAGACTGTTTAAAATTACGCTGCATAATCAGACTATGTTTGACTCTGTCTTGTGTGTTTTCGGACCAATATGCCGATAGAAATGCATGATAAAAATCATTCAAATTATTGCAATCTCCAATGAGTGCGCGCATCCGCGTCGCCGGTTCGTTTTCTAAATATCCACACATGAATTCTAGTTTGTGACTTAGTGGCCAATTTGGTGGAAGTGCGTACATAAATTGATCTAGCCATGCACATGGATGTATGTCATTCTTAGAATTGCGGAAGATCTTAAATTTCCGGACAGTCAAAAAGTGTTTATAATCAAAGTTTTCGCCTCGTGGCGACAAAGACCTACCGCGTCTGTCCCAGTCCGAATGTCGATTATTGTCAAGTTCACGCGCCTGGCGCTCTCTTGTTGCATCCCGTAAATGAAACAAATTATTTTCTTCAAACCCCTCTGCTACCTGTGATTCTAAATTCCTTCTACTGTCCTTTCCTACTATTTCGCCTTCAATTTGTTTGACTTGCTTCCGCAATGCCTCAAATTCCTTTTTCACGCGTTCATTAAATTTTCCCTGATTTTCAACATGCTTATTTATGTTCTGGTATTCTTCGGTTTCTGCAAATGGCAATGGGGCTGTATCATCTGAATCTCTGTCCCCATGTAAACTAAGATTTGTCAATTTATCTGAAATTTCCTCAACTCTTTCCGATAAGTCACCTAATTGTTCTTTCTGTTTATTTACGTCTTCCGTAAGTGTCGCGACTCGGGTTTCAGTATTGTCACATTTGGTAGTTAACTGTTCATATTGTCGTGTTAGATTATTTATTCTGTCATTTGGTACGGATTCCTCGATTCTTTCAAATATTTCTTTCTTATCGTTTGCACGTTGTAAATTTAACTCTGAAAATTTTTGTACTATCACGCGATCTCTTTCTTCCTGTTCCCTATCCTGTTCCCTTTGTCTGATTTCTACTGCAATTAATCTATTATTGTGAGAATTCAGAATCGGTTGTACTTCTTCCCTGATTTCTTTCTTTAATTCATCTTTCATATTTTTGAAACATGTCCCTATTCGTGAATCTATCCGTGTTTCCAAAGTTCCCATCTCTGTTTTAAATTCAGATCCTAACCGTGTTTCCATTGTTCCCATCCGTGTTTCCATTGTTCCCATATCAGTTTTAATTTCAGATCGCAAAGTTCCCATCTCAGTTTTAATTGTTCCCATCTCAGTTTTAATTGTTCCTATCTCTGCTTTTAATTCCGATCCAAACCGTGTTTCCATTTTTAATATAGCACTCATCAACTGCCCCATGGTAACTGTTTCAAAATTATTTTCGCCCCTAACATTTCCCGCAAAACCAGTTTCCTTCGTCATATCTGTAAAGCTATCTGTGTTCAATACTATTTCAGAATCTTCTGTCGTTAATCTCAGATTCTGTGAATTTTCTGATTGAGAAAAATTTTGAAATGGTTCCGGACTATTTTCCCGACTTATTACATTGTTTTCCACTTCATTATTCATCACACTGTTTTCCTCTGTTGGCGAGTTCGCCATGTTAACAATTTCGTCATTCTCACTATTCATCATTTTTGCCTTTGTCATTGATCGCGTAATCATTTACAAAATATAAAAAAAATTCGTCACTGTTCGAAAATCACACAATGCCTCCTTATCTCCAACAATACCATTCACATGCAATGTCTCCCTCAAACACGATCAATCGAACAATTGAAATAATTGCACAAAATTGTCAAACGCGTATACAAGGCAATAAAAATTAAATTTTGAAAAATACCATTAGAAGAATGCCAATTACCAAATCTACACACTCAATACAGACTACAATCACTAAACTCAAAATTACTACAACAATACTACAGTCTATAATTTTCACAATCAGAAAAATTCCAAGGGACGATCCGAAGCAGCGGTCGCCACGTGCATGGGGGCTTAATTAAATTTTATGATTGAAAATATTTTTAGTTTTAGTAACTGTATGTCCGATTACGTAAGTCTCGTAATCGGTTGGCCCTGACTAGTATTATTACGCTATCTGACTGCAACAAACAATGTAAGAAAATTTTCGTAAACACAGTTAATTAATTAAGTCCCCAGCAACTAAAAAACCTACAAAATCCAAGCACAAATGTAACTGTTCTGTATGTGGGAGTGTGACTCAACGTATGCATCTGGCACGGTTCTTTTCCAACAAGACAAGAATTTTTAAATACCAATTATACTGACGTGACAAAAGAAATTTAGAAAAACTATAATTACGCAAGAAAACCAGAATTACACTCTAATGCAAGAACACGAGCCAGATGCTTTGTTGACTGAACCTGTAGTGACGCATTATTTCAGATACACAACTAATAAAGGAACATTATAAATTTTACCTTCATATATATTGACGAAATGCACTCATTACAATATCAACTGCTATCTCTCCCATCAAATAACTGCATACAACATGGAACAACACTCTTTACTACAACATATCCCTCCAATTTCACGACAAGCAGTGCCCACTAGCACATCTCGGTACGAACTCTTAACACATACTGTCCTCTCCGATGTCACAACAAGCACTGTCCTCTACGAGCTCTCTACTACCACTGTCTGCCACGAACTCTTAACATGCACTGTGGAGGCGGCTTAATAGTACTCTTTGGCGCACTCTCTGGCGCAGTGGCACAGTGTAGCCACCTTTCAATGCATGCACTCAGGTACGTGCAATAGAGTTTTGAATTTTGGAGCTGCCTCCATTTTGCTCCAAAGTGAATGAAAAACTCTTTGTAGGACCATTTTCTTCATAATTAACCATATTTGAGTTTAAAAAACGTTTATTGATAAAGAAAGTACAACATTATTGGCATAATACATTAATTCTACAGTTTTTATTCGGTCTTCCAGCTCCCCTTCTGTCACCTCAGGATCGTCTGAAGCATCTGAAGTCAACTGGTCGTAAAACCACATTTCTTTTTGCCCAACATACATTTTGAACAGCTCTTTGACATCTTTAAGCTTTTGGCCCGTAGGCGGGAGGAGACAATCATATGCTTGATGAAGGTGGTCCATTGTTATGAGACTCGCAGGTCCTTGTTTGCAAATTTGCGCATTATCGAAGACAGTCATCCCTACGGTTGCACTGCATTAAATAATCCCTTTTTCGATGTATGGCTGTTCATAGAGGAATATTTTGTACTTAGTGATTAAATATTTTCCTCTTTTCTTGTTCGATAATGTTACGTAAGCGTTCTTTACAAAATATTTCTTTAAAGTGTCAACAAAGTGGTAAATAAATCTCTGGTCCACTTCAGTGACATGAAACGCGCGATGTTTACACCGGTCTGCTGAACAACACGTAACGCAACCTCCTCCATGCTATTGTATGGGGGAAGAACGAGGCAGCTCCCGGAGCTGCTTCTGTTTTCATGCAAACTCGGAGTACAGGCAGCTCCAACTGTTGGATTTCTCTGAAACTAGTGGGTGGAGCTGCCTCTTTCTTGCACCAAACGAAGGTGCTTTTTTTGTATGTGATAGAATGTTCAACACAATAGAGCCAAAAAGTGGAGCTGCCTCCTCCTTGCGCCAAACCCCTCAATTCTCCTACGAAATGGAAGGAGTTGTCAAGGAGAACCGTTTTGATTTGCTCTCAGATTTTAGTTTGCTGTCTGTCCGTCCATTTATATGCACTGGGTAAATGATGAACTATTTTTGTTGCAGTATTGTGCACCTCTTAGTGCTACCGTCATTCTTAATGTGGAGAAATGAATGTCAGTTTTCCTTCTGGTATTGTAATTATGTACCTCGTTGTTCCTCGAGAACTGTAGTGGACTATTCACAACAAACTTCACGAGGGAATAAATATACTGTCAAGCAGTAGCGAGAATGCCAATCTTCTTAAACAGATGTCTACAAGAAGATTGCTGGTGAGCAGCAGCACATACAATTCTTATAGCCCATTTTTGAGCAATTAAGACTTTGTTTCTTAAAGAAGAGTTACTCCATTAAATATGAAAAATATGTCATCTTACTGATTCGTCTCTAACAAAGATTTGCAGTTAGTCAAGTTCAAACGTGGCTGAACTAAGTTGTTTTAGGAGTTCCAAAATGTGATTTTTCCAGTTTAAATATTCTTAATTACGGACGCCTAAGAATTTTAAAGCTTCCACCGTATTTATTATGAATAAAAATAAGTCCCAGCATGCGAAGCAGAGATGATCGTGTTGTGTAACGAATGGCACAGCGGCGATTGTACTACCTGATGGTCCCATATAACGAATGCAGTCTGACAGAAGTTCATTCTTTTCGGAGACTTCGCATACGACTTTCATCGTGGTGCTGCCTGCACAATCGGGAATAGTGTGAAAAGATGACATGGTATCATCCGTGTGTTCAGTGCTGTCGTTGGGCTCACCACTGCCGAAGCACTGTTTCTCTGCTTCCGTGTTAAGGGGAGCCTTTATCATCGGACACACTGCCGACACTCCGTGATGCTCCATACATTCTGCCACTGGCTCTGGGGACACTTGGTGCAAAAAATCCCATTTCCTGACTCGGATAAGTGAGATGACAGTACGTTTTTGCCGTCTGAGTCAACTATGCGTCTGTCCTCACGGCTCTAGTTAGGGTCGGCGGTTGAGACCTTATACGACTTTGGAAATGCCTTCCCGAACCCATAGATTCCATAACTGCAAGACAGTCGCGGCATCTGAACCAACGCGAGAATCAGTATCTCACAACGATAAATCTCACTTGCGACCGGCCAAGATTCTGCCACTGATGAATTCGGACAGGTGTTGTTCAATCGTTTCCCCTTCTTAGATGGGGCATAATTCACAAACAACTTTCAAGCTCTATTTGTGGGGTATAAAACCGCTGCACAATCATTGCTCAAATAGATAAGGCACATGGGGTTTTAACTACTCACTTTGCGAACTGTGGCCACATTTTAATAATCTGCATATCTTAGCATGCTGTACACTTTATACCATTTGACTTACGTTGCATGCTGCCTTCATGGAGAAAAACTATTAATGATTAGCAGGATACGTGGTAACAGGTTATTAAGCAAGTCTTCTGGTCCAGACTGTATACCAATTAGATTCCTTTCAGAGTATGCTGGTGCATTAGCTCCATACAATCATATACAGCCGTACGCTCGACGAAAGATCCGTACCCAAAGACTGGAAAGTTGCACAGTTCACACCAAGGTTCAAGAAAGGTAGTAGGAGTAATCTACTTAATTACAGGCCCTTGTCATCAACGTCGATGTGCAGCAGGATTTTGGAACATATATTGTGTTCGAACATTATGTATTACCTCGAAGAAAACGGTGAACATGGGGTTAGAAAACATTGTTCTTGTGAAACACAACTAGCTCTTTGTTCGCGTGAAGTGTTGAGCACTATTGACAAGGGATTTCAGATCGATTCCGTGTTTCTGGATTTCCGGAAGGCTTTGGGCACTATACTACACAAGCGGCTTGTAGTGAAATTGCGTGCTTATGGAATATCGTATCAGTTATGTGATTGGATTTGTGATTTCCTGTCAGAGAGGTCACAGTTCGCAGTAATCGACGGAAGGTCATCGAGTAAAACAGAAGTGATTTCTGGCGTTCCCCGAGGTAGTGTTATAGGCCCTTTGCTGTTCCTTATCTATATAAACAATTTGGGAGACAATCCGAGTAGCCGTCTTCGGTTCTTTGCAGATGACACTGTCGTTCATCGACTAATAAAGTCATCAGAAGGTCAAAACAAAATGCAAAACGATTTAGAAAATATATCTGTATGGTGCGAAAATTGACAGTTGATCCTAAATAACCAAAACTGTGAGGTCATCCACACGGAGTGCAACAAGTAATTCCTTAAACTTCGGCTCCACGACAAATCAGTCTAATATAAAGGTCGTAAATTCAACTAAATACCTAGGAATTACAATTACGAACAACAATTTGGAAGGAACACATAGAAAATGTTGTGGGAAAGGCTAACCAAACACTGTTTTACTGGCAGGACACTTAGAAAATGTAACAGATCTACTAAGGAGTCTGCCTACACTACGCTTGTCCGTCCTCTTTTAGAATACTGCTGTACGGTGTGGGATTCTTACCTGAAAGGACTGACGGAGTCCATCGGAAAAGCTCAAAGAAGGGCAGCACGTCTTTTATTATCGCGAAATATGGGAGAGAGTGTCAAGGAAATGATACAGGATTTGGGATGGACCTCATTAAAAGAAAGGCGTCTTTCGTTGCGACGGAATCTTCTCACGAAATTCCAATCACCAACTTTCTCCTTCGAATGCGATAATATTTTATTGTCACCGACCTAGATAGGGAGAAACGATCACCACTATAAAATAAGGAAAATCAGAGCTTGTACCGAAAGATATAGGTGTTCGTTCTTTCTGCGCGCTGTACAAGACTGGAACAATAGAGAATTGTGAAGATGCTTCGATGAACCCTCTGCCAGGCACTTAAATGTGATTTACAGAGTATCCATGCAAACATATGCCTACTTACGTATCTGACTCCTTTGTGATCTAATGTGAAGTCTCTGGTGAGGTTGTTTTTGGCCCTAGTATTCTGTTCACGCTGTGCGTTATTTTTTAGAAAAGAGAATTATTGCTAACATCGAAGAACAGCAATTATTAATGTGTATTACACCCCAGTCGTCAGAACATCAAATTTTCAGGATGATTCTTTGGTATGCTGAAGAATTAACACCAAATAAAATTCTTACAACACGCTTTTGCGCTCTCAAAAAAAAAAAAAAAAAAACTATTAGCGTTGTCTCTGAGTGACTATTCAGTAACTCATTAGTGAACGGAATAGTGCAGAATAAACTACAGCTTTCGTTTTTAAATCACCTATAGTAGACCCCCACATGCACCTCGAGAATAGCGTATGAGCTATGAAATTAAGGTTAAAATCTCGTAGTAGTCCCTAAACGTAACGCTGCTTTTTGTTGTTTCATTGTTTGAGTAGATTATTTTGATGAGTTCTGAGAAGAAACTGTTATCAAAATTTGGTGATAAAGTACATGCCTTGAACCATTCACCGTTGTTTAAAAACATTACAGTTGCTTCCTTTGTAGTTAGGGTTACTGGCTCTCCTTTCTGTACTCACGCCAAAGTTTTAAATTTTCTGACAATGCATGGTAAAGATCATTCATTTATATAAGATACAACCTACTTGTTGCAAATTCGAATGCGTGTTGCTACATGAACGACATGTAACTCATGCACACTGTTTTCTGTCCTGTATCTGTCGGTTAATGAATTTATGTCAAAGGCTAAACAAAAATCAAGACGAAGAGGAGCAGAAGAAATGGCGATTACAGTCCGGTAAGCTTGAAACTCAGCATGATGACGTGGAACAAGTAGACCAGTTTGTGCATCCAAGGATCAAGGAGCGTGTAAAGAACAGAGTTTTCTAGGTGACGAAGGCTTTTTCATACAGTATCATTCGTTATTAATAGCTGTTTATTTAGCCTCAAACGTGTCAGACTGGATGCACGAGAACAGCAGGTATCAGCCCCATCTGATGTAATCTTCTTACCTGACTCATTAGAGACCCAAAGGAAGCTAATTTTATTGTAAACACAGAAAATGATTTATGTAAATTCGCCACTATTGGTAGCCTTATTATGCAATGCGCTATTTACACTTGTCACACCTGGTACACAATATACGCTTAGAAAATTTATTGCAGATTAAAAACTGTGTGCCGGACTGGAAGTGGAGCTTGGAGGCTTTGCCTCTCGGAGGCAAGTGTCCTGCCGACTGAATTATCCCAGCCCTCACAGCTTCGCTTCCGCCAGTAGCTCTTCTCTTGCCTTCCAAAGTTCGCAGAAGTTCTCCCGCATACTTTGAGGTCTAGCACTTCCGGAAGAAGGGCTATTGCGACCGCCTAGGGGACTGTTTCACACAGTTTGGTTCTAACAGGGAGCTTCAAATCAGTGCACATTCCATTAGAGAACGAAAATTCATCCTGGAAATATACACTAAATTCAGTTCATAAAATGTTGAAAGAGAGAAATGTACCTTAATTTAAGCCATTGCTGTCAAATATGCAACAACCGCCTTCCGTCACAGTCGTGATTTTATTTCAACGAACGATGCATTTAGAACCCCGAGTGCTTTGACAATCTAAATTGTTCTTTTTTTTTAATTTTAGATTCAGGTAGTTCTGGTCCTTGTAAGATTACAGTTGTATATTACAAAGTGGCACACTGTGAATATAACTTTACAGAACTAACAGAAATCGAAAAATAACTTACTGTTTCCAGCAGTGGGTACGTGGTTTTGGAGCACGGTATGAGTAAACATGTTAATGTATTTTTCATTCTACGACACATTTTGTAAACACAAGTCAAAACACGTCAAACTATCTCAAATGCAAAGATACAGCATTTCTACAAACAGACAAGTGTTATTTCAAAGAATAAATGGTTCAGATGGCTCTGAGCACTATGGGACTTAACGTCTGAGGTCATCAGTCCCCTAGAATTTAGAACTACTTAAACCTAACTAACCTAAGGACATCACACACATCCATGACCAACGCAGGATTCGAACCTCCGACCGTAGCGGTCGCGCGGCTCCAGAATGTGGCGCCTAGAACCGCTCGGTCACTCAGGCCAGCATTTCAAAGAAGACACAAAGCTATCACATTATTAGTTTTACAGGACATCATTTACAAAACAAATATTTGTGAATATGTGAAATGTGGATTACGTTATCAAATGGTTGCATTATTAAAAATTCGTTTCTTTAGAAAAAAAATGAACTTTTATGATTACTGAAAAACTGTGGCTGCTAAACTCCGTTTATACGTTCCACATATACCATCTGCAAAATCAGACTTTCACCACTGGAAGATATTTACATTGAACTTATTTATGCAGTCAGTACACAAACGTAACTACAATCCACGAATATAATCTTTCTCTTGTCGGTTGTCAGACAGCGCCGGATGTTGCCCACAAAAACCGTATGAACCATTGATCTCTATACTACCTGGACGTTGAACTTCAGCTCTGTAATTGTGCCAGCCATAGATTCTCGTACATCGTTTCTTGCCAAACTACAAAATGGCTGCTAGAAAAGTTACTACAACAAGAATACAAAATACATTTCGATTCCGCTCCCACATCAGGCTATTACGTTACATGTGGACGTGAAGTTCAAAACAAGAAATCAGGTTGCAGTTCTTTGTCACGTACAGACCGATGGAAATTTGTGTGCCAAATTACAACATGGCGGATGACGCAAAGCAGATGGATCTGCAGCCACGCCGCAGTTCTATACTCAGAGACCAGACTTCTACATCCAGGTTGTATAGAGGTCAGGGGATGTACATATCATTTATATTTTGCTAATACAGAGTAATTCCAGTAGGTGACAGACACAAAAGCCTCCAGAACGCGTTGTAACAAAATCAACAAAAGTTAGCGCTAATCTAAAATGTTCGCATTCAAATCCGGACCTTCCAGAATTGACATCAGATACAGAAGCCATTCACAAGAAAAAAGCAACATTGGCTGTACTGGATTAATCTTAGAGTGGGATCTATCATAAACAAAGGAAATTTTGATAAAATACTATGGCTATTTCGAAAAAATTGAAAACCAGTATTGTTCGCGTCAAAATATTCACTTTAATGACGCAAGAGATTGTGTGCTGTGTTGAACCGTGAAGAGTATTGGCAGAACTGTATGTGGATAACTTCCTGTTGTAATATCAGGCGCCAAACGTCCTAAAGTGGATGTTGCACTATTCTGCCTGTATGTCGTACAGAAGTGTTTTCAGTAAAGGATTCAACAGCGAATTTGCCGTTTCCTGAAAACTTTTAAAATTTCGAGAATTCATTATATCGTTAGACGTGTGCGGTAGTAATTATCACAGAAGTGGCTCTGTGTTTCTCGTCTGGTTGACATCTGTCTGACATACATGACGGAGTATATGTTTTCGTTTGCTTAAGGTTTACGAGTTCTCAGAAGTAATCTCTTCCGTATTTTTCAACACACCCTGTGACTGGTACATGTTTCTCTGCTTCTACCGGTATCATCTCGCACACACATTGCCCGCAAAATTCTTGTTTTTCGTCACATCGAAAAATTTATCGTAGTGATTGACATGCGTAAATCTTCATCATCTATTGTCTTTTTCGTACAGTGTATAATTCGTTATGGTTTCTAAGGTTAGACAGCACACTAAATTTATGACTTATGACCGAGAAATAATTTGCAATGGGACATGAAGAGTAAATTTACTTGTTTTACAATTTTGTTAGTGGGAGATAGTATATTACTGAATTTGCGTTAGTAAACAACTTCTTTGGGAAGATGTACGTCATTGAACCATTTCGGTTGGGTACCATTCCTCGAAAGACACACTCATCTACAAAGTATGCAATACTTTGACGCAGTCACAAAAGAAAAGAAAGAAGCCTCGTTACGTGATCAGGATTTCGACAAGTCCGCGTAATCGTTCCTCACTGAAGTTTCCCTATTGGGTAAATTTATATTTTAGCACATTTAAGACTTCATGAACGGAAATGGAATGGTGTGCAATAGTGCACAAACAACTGCTCTGCGCTGAAAACGTTCAACGATATCTGTTAGGCCGATCCTTCACGACTTCTCTACAGATCAGCAGTATTCAACTATGCGTCGTACTGTTGGATGAAGGCATTCTCGTTTGTAGACAAATTGCGATTTCCGAGTATTATAGCAATGATTGTAGTCTGCCATTGGCTTTGTTCACCGCTGGATCTTCATAATTGTTCCAGTTCGAATCTCGAAATACTGTTAGTCAAATTATTTGTGTGACATAGTTGACTCTGCTTGTTATTCGTTAATCCTATTGTCAAAGCTTACCATGCGTTTGAGTTTGGTTAAGCGAGCAATCTGGCATTTCTCTAAGTTAAGAGCTATTTACCTATTTTATCGAGACTGGATATTACTGCAGTGCTCTGGCGGATAGAATTTCCTTATAGATAACTTCATCATCGGCGAGAAGCGTGACGTTGCAAATCATAGTATCCGGTGAGTCGTTAATGTGGTACACCTATAACAGCAACGTACTACATATTATTTCAAAGTCGTCGGGTGACTCCCATTCGAAGATAACGTTACGCTTTCTGTATGTGTGAAAATTTGCGATCCATCCCCATATCTCATTAAATGTTCCACAAGAATGCATTCTCTCCAGAATCGAGGATGTCATACTGAATCAATTAGTTCATGAATTCATCTGCCTGTGGATGATGGCTGCATTCCCTGGACAGACTTCCTATTTCAGTCTCATTGTAAAAACACTAAACTTTTCTGAACTCGCTAAATATCAGCTCAACTGAACGCCTGGGGTGATACACTACTGGCCATTAAAATTGCTACACCAAGAAGAAATGCAATTATAAACGGGTATTCATTGGACAAATATATTATACTAGAAATGACATGTGATTACCTTCTCACGCAATTTTGGTGCACAGATCCTGAGAAATCAGTACCCAGAACAACCACCTCTGGCCGTAACAACAGCCTTGATACGCCTGGGCATTGAGTCAAACACAGCTTGGATGGTGTGTACAGGCACAGCTGCCCATGCAGCTTCAACACGATACCAAGTGACTGGCGTATTGTGACGAGCCAGTTGCTCGGCCACCATTGACCAGACGTTTTCAGTTGGTGAGTGATCTGGAGAATGTGCCTGCCAGGGCAGCAGTCGAACATTTTTTGTATCCAGAAAGGCCCGTACAGGACCTGCAACATGCGGCACCCCATACCATCACGCCGGGTGATACGCCAGTATGGCGATGCCGAATACACGCTTCCACTGTGCGTTCACCGCGATGTCGCCAAACACGGAGGTGACCATCATGACGCTGTAAAGAGAACCTGGATTCATCCGAAAAAATGACTTTTTGCCATTCGTGCACTCAGGTTTGTCGTTGAGTACACCATCGCAGGCGCTCCTGTTTGTGATGCAGCGTCGGGTAACCGCAGCCACGGTCTCCGAGCTGATAGTCTATGCTGCTGCAAACGTCGTCGAACTGTTCGTGCGGATGGTTGTTGTCTTGCAAACGTCCCCATCAGTTGACTCAGGGATCGAGACGTGGCTACACGATCCGTTACAGCCATGGAGATAAGATGCCTGTCATCTCGACTGCTAGTGATACGAGGCCGTTGGGGTCCAGCACGGCGTTCCGTATTACCCTCCTGAACCCTCCGATTCCATATTCTGCTAACACTCATTGGATCTCGACCAACGCGAGCAGCAATGACGCGATACGATAAACCGCAATCGAGATAGGCTACAATCCGATCTTTATCAAAGTCGGAAACGTGTTGGTAGGCATTTCTCCCCCTTACACGACGCATCACAACAACGTTTCACCAGGCAACGCCGGCGAACTGCTGTTTGTGTATGAGAAATCGGTTGGAAACTTACCTCATGTCAGCAAGTTGCAGCTGTCGCCACCGGCTCCAACCATGTGTGAATGCCCTGAAAAGCTAATCATTTGCATATCACAGCATTTTCTTCCTGTCGGTTCAATTTGCGCCTGTAGCACGTCATCTTCGTGGTGTAGCAATTTCAATGGCCAGTAGTGTATCTCGCCGTGTGAACCTTGCGCCACGCATCCTTCAGCTCCTGTGGCAAGGACTGTAACCAGATACGTCATAATGACTAATTTCTGTCGTTGATTCACTCGAAGTTAATTGTGTAAACGAACACCTTCACAGTCACCGTGGTCTGAGGACAGTATTTTTAGCTGGTAATCATAAAATCTCTGGGACCTAGGTTCGATCACAGCCAGAGCTGTGACAATCGAAGACAGCTAACGTGAGGCGTCTGTTTACGGCCTCCTTAGAGAGGAGGGAAGAGCGGCCAGTCATTACAATCTTGCCTTTGAGAGGAGAGGGGGGGGGGTGACTTCTCCTAAAAAGGTGGAAGCAAAAACAGTGATAAACGGAATGGGGTTGCACACCAAAGCCTTAAAGCCAAATAACGTTTATCCACAGGATGGTTGGCTGTTAACAGCAAAAAGTGTCATGATGGTCTTGAAATTGGAGAAAGGTGCAGAATTAGTCACCTGCTCCAATCTCTGAGAGTAAACTGTCTAGGAGGTGGTGACGCTGAAAAAAATATCTTGAAAAAATTCAGTTAAACGGTAACATTCGACAAGTCAAGCGTGGTTTGTCAGAAGTCTGAATGTGGTAGGCTAGCTGGATCTGAAAAGGCAAATGCAAATCACCAGTTTAGATACAATGGGAGACAGTGAAGAGAAATGAAACGCAAGGCTTTTGGACGAATACAGAGTAATATGAACGACAGCAGAAGATGTTATAACTGGAGTAGGATTCGTTACAAATAAGAAGGTGGGGCAGAGAGCGAGCCACTGTGAACATTACGCTGACGGGATCGCAGAATGGACGAAGCCGGCCTAACTCAGGAACAGAGGGCATTCGTCCCTAAAAGAAGAATACTTGTATCAAACAGTGGACTTAATTTGAGGAAAACTTTTCTGAGACTGTTCGTCTGGAGCGCAGCGGAAGTAAATGATAGACTGGGGCAAAGCTGGGAGAGGGAACTGACCATACTGGAGATTTGGCGCTGCAGAAGAACTTATACGGACTGACTGGACAATAAATTAAGAGGCGTTCTGCAGAATCGCCGGGTAAAGGTATATGTGTAAAATTCCGACAGAAAGATGGGAAAGTATGGTAAGGCACGTGTTGGTTCAAATGCTTCACATGGCTCTGAGCACTATGGGAATTAACATCAGAGGTCGTAAGTCCATAGAACTTAGAACTACTTAAACCTAACTAACCTAACGACATCACACACATCTATGCCCGAGGCAGAATTCGAACCTGCGACCGTAGCGGTCGTGCGGTTCCAGACTAAAGCAAGGCACGTGTTGAGAATCAGTGAATACAGGGAATAGCTTCCTCGGTACTAGAGGGAGCTATTGGGTGTAAGAATTGTAGGGAAAGAGGGTGACTGGAATGTAGCCATCAAACAACAGAGGATGTTAAGTATAAGTGCTAATGTCAGATGACAAGACTAGAAGAGAGGAAACAGAACGCAACACCAGAATAATAGCATAATTAAATTGAAAGAAGACCATTAGTTTAATAAAGATTTTTGGTCGACGTAAGATGTCTTTTACCCTGTTTGTAATTTTAATCTAGTACCCAGGCGGATTTCAGGTTTGCAACGCACGGTTGCAGCTCTTAAGAGGATTCTATAAACCTTAAGAGAATCAATATTTTTATATTACTAAGAACGAAGACATTGTTTTACAACGAAAAAAAAGAGCAATGTAAACCGAAAAAGCATTAAGGGAGAACACAAGGTGTATAACGAAGCGGCAAAGAAACAGGCATAGGCAAGCGTATTCTAACACAGAGATATGTAAACAGGTAGAATACGACGCTGCGTTCGGCAACCCCTATATAAGACAACAAGTGTGTGGCGCAGTTGTTGGATGCGTTACTGCTGCTACAACGGCAGGTTATCAAGATTTAAGTGAATTATGGTCGAGGCACGAGCAATGAGACATAGCATCTCCGGTATAACGATGAAGTGGGGATTTTCCCTTACGACCATTTCACGAGTGTACCGTGAATATACAGGATGTAGGTTGCAGTAGGTACTGGGAGATGAAAAAGCTTGCACAGGATAGAGTAGCATGGAGAGCTGCATCAAACCAGTCTCAGGACTGAAGACCACAACAACAACAACAACACCGTGAATATCAGGAATCCGATAAAACATCAAATCTCCAACATCGCTGGGGCCGGAGAAAGATCCTGCAAGAAAGGGACCAACGATGACTGAAGATAATCGTTCAACATGAAGAAGTGCAACCCTTGCGCAAATTGCTAAAGATTTCAATGCTGGGCCCTCAACAAGTGTCAGCATGCGGAACATTCAGCGAAACATCATCGATATGGGCTTTCTGTCCGAAGGCCCACTCGTATAACCTTGATGACTGCACGATACCAATCTTTACGCCTCGTGTGGGCCCGACAACACCGACATTGAACTGTTGATGACTGGAAACATGTTGCCTGGTCGGACGAATCCTGTTTCAAATTGTATCGAGCGGATGGACGTGTACTGGTATAGAGACAGCCTCATGAATCCATGGACCCTGCATGTCAGCAGGGTACTGTTCAAGTTGGTGGAGGCTCTGTAACGGTGTGAGATGTATGCAGTTGGAGTGATATGGGACCTCCTGATACGTCTAGATACGACTCTGACAGGTGACATGTACGTAAGCATCCTGTGTGATCACCTGTATCCATTTATGTCCATTGTGCATTCCGACGGACCTGGGCAATTCCAGCAGGACAATGCGACACCCCACAAGTCCAGAATTGATACAGAGTGGCTACAGGAACTCTTCTGGGTTGAAACACTTACGCTGGCCAACAAGTTCCCCAGACATGAACATTATTGAGCGTATCTGGGGTGCCTTTCAATGTCCTTTTCAAAAAAGATCTCCAGCCCCTCGTACTCTTACGGATTTATGGACAGCCTTGCAGGATTCATGGAGTCAGTTCCCTGCAGGACTACTTCACCATGCCACGTCGTGTTGCGGCACTTCTGCGTGCTCGAGGGGACCCTACACCATATTGAGCAGGTGTACCAGTTCCTCTAGTATCAAAAACAGACATATTATAAGTGGATTCTTTTAGTGTGAAAGGATTAGCTATCATTCCCTGACGCTTCCCAGGCCAGGGTACTCGCGATTGCTTTTATTGTCTTGATCGCAAGTTATCGCAATCTTCGGGGAGACTCCTCTTCGTGTAGCGCAACACAAGGTTACGCTGCAAGAGATGAGTAAACATACCTTCAAACAGAAAATAATAAATAGCGTGCGAGAGAGAGAGGAAGAGAGAGAGAGACTGCAAAGCGGAATTCCGAAGTGGTGGAATTTTAGGACGTCAGCTGTTACATACTTCATTGTTGAGGATAAAATCTGTGGTATCTTACTCTCACAATCTTGAACGTGACTGATGTTCAGCAGTCGTATTTAAACTTTAACGAAGGATAAAAACAGCCAACCAGTTGCACAAATTTTATTGCATTGATCTGGTTTCAATATCGACTAAAGGTATCTTTATCCCAAGAAGTTACACTTACCGCTAAAAACATTTTAATCAGAGTAAGAGAATAACAAACGTTTCTGAAACAACAGGTAACACAAGCGTAATAAAAATGAAACAGCAATTTATTAGGTTCAGACTGAAATGTTTGTATTATCTTATGTTGATTAAAAATATATATATAACTTGTTGTGATGAAGATACCATTAGTCAGTATCGATGCCAGGTCAATGTAATAACATTTGTGCAACCGATTGGCTGCTTTTATCCATCATTATCTTACTTTTTTCCGTGGATTAGCCGCGTTTATTGCTTCTGGTCTATCTGATACCGATTCTGAAGTTCTAATGCATCATCTTCAGAGACGACATCGATTAGCAAGTCAATGTGCTTAAAGGTGACACCGTGTTTATGTTGTGGTCTTCAGTCTTGAAACTGGCTTGATGCAGCTCTCCATGCTACTCTATCCTGTGCAAGCTTCTTCATCTCCCAGTACCTACTGCAAACTACGTCCTTCTGAATCTGCTTAGTGTATTCATCTCTTGGTCTCCCTCTACGATTTTTACCCTCCACGCTGCCCTCCAATACTAAATTGGTGATCCCTTGATGCCTCAGCAAGTGTCATACCAACAGGTTCCTTCTTCTTGTCAAATTGTGCCACAAACTCCTCTTCTCCCCAATTCTATTCAATACCTCCTCATTAGCATTGTGATCTACCCATTTAATCTTCAGCATTCTTCTGTACCACCAGATTTCGAAAGCTTCTATTCTCTTCTCGTCTAAACTATTTATCGTCCATGTTTCACTTCCATACACTCCACACAAGTACTTTTAGAAATGGCTCCGAGCTCTATGGGACTTAGCTTCTGTGGTCATCAGTCCCCTAGAACTTAGAACTACTTAAATCTAACTAACCTAAGGACATCACACATATCCATGCCCGAGGCAGGATTCGAACCTGCGACCGTAGCAGTCACGCGGTTCCGGACTGAGCGCCTTAAGTACTTTCAAAAACGACTTCCTGACACTTAAATCTATACTCGCTATTAACAAATTTCTCTTCTTCAGAAACGCTTTCCTTGTCATAGCCAGTCTACATTTTATATCCTCTCTACTTCGACCAACATCTGTTATTTTGCTCTCCAAATAGCAAAACTCATCTACTACTTTAAATGTCTCATTTTCTAATCTAATTCCCTAAGCGTCAGCAGACTTCATTCGACTACATTCCATTCTGCTCGTTTCGGTTTTGTTGATATTCATCTTATATCCTCCTTTCAAGGCGCTGTCCATTCCGTTCAACTGCTTTTCCAGGTCCTTGGCTGTCTCTGACAGAATTACAATGTCATCGGCAAACCTCAAAGTTTTTATTTCTTCTCCATGAGTTTTAATTCCTGCTCCAAATTTTTCTTTTGTTTCCTTTACTGCTTGCTCAATATACAGATTGAATAACACTGGGGAGAGGCTACAGCCCTGTCTCACTCCCTTCTCAACCACTGATTCCCTTTCATGCCCCTCTGCCATCTAGTTTCTGTATAAATTGTAAATAGCCTTTTGCTCCCTCTATTTAGCCCTGCC
Organism: Schistocerca piceifrons; assembly: GCF_021461385.2. NCBI lineage: Eukaryota > Metazoa > Arthropoda > Insecta > Orthoptera > Acrididae > Schistocerca > Schistocerca piceifrons. The sequence continues at coordinate 1,242,410,126 of NC_060138.1, forward strand.
ACCTTTAGAATTTTAAAGAGAGTATTCCAGTCAACATTTTCAAAACCTTTCTCCAAGTCTACAAATGCTAAAAACGTAGGTTTGCCTTTCCTTTATCTTATAAGGTAAGTCGTAGGGTCAGTATTTCTCGTGTGTTCCAACATTTCTATGGACTCCAAACTCATATTCACCGATTTCGTCTTCTACCAGTTTTTCCCTTCGTGTGTAAAGAATTCGTGTGAGTATTTTGCAGCCATGATTTATTAAACAGACAGTTCGGTAATTTTTACACTTGTCGACACCTGCTTTCTTTAGGATTGGAATTATTGTATTCTTCTTGAAGTGTAAAGGTATTTCTCCTGTCTCATACATCTTGCTCACAAGATGGTAAAATTTTGTCAGGGCTGGCTATCCCAAGACTATCAGTAACTCTAATGGAATGTTGTCTATTCCCGGGCACCTTACAGCGTTGAAATCGATAGAAAAAAAGTGAAGAAGAGAGGGGAGACAAATTAGTAAGAGAATTCATTGTTCTTATTCTCCATAGCAAAACTCAAAGGTCCGGGATTCGATTCCCCCCCCCCCCCCCCATTAGTTCTGTTTTTTTTTTTTTTTTTTTTTTTTTTTTTTTTGTCCTACATATTTCGCCGTAGCTCGGAGCCCTCGTTAACGTTTAGGTCCCCCTATAACTGGCGGGGGAAGTCAGTCTGAAGATCGAAGGCACACCACCTTCACTAGGAACTCGCGTTATAAAGCACTGTGATGTGCTCAATCCAACCTTCGGTTTGGTGACACAATCCTTACTGCAGTGCGCTTCTCACTGACAACCGCGCTTTGCGCACGTTCGACCTACCACACAGACGTCGCTTTGGCCGAGAGCGCACAGCACGAGGCGTTATGACACGACAACGGCGCGTGTCGGTGAGTTACACAACAATCGGAGCTGCACGTAACGCGGACAGCGGACGGCGCATGCGCGCACCGCTTTCCGGGTCTGCGTAGCTAGCTAGCTGGCGGCTTACGTAACGGCGCGCTGCGCTCGTCGTTCAGAAATCAAACACAGCACGCGAAGCCAGGTGCCCGGCCCGCCGTGAAAGTGACGCAGGGACCGATATGGCGGCGTGAACTCTCCCCGTCACCGCCCGACTCCGACATTCTTACCGCTCGCCACGGTTCATTTCACCGCGGGGAACAAACTCTCCAAAGTGATCCCTACCGTAACCGGCTGTCTGAGCCTGCTGGCGACATAACCTCGCCTTGTACCAAGCGCTTTCAATATGTAATACAACACATTTTTTTTACCGGCCGATTTCGGTTGAAAAAGTGTGGAACTTGTTGTGGGACATCGCGGAATATTGCCGCTTCAGCCCGTACGGTTGCATGACTTTCCGACAGGTGGCAGCGCTATACGTAACCTTGAAAGGTCTCTGTTGGATTCCTTTCATGTTAATTTCTTAAATCTGTTGCATTTACGGCATACATTCCACTTCCAAATTTACTGTGGTGTTTCTGACTCTATCTGGGAGGAGACTGAGCAGTGGAACGTGTTACTTTTACACATAATCAAGAACGATCTGTCACACTACTGCACTTTAAAACACAGTTTATATGTAATTCATGTCACACAGTCTGATATGGAACCTACATGCGCTTTTTTTATATAGTATATATGATAAGATGCTGTCATCCCCCTTCCCTTCTGTGTGAATGGATGAATGAGCAACCGTAAATGCAACACCAAGAAAAGGTGGCGCAGTGGTAGCACACTGGACTCGCATTCGGGAGGACGACGGTTCAGTCCCGTCTCCAGCCATCCTGATTTAGGTTTTCCGTGATTTCCCTAAATCGTTTCAGGCAAATGCCGGGATGGTTCCTTTGAAAGGGCATGGCCGATTTCCTTCCCAATCCTTCCCTAACCCAAGCTTGCGCTCCGTCTCTAATGACCTCGTTGTCGACGGGACGTTAAACACTAACCTAACCTAACTAACTAACCAAGAAAGACAAGAGGTAGCACAACAAAATTTCTTTTGTAGATAACATGTTGACCAAGTATCAAATGATTGCGTTAACAGACGTCTGTGACATGTGGTTCCTGCCAGAATCGGTAGCCAGAGTAGCCGCCATTGTTGGAGATTACTGCTGCCACACGTCTCGGCATTGAGTCAAAGAGACGTTGGATGTGTTCCTGGGGTACAGCAGCCCAAGCAGCTTCCACACGTTGCCAAAGATCATCTGGTGTGGCAGCTGGGGATGTAATCTGGGTCACTCGTTGAGCAACCATGGACCACATGTTTTCTATCGGCGAAAGATCCGGAAAGCGAGCCGGCCAGGGAAACAATTCAATCTGGTTATTGACGAAGAACCTTTGGACAATGCGTGCCACGTGTGGTCGCGCATTATCCTGTTGAAATATGGCTGTGGCCGAGCCCTGAAGGTAAGGAAGGACAACTGGCTCCAGCACCTCGGATATGTAGCGCCGGCTATTTAAAGTACCGGCAACGCGTACTAGAGGCGTGCGAGAGTAATATGAAATACCGCCCCATACCATAATACCTGGTGCAAGACCAGTGTGGCGGTGCATAATGCAGCTGTCCAGCATCCTCTCTCCACGATGTCTCCACACTCGAATCCGACCATCATGGTGCTGCAGACAGAAGCGTGCCTCGTCAGTAAAGACAACGTCATTCCATTCTGCCGTCCATATCCGTCTGTCATCACACCATTGGCGAAGGAGACGTCTGTGGTTCTGCGTCAATGGTAGACGAAGCAATGGACGTCTTGCGGACAGACCACTCTGATGCAAACGGCGTCGAATGGTACGCGCAGACACTGGATGATGCGTTACAGACGCAATGTGCTGTGCTATGGTTCGGGATGTCACTGAGCGATCTGTCACTGCCATGCGCACAATTTGCCTATCAGCACGTGCAGTGGTGCACCGAGGTGAATGCGATCGACCACGTCGGTCTGTCGTACCCTCCTGCATCCAACGGTCACATATCCGCATTAGAGTTATTTGGTTTCGTCCAACACGACTAGCGATTTCTCTGTATGATAATCCACAATCTTGGTAAGCCACTATCCTTCCTCTGTCGAACTTGGATACTTGATCAAAAGATGTTCGCTGTTGTCTATGAGGCATAACTGATCGTCTTGTGAAACAACCACAAGTTAAACACACGTGCCGAACTTACACTCGTCGAAATCGCCAAGCCTTAAATGACGCTATGAGGTGGCGCCACAGCCGCGCGTGATGTGCGTCTGCGCTGAAATTCTAATCAGTTGCTTATCTCATTGCTGCAAACCCATGGTGTAAATTTCACTTGATTCGGATGCTTCCTTCAGGGTGTTGCATTTACGGTGGCCAGCAGTGTATTTCTAGTTGCATGCTTGATGGTAGCAGACAAGCCGGTCTGCTAGAGAACAGTAGGACCAACGTCGGAACAGGTAGCTATGCTTTCTAAAAGCAAAGAGGTTTCTATTCTTAGTATGGTCCTGTCCGTCCTTCGTCATGTTGGTATAGGAAGCTGCCTCTCTGGTCATTTCTGTAAGTATCTGTGAAGCACCCTCGGTAGGGGCCAACGGCAGTTGGTCCGCGGCGAGCATCTGAAGTGGTAAGATCTCCGGCTAAGCACGTCTCTGCTAAGTCCGTAGGACAATGGATTTCTCTTAGTTCAGTCTAACTGAAAATTTAATCACTTTTGTTTCAGTTTTGGATCTAAAATATCTTATGTTATCTTAAATTGCAACGCAGTGTAATTCGAGTGTGAATTTCAGAACATCTTCCAGTAGCTGCTTTGCCACTACTTTGTGAGCAAAGTGGAACCACGTGTTGATGATCCATAACTCTAACTAAGATCATCAATCTTAAATGCGAATGTGTGTGAGATTGTAACGTCTTGTCTTGACAATATTTTTCAATATAGCAACTTTTGTTTATGTTCAACTGACATGGGGTGTACTTTGTGAGACCAGTACCACATGCTTATACAATTGTTTGACCCATCAGGTTAATAGTATGATGATAGTAACCAGTTTGAGGTTTTTCTTTTGTGAATTGCGTTTCGATCTAATTTATTTTAATTATCAAAATTATTGTGGAGTTACACTCTTTGAGTAAACCAAGTTGACCACAGTACATAGGATATGTATGTTCTGGACCAAATGCCAATATCAGCTATTTAAACCCTATTTTATGGCTATTTTTAGACCATTTTACATCGTAATCAGCTATTGTTCATATTTTTACAATGATACAACCACAAAATTAGGGAAATGCCAAAATGAGACACTTTTATAATTTTTAACTGTTGATAGCAATGAAAAATCTAAACATATATATAACTATAGATGGTGTTGGTTAATCTAAATATATACATATATACAATGAATGATGATGAAACAATAATACACAATATATTTACACATATAAAACATAGACAACAAATAGTGGACAACAAATTCTTACATTTTTTTCTATAATAAATGGACAACACATCAAAGAAGTGTACTAAATGTGATATGGTAAAAGATATATCTGAATATAGACTTAAATTAGGTAAACCAAGATCTATATGTAAGAAATGTATAAATAAAGATAGAAAAAATAGATATTATTCAAAGAACACTGGTAACATTCAAAATGAAACAGTACAAAAATGTACTAAATGTGAGATGATAAGATATATCAGAATATGGAATGAAATTACGTAAATCAAGATCTATATGTAAGAAATGTATTAATCAAGATAGAAAAAGTAGATATCATCCAAAGAAAACCAGTAACATTCAGAATAATGAAAAAAATGATGATAGTAGACTAGTTCAACAATTCGAAAAAGCAGTTCAAATTGATATACCTGATAATATACATTATCCATCTGAATATTATTCACCTGAATATTGTCAAAATTGTTCACAATGGAGTATTGATGGTACAAGATGTTATATTTGTAATCCTGATAAAGTAAGTGTTCATAATAATAAAAAATATAGATTTAAATATTTTAATAAACATTTAATGAACTTACGTATAATTATAGAAAATGGTGCAATAGTAGATATGTTTACTGGTTATGAAAAGGATCGTATTATAGAGTTATTTGAAATGTTTAATTACTATTACAAAGGTAAGTCATTACCATACAAATACATAATTGCAAAAATAGCTGAACTATTAAATATTGAACATCAAATAAAAATACAAAACACAAAACGTAATAATAGTATATGGGAACAATTTTTAAATGAGAAAACGAAACATGAAGAAATGAGAATAAGAAACAAGAAGATGAAGATATTGATATATGGGATTAAAAGTTCTCTGTCAGCATTCTGTGTTGTGCATCATAAGTGAGATTTTTCTTTCCATACATGACTATGTAGGCTAGTGTATTATCAGGTATTTTATCCTTAAAAGTAGCACATAACTTCATAGTTGTTTTTTGTGTAACTACTGTATTTCTTCTATGTGCCATATTAATTACATAAATCGGATAATTTGTTATAAAATTATATGGATTAATATCAGCATTTCCATCTCCAGTTTGTTTTAGCCTTTTAAAATCATGAAATGAATCATAAGCTTTCAAATAATCGTATGGTGGATCTAAATTCCACATTTCTTGAGGAAATACTTCATTTCTTCCATTTTTCAGATATAAGTTTTGTAACATAACATGATCGTATAACAATGAATCAAGCAATTGATTATTTTTGCGATTAGTTTGAAATACAACAAATATAAAGTAAGGTATATCAAATTCCATTGAGTTATAATAATTTGTGATGTCTAATTCGAATTTTTCCTTACCATTTAATCCAGCTACTTCTACAGTTTGCAATTCATAGAATGATATCAGAATTTTTGGATTTTTCAGTATATTTTCTCGTAGTTCAAGTTCATAATTAGGTTCAAATTTAACAACAGGTACACGAATTTCCACATTCTCAATTATGATTTTACCTTCACTTGGAAGTGTATCTTTAATTTCAACTCCAGCATCATTATAATCAGCCCATCTCAAAATACAATCATTTGCACTTGATGACCATGCAAAACATATAGTAAGATCACCTTCAAACATCATTTCTTCGTAATCTTTAAAAAATCCGCCTAACATTTCCAATGGATATAATATTTCATTTTTCTTCTTTCTTAATTTTCCATTGTTAACTATATGTCCTTCCATACTTATTTTATCAGTAACACATGATGTTAAATGCAGCAGAACTGATGATGAAATAAATGGATGTTCAATTCTAGATAAAACATGATTGCCCTTTTTTATGGTTATAAAGTCAAATAGTTTTGCTACATAGTTATCAATTAGCATCTTATTGGATTTTCCATCATATGTTGGACAATTAGTTCCATCATTTTTAATAATACTAAAATTCATGCACAATTGAGCCATATTAGGATGCAACCATCCATCACCAACATGTATATTAATTTCTATATCCTTATTGGGAATAGTTAGGTTATTTTTTGTTTTCTCATTCACTGGGAATGAATGAAACTGGTAGCTTTCAATTTTCCTCATTTATTAAGAATAAAATTCTAGAATGACAGTTACAGTAGCACCAACAAAGTCGATTAGATTATCATTTTCATCTGTTATAGTTACCACTAAATCCTGAATTTTATCATGGATTGGAACAAATAAAGGATGATAAGGCTCATAAATTATTGGCGCACCAAATTCAACATTTGGCTTAAATGAAGCGATAATATTTGTTTCACAATGAAAATGATCATTATGCTTTACATACATTCCATCGGCTAGATTAAAATTTACATTTATTAATTCAAATGGAATAATATTAGGAACATCTTTAGCAACAGTCTTTTCGTTTGCATTAATGGTCTGATTACTAAAACCAAGCATACTTGCAACACTATCTTTTATATCCATATACAATTTTACATCGCTCTGAATTGTAACTCTATTTAAATTTTCATCTGCTTTAATGTGGATATTAGGGTTCTTTGTATGAATATATTTTTCCAAACTTTCCAGAGTATATTGCCCAGTTGGAATAATTATTGTTTCACCATCACAGTACAGTTTATTATTTTTTGTTGTAATATTTGGAGTTAAAAATGTAGTATGAAATTCAACCAATGCTACACTTTTAAAGTTGTTTCCCATAGGAACAGTTAATCGTTTTTTGAGTAATGATGAATTATCACTTAGTTGAATTATTCTACTCATTTATTATTAATTAAATGAACAAAATGGATTGGTAACCAAAAATTAGAATACCAGAGAAAAAGGTAAAAAATAAGCATGGTAAACTGTTACCTAATTAAATTAGATGTGCAATTATAGGACCAAGTGGATGTGGTAAAACAACATTAATGATTGATAACTATTTATTAGCACCAGGCTGGTTAAATTGGGATAAAATAAACCATGTATATATTTATTCTAAAAGCTTAGATCAATCAAAATATCAATTAAAAAATGTAATAAAATTGAAGATGTAACAGGTGATTCATTAGCATCATTTATGGTAGCAATGATGATATTGTACCATTAGATGATTGTGATGATAATTCAATTGTAATATTTTATGATTTTATACTAGAAAATCAAGTTATAGTAAGAGAATATTTTACTAGAGGTAGACATAAAGGAATTGATTGTTTTTAATTAGGTCAAACTTACTCAAAAATACCTAAACAGTTAGTCAGAGATAATCTGAATTTCTTAAATATATTTAGACAGGATGATACAAATCTGCATCATGTTTGTAATGAATTTGTTTGTGGTGATTGAATATTTAATGAATTTAAGGAAATATGTAGTAAATGTTGGAATGATGAATTTGGTTTTATAACAATAGATATAACAAGAAAATGTAATAATGGAAAATATAGAAATAAAATACAACATTTCATAAGAACATAAGGGTAACGAATCTTTCAGCTTAAATAGAAACATAAAGATAAATGTTAACATAAACATAAAACATAAATGTTAAACATAAACATAAACATAAACATAAACGTTAAACGTCAACACAAACATCAACATCATAAACATAAATGCCAACACAAACATCAACATAAACACATTTTCAATCTAAATAAATGTTTACAAAATATGATCCAGCTATTGGTAAACAAGCTAAACGTAATAGAAAAAAGTAGAAAAATTAAAAGAACAATTTAAAACATGGAAAAAACAACCAAGAACAGTATTTGAAAGAAGATCAACCTGTTACTGATGCTATAGAACAAGTAAAACAAGGGCTTGAAGGCATAGGTGATGATGTTCTGAGAGCTATTGAAGAAAATAGATTGGTGGAAAAACAAATGATTCCATATCATCACCATCATGACATAGCACCAATTAATGATTCTATATTAAGTGAATCTGAAATACGAGGTGTTTTAACTCAATATGATGAAGAAATAAAAAATAAAAAATGCTTAATCACAATGATGATAAAAAAATAAAAAAATGCTTCTAGATGTAAGTGAAAGAATGTTAAAATATATCAATCATAGTGAGGATCCAGTTTTTGGATTAAAGCCTGTTGGTATGTTTAAGTATATTGGTAATTTACCAGTAAAATTTGATGGAAATAAATTAATTATTGGTGGAAAGGAATATGAAGGAACAGATGGATTGATGACACTTTTAACTAAAAAACATGTTAATATGGATGATTTGAATGATAAATTTGATTCTGTTGATATATCAAATTATGCAGATATACTATACGAATCAGATGCACTATATTCCGATAAAAATCCTATTAAAATCAAATCAAGTAATGGTCTTAAATACAATAATTTGATAAAAGAAATTGTTGATGTTTATTTCCCAAGTTTAAGGAAACCAACTATAGATAGTTCACTTGAAAAAACAGGCAAAGGATTTGTTAAAAAATATACTGAAAAACCAGTTGATATGTTTGGACGAATGATGCACGTGAATTAATCGATAGATTAGGAGTAATTCATGGTGAAGAATTAGCTGGAAATAAAAATTATCATAATGAAAAAGTTGGCATAACACAGATGTTAACAAACAAATTTAGTGATTTCATCATCGACAATCCAAAAGGAATTCCATACTTGATTCGATTCTTGAACAATTTACCACCCACTTTCTGGCAAAGTGAAAAATATGGTAAAGGATTAGTCATCACTTTGATTAACAAACTTCCATTTGAAATGCATCTTCCAGGATATAGATTTTGCGGTCAAGGAACCAAATTAGATGAAAGATTAGCACGTGGTGCTGAAGGAATAAATAAATTAGATGAAGCTTGCAAACAACATGACAATGCCTATCGTGATCACATAGATTTAGAAAATGACACGAAGCAGATAAACAACTTCAATTAGCTGCAAAAGAAAGAATGCATGCCTCTGATGCTTCATTTGGTGAAAAAGTTGCAGCAACAGCAGTTAGAGGAGTAATGTATGGAAAACGGAAATTAGGAATAGGACTTTATCTTGATGAGATAGATGGGATTTGTAATCTATATAAATGAATACATTTAGTAATGACTATACTTTACTTCCTAGTGGAAAAATTAAACCAAAAGCACTTAAAATTAAAGCCAATAATGATCAACTAAATAGTATTGATCAGTTTTTAACTGATGTTCAGAAACGAAAGAAAGAGAAAAAAACTGGTGGTAATTTACTTATTACACTAGGTATTCCAGTTGTGAAAAAGATTATTGAATATCTAACAAAAAAGAAAGAAGGTAAAGGATTAACACAACATGAAGGTGGATTTTTACCACTATTATTAGCAGCATTGTCATATTTAGCTAGTATTGGTACACTAACTGGTGGAACAGCTGCTGTAGCAACTGCAGTTCTGAATAAAAAGAAAAATGATGCTGAATTAGAAGAACAGAAAAGACACAATTTAGAAATGGAAAAGAAAGGTACAGGGTTAAAAAAACGTTCCAAAAAGTAGTCGATAAGTGTCCAAATGCATTAAGTAACTTTGACATCGAAAAACTTGCAAAACATTTAAACATTAAACACTTTAGAGGTGTCTTCATGATTGACGAATTACCAAATAAACCACAAATTGTAGAATGTGGAATAGTTAATCTAGACACATCTGATCATCTTGGTACACATTGGATTTGTTACTATAAGAATAATGGTAAGAAATTCGTGTTTGATTCATTTGGTGGTAATGTACCTAAACAGCTAGTTAAATATTTGGGGATAGATAATCTATACTACAATAATCAAAGAATCCAAAATTTTAATGAAGTAGTATGTGGTCATTTATGTATATTTATGATAAAACTACTATCAGATGGTTACAAATTCAGTGATATTTTGAATCTAATAAATGGACATTTTTGGAAACAAACTGTGGCCTAAAAATGAGCAAAATAATGGAAAAATAAATAATTTAGTTAAGGAATTTCAAAAAGATTTGATTAAGATTTTTAAAGTTACAAAAACTTATATTAGTTTTAAAGGTAGACGATTAGTAAATATAAAAGATCCAATTAGTGGTTACGATGCAGTTACAAAACAGTATTTAGAGAAAGAATATGTTACGAAACCTGAATACATGTCTATTTTAACACAATTTAATAACTATGTTACCAATACAAAATTTAATGAGAAAATTAATCAGATTCATCTAGATAACTACAACACTTTTAAGAATTTCTTCACAAAAAAGGAGATTGAAAAGGCTTTTTCAGATTATTTCTCAAAGTCAGATTTATCACCATACATAAATAAAATAAATAATCTTGAAAATAAAATCTGTGATCAACATACAATTGAATTTACTTTTCTGACTGGTAATGAAGTAATAGTACATCAGTTCGAGTACAATGTAAAAATTAAGAAAATTATTATATCTGGAGCCAATATAAACGGTGAAGTGTATCCTGATAACTTTACAGTAAAAATTAAAAGATCTAATGATATGATACAAAATGTATATACTGATCAACTAGATAAAGTACATGAAATGAAATGGAGGGATAAAATGCTGATATCTATGACTTAAACAATTAAAACAGTTCCAGTAGATGTAAAGATATTTTTATTTTGTGAACTGTCTGATTTATGTGAAGATGACAGTTTAGTAGCATAACATTTTCCCACTATATAAATGAATGATCACTTATATTGTTTAAAGTGCAAAAAATTTACAGAAACCCATTATCCTCACAGAGTAACATCAAAAAATGGACGACAAAGAATTGAAGGTCTTTGCACAGTATGTAAAACTAAAAAGAGTAAATTTGTTAAAAAATTTTGTAGGTGAAGGGAAAAAAACCTAATGTTCATGAAGAAATAATAAATGAATTACATAAACCTATGAGAAAAAATTACAACAGAAGAAAAGTAGTATCATTTGGGATTGACGATTTATGGCAAGCTGATTTAGTTGATATGGATTCAGGAAATCTGAAAGGAATATCAAAAATAAATAAAGACCATAAGTATTTATTGACTGTAATTGATGTGTTTTCTAAATATGCTTGGGATATTCCAGTTAAGGATAAATCGGGTAAAAATGTGACTATGCTTTTGAAAAAATAGTTAAATACAGAACTCCAAAAAATTTACAAACGGATAATGGAAAAGAATTTTATAATAAAGATTTTCAAGAACTAATGAAAGAATATAATATCAATCATTATTCAACATTTAGTGAATTAAAATCATCTGTTGTAGAAAGATTCAATAGGACATTAAAAGAAAAAATGTGGTAAAAATTTAGCCTTCAAGGCAATTATAAGTGGATAGGAATTGTCTCAAAATTAGTTGATGAATATAATAATACAATACATCGAACTATAAAAATGAAACCAATTGATGTTAATGATAAAAATTATAAACCTAATGTAACTGTTATACATCCAACTAAAACAAAATATTCTATTGGTGATAAAGTTAGAATAAGCAAACTAAAAGGAATATTTGAAAAAGGATATACGGCTAATTGGTCAACAGAATTATTTGAAATTGTGTGAATAATTTTTATATATATAAATGAAGAAGTTTGCACTTCCGTTTTCTCTATCTGTCTGTCATCCTGAAGATGATGTATCTATATTCATTAATCAGTTAAATGACGAATCTTTGAATTATGTATATGATCTGAATGGTGAGGAAATATGTGTTGTTTATGAATATTTTAAGAAACAAACTGTTTATTTTTGAATGTAGTAAACGAGGCTGATTGATATATCTAACATACATTTTTATTTAGTTGATATTTGTTTTCCTAGTACTGGAAAACTATATCCGAATTTATTCCTTTTAGAATATCAATTGATGCATTCCATATCTTCTTCTTTGATTTAATTTTATATCCTTTTGATTCAATTAATTTTGAAATGATTTCCTAATTACATTTGCTTTGTTAGGATATTCTTCATACAATTCAGAAATTATCAGAACTAGTTGATCTCGATTTAAGTCATCTAACACTATAGGTTTTATTTTATGCATTTTATTTCCAATCTGTAATTGTAGTATAATTTCTTCTTCAATAGCAATTGGATCAAAATAGATTGGTGGTTTAGTTAAAATATTGCTGTATATAGTACTTCTATATGAATTTGTCATATCAACATATTTATCTGTATCCTGACAAAATAGTTTAATATACTGAGATAAATCATTAAAATGTATTTGATACATTTCTTTATTGTTATCAATTCGATGTACACCTAAATATTTCTCAACTATACATTCAATTAGTTTGTAATCGTAACATTCATGAATAAAAATATAAAATAATTTATCATCATCTGGCCTACCACTATTATACTTAGAAAATCTACCTTGTAGATGCAATTTAGATATTACACCTCCAACTTTGAAGTAATTTTTTCTAGCATATATTTTAGATGTAGCAATAAATATGATTTGATCTTTTTCATTTCTACTACAGCAGATATTATTTTCCTGAGTTGTAAACATTCTTCATCTTTTTGTTTTAGTTGTAGTTGTAATTGTTCATTTTGTTTCTGCAATTTATATTCACCATGTCTTCTAACAGATGGTAACACATCACTAGTTACCCATTTTTTAAGCTTGTTTGCTTCATCCTTCTTTAATGGTAAAATAACAGAATATAATCCTGATTCATTGATAAATATGGTTTGTTTTTCATTGTATGTAAGGCCCTCCAAATTGGAGGGTCCTAAATTTTCTAATATAGTTTTATCATCATCATCAATATATTTTAATGCTTTATCAGACTTCTTATATTCTAATATCATAGCCACATCTTTACCTTTAAACAATGGATTACGTTCATTATCAACAAAAACATGCACTTGTATATTATTGTATCTAAGTTTTTTGTTTAAGATATCTACAACTGACTCCATTTATATATAAAAAATTTATTATGGATTTTGATCCATTGGTACAAATAAATTTTTTATATAATAAATGAGGCTGATAGAAGTCATATTTAAACTTGAAGAATTAAACATTGATTTTTATTTACATAATAATATTAGGATTGTTTATATTAAATATGAAAAAATGTTGTATATGACTTATAGAATCATTATTTATAATTATGATGAAAAGGTATTTCTAAATTTTAGAGAATCAATTACATCATCTGATTGGGAATATTCTTCACCTATAGATAACCATATTATGGATTTATATTTTAGTTATAAGAATGAGAATATTAAGATTGAATTTTTTAAGTCTATATAAATGAAAATAATAATATTCTTATTATTGTTAAAAATTATATATGCCAATTATACGAGTAAAGCAATGAAGTATTTAAATGATTATGGTTACTTGGATATTCCAGATAATGAAAATAGTAAAGTAAGTGATGATACATTTAGAGAAGCATTAATGTTATTTCAGTTAACATATAATCTTGAAATAAGTGGTGAATTAACTGATGATACTTTAAATTTTATGAACATGCGTAGATATGGTGTAAAAGATGAATTTGGTAGCTATAGAAGTAGTTTGTATAAATGGAATAAGAAACATATCAAGTGGCATTATAAAGGTGCTACTAAAAAAGTATTACATGTAGCAGAAGCAGCATTTAATTTATGGCAAAAATATATTGATATTCAGTTTCACCATGATAGCAATAATCCTGATATCTTAATTACAAATAAAAGACAAAACATAAATTTGAAACTGATAGAAGTACACATTGTTCAAAGGATTTAGATGATAAAGGTAATGTGTTAGGTCATGCATTTTTCCAGATATGAATAATAATCCTGTAAAAATACATATGGATGATGATGGATTGTGGTACTTGGAAATTGATGGAAATACACCAAAATATCAAACGAATCTATTTGAAATGTTAGTGCATGAAATTGGTCATACATTAGGTTTATGACATTCAGATGATTATGGTTCAATAATGTATGCATACTATAATGGATCGCATTTAGAATTATCTCAAGATGATATTGATGCTATTCAAAGTTTATATGGTAAACATCACAACAAACTACTACACCAAAAATAAGTGTAAAAATACCTACACCATCTACACCAATTGAACCAGCTGAATCATTATGTGAAATTAAACATTTCGATCACTTACTGTTCGCAAATGGAATGTTATATACATTTTATCAGAAATGGGTATGGATTGGTGATGATATGAAACCGAAATTAATAAACATTTGGTTAAACTTCTTACCACAAGATTTACAAAAAGTGAATGGGATATTTCAAAGACCTGGTGGTGAAGTTGTAATATTTGTTGGCAATATGGTCTATATGATGAATTTAGATACATTGAAATTAATAACAGGATATCCAAAACCATTATCAAGCACAGGATTACGTAATAATTTCAAATTGAATGGTATAGTCAACACATATTCAGGTAGAACATTTTTATTCTTTAATGAACTCTTCTATACTGAGTTGGATGAATGCAATTTTAAATATTAAGTACGTGATATAATAAGCAGAGAATTTTCAGGATTACCAGCAGGTATAACTTCAGTATTTAGGTACATTAATGCAATATTGTATTTTTTCAAAGGTGAGACATTTTATGAATATAATGAATTCATGAAGAAGGTAGTAAGAGCAGGTACAACTGATTTGTCGTTATTTGGAATAGACTGTGCAATAATATCAGAACTAATAGATGTACTAAACAACACATTACATAAACTTGAATATTTTTCTACTATATAAATGGAGCTATTAACTAGACTTAATTGGTGAAATTATTTGACATTGAAGTGGATAAAGTGTATCATATTACAAATGTAGATATCAAAAATACTAAATTAGGTTTTAAAACATTTATTGAAATTAATAATGAATTTAATATAATATTACCAGATACATATGCAAAAATGATTGGTTGGGATGATTGTACAACTATAATTTGTTGTAACATTGTATATAAAGGAATGATTGACAGATCAGATAAAAAGGTACATGTATTGGAATTTAGACATCAATAATTGAATAATTTTTTTCTATAATAAATGTATACTATCACAAAGTGTAGTCGATGTCAAAATTTACAAAATATTAATGAATTTCATAATGATAAATTTCAAAAAGATGGACATCGTAGTGTATGTAATCAGTGTACATATTATTATAGTAAAAACTATTATGATAGCAACAAGCATAAAATTTTGGAAAAGGCAACATGTGAGTGTGGTAGATCATTAGTTAAACCTGTATTAAAAAGACATTTAGACACATTAATTCATAACAATATCGTGGCACTACAAAAATCGGAGTAATAATTATATATATAAAAATGTATATCTAGTTGCTACTAAATATTCTGAATAATAAATATGTACATAAATATAAACGTCTAACTGAATATTGTCTACATAAAAAGACAACAAATATAGACAAAAAAAATAATAGTTTTTATCCTTAGTAAATGGAGCTACAATCGATGAAGCTTAATGAACTCAAGGCCTTAGCTAAGAGTTTAAATCTGAAACAATACTCTAAACTATGTAAAAATGAGTTGATAGAGCATATTCAATTTAAAACACTATTTCCATATGCTAGAGATATATTTGATGATAATAACAAACCAAAAAAAAATAAGAACTAAAAATGTATCTATAGCTGATATAGAAGATAAGGATCCATCAACAAAGAATATTAATGAACTTAAAACTATAGCTAAACATTTAAATCTAAGTGGATATTCTAAATTACATAAAAGTGATCTATTGAATTTAATCAAAAATAGTCAAACACTATTTCCATTTGCTACAGATATATTTGAACATCCTAATGAACGAAAAATTCATGTTTATCACTCAACTGAAAAAGCATTCCAAATAGATTACAAACATACATTATTGAAAACAACTTATAAATTATAGATCCACAACACATTATGACATCAGCAAAACCTATTGTATGTCAGTTAATGAAAGATAATCTTAAAATATACAATGGATTAAAAGTTAATCTAATATTGTACTGTGAATTCAAACTGAATACTACTAATGAAATAAAAGAATTTAGATTCTCAACATACAACTATACAATCACAAATGAAAAAGATCTAAAAAAATTTTATATAAAAGGTAAACAACAAATATTAACACACATGCAAAATTTTCAAGATAGAGGATCAGGCTGGATGTTAAATAATGCAATTGGTTTACAATTAGGAATTAACAAATATACACCACTTAATGGAAGTGAAACATGGATGATAAATAGTTTGGACAAGAAGGGAATAGAAGCTTTCGAAATGTGGTGCTACAGAAGAATGCTGAAGATTAGATGGGTGGATCACATAACTAATGAGGAAGTATTGAATAGGATTGGGGAGAAGAGAAGTTTGTCGCACAACTTGACCAGAAGAAGGGATCGGTTGGTAAGACATGTTCTGAGGCATCAAGGGATCACCAATTTAGTATTGGAGGGCAGCGTGGAGGGTAAAAATCGTAGAGGGAGACCAAGAGATGAATACACTAAGCAGATTCAGAAGGATGTAGGTTGCTGTAGGCACTGGGAGATGAAAAAGCTTGCACAGGATAGAGTAGCATGGAGAGCTGCATCAAACCAGTCTCAGGACTTAAGACCACAACAACAACAACAATGGTTCATCATATGTTGAACTACCAAAATCAATGAAAGATAAAAAAGCGTGTATAAATGTTAAGAATAATGATGGAAAGTGTTTCTTGTGGTTTATAGCATCAGCATTAAATCCAGCTGATAAACATGTCGATCGAACTAGTAACTATATAGAACGTATGAAACAGTTAGAAACTAAAATTAGTCAAATAGAATATCCAGTTAAAATTGATAATATACCTAAATATGAATGTAAACTTAATATATAGATTAATGTGTATGCATATGATGAAAAGTATGAAATATATCCATTAAAGATAACTAAAGATGAAAAATCAACACATATTGATTTATTATACATGAAAAATGATAATAACTCACATTATTGTTGGATTAAAAATCTATCTCTTATTAATTAGATCTCAGTATACAAAACACACTGAAAATATTCATCTATGTAAAATGTGCCTACCACACTTTAATTCAGAAAGGAAACTAAATACACATAAAGAAGATTGTTCTAAAAATGAATCAGTTAAAATTAGAATACCAAATAAAGATGAATACATAACATTTAAGAATTATAAACATACAATGTCTGTTCCATTTGTTAAATATGCTGATTTTGAAAGCTTATTATTGAAAATGGACACATGTGATCCAAATCCAAATGAATCGTACACAATGAAATATCAAAAATATTAGCCATCTGGATTTTGTTACTATGTGAAATAGATTCATAATCAGTACAAAGATCCTGTTGTTTATAGAGGACCAAATGCTAAAACTAAATTTATTGAGATGATTAAAAATGAAGTTGAAGAAATAGGACATGTATATTCACAAATAGAACCAATGAAACAGTTAACACATGATCAAATAAAAATACATAACCTATCTAAAAGATGTACATTATGTGAATCACCGGATACACAAAATAATATAAAAGTACATCATCATGATCATTTAACTGGTAATTGTATAGCACCATTATGTAATGAATGTAATCTTAAACTTCGGCAACCAACATTTGTGCCTATATTCTTACACAATCTAACTGGTTATGATTCGCATTTGTTTATAAAAGAATTTGGTTATGATGATAAGGAAATAGAATTGATACCAAATAATGAAGAAAAATATATAAGTTTTGGTAAACATACAAATAACTTAAAAATGAGATTTATTGATACATTTAGATTCATGGCATCATCATTAGACAAACTATCATCTCATTTGTCAAAAGATAAAATGAAAAATATTGAATTATTCTTTCAAAAAGATAAAGTAGATCTAGTTATTAGAAAAGGTGTTTATCCGTATGATTTTTTGGATAATTGGGATAGATTCAATCAGACACAATTACCACCTAACAATGAATTCTATAGTGAGATAAATAAATGTAATATAAGTGATTATGATTATGAGCATGCAAAATTAGTATGGAATAAATTTAATATAAAAAATATGGGTGAATACCACGATTTATATTTGAAAACAGATGTGTTATTATTAGCTGATGTATTTGAGAACTTTAGAGTTACATGTATGAAATCATATGATTTAGATCCAGCATGATATTATACAACAACTGGTTTATCATGGGATGCAATGTTAAAAATGACTAAACAACCACTTGAATTATTACATGATTGATGATGATGATGAGTCCCATACTTTTTTTACAGAGCGTAGGGGAGCGACTCGGGAGAACCGCGCCGCCTTACTAGGCAAGGTCCTAGTGGAGGTGGTTTGCCATTGCCTTCCTCCGACCGTTATGGGGATGAATGATAATGATGAAGACGGCACAATAACACCCAGTCATCTCGATGCAGGAAAAATTCCTGACCCCGCCGGGAATCGAACCCGGGAGCCCGTGCTCGGGAAGCGAGAACGCTACCGCGAGACCACGAGGGGCGGACATTACATGATTATGATATGATATTAATGGTTGAAAAAGGCATTAGAGGTGGTATAGCACAATGTTGTAAAAGATATGTTAAAGCAAATAATAAATACATGAAAGATTACAATAAAAATAAGGAATCAAACCATTTACTATATTTAGATGCTAATAATCTATATGGATATGCAATGTCACAATATTTACCATATGGTGGATTTGAATGGGAAAATAATTTAGATACCGATGTAATGAACATCCCAGATAAATCTGAATATGGATATATATTAGAAGTTGATTTAGTATATCCAATTGAATTACATGACAAACATAAAGATTTACCATTAGCACCAGAAAATGGACATAAATTATTAACAACATTAAATAATAAACATAAATATGTTGTACATTACAGAAATTTGAAACAGTATTTAAAATTAGGATTGAAATTAACAAAAATACATCGTGCACTAAAATTCAGACAAAGTGATGGGTTGAAAAAGTACATTCACTTAAATACAGAAATGAGAACAAAAGCAAAAAATGATTTTGAAAAAGATTTCTTTAAACTAATGAATAATAGTGTGCTTGGAAAAACAACGGAAAATATAAGGAACAGAATTAATATAAAATTAGTATCAGATGGTAAAAAATGTGATAAATTAATAGCTAAACCAAACTTCAAACATAGAAAAATATTTAATGAAAATCTGGTAGCTATTCATATGAATAAAACTGACATTAAATTTAATAAAACAATTTATGTTGGTAGGAGTATATTAGATTTATCAAAAGAATTAATGTATAGTTTCCATTATGATGTAATGGAATCTAAATATGGTACAAATATTGGGTTATGTTATCAAGATACTGATAGTTATATATACAATATAAAAACAGATGACTTTTATGAAGATATGAAAAATATGATTGAACATTTTGATACAAGTGATTATGCAACAAATAATGTGTACAATATACCACAAATGAACAAAAAGGTATTAGGTAAAATGAAAGATGAATGTAATGGTAAAATAATGACTGAATTTGTTGGTTTGAGAGCTAAAATGTATGCATATTGTGTTGGTAAAAAAGAAAATTAAAAATCTAAAGGTGTTAAGAAATCAGTAGTAATGAATAAAATATCAATGGAAGACTATAAAGACTGCTTATTCAATAATAGTGAATTATATAGATCAATGAATTTAATTAGAAGCTATAAACATGAAATATATACAGTGAAATTAAATAAAATAGCATTAAGTGCAAATGATGATAGAAGACACATTCTGAATGACAGAATAAATACATTACCACCTGGACATTATAGTTTATTCTAAATATTGTAGATATGTATATATTATATAAACATAATTATTTGTAATTGTATATATGAATATGTACATAATTATTAGTTGTTATATATTATATTTACTATATAAACACCATCTATAGTTGTATATATGTTTAGATTTTTCATTGCTATCAACAGTTAAAAATTATAAAAGTGTCTCATTTTGGAATTTCCCTAATTTTGTGGTTGTATCATTGTAAAAATATGAACAATAGCTGATTTCGAAGTAAAATGGTCTAAAAATAGCCATAAAATAGGGTTTAAATAGCTGATATTGGCATTTGGTCCAGAACATACATATCCTATCTACTGACCACGTGAAGCATGTGGTGTAATCATTAAAGTAGCCCTCAGCTACTCTTTTCACATGGAGTTAGTATGAATTTAGTATTCCAATGTGTGGTAATTACATGACGGACAGGATTGTGCTACGAACGTAACTTCTTTGGGTGAAAATTGAATCTGTTGGTTGTGGTTAATTTCCTCTTGCATATGTTTCAAAGCTCTTCGTGTGTTATTTTATGAATGCAGTGCTGTATGCAGTCTCCCAATCTTGGCTCCATATTTGGTGTGTTCCGTAAGATTACAAACTCACATTTTCACAATCCTAAATAAATCACCAGTTTAGATATGAATCAAGTTTAATATGCTGAAATTTTAATGGAACAATGATCAATGTTAAAATAAATGTCCAAATATAAACTGATTTATTTCTTTTTATTTAAATTCTCTTTATATCACCGGTTGTCGTAAGATGACTATTAAAAGATTATAATTAATGTTAGTTTGGTTGGGAATTTGGTAAGCTAGACTGGATACCTGGTGAAACAGTTGCTCAGTAATGCAAGATTAACTTCCCCAGATAGCTCATAGCTTTTAACCCGCTTTTATTGTCTTGAATATCAGCACAGCTTTCAGAACAACTTAATGCATCAACATTACAGCCTTCAAAATGGAGGCTGTAGCGGATGTTCTTTCAAAGCCGAGAGGACTCATTGAGTTCTTTTTGGTGGAAAACCAGGGAATCGTAGATACTTATAGATGCTTGTGGAATGTCTACGAAGACCTGGCAGTGAACAACAAAAGCACGGTTAGTCCATGGGTGAGGTGTCCGTCCTCATCGCAACAAGCTCGTGAAAACCAGACCGATCTGCCGAGTTCAGGCCGGCCGCACACAGATCTGACTCCTGCAATGCGGAACAGTGCAGACACACTCATTAGAGGTAATCAACAGGTCACAATCGAACACCTTGGTGCTCAACCGGACGTCTCTGCTGGTGGTGTTGACACATTCGTCCACCAGCTGGACACTGAACGGTCTGTACCCGCTGGGTTCTTCACCACCTGACGGAAGACCATAAACAGCGACGAAGGACGATCTTTGCGGAATTGTTTGCGCCTTACGAGACTGATCGTGAAAATTTTTCGTCGAGCATTGTCATATGTGATGAAACATGGGTTCTTCACTTCGAACCGGAAGCAAAACAGCAATGCATGGAATGGCGCCATAACTCTGCTCCAAAGAAAAAGTTCAAAGTCGCAACGTCAGCCAATAGTCATGGCGACGAAATTCTGGCTCTCTGAAAGGGCTACACTGTTTGATATCCTCCCTCGTGGTGCAACGATTAACTCTGAAGTGGATTGTGCTACCCTCAGGAAACTGAAGAAACGATTTCAGCGTGCTCGTTGTCACAAAAATCTAAACGTACTTCTTCTCCATGACAAAGCAAGACCTCAGACAAGTCTGCGCACACAAGAGGAGCTGGCGAAACTTCTTTTGACCGCTCTTCCTCATCCACCCTGCAGTCTGCATCTAGCACCTTCCATATTTTCTCTTCTTTCGCCCATTGAAGGATGCACTCCACGGGAAGCAGTACATGGTTGATGGAGAGGTTATTGATGCATCAAGTCGCTGGTTCCGACATCGATCTATAGAATGCGAAACGTCCCCTTTGAACAATTATACAAGACTGTGCTTAAACTGACACACAATATTTTTTAGCGCAACGCAATCTGACTTCCAAAAATCTCTACAAAAGAATGGCCCTGACTAACATTAACCTATACCTTTCACAAATCACTTACCTCACTAAAAATCTTTGTTACTCGAACTACTGCAATACAGCGAGCGCCACTACTGCCAGCTAAATAAAAGATTCAAACTACTGAAGGCACTAACTACTAATAGGCATAGTTAGCAAATGAAAGATTTTGATAGAGAACAAACAATGTATTTACCCTAATAGTCATAATTGACATCCAGTCTTACAAATTTCAAAACTCCGCCATCTCTCTCCCCACATCCACCACTGCTGGCGGCTCACCTCCAACTGTGCAATGTTATGCACTGTTAACATCCAGCTGCCCAACACTACAATGGCAGACAACAATGCAAACTAGCCACAGACTGCACACAGCACAGCCAGTGATTTTCATACAGAGCGCTACGTAACGTTGCCAATAAGAAAACATAAACAGCCTACTTACATAGCCCCCATGCTCCTCACAAAAAATTTTACAAATTGTTTTGGGGAGTGGCCAATAATGATTTGATAAAATTTTTCATAATTACAATAACAAAGAAATCAAATGAACGCACTTATTGATACAATGTTGGTCAAAAGCTAAAATTTTCTCACAGTCCATAAAGACGGTCCTGATCATTCATCACAGTAAAACGTCCGTTTCTTTTCTCAAAGTCTGAGCAGTAAAAGAAAATGCACACGGAAGTAGCGGATTTCCATGCAGTCTTGAAGAAGTAGTGTTGTCCTTCCAACGAAATGACAGTGCTGACCCTTGACATGCAGACAGGTAATGGGCCACAACAGAGCAAACCCACCGCAGAGTCAGTCGAAGCTTTGAAGAATATTGGTACATAGGTCATCACAGAGTAGACCCACTGTAGTCCTGGTAGAGATTACGATATTGGTGGCCCATCGGAGGTGCTGACCACTGCAGCCCTTGTAGAAATAATGGTATTGGTGAGTCATCAAAGGTGTAGACCCACTGTAGTCCTTGTAGAGATGGCTAGCAGCCATTCGTTGCGACTGTGCCGGTGCACAATCACCATCGAAGAGTGTTGCGGAGAATATAGCAAGTCCATAAACCACCAGATGTGCACTCACAATTATTATTATTTTTTTTTTTTGAAATGTCCTTAGAACCAGCAATGCTGTTATCCAGTCCCTTGCTGAATTATTAACACACGTGCAAGCACTAACAGTCCCAGCTGCTCACATACTGTGCATATATTATGACCAACAGAAATGTGTGCAGTGAAATGATACTTAATTTGAAGAACTGGTGTCTATACAATTATAAATTTACAACATAAGGATACAATTACAAAGGTACAAAATACATCATTAAATAACATAACAGTACAGATAACATTTGTAGTAACACAGGCTTTCCAAAAGAATAGAAATATACATATACATCAGTGTTACAGGAATTATGACATAAGTACATACATAAAAGATCAGAATAACTTTTGAAACATCAACTTCACACATGAGCATTAAAACAGGGAAGAATAAATAATGTCTAAACATCTTTGCAAAGAAAATAACATATTATCAGAAAAATTCTACAACATAACTCTTATTAGCTAAACACATTAAGACAGGAAAACACAAATTCACATAGTGTAATAACACAAAAATACAGGACACGGTTTGTTTTCAGTGTGACATTTGGTACTGCAGTCCACCCCGAAACTTCATTCCATATATCTTTCCTCTTATTTCAACATTTGTTTCCACCAAAAAAGTTCTATCCAAGCATGCTTTCTGTATTTATATGTTCATGCATTTCTTACCTCATTATTTATTTTCCATTATCTTACCTCATCATTTATTTCCAAGAAAATCCTACCTGAACCTGTTGTCCCTAAACCCTACTTTTTTTATTCGTATCTTCTTTCAAAATACTTTTTTTTTGGCCAAAGCATTGTCTTATAGTTTCTCAATGCATTTCTTCCAATTTATTGCAACTCGTTCTCTTATATAGCGTACCCCTTCTTAAGCTAACTTAAATCTACTGAGCTCAGATGCTAAACTAAGGAACAAGGCAATGCAGCAGCACAAAACAATTAACACAAACATCAATGACAAAAAATTCAAATTGGCAAAGCAATTGCAATATTACAACTAATATAAGGCACTGTGCAGCAAACAAGAAAAATAAATCCGTAGTAAAACTGGCTTAGCAGAGTAACACAAAGTCAAATTCATTAACATTATGCCTGGCAAAGAGCAGCAGCAAATGAAATAACTTACATCTAAACTTGACATAGCTCAAGCAGAAAAAATATTACACTAAAGACAACAATGCAGATAAGGGAAATGTATATTCACATCTTAATATCTATGTCATTAAAGTGATGCACCACAAAAACTAATTCTACAAAAAATTACCAAGTACTCGAAAAGAAAATTATATATGCAGTTACTGTTGTTAGTCCCTTCTTATTGTTCTTTCCATTCCAAGAGCTCCTTTTTCGAAGAATGTGGATCATAAAATAATTATTTAATAGATCTGTTGACAGAAAGTGTTCACATTAGCAAATGCATTTAATTTTATTTTATGAAACCAATGCTGCAAGACAGCTGGAAACCAGATATCAAATGAAATAAGCAACTACGTACAAAGTAAAGCATAAGAACATCATTCAGTAGTCATGAGGCATTTCATAAGTTAGTAGAAAAATCTCTCAACTAGAGAGACAGTAGTCATAATCAGGTGTATAGACATAAAAATATTTCTCATCATTTCATTAGGCATTTCAGTAAATATCATAAATTAAGAGTTCCACAGTGTTATCATATGTTTTCAAGTTTGAGTGTGTCGTATTTGTGATGCTTTCTACAAAGAAATGTCAATAGCGAGGATAATGGCCTCCCCCTTTCTTTTACCTGTGCCTCTGGAAAGGCACACACTAATGGCTTTTTCTCCAGGCATCTGACACAGCTGGCCATTCAAGACGCATTATGTCAAGGTCACTTGGCTTTCCTACCGAAATATTTACGACACCAGTTTGCACTACAGTCACAGTCTCATATAAAAAATTCACCGGTCGAGAATTTGCGTTGTAAATGTGTAGAAACAAAATCCTATGAATATAACAGTGTTCAAAAAGTTTTCGTCGGCCTTGTGGTACATTCGCGCATTTACACACATTTCATAACTCTTAAAGTACGATTTTTGGTTTCCAACATCCTTTTCCACAAACCAGAGTCCCTAACCACTACTCATTATTCCTTACTTTATTCGTCGACACTTCTTCAATATTTCATCATAACAGATACGTAGCATAATCAAATAACTCATACAGCATCAGCTTATTGATCATAAACATACCACAACAGCATAATACATATCGTCATCGTGAAAATAACATCATAACACCTCAGTCAAATCTCAAAATCGTCGTAGCTTCCTCCAATAGCTTCAAAACCTAAAAAAATTGTCTGCTCATGTCAAATGTGTCATCTGCCTCTAACATACTTTAAAAATCGTGACCCATACCAAATATATCATTCAAAGCTCTCATAATATCACAATGGGTCCGAAAAAATATGAACAGTTCACAAAGTACAGACAAAATACAATTTCGTAAGTGTGAAGTTACCCAACTGTGTAATTGCGTAAACATATGTCACTGATGTAGAAAAAAAATGTTTATCTCTCAGTTAAATGATCAAATAGCTGTGTAATTTGTGTGTTAGAGAAATATGGTACCAATGTGTAAAGTTGTATAAGCAAATACCATATTAGCTAGGGCCCCTTGTGCTTGCCAAACACATGGTTCACAAAGGAGGCGTGTATCCCCTGAGGATTAATGTAATTATACCCTCAGGTGTTACAGATTACAACAATGGAATGAAATGTATCATGGAAAACTTTCTTTGTAATTCAAAAATATTGAAAAAGAAATGGCTTAAGTACAAAATTAATCTCTCAAATGCATGTCCTGTAGCACTAAATGTGCATCTTACTGTAAGATAATTCTGTGGAAGTGTCGTAGTTATCGTCCTCTGTAAGCAAAGTTCTGCTGAAGTCAATATACTTACCTCATCGTAAACGAAAGTGAAATGCTTTGCGTATGGATACCGTAGTTATTACGTACCTTACCGTGATCAAGAAAGTACTATAATGTAACATATTGTTGTGCTATGAAAAAGACTGTCTCATTGTAGCTATACCACAAAAGTTACTGCTAAAACATGTTTTACTTTCCAGAATAATTCAGAAAACCTGTGCAGATATAAAACAGATACACTGCAAAAACAACATTGTAAATTGTCACTTATTAGTAGCGTCGTGATAAAATCGTGTAGCTGTCACATAAACTAACTACTGTGTCATCTGGTATCTCACAGAAAGTACTTTAAATCCAGAATGTATTTTCAAGTAAACCAAAATGTTGCATTAAAATCTCATTAGCAGTACTAGTAAACATTCTAAGTATGTGAGCCTTATAGTCGTTACGTAATCGTGCAACTAACAAGCAAGAATGTACACACACAAGAACACTGTGTCGTCTGTTCACAATAGCAATGCATTCGTAATTTCTGTTTAAATAAGTTCTCTTGGTTCTTGACTGGATATTTAACTTCAAACATTGTTGCATATTAACAGATTATAAGTCTGACAAAGCATACTAGTAATGTAAAGTGACAAGTTATATGGCAAAGACAAAGTTAAAAAGCAGATTAGCTTTCAATAAACGGTTTTACATGTGAAATGTGGTGTAAACCTTCCTAGTATGCAGAGTTTCAACTTCAACGCAATTATCATATGGTATACGTCGGATTCTGTAAGGTCCATTGTAAACTAGAAAGAATTTGTGACTCAAGTGTTTCTTCTTGTGTGACAATGAATGATCTTTAATGAGAACTTTCTGACCAATATATAATTTCTTTGCATTTGCTTTACCGTGTAGTTTACTCCTTTTGTCTGCTGCAGATTTTATATTTTTAAGAGCCAAGTCAATTATGTCTTTGTGTCGAAGTTTACGTTTATTCGGGAAAGGAAAAAGCTCTCTGATTCTGTTCAGTGGTTCTTCATTCTTCAGTACAAGAGTAGGTGGTAAAGCAGTGGAGTCATGAGGCATTTCATTCAGCACGTTTTGAAATAAGTGTAAATATCTGTCCCAATGCTGATGCTTTCTGTGACAATAAAGTCTGCAAAGCTTATTGATTTCTTTCATAATCCGTTCGGAGGGGTTACAATGTGGTGAGTACAATGAAATAAAAAAAGGGTTTGATTTTATGATTCCGAAGCACGCGTGACCAAACAGCAGATCTGAATTGCGGTCCGTTATCTGAAATGACTTTACTAACGTGTCCAACTTCACGTAAGAAATTTTTAACAAAGGCGTCGGATACAGACCGTACAGTGGCTTTACGTAACGGAGTGAAAGAAAGAAATTTTGAAGTAAGTTCAACAGTGACTAGAACGTACGAAAATCCATTAGATGTTCTGACAAGCGGTCCCAAGAGATCAACAGCAGCAAATTCTTTTAATTTAGAAGGAATAATAGGAAACAACGGAGCATGATGTGAGACAGTAGATGGTTTCGCCTTTTGACGAAGTTTACAAATAGACAAGACTCTTCGAATTCTCTTTTCCATATTGTTAAAATAACAAGTCGTCCGAAGAATATGATAACATTTTCGTGGACCAAAATGTGCGTAGCTTAAATGAATGTACCAAATGAGCTTATTAACAAAATCATCTGGAACGCAAATAACCCATAGCTTGTCATCAACAGTGCAGCGTTTGAACAGTATGTTGTTTCTCACCAGATAATAATGCTGAATCTGTGTGTGTGTCTTTTCATGCCATTTACTTTTGATGTCTTTCCAAATCGGATCTTTATCTTGTTCATGAGCAATGTCCTTTAAAGATGTGGTGATGAAGTTTTCAAAGGCGACTTTCTGAATGTAAAGAATACTGAAATTTTTCTCGAGGTTGCCTTCTGTGTTACTTTTCTCAAGCCCAGCCGGTGCGCGTGACAGTGCGTCCGCAACAATGTTCTCCTTGCCGGGAATGTAGACTATTGTGAAGTGGAATTCTTGCAGAAACAATGCCCAACGTTTTAACCTGTAATGATTTAATTTTGAAGACATAAGAAATTGTAATGCACGATGATCACTGTATACTTTTACGTGCTTACCAGAAAGAAAGAAACGGAATTAGTTAAATGCCCAAACGATAGCTAAAGCTTCTAATTCAGTAACAGAATAATTTTTTTCAGATTTTGTTAGCACTCGGCTAGCAAAAGCAATGGTTTTCTGAACGGTAGTGTCATTTTCTATGGCTTCTTGAAATAAATGGGCACCAAGACCGACTTTAGAAGAATCCGTGCTAAGGCAGAAATCTTGTGACAGATCTGGAGGAGCTAGTATTGGGGCGTTAAGTAACACTTCTTTCAAAGAATTGAATTCCAACTGTGATTGTTCGTCCCAGTTCCAAATAGTATTTTTTCCAGTGAGAGAACAAAGTTTTGGTGTAACAAGAATTTGCATATTCAGAAAACGACGGTAAAAATATACGAGACCTAGAAAACTGCGGATTTGTTTTTTTTGTGGATGGAACTGGAAAGGCTCTGATTGCTTCAAACTTTTCAGGATCCGGCTGAATGCCTTCAGAAGAAATAATATGTCCCAAAAACCTCACCTTTGACCTACCGAATTCAGACTTTTCCAAGTTTACTGTAATTCCAGATTCTGCAAAAATACGTAACAAACTGTTGAGGATGCGATTATGATGTTCCCATGAAGCTTCTGCTATTAGAATATCGTTCACATATAAGGTGATGTGACGTTTTAAGAACTCAGGTAATATGGAATTTAGCCCACGAATGAATGCTGCCGAAGAAATGTTCAAACCAAAAGGAAGTTCAAGAAACTGATAACAAACGCCGAAACAAAGGAAAGCTGCGTATTTTCTACATTCTGGATGAAGTTCGATCTGATAAAAACTGGATCTGAGCTCAATGGAAGACAACACTTTTACACCATTAAAATTTTGAAGATGTTCTTCCAACGTTTGCGGCCTCTCTGTTTCAGGAATAATGATAGTATTGATTTGTGTCGAATCTAAGACAAGCCTGATCGATCCATTTTTTTCCTCAACAACATGTAATGGATTGTTGTATGAGCTTACTGCAGGCTCAATAATGCCCTCATCAAGCATAGTTTGTATTTCTGTTCTAACACGGTCCCAATAATGTGCTGAAATTACGTATGGTCTAACACAAAATTTAGTATGCTCACGAACACGAAATTGGTATTGAAATCCGTTGATTGTTCCTGTTTTGTGAGTAAAAACTTTGGAATGTGCTTGTAAAATCTCAAAAAGGTGCTGCCTATCAGTGTCATTACAATTCTCAATTGTTTGAATTTTATTCTGAATTAACTCATTAGTATCAAATGTGTCGTCGATATCCTCCCTATCAGTACTTGCAGAGTAATTGCTAGTGTCTAGTTCCGTAGCAAATTCCGAACTGTTGTCTAACAGAAGGCAAAGCCGATTAATTTCCTCGTCATGGTTTGAGAGCCAATCTTCAAATTTCAAAGCTATTGACTTACCTTCTTTCTCTAAACTTATTTCAGCATCGTGAAAGTTTAAGATTGCTTTGTATTCATTCAAAAAGTCTACTCCCAGTATAATTTCCGTCGACAATAATGGAACAATAAGAAAGTTCATAGAGAAGCTGTGGCTTTGACAAAAGAATTCTAAGTTGGTTTTTTGGCGTACATCTACACTTTTTCCAACGATTGCACCTTGTAATTTAATCTTACGTAACGGAAATGTGGGGCAATCGTTCGATTTGTTGCATTTGCTAAAGGCTGTTTCACTAATTACTGAAATGGGACTGCCAGAGTCAAGTACTGCCGTAAATTTTACGTCATTTACTGTAATGTGAATCACAGGACATGCAATGTTGTTATGTTTTACGTCGTGTTCCTTGAGTAAGATGTCCCTAATGTCTTCCATTTTTACGTAATTACTAGCTACGGCAGCTGCGTCGTCAGTTTCATACGTACGTTTTGTGGCTGCCAGCGGTATGAGTCATTGCCTATTGTCTCATTGTTGGCGCGCGTCGTTATTGGGATTCGGAGACCTAACTTACACAAATTCACCTTGTCGAGAGGGGCCTGCTCTGTTTGAATCCCGCCAGTTCTGATGCAATTCAGGTCTGTCGTTATGATCATATTGTGTGTCCTCATGTCGGTAGATTCCATAGTTTCTTTCTTGTCGGTCACGTGGTGGAGAATTTCTCGCTGAATCGTAACTGCACGCTGGACCATTGCGTCTAAAGTTATTCTGTCTCTCCTGATAATATTTATTTTGGTTCCTATATTGTCTGTTTCTCTGATTGTCTCTGTGATAGTCATTACTGCGGAGGGGTGATCTATCCCTGTAATTATTACTACTCTGCCAACGGTTGTCATATGGGTGGTGTCTGTTTTGGTCACGATTTGTGTTGCGAGAATAGCCTTGTCGCGTCCAGTTATTACTTCTTTCATCGCGGAATTGCGACGGATGTGACCTGTAATTGTTGTTTTCCTGTTTTCGCATTCCGTGATTGTCAGTGTCAATTTCTAATTCTTGTAAGAGTCCCTGAAAAGCATCAATGTCGTCTTTGCAACGTCCTACCAATTAATATGTCGTAAATGTTCAGGTAAGTTGATTAAGCAAATGCGGATGAGTTCTGAGGGGCTGTATGGGTTTGACAGGTACTGATTCTTGTGCAACATGTCTTCAAAATATTTCACAAGACTGGAAAATTCAGATTGTTCGAAATGTTTCATCATTATGAAGCTATGTTTTACACGGTCTTGTGTAGCTTGAGACCAATATGCTGAGAGGAAGGCATGACAAAATTCTCCTTCACTGTGACAATCGTGAATGACCGATCGCATTCTTACAGCTGGTTCATTCTCTAAATAGCCACACATAAATTCTAATCTGTGCTCTAATAACTAGTTGGGATGACAACACTGAGAGAATTGATGGAGCCATGCTTGTGGATGAATGTCGTTGTCAGAATTCTTAAATGTTTTGAATTTACGTGTAGTAATGAACAGCTTATAGTCAAAATCATCATGTCGGCGAGTCGCATGTCGGTCATTGTTACTTCGTTTCGGCGGTTCCATCTCAAAATTCGGCGCACATTGCCAATTTCTTTCATAATTTCCGAAGTGTCCTGTGTTATTATTTTGTGGCTGTTCCGTATTTCTATGTCCCTCTTCCCGTATTGGGGCGCGAGTGTCCTCTGAAATATGTAATTCTTGTATTACCTGTGTCAGCTGATCTTGTGCTTCCCGGATTTTTCTTTTGTACTGTGTATTGATTTGATTTTGATTTTGTTTGAATTTTCTAATTTGTTCGCACTCTTCTGTGTCATTAAAGACTACCGGTTTTGTGTCATTCAGATTATCATCTACCTTCATAGATAAATTATTTAGCTGATCCGAAAGTTCAACTACTTTATTTGATAATGAACTAATTTCCTCCATGTGTCTTTCTGAACCAATTTTCAGAGTATCTACTGTGTCCTTTAAGTTTTCCTGAGTTTTTGCAAGTTGCATAACCAAATAGGTAGATGCAACTGAGTGAATTTTAGCTTGTAAGGTCTCATGATTTTCATGAACAATAGTTTGCAGTTCTTTTATGGCTGCTTCGTGATTCTGTAATGCATTTTCATGCTGCGAAAAAATAGGTTGAAAATGCTCACAAATTTGTGTTTTTACGTCATTACAGACTTTTTGACATTTCGATTCACTGTTATGTAACTCAGTAGTTAAATCTTCACATGTTTGTTCAAGCGTGGTGTCTAACTTTTGAAGATTTTGTTCCATTGTGTGTAACTTTTGAAGTTTTTGTTCCATTGTGTCTAACTTTTGAAGATTTTGTTCCATTGTGTCTAACTGTTGCTGTGTTTGTCTCTGGTGTTGTTCCATTGTGTCTAACTTTTAAAGCTTTTGTCCCATTTGTTGCATTAATTGTAATAACAATGCACTGGTGTCTGAAACATGTTCCTGAGTGCTTTTCGGCAGTGAATTTGCACCGGCAACATTCACATTTTGACAAGCAGAAAATGTGTCTTGACTCATTTGAGAAAACGGTGAGAACCCAAAACCTGAGTCTACAGTATTTGCAATATTGTGTTCTGTCATTCCCGATTCCTGAGGCAAGCTGTTGCCGACCGACCGATCGATAATGCTTCCCTGTTCACTACCTGTTTCACTGTCTACACCATTATTTGACGCCCGCTCCAATTCCCTATGCACAGTTACCAAATTACTACTTTGAATATTAGTTAATTCATTACATGGTGGCGCTAACACACTGCTTTCGTCTTCACTGTCATTTCTCAGTTTACTTTGGAGCCTAGTATTACGTTTTTCACATGCCATTATTGTCACAATATTTCACATGACAACACAGAAAAGCTCAATTTGAAGAGCAAAAATAAGAGAACACATTAACATAGCACTGAAAATAATATCTAGTTAATTGCAGCTGCAAAATACTTGGTGCAAATCTACATGCATGCCACACCTGTTTTGCTGTACAACAATGAAAGACTGCAACTACAAAGGAAATTCTCTCTATAATTATGCATTAGCAATAAACAATAGCTACACTAATTACACAAACTACAAGAAAAATATCAGAACATTCCAGTGAGGTATCCTGGCAGGGTCGCCATATGAAACGTCCCCTTTGAACAATTATACAAGACTGTGCTTAAACTGACACACAATATTTTTTAGCGCAACGCAATCTGACTTCCAAAAATCCCTACAAAAGAATGGCCCTGACTAACATTAACCTATACCTTTCACAAATCACTTACCTCACCAAAAATCTTCGTTACTCGAACTACTGCAATACAGCGAGCGCCACTGTTGCCAGCTAAATAAAAGATTCAAACCACTGAGGGCACTAACTACTAATAGGCATAGTTAGCAAATGAAAGATTTTGATAGAGAACAAACAATGTATTTACCCTAATAGTCATAATTGACATCCAGTCTTACAAATTTCAAAACTCCGCCATCTCTCTCCCCACATCCACCACTGCTGGCGGCTCACCTCCAACAGCGCAACGCTACGCGCTGTTAACATCCAGCTGCCACTGCCCAACACTACAATGGCAGACAACAATGCAAACTAGCCACAGACTGCACACAGCACAGCCAGTGATTTTCATACGGAGCGCTACGTAACGTTTCCAATAAGAAAACATAAACAGCCTACTTACAAATGGTAAAATGCTGGCTTAAAGGGCCTCCTTGTAATATGGCGTAAGGTCGGCGCACTGAACAGAGATTGTGTTGAAAACCGGGTTTTATAGCCAAAAGAATGGAGAATAATATGCTGCACTGGAATCCTGAATAAAACCAACCTACTTTTAGAAAACAAATGTGTTGCATTAATTATTGGTTGTCCCTAGTAGTTAGGCAAGAAACGATGTTCCAGTAAAATTATTTTATCAGTCTGCGCCTACTTAAATTATTGCCATCGGATGTTCCAGATTTCTGGAAAAGAGCAGCTGAACAAATTCAAAACTAGTCGAAAAACAGTTACTATTCTACTGTTTTATTTCAGACCTCGACAGTGAACTGCAGTAACAGGCTGACAAAAACTGAGTCTGCTTGTTTTTCACTTCACTTCATATATTTATTGCATCGTTGCACAAACCAAGGCAATTAGAGACAGTTGTAATCGGTAAATTAGACTCTAACATATGGCTTTTGTCAACGATGACTGGAATAATCTCTATAGAATTCTGAAATTCTCAGGTGTAAACTCCAGGGGGCTGAAAGGTTCTTTCTAATTACAGAAATCAGATTGCAGTTCACATAGGCGATGTACTTAAAATCGCTCACTAATTTAGAAGGGACTAAGACGGGGTTGTAACCATACCCTGGGCCATTCTACATGTACTTTGTTCAAGTAGTATAGCATGTAAGTAGGCTGTTTATGTTTTCTCTATGTAAGTAGGCTGTTTATGTTTTCTCTATGTAAGTAGGCTGTTTATGTTTTCTTATTGGCAATGTTACGTAGCGCTCAATATGAAAATCACTGGCTGTGCTGTGTGCAGTCTGTGGCTGCTTTGCATTGTTGTAATACTCGCCATTGTAGTGTTAGGCAGCTGGCTGTGAACAGCGCGTAGCGTTGCGCAGTTGGAGGTGAGCCGCCAGCAGTGGTGGATGTGGGGAGAGAGATGGCGGAGTTTTGTAATTTGTCATGAACTGCTATATTTATATATGATGATATCAAGGTAAATACATTGTTTGTTCTCTATTAATATCTTTCATTTGCTAACTATCCCTATCAGTAGTTAGTGCCTTCCATAGTTTGAATCTTTTATTTAGCTGGCAGTAGTGGCGCTCGCTGTATTGCAGTAGCTTGAGCAGCGAAGATTTTTGTGAGGTAAGTGATTTGTGAAAGGTATAGTTTAATGTTAGTCAGGGCCATTCTTTTGTAGGGAATTTTGAAAGTCAGATTGTGTTGCGCTAAAAATATTGTGTGTCAGTTTAAGCACAGTCATATATAAAATTGTTCAAAGGGGAAGTTTCATATGGCGAAAGGCCATTGTCCGCGCTACTGACATCTCCTTGTTGAAAGCATACTGTGGAGCTCGTAATTTATGATATTTACTGAAATGCCTAATGAAACGATGAGAAACATTTCACAGCTATTGCCTTGCTAGTTAAGAAAAATGCCATATGGCTTGCTTTATATATTTATTTACACATTTTGTTTAATATCAAGTTTCTAGCTGCACTGCAGCATTGGTTAAAATAAAATTTTATAGATTTACTAATATAAATATTTTCTGTCTACAGATCGAGTATATAATAATTTTTTTCAAAAAAATGAGGGAGCACAAAGCGACATTTACCTTCACAGGAACTGCATTCATAATTTTCTTTTCAAGTACTTGGTAATTTCTTTTGTAGAATAAATTGTGATGCATCACTCTAATGTTAAGATGTGACATAGGTATTAGACATGGCCATTTTAGTGTAATATTTTTTCTGCTTGCGCTATGTCATGTTTAGGTATAAGTTGCTGCTGTTTGCCAGGCATAGTGCTATTGAATTTGACTTTTGGTAATTTATACTGTAGCTTGCTTTGCAATTTTCCATTTTTTTTCATTGCTGTTTATAATAATTGTTTTACGTGCTGCTGCATTGCCTCGTCCCTTAGTTTAGCATCTGAGCTCAGTAGATTTAAGTTAGCTTAAGAGGGGGTAGACTATATGAGAAACTGACTATGGAGAATAGGTAAAGAATGCATTGCGAAGTTATATAAAAAGGATTTGGGCCCAAATGAGTATTGTACAATCAGAAATAATTATTTTGAAAGAAATATGAACAGAATACAGAAAGCATGCTTGGATAAGATTTTTTTGGTGGAAGCAAAGGTTGAAATAAGACGAAAGATCTATGGAATGAAGTTTTGGGATGGACTGCAGTACCAAATGTTACACTGAAAACGAACCCTGTCCTTTCCTTTTGTGTTATCCCAGTATGTGTTTGTGTACCCTTGTGTATTTGTTTTCTTCCTGTCTCTGTGTAGTTTCATAGAATTTTTTTCTCTTTTAATATTAAGCTACATTCACTATGATGAGGAATACTGTTATCCTCAAATATAATTGGCATTAATAATATGTTATTTACTTTGTAAAGATGTTAGACATTATTCATTCTGTTTAAATGCTCATGTGTGAAGTTGATGTTTCAATAATTATTCTGATCTTCTATGTATGTACTCATGTCATAATTTCTGTAACACTGACGTATATGTCTATTTCTATTCTTTTGTAAAGCCCCTATTACTACAAATGTTATCTATATTGTTAGGTTTTTAATGATGTATTGTGTACCTTTGTTATTGTATTCTCATGTTATAAAATTGTAATTGTTACCAGTTCTTCAAATTAAGTAACATTTCACTGCACACGTTTCTGTTGGTCATAGTACATGGACAATATGTGAGAAGTAGGGACTGATAGTGTTTGCACGTGTGTTAATGATTCAGCAAGAGACTGGATAACAGCATTGCTGGATCTAAGGACAATTCCAGAAACTTTGTGAGTGCACAAGTGGTGGTTTATGGACTTGCTATATTCTCCGCAAGACTCTTCAATGGTGAATGTGCACCTGCACAATCGCAACAGATGGCTGCTGGCTATCTCTACAAGGACTACAGTGGGTCTGCACCTCTGGTGGCCCACCAATACCATTATCTCTACAAGGACTACAGTGGGTCTGCACCTCTGGTGGCCCACCAATACCATTATCTCTACAAGGACTACAGTGGGTCTACATCTTTGATGATCCATCAATACCATTATTTCTACTAGGACTGCAGTGGGTCTGCACCTCTGGTGGCCCACCAATATCGTAATCTCTACCAGGACTACGGTGGGTCTGCTCTGTGATGACCTACCTACCAATATTCATCAAAACTTCGACTGACTCTGCAGTGGGTTTGCTCTGTTGTGACCCAATACTTGTCTGCATGTCGAGAGTCAGCACTGTCTTTCCGTTGGAAGGACAACACTACTTCTTCAAGACTGCATGGAAATCCACTACTTCCGTGTGCATTTTCTTTTACTGCTCAGACTTTGACAAAAACACTGCTATTCTACTGTAATGAATGATCAGGACTATCTTTATGGACTGTGAGAAAATTTTAGCTTTTGACCAACATTGTATCAATAAGTGTGTGCATTTGATTTCTTTGTTATTGTAATTATGAAAAATTTTATCAAATCATTATTGGCCACTGCCCAAAAAAATTTTGTAAAATTTTTTGTGGGGAGCATGGGGGCTATGTAAGTAGGCTGTTTATGTTTTCTCTATGTAAGTAGGCTGTTTATGTTTTCTTATTGGCAATGTTACGTAGCGCTCAATATGAAAATCACTGGCTGTGCTGTGTGCAGTCTGTGGCTGCTTTGCATTGTTGTAATACTCGCCATTGTAGTGTTAGGCAGCTGGCTGTGAACAGCGCGTAGCGTTGCGCAGTTGGAGGTGAGCCGCCAGCAGTGGTGGATGTGGGGAGAGAGATGGCGGAGTTTTGTAATTTGTCATGAACTGCTATATTTATATATGATGATATCAAGGTAAATACATTGTTTGTTCTCTATTAATATCTTTCATTTGCTAACTATCCCTATCAGTAGTTAGTGCCTTCCATAGTTTGAATCTTTTATTTAGCTGGCAGTAGTGGCGCTCGCTGTATTGCAGTAGCTTGAGCAGCGAAGATTTTTGTGAGGTAAGTGATTTGTGAAAGGTATAGTTTAATGTTAGTCAGGGCCATTCTTTTGTAGGGAATTTTGAAAGTCAGATTGCGTTGCGCTAAAAATATTGTGTGTCAGTTTAAGCGCAGTCATATATAAAATTGTTCAAAGGGGAAGTTTCAAGCAAACTAAAGTGGTATTTTTGAAAATGGAATTCAAGTTCACAGTGATGAAATAGGAACTATAAGAATTGCTGAAGACATTGGCGTTCCATCAGAGACAGCAAAGGACATGGAAGATCATTTCATCAGCATGTATACTGTACTCAACAGAGATTATAAAACGAATATCGTTAAAATTAGATTATATTACAAAATGAGACACTGAAAGCAATTTGTTTTGCTGTTTGGTTTGGCCCACCATATTACAAACAAAGAGAATATAAAATTCGGACATGCAACGCAAGTTTTCCGGAAAAGTGAAATGTGTGAAACTCTAGTCTTTTGTGGAAGTGTTTGTCTGTAGCATTGCGTAGAACGGAAGAGAACTGTATACGATAAAAAAAAATACAGACAAATGAAGAATAGAAGCTTTTAAAATAACATGGAGCTGCAGGAGAATTCTGAGCTCCCTGGCACAATCTGCAACACCTACAAAGAAGTTAAAACTTTCGTACGTATTTTTCGTAAAATTAAGTGTCCCAAACAAGGCAGAGCCTCCTGATCTAAGTTCACTTCACTTGGTCGGGGCTGTCACTACTGATGGTAAACGTCACGAGTTAAGTATGGAGATACTATACAAATATACTGACGGAAAAAGACCGCAAAACCAAAAAATAATTAATGGAGTGTAATGAAATTTCGGAAATACATTTTTAACTCACCAACATAGCAAGATCACAAGTTAAAGTAAGCGCGAAATAAGCCATTGCAAATGTGAAATGCTGATACACCAACAACCGGTG
This sequence comes from Schistocerca piceifrons, assembly GCF_021461385.2. Classification (NCBI taxonomy): domain Eukaryota; kingdom Metazoa; phylum Arthropoda; class Insecta; order Orthoptera; family Acrididae; genus Schistocerca; species Schistocerca piceifrons. The sequence goes on from NC_060138.1 coordinate 1,242,448,663, forward strand.
TAATCGCCACAGTGTTGAATGGAAGCACGCAGTCGTACGCGCGTTGTGTTTTACAGGTTCCGGATGTAAGTTTGTGGGATGAAGTTCCATGCCTGTTGCACTTGGACGGTCAATGCAGGCACGGTTGATACTGTCTGGGGATGGCGCTGGAGTTTTCGTCCAATGGTGTCCAATATGTGCTCGATTGGAGACATATCTTGCGAGGTGCCGGGGCTAGCAGTGTATTTAACACTAAATTCTTCTAGGATCTACATATGTAAATGATGCTCTAAGCCCCCCTATTCTAACTCCGACTTTTGCTGTTGCACAAGGATTAAAAAAAATACGCGGACTGACTCTAATCAACCCTGCCAGTGGAGTAGAAGAGAGTTTGGCACCTGCAATAATTTAATTTGATAAATAAGTTAAATAAACGAAGGTTTCATTAACATAGTGAGGAATAATAGGGTTGCTCTATCGATTAACAGAATGAAAGTTCTGTCCAAAATAACAATATGATTTATTAAGACTAAACACAAAATAATAAACAAAAACACATGAAACATTTACAATACATCAAATTGGCTCAAATTAAATACTCAAACAAACGCCGTGAATGTCAAGTTGTGCCTAAACTAGATTGTGAGGATTATGACGAAGTGGTATGTGGAGCCAATTCCTTGCAACTCAAATCTTAAGAGAAAACACATAGCCAACCCAACATTAATTGCTGTTACCCAAGACAGAACAAAGTTAGAAAAAGACGAACAGGCGCACTCTGCTGAGCTCTGATTATCACCTAGGAAAATCCCTGTCTGCCGGTGCTGCGGACATACATTACCAATCTGTCTTCTTAACTGCAAGAACACGATTTGGCATACCGGAGGCGATGGCTGGTTGCTTCGACAGCCCGTCGTGGTGATGATAACGTCGCGAGTATAGCCCGAAACAAATTATCCTGGCCTGGTTGTTCCAGACTAAAGACTTCCTAGCAATACAAATGCGCCTCTGAGGGAGACGAAGAAAGCTCGCCACACAATCACTGACAGTACAGTGATTGATTTTAACAAGTGAAGTCACCCAGTAACTCCGATACAGTCAACATTAGCCAAAACTGCTCAAGACAGACAACATAGGCCTCTTGTACACAGAACGCTCAATTGCCAACTGTACACGGAAAGTTACGTTGAAGTTGAAACTTCAGCAACTTCGTCAAACAGATACAATTAAATAAAAGTATATTAGGCAGCCCACAGAAGGCAGGCTCACCCGAGCAGCGAGAGCTCAGTCTTGTAACCTACTTCCACCGAAAGCCGAGAGACGACTACACACAAGAGCACCCGTACAGGCCGAACACACAACATTCCTGCCACCACGACAGTGGCCGTGGTTAAACGTTCCAATCAGCAACTCGAAAACCGGCGGAAAATTCCACTCTATTGCCGGAGCACTACCATTCCATCAATTGAGATTTTTGGCGCCAATTTCTGCGCTGATTTTGCTACGTCACGGAGCTATGCCCTGAGCAAGCCAATCACAGTTACTATTTTTCAGAAAGCGCGGGAATTTTCCCGCCACAATTGCCTGGGTACACAAGTCATTCCCACGCCTCGCTGGTAGCCCGCCAGAAAGTGTTTTCGCTAAGTTTCTGCGAAGTAACGGAACCTCTAGCCCAGCCGCTACTTCAGGCCCCTGCAGGCGTGTCTCTTGACAATGTCGGCGTCTGGAAAGCATTCACTCGACTCCCTCACACTCGTCGGCTTAACCCTCTCGAGATCCGCAGAGCCCACCTGTCACCGGACCACCTGGGTGACGAGAGACGCTGCGTGGGAAGTCCGCGTGTGAAGGAATAGCAACTTTTCACCGCATGCAATTAGAGACGAAAATCGTAAGATAGAAATATGAGGGGGGGCTCATGCCACCTCTCAATCTGATGATCGAGTAGGACAAGGCAACATGTCGACATTCTGTAGAGCATGCTGGGTTACAAAGCATGTTGGGTTACAACAGTGGTATATGGGTGAGTGTTATCCTCTCGGAAGACACTCCCTGCAATTGTGCTCACGGTGGCACCACAACAGGTCGAATCGCCAGGCTGACGTACAAGTTTGCTGTCGTGGCGCACAGCACTCCTGCTATCACACAAAATCGCACTCCAGACCATAACTCCAGATGTATATCCAGTACTTCTAGAGCGCAGACAGGTTGATTGTGAGTCCTCGCCTGGCCCCTTTCCAACCAACACACGGCCATCACTGGCACCGAGGCACAACTAGCTTTCATCAGAAAACATGAAAGACCTCCACGCTGCCCTCCAATGAGTTCTCGTTTGACGCCACCAAGTCGCATATGGCGGTGGTTTGGGGTCAGTCGAATGCACGCTGTACGGCGTCTGGCACGGAACTGTCCTTGAAGTAACCGATTCGTAACAGTTCGTTGTGTGGTGCCAACTGCTGCTCACATTGCTGCTGCAGATGCAGCGCGATGCGCCACAGCCACATATCGAACACGATGGTCTACCCGCAAGGTAGTGGTGTAAGGTGGCAATGGTCTTGCACCATACATGAGTCCATTTAACGTGACACTTTAGGGTTTGTTGGAGTAATACCCTAAATTACGGTGTAGGAAATGTATGTTGAAACGCATCGGCACGCTGGCTAGGTAATACAGCGAGAATTCCGCGATTTTGTAATTATAAGATTTTGCAAGCGAGACAGAGCTCGGACACCCCTTGCCCGCCCCCCCCCCCCCCCCCCCCCCCCGGCTAGCGGCCGAAGGTCACAGCCTGACGGGATGAGTGGTGACCTGGGGAAATTCTGTAATCCGTTTAGAGAGGCCACAGCGGCCACTGGCCTCTGAGGGACGCACATCTGCAGGTGTTCAAGTGTTTACCAAAACAGAGCTGTGGATAGCTGGACAGGCTTTCCTGTGCTTGTTCTCGCCTATGTCCCAGAAATCTTACGCCTTCGAGTAACTCAAGTGGGGCAGGCCAGGAGTTCCGAATAACAAAAACTTTCAATGCAACAGTCTGTGTTCGCTACGACGGTGAATCTTGCCGGGAAAATCTCGAGTAGTCCCTTAGAAGAAAAATTCCAGTAAACCATAGCTGTGGTTCGGAAGCCGGCGTGGGCGGAGTTTACTTGTGAAATTTTCTAGAAAGGGAAGAATTGTGGAAAAGAGTTCTGTTACCAGGCCGTACATTGGTCGGCACTGGCAAACTGGGTATTTTGAGAGCTTCTAGTGATGTGATTCGCTCGCCAAAAGTTGAGGTGAGAAAACAGAGGTGAAGAGCGATCTTACTTGACTCTCGGTACAGGTCTTCCGTTCTGGCCTCCCATACTGAGAGGACGTTAGCCAAGTCGTCTCCCCTCTTGGTCTTCCGTCCTGAGAGGACGTTAGCCACGCCAGATCATTGCTGACGGGAACAATAAGAGAAGTTTATGGGCAGCAGTCTGTTGTCCGAATACTGTAGGATTGTGCTTTCCGAGACGCCACACGCCGACCGCACGGCCGCGCCGTCACCGTCGGAGACCGCCGCTACAACAGGAATATTACGGTGAGATCGCTCCCGCTTCGGCCTGTGTTGGAGTAACGTTAAACAGTTGGATCAATTGCAACTGCCGTTTCCACAGAGGTTTTACGATACTTTGGGGTTTAGTGGTTCTTCGTATTTTACGTTTGTGTCGATGCCAGTTGGTCAGCCAGTTTATAAGAGATCCCGTCTTGTACCGATTTTGTCACAGTTCACTGCCAGTGCTAGTTAGTAGGGCAATTTGTAAATTATTCATTGTGTATTATTCAGCTTTGATCTGAAGGTTATAATAAAATTATTGTGATTCAGTAGAGCCTTTACTTTCAGTAGTTGATCCAGAATTTACCCTTATGCTTATTTTTTATATTTTTGTATGTGTTTGATGTCATTGAACACAAGTGTTCGTGATCGTTCATGTTTGGAAGGAAAAATAGCTGTGATTTATCGTCAACACTACCACCGCAGATTAATAAGGGGTGACTGGGCCATATTTAAATCTAGCGTTATCCATTTTTCTGTACAGTTCCACTCCCAGTTTCTCTGTAAGTTGTTTGTCACACGCAAAATCGGACAAGCAAAGGGTGGGGTGTTACATATAGCGACCCTGCCAGGATTAGTAATTTTGTTAGGAGAAACCTCAGTTATGTTTTTTATTGTAATCCAACTTGTCTGATCCTCTGGAGCCAGGCCTACTTGAGACTGTACATTCTCGTTACCACTGGTACCGGCATTTATGTACAGTGGCTACATTCCTGCCAAGTCTTTTTGTATTACTGCAAAAGGAGCATCCAGCCTCCTGTACTCCTATGAGGGTTGAATGAAAAGTAATCCCTCCAACTCCATTAACTGGGTTTGCTTGCGAATATTTTAATAAATCAAATGCAGTAATAATCCTTAGAATGCGATCTTCAACAACCAATATTCACTTTTCCATATAATCACCAGCCAATTGGATACATTTCTGCCAAGGAAGAAAACGTCACGGAAAAAGTCGACACTGTGTTTCAGCAACCATTGTCTCACAGCTCAACATCTTCATCAGACGCATAATGATGTCCACGCAGATTGTCCTTCACTATCGGGAACAGATGAAGCCAGACGGTGCTAAATCTGAACTGTACAGAGGATGCCGCATGGTGGTGAGATTCAGTCTCTGAAGTTCTGCTCTTGTGGCAAGTGAAGTGTGCGGTTTGGCATTGTCACGCTGCAGGAAAACATTTCCCTTTTCCTTTTGCACCCTTTTTAGCCGTCATTTCAGAGTTCGCGGCGTTGTGATGTAACGCTCTGAATTTATTGTTGTTCGACGATGAAGGAAATCAACAAGAATGACACCATCTGCGTCCCAGAACACGGTGGCCATGATTTTTCCAGCTGAGAACTGCATCTTGAATTTCTTTTTCTGGGGCGAGTCTTTGTGTCGATATTCCATAGACTGATGTTGGTCTCCGAGTCATAATGGTATACCGACGTTTCGTCTCCTGTCAAAACCGAATGGAGAAAGGCGTCACCCTCGTTCTCGTAACGCGAGAGCATTTCGTGGCAAATCTCAGGTATGTGCGCTTTCATTTCATGAGTCAGCGTCCGGGGTACCCATTGTGCACAGATCTTCCGATAGCAATAATGTGACCCACACGTTATTGTGAAATGTCGATTGTGCTTGCAATTTCTCTCTGAGTGATCTGACGATCACCCTGAATATATCTGTCAACATTTTGCTTGTGAAACTCGGTGGTTGCTGTCACAGGACGTCCAACTCTTTGTTAGTCACGCAGGTCACATGTTCCCGCCTCAACATCTTTAAACTTACTCGCCCAACGACGCACAGTACTCACATCAACACAATCACTATAAACTGTTATCATTCTCTGATGAATCTCCTTTGGGGTGACACCTTATGCTGTCAAGATTTCAACGACTGCACGTTGCTTAAATCGCATTGACCGATCGTCTGCGCAGGGTTCCACACTTTACACAGTAACGACACAACCGTTCCGTGCTAAGGCTTCCCGCCAATTGGAGCTGTAGAGAAGAGACTACGGAACAAGCCAGACCTGCCGCATACCAATGCTGCCAACTGTTGAAGAGTTACGAAGGTGGAGGTATTACTTTTCAGTCGACACTCGTATTTTGTGATCTCTTTCGAACTCAACGAGCGTCGCGTTAAAGTCATTCTTGTCTAAAATCAACTCACCACGTCCAGTCACAGAGGTAGCTAACGCTCACGACCATTACACTGTGTGTAGTAAACCTGAGTTGCATCTTCATAATGGGGCTACTAACACCAAGCTGATGAGACTGGCGCGAAGTTTGAACAGACATCATCTTTCAGATGCAGTTACACGCCTGCCAATTTACGTTTACGTCGCGGTACTCCCTCTTGGTGATGCGATCTTTTTTCCATCTACGTATAAAATGAAATTAACATGTGTTGGGTTACTTTCTTATCACACTAAATCGAAGTACGTCTTGCATACTTGGTGTTTAAAGTTTTGCATTACCTTCCGCGATGTAGGACTTTACTCAGTGTCACAAAGATAGGTACTGCAATTACGACAAAGAGTTTTTCCCTGCGGGACGTTAACCGACGTGTTCCGTGGGCGATAAGCTGCACTTACGGGCACCGCGCGTGGTCGCCTTGACAACACAGATAGGCGTACAAGGTGATATACTATGGATTTCAGGATTAGTGTCCAAAATGCTTGTCAATTTGGTGCAAGAAACACACGGTAAATGATCCTCCACATTTAATAATTTTGTCATAATTGCCGATAATTCTTTCGGGTTGTATGGCCTTGGTCCGTGGAACTCTTCTATCCCTGACGTTTCGTCCAAAGCTACGTTGGACACCTTCGGAGGTGCTCCTAGTTGTGTTGAGTCTTGCCAACTGACGAGTCGGACGTCGAAGAACGGCATAAATACCGTGGAAAGTGGGCGTGGTCTGGATTTCACGTGATAGCAGAAATGAACCTTGTCAAAGATAAAATATAACTATCGATCATGGTACGTCAAAGTTAAAGACTTCTCATCGATTCTGTAGCGCCACTGTCCATATATCGCTCAGTTTCATAGCTTCATCTTTTCTGTTAAAATTATCCCCATGTTTATATATTTCGATGGCTTCTCTATATAGCCGTGGATAAAAGTTCTTCATTGTACATAACACTTCAGTTTCCCGAAACTTCACTTCGTGATCACTCGACTGAAGAGCGTGTTCCCTAGTCGGCAAAGGCTTTTGTGTTCCTTCAACCGTGTATTCACACTTCTCTTTCTAGTTCCAATGTAGACCCTACCACATGTACACGGAATCTTGTATACACCACCTGCAGACAGAGGGGGGCGTTTGTCCTTAACGGAACGCAGTGCTTGGCCTATTTTCTTAGTTGGTCTGAAAATCGGTCGAACGTTATGTTTGCAGTAGCGAACCAACAAGATAAATTGTAAAATTGTTAGTGTACTTGGAGGGAGCAGTTATTCTGGTTATTTAAGGGTCATCTAATGATGCATTTCTATCGTATGCTGAAGTGTATTGTGAACTGCTTCAAATAGAGTTGCAATGACACAAGGGTTTTAGCCAGAAATAAGGATATCAATCTTGATTATATACAGATTGATCAGAAAAAATTTGCCTGACTGCGATATCCCCGGACGATGAAAACGAAACTGTATGCTCCAAGACAAGAGTTCTCCATCCAGGCGGTGCAGAGATCAGTGCACTCTGCGTGAAGTCACAGACCAGGCCAAGTGATGAAGGCGAGTGCTCGAATTTGAGAGAGGCAGCTCGAACCACCTGAAGAAAGAAGACTTCAGTCGATTCATCTATAAGGTCACTTCCACATGCAAGCAATTTGTATGAGCGCGAACCCTTTGTACGTAAAGAATGACAGTGCTGGAAAAACTCTTACGTTACTTGATTTTCAAACAGCTGAGCAAACTGGACGCACTCAGACAGTTCTCACTTTACGTATTCTGATCATCACTAAGCTGACACACAATATTTTTAGCGCAACGCAGTCAGACTTTCAATGAATCCTACAAAAGAATGGCCCTGACTAACAATAAACTATGCCTTTCATGAATCACTTACGTCAAAAAAACTTCGTTACTGGAACTACTGCAACACAGCGAGAGCCAATACTGCCAGCTAAATAAAAGATTCTAACTACTGAAGGCACCAACTATTGATAGGCATAGTTAGCAAATGAAAGATTCGGATACAGAACAAACAATGTATTTACCTTAATAGTTTTCAAAAGTCATTTATATATATATATATATATATATATATCAGTTCATGGCAGTCTTATACATTTGCTTTTTCTGGCGGACACACGTCCAGATCGTCAGCTCATAGTAACCTCTCAAAACCCTGGCATCTCTCTCCCCACATCCTCTGGCGGCTCACCTCCAACTGCCCAACGCTACACACTGTTCATATCCAACTGCCCAACACTACACAAGCGAATATTCCAACAATAAGTCCAACCAACCACAAACTGCACACAGCGCAGTCAGAGATTTTCATACAGAGCACTAGGTGGCGTTACCAACGTAAAAACTTAAACAGCCTACTTGCAAGGTGACTGAATTGAGGTATTTCGAGACATTCAGACGGGATTATCAGGTAACTTTCCTGGCGGACTCAAACACTACTAGCCATTAAAATTGCTACACCAAAAAGAAATGCAGATGATAAACGAGTATTCATTGGACGAATATATTATACTAGAACTGACATGTGATTACGTTTTCACGCAATTTGGGTGCATAGATCCTGAGAAATCAGTACCCAGAACAACCACCTCTGACCGTAATAACGGCCTTGATACGCCTGGGCATTGAGTCAAACAGAGCTTGGATGGCGTGTACAGGTGCAGCTGCCCATACAGCTTCAACACCATACCACAGTTCATCAAGAGCAGTGACTGACGTATTGTGACGAGCCAGTTGCTCGGCCACCACTGACCAGACGTTTTCAATTGGTGAGAGATCTGGAGAATGTGCTGGCCAGGGCAGCAGTCGAACATTTTATATATCCAGAAAGGCCGGTACAAGACCTGCAACATGCGGTCGTGCATTACCCTGCTGAAATGTAGCGTTTCGCAGGGATCGAATGGAGGGTAGAGCCACGGATCGTAATACATCTGAAATGTAACGTCCACTGTTCAAAGTGCCGTCAATGCGAACAAGAGGTGACCGAGACGTCTAACCAATGGTACCCCATAGCATCACGCCGGGTGATACGCCAATATGGTGATGACGCAAACACGCTTCCAATGTGCGTTCACCGCGATGTCGCCAAACACGGATGCGACCATCATGATGCTGTAAACAGAACCTGGATTGATCCGAAAAAATGACGTTTTGCCATTCGTGCACCCAGGTTCGTCGTTGAGTACACCATCGCAGGCGCTCCTGTCTGTGATGCAGCCATGGTCTCCGAGCTGATAGTCCATGCTGCTGCAAATGTCGTCGAACTGTTTGTGCAGATGGTTGGTGTCTTGCAAACGTCCCCTCTGTTGACTCAGGAACCGAGACGTGGCTGCACGATCCGTTACAGCCATGCGGATAAGATGCCTGTCATCTCGACTGCTAGCGATATGAGGCCGTTGGGATCCAGCACGGCGTTCCGTATTACCCTCCTGAACCCACCGATTCCATATTCTGCTAAGACTCATTGGATCTCGATTAACGCGAGCAGCAATGTCGCGATACGATAAACCGCAATAGCGGTAGGCTACAATCTGACCATTATCAAAGTCGGAAACGTGGTGGTACGCATTTCTCCTCCTTACACGAGGCATCATAACAACGTTTCACCAGGCAACGCCGGTCAGATGCCGTTTGTGTATGAGAAATCGGTTGGAAACTTTCCTCATGTCAGCACGTTGTAGGTGTCGCCACCGGCGCCAATCTTGTGTGAATGCCCTGAAAAGCTAATAATTTGCATATTACAGCATCTTCTTCCTGTCGGTTAAATTTCGCGTCTGTAGCACATCAACTTCGCAATTTTAATGGCCACCAGTGTATAAAGTTACCGATGAAGTTTTGTCGTCAGCGGTGTATCCTAGAATGATTACAATTTCTGAAAAATTGGATAATTTTTTCAAGAGAAGCAGCTTAACAAATTGAGCAAGTCAGTAATGGGATAAGAAGTAATTGTTCGCTTAGAGTTGTTGGATATCTTCCTGAGGAACAGCGTGCCCGCTTCTTCCGATCCAAACGTTTTGAGTTGGGGAGCGATCCGGAGAACTTACTGGCCGAGATAGAATTTGGCAAGCACGAAGACAGCAGTAGAAACTCTCGTCGTGTGCGGTCGTTATTTTGCTGAAATATTAACCCAGGATGGCTTGCCATGAAGGGCGACAAAGTGGTGCATAGAATATCATCCACGTACTGCTGTGGTCGAAGGGTGCAGCGGATGACAATGAAAGGGGTCCTGCTATGATAAACGCCATCAGTCCTGGTTTTTGGGCCGTATGGTGGGCTACAGTCAGGGTGGTATCCCACCATTGTCTGGGGCGTCTCTAGCCACGTCTTCGGCCTGGAATCTCATTGACTGGAGTAACACTATCTTCTCACTTCGGAACGAGCCCCGATGCCAGCGAAGACGTATCTGGAGAAACCCCAGACAGTGGTCGGATACCAGCCTGGCCATTGCCCGCGATGCGGTCCGACGACCTGGAGGGCCATTTATTCTCATGGCAGGAACCCTTTGGTTGTCATCCGCGGTACTATTGCAGCACAGCCGCACATCGACAATATTTTACGCTTCGTTTTGTTGCCCTTCTTGGCAAGCCATCTTGGGCTTACATTTCAGCAAGATAACCACCCGCACATGGCCAGAATTTCTACTGTTTGTCTTTGTGCTTGCCAGGCCGTACGTTGGCCAGCAAGGCGGCCGGATTTCTCCCCAATTGAGAACTTTTGGAGCATTACGTACAGTGCCCTCCTACCAGTTGGGGATGTTGACAACCTGACGTGCCAATTGGACGGAATTTGGCACGGTGTCCTTCAGGGGGACATCCAACAAATCTATCAACCAGTTCCAAGTCGAATAACTGCTTGCCTAATGACGAGCTGTGGACCTAAGCATTATTTACTTGCTCAATTTGTGAAGCTATGTCTCTTGAATAAACCATCGAGTTAATCTGAAACTGCGAACATTTGTTTCTCTGTGCATGTAAGCACGGATCTACCGGTTTCCATCCTATTTACTGGGTGAGGTGCCGCAGCCGTTAGCACACTATACTCACATTCGGGAGGACGACGGTTCCAACCCGCGTCCGGCCATCCTGATTTAGGTTTTCCGTGATTTCCCTAAGTCACGTCAGGCAAATGCCGGGATGGTTCTTTCGAAAGGGCACGGCCGACTTCCTTCCCCATCCTTTCCTAATGCGATGGAACCGATGACCTCACAGTTTGGTCCCCTCCCCCAAATCAATCAACCACCTAACCATCCTATTTGGATAACTCCAACTGTTGCGCCGCTTCTTTCCTTTCTTTTTCTCTTCGAGTGTAATTTGGCACATACCTGCATAGACAGCGCGATAGGTAAGCGGAAAACAGTAGAGGTGGGGGCTCCCTTCTGAACAACAGCTGCATTGTAGTGGAGGTGCAGATTGATAGTTGAAGTCTCGTAAGCTAGAGGTTGAGAGGTAGTGAATGATTGCATTAACAAGTTACGTCAGAACGATACATATCTGAAATACATATTTCAATGTCAATAGCTTTTTTACTAGAACACCGAAAAAAAAGTAGTTACATAAGCATAGGGTCAATCAGAGCTAAACGAGATCAGTTATATGCTTCTAGAAGGAAGTCTCATATACCAAAAAATGTATAAAAATGTACCTGAACCGTCGCTTTTTACTTTCAAAACTTTTTTTTAAGAATTTACTTTATTTACTAGCGATTCATCAAGAACATTAACACATTTAACGATACTATGTGAGCATGGAAGTAGTTGCCAGTGGGTAAATGATGAAAACAAATCAAATTTCTTCCAAAAATGGAAATTTTATACCTAAAAGCCTTTTTTTTTGGAAACAGATTTAAAATTATAATCAGAAAGCACCCTCTAAATATCAAGTTACTATTTATTCAGAGGCAGAAAGAACAAATTTTTGACTGTGTGAGCTTTCGGGCTGAAAACCTTGCCGCTACCTTTTGACACGTCCGCAGCCACGACCGCTCGCAACAACCTCTGAAAGACTACACTGGTGCAAATCTGCAAGACACCAGATTACTTTAAACTAAAAATTTTAACCACTCACACAAGCACATAAACTATGCACCCTGTAGGAGGGATAGAAGTGGTACAAAACACTATCATTAAAAGATTAACATGCCACCGAAGGTGCAACTTCATTAAAAAAAAAAAACTCTTACTGTGGAAGGGTGGCAACCTTATATACTAAAATGACCATTTAAATAAAAACCCATGAAATGCAGTCTTACATAGAATACACAAGTTTGGCCAAACATGCTCTACATTACACAAATACCGCCTCTCAAGATGATAGGCAAGATAAAAACATATTTCAGGAATTCGGCCGTTCCACTTGAAGCAATAAATTCGTTAACACCGAATCCGACAAACATGACAGAGGCAGCTATTAACGTACGGCAGACCGACTGACAGACACTAACTGCCTAACAAATGCGGACGGGAGACAGACGAGCAAACTGGGGACGAGAGACTGACCAAGAAAACAAGTAGAATTTTAACAAGTAAATGAAACAACATATCATTAATCACTTAACTTCTAATAAACTGCGATGTCTGGCGATGACCTGGCGCAGCACCCCCAAAGCGGTCTCCCGAACCGTCCGCTGCCACCCGCTTCAACGGACGCAGGGAGGCGCGCCGATCTCCCGTCTCACGACGTCGCAGCTCGCACCGGCCAGACCGATGTCGTGGGCTGACTCTGTTCCTCTCGTGTCGGCCGCGAAGTCACTACCCTTCGCCATACGGCGCGGCCCACTGGACTCACGTGGCGACCTCACACGCGCCGACGCTCAAGACGGACAAGTTATCTTGTGTCCCAGTGCGCGACCGACCAACCGATCGATCCAACCGCCAATGACCGTTGCCTGAACAAACTCGAGCAGACTGGCGGCCTAACACGTACTAGCACTCCGGACGACAGACAGGCACTGACTGCCGCACACTGACCCGGCTGACCAACTATCAGACTCGCCGCCGAGCGAGCTCATAGCGCCCCTTAAATGCACGTGAACAGGCAACCTTTCCCACCAGAGGGATACACCAAAGCTGCGATTGCCACAGCGGCGCCACCGCCAGAAACGGAGGGCGACTGCTTCACACTACGCGCTGCGGTGCGCCCTTCAAAACAGCAAATTTTTACCACGGCTCAGGAACATAGTAGACAATCTCACGTAGCTGAAATAATGACAATGCAACATAAAGATTGCGTCTAGTCGCACGTGCCTGATAATGAAATAAATTTCGCTGCACCTGTTCAAGACTGTACGATTATCATTTTCCCAACTTCCTATTCAATTTGGAAAAAGACACGGAGTAATGAAGTGTCGGTACCCAACTTTATGAACCCAAACTTCTCCAATTTTTGCTTCGCTGTCAATATGCGAGTTGTACGTTCGCTGGAAACAGCGTATGTGACTCCACTTACTTTGGAACATGGGCTCTTGGAATGTTGTGAGCTAGGATTTCCGTGGTGCAGTACGTTTTTCTTTTATCGTCTACCTGTGAAACACGCCCTTAGAAAAATTTTATAAATGACAGTGCTGGAAAACCTCTACGTTATTTGACTTTCAAACAGCTGAGCAAAACTGAACGTACTCAGACATTTCTCTCTTTAATTATTCTGATCATCACTAAACTAACACACATTTTTTTTTTTTTAGCGCAACGCAATCTGACTTTCAAAAATCCCTACAAAAGAATGGCCCTGACTAACAATAACCTATACCTTTCATGAATCACTTACCTTACAAAAATCTTGGTTACTAAAACTACTGCAATACAGCGAGCGCCAATACTGCTAGCTAAATGAAAGATTCTAACTACTGAAGGCACTAACTACTGATAGACATAGTTAGCAAATGAAAGATTTTGATGGAGAACAATCAACGTATTTACCTTTAATAATGTTCAAAAGTCATCATATTCATGACATCCAGTCTTACAAATTTCGTTTTTCTGACGGACACACGTCCAGATCGTCCGCTCTCTATGCCATCTCTCTCTCCACATCCACCACTGCTGGCGGCTCACCTCCAACTGCGCAGCGCTACGTGCTGTTCACATCTAACTGCCCAACACTACAATAGCAAATATTCCAACAATGCAAACCAGCCACAGACTGCACACAGACCAGTCAGTGATTTTCATATAGAGCGCTACGTGGCGTTACCAACATAAAAACCTAAACAGCCTACTTACAACTGCAGTTGATTTTTTAATTTTTTTTCGAAATCCAGGTCACTAGAGAGATAACACTGTATCATACGTCCCCGTGTAAAGTGAACTATTCCGGTATCTGGCATTAGTAATTTAGGGAAACCAAGAATGAATAGGTCTGATTACGCATTCATACACCGGCGTCGGTACGTAGCAGAAACGTCGAACTGATCTCGCTCGCTGGCTAGTCCAGCATCGCTGGGCACGCGGCAAGGATATTATCTTTGGGAGACAGGGGGCGCTGGCTTTGAGTACATGGCGCATCCTCGCCGCCCGCCACAGCGAGTACCTGCGGAAGTCCACAGCTGGCCAGCGGCTGGAATTATCAGCGAGGCAGTGCAGACACGTGCGTCCTTCGCGTCACATGACGCAAATCGCGGACTATTGTGAAACCGCCGACGACCGACTCTTTGGTTCTCAGAAAGCGTTTCTCACGCCTACTTGGTCGGCGAGGACGTTCGTAATTCGTTGCCTACTTAGAAGAAACACACACACACACACACACACACACACACACACACACACACTTCTTATCGTTTGCTGACCTACCTGTAAAGCGTCACCATAGCTCCCAGCTCGATATGTTGACAAAACAACTGCCTTTTGATCTGCAATGTAAGAGTAGTGCATAGGGGCGAATTATTTTCTTCCTATTTACTTCATCACCATAGGACCTTCACGTCGTCTCTTCTCTTACATTTGGAACCTTCCCGTCTCCTCTATATCTCTTTTGTCACGCAACCTTCCCTTCTACAATAACCTATGAAACCTTCTCTTAGGATTTCTATCTCTTGCTTAATAATAACAGACGTAATCTGCCCTTTGAAATTAATTCTCTTTCTCAATAATAATAAGTGCAATCTTCGCATACAAATTTAAATGCTGCTTATTAAAAGTGATTTGCTGATCATTTCTGCGAAACATAGAATGTGTCGTCGTCGTAGCCCTCAGTCGTTACGTGTAGTAACCCAAAACTGTTCCTTACCTGTTTTACTGTTACTGGATCGCCATCTGACTGCTACATCGAACTGCGACATGAATATACTTACTCTGTTTTACTATACTCTATTAGCTGCTGGTGGGCTGTCATAACAAGTGGCTGTATTTATTACCAAAGCTGACGTTATTCTTTAATAGCAAAGCTGACGTTATTCTTTAATTAATTTGACTGAAGTTACGTAATTCATAGTTAAATTTTTTCTTGACGACAATAAAATTTTGCAGAGTTTTGCGTTGATGGTTTTTGGGATGGATTATAATCAGTAATGCAATATTCCTGGCAAAATTTAATTGTATTCTGAAAACAATTCTTCAAATATTTACTGTTGGTAATGAAATTATTTTACAAACGTTCAAATGGGACTCAGTTTTTACAATAATCTTACGGCTAGCATTGCGCAAACATACCTTCAGTAGTCTTGAGTTTCGAAAAGAAAATAATTCAATAATATTAGTTACTCTTATGATAATAGTTAGTTGACGTCTCTTTACATCCGTTTATATTCTCTTGTAAACCATAGCTGGTGGCTGGCAGGTACACCGCTCCCCTCAACCTTTCGCTTCAGACCTGCTACCGACTCGCTTCACATCTCGCGTGCTACTGTCTTCCCACGAACGCTAAAATGCGGCCTCTCCCGCCAACAATGCTTGCTGGTGCCGAAAATCCCTGCTACCATTACAAAATGTATTAATGCGCGGTCTTTCCCGCTCTTGTCTTAAAATGTATCCATACGCGGTCTCTCCCGGCCTTTTTTAAATTATGTCAATGTGCTATCTCTTCCACCAACAATACTTTGGTGCTGACATTCCCAGCTACCACAATTATTTCCAAAATGACAAATATTAATTATTCCTACTTAATCCTATTAATAAAATATACACATCTTTCATAAATTGTGGTTTGACAATAGACAATAGAAATATACATGTCTTACACATTCAAAAAAATAAAAATCAACTTGGGTCACAGTTTTTGTTAAATAATTATCTTAAATATGGTGTAAACAATAACGAAAATGATGAGAACGGCAGTAGTGGTAGGATGACTTGAATATAAAGGGTCCAAAAATATATTGCTCTGCTTTTGAAATCCAATCGTTTTAATAATTTAACTTTCTGTAACAAATTTACCCACTGACAGGTTTATACATACCAAATGACCACCAGCACCTTCCAACCAACCCTAATGACACAGATTGTACGATGACTGTTAGTATATCTGGTAGTCTATGTTACTATTTCTTCAGGTTGGTCGTTCATTGTTGATAGTTTTGACACCCATTATTAGTAATGGAGTTCTAGAAGACTGAGGTCTGGGCTACAATTTCTGCTACATTGTGTTTCTTCGAATGACCAGTAAAAATGTGATGCCATGTGACAGTGGATTTGCTGTCATGGAGGAGGTGAGTTTTCTCAGGAGAACGAGGTTGTTACTCAATAGAGATAATCCTCGTTCTTCTGATTTGGAAGCTGTTGACTTCTAACTGTAGAGGACCATCAAGAGTAACGTACATCCTCTTAGTCCGCAAATCCGGTGTCCCATAGCACTGTTCTTTTTTTCTAATAAAAATTGTGGCCCACAGCGACAATGTCTGGAACTCCAATAACAATGAATTACCAGAAATACGACTATTAATTACTACTAATCGACGTTTTGCGCTCACAGAAAATTCAGAATCGATTAATATGCCTATTTAAAAAAAGTGTAGCATATTTCTAAATCATCCAGCAATAGTCACTGTGGACGTCGTTTTTGTGTTTATGTAGGAAGTTGGTTGTGCGCATAACACGAACTCGTTCGTCGTTGCCAGTCTGCCTCATCAGAGAACGTGCAATCATAGCTTATAAACAAACGTCGTACGTCAGAACTGAGTTCTTGTCAATTGCAATCACAGCTTATAAACAAATGCTGTACGCCAGAACTGAGTTCTTGCCAATTGCAATCACAGCTTATAAACAAACGTTGTACGCCAGAACTGAGTTCTTGTCAATTGCAATCACTGCTTATAAACAAACATTGTACACTAGAACTGAGTTCTTGTCAATTGCAATCACAGCTTATAAACACACATTGTACGTCAGAACTGAGTTCCTGTCAACTGCAATCACAGCTTATAAACAAACTTTGTACACCAGAACTGAGTTATTGTCAATTGCAATCACAGCTTATAAACAAACGTTGTACGCCAAAACTGAGTTCTTGTCAATTGCAATCACAGCTTATAAACAAACGTTGTATGCCAGAACTGAGTTCTTGTCAATTGCAATCACTGCTTATAAACAAACGTTGTACGCCAGAACTGAGTTCTTGTCAATTGCAATCACAGCTTATAAACAAACGTTGTATCTCACAATTGAGTTCTTGTCAATTGCAATCATTGCTTATGAACAAACGTTGTATGCCAGAACTGAGTTCTTGTCAATTGCAATCACAGCTTATAAACAAACGTAGTACGCCAAAACTGAGTTCTTGTCAATTGCAATCACAGCTTATAAACAAATGTCGAATCTCAGAACTGAGGTCTTGTCAATTGCAATCACTGCTTATAAACAAACGTTGTATGCCAGAACTGAGTTCTTGTCAATAGCAATCACAGCTTATAAACGAACGTTGTACCTCAGAACTGAGTTCTTGTCAATTGCAATCACAGCTTATAAACAAACGTTGTACGCCAAAAATGAGTTCTTGTCAATTGCAATCAAAGCTTATAAACAAACGTTGTATGCCAGAACTGAGTTCTTGTCAATTGCAATCACAGCTTATAAACAAACGTTGTATCTTACAACTGAGTTCTTGTCAATTGCAATCATTGCTTATAAACAATTGTTGTACGCCAGAACTGAGTTCTTGTCAATTGCAATCACAGCTTATAAACAAACGTTGTATGCCAGAACTGAGTTCTTGTGAATAGCAATCACAGCTTATAAACAAACGTTGTACCTCATAACTGAGTTCTTGTCAATTGCAATCACAGCTTATAAACAAATGTTGTACGCCAGAACTGAGTTCTTGTCAATTGCAATCACAGCTTATAAACAAACGTTGTACGCCAGAACCGATTTCTTGTCAATTGCAATCACAGCTTATAAACAAACGTTGTATGCCAGAACTGAGTTCTTGTCAATTGCAATCACAACTTATAAACAAACATTGTATGCCAGAACTGAGTTCTTGTCAATTGCAATCACAGCTTATAAACAAACGTTGTACGCCAGAACTGAGTTCTTGTCAATTGCAATCACAGCTTATAAACAAACGTTGTATGCCAGAACTGAATTCTTGTCAATTGCAATCACAGCTTATAAACAAATGTTGTACGCCAGAACTGAGTTCTTGTCAATTGCAATCACAGCTTATAAACAAATGTTGTACGCCAGAACCGATTTCTTGTCAATTGCAATCACAGCTTATTAACAAACGTTGTACGCCAGAACTGAGTTCTTGTCAATTGCAATCACAGCTTATAAACAAACGTTGTACGCCAAAACTGAGTTCTTGTCAATTGCAATCACTGCTTATAAACAAACGTTGTATGCCAGAACTGAGTTCTTGTCAATTGCAATCACTGCTTATAAACAAACGTTGTACGCCAGAACAGAGTTCTTGTCAATTGCAATCACAGCTTATAAACAAACGTTGTATCTCACAACTGAGTTCTTGTCAATTGCAATCATTGCTTATAAACAATCGTTGTACGCCAGAACTGAGTTCTTGTCAATTGCAATCACAGCTTATAAACAATCGTTGTATGCCAGAACTGAGTTCTTGTCAATAGCAATCACAGCTTATAAACAAACGTTGTACTTCAGAACTGAGTTCTTGTCAATTGCAATCACAGTTTATAAACAATCGTTGTACGCCAGAACTGAGTTCTTGTCAATTGCAATCACAGCTTATAAACAAACGTTGTACGCCAGAACCGATTTCTTGTCACTTGCAATCACAGCTTATAAACAAACGTTGTACGCCAGAACTGAGTTCTTGTCAATTGCAATCACAACTTATAAATAAACGTTGTATGCCAGAACTGAGTTCTTGTCAATTGCAATCATAGCTTATAAACAAACGTTGTACGCCAGAACTGAGTTCTTGTCAATTGCAATCACAACTTATAAACAAACGTTGTATGCCAGAACTGAGTTCTTGTCAATTGCAATCACAGCTTATAAACAAACGTTGTACGCCAGAACTGAGTTCTTGTCAATTGCAATCACAGCTTATAAACAAACGTTGTACGCCAGAACTGAATTCTTGTCAATGCACAGTTGCCTGTGTGGCTCGTAGTGCAGCACAATGCCTCGGAAGAGGCTCTCCATGGCAGAACGTACCGAAATCATCACACTGGTAGAACAAAACACGAGACAAGTTGACGCTGCGAATATTTTTCACATTAATCAAAGTGTTGTCTACATCTACATCTACATTTATACTCCGCAAGCCACCCAACGGTGTGTGGCGGAGGGCACTTTACGTGCCACTGTCATTACCCCCCTTTCCTGTTCCAGTCGCGTATGGTTCGCGGGAAGAACGACTGTCTGAAAGCCTCCGTGCGCGCTCTAATCTCTCTAATTTTACATTCGTGATCTCCTCGGGAGGTATAAGTAGGGGGAAGCAATATATTCGAGACCTCATCCAGAAACGCACCCTCTCGAAACCTGGCGAGCAAGCTACACCGCGATGCAGAGAGCCTCTCTTGCAAAGTCTGCCACTTGAGTTTATTAAACATCTCCGTAACACTATCACGGTTACCAAATAACCCTGTGACGAAACGCGCCGCTCTTCTTTGGATCTTCTCTATCTCCTCCGTCAGACCGAGCTGCTACGGATCCCACACTGATGAGCAATACTCAAGTATAGATCGAACGAGTGTTTTGTAAGCCACCTCCTTTGTTGATGGACTACATTTTCTAAGCACTCTCCCAATGAATCTCAACCTGGTACCCGCCTTACCAACAATTAATTTTATATGATCATTCCACTTCAAATAGTTCCGCACGCATACTCCCAGATATTTTACAGAAGTAACTGCTACCAGTGTTTGTTCCGCTATCATATAATCATACAATAAAGGATCCTTCTTTCTATGTATTCGCAATGCATTACATTTGTCTATGTTAAGGGTCAGTTGCCACTCCCTGCACCAAGTGCCTATCCGCTGCAGATCTTCCTGCATTTCGCTACAATTTTCTAATGCTGCAACTTCTCTGTATACTACAGCATCATCCGCGAAAAGCCGCATGGAACTTTCGACACTATCTACTAGGTCATCTATATATATTGTGAAAAGCAATGGTCCCATAACACTCCCCTGTGGCACGCCAGAGGTTACCTTAACGTCTGTAGACGTCTCTCCATTGATAACAACATGCTGCGTTGTGTTTGCTAAAAACGCTTCAATCCAGCCACACAGCTGGTCTGATATTCCGTAGGCTCTTACTTTGTTTATCAGGCGACAGACTGTGGAAAAATTTCCAGGAACTTCAGTCACCGCACGGGATTAGCCGAGCGGTCTGGGGCGCTGCAGTCATGAACTGTGCTGCTGGTCCCGGCAGAGGTCCGATCCTCCCTCGGGCATGGGTGTGTGTCTTTATCCTTAGGATAATTTAGGTTAAGTAGGGTGTAAGCTTATGGACTGAAGACCTTAGCAGTTCAGTCTCATAAGATTTCGCATATATTTGCTCTTTCTTTTTTTGAAACTCAGTCAATAGCGGATCGTCATCGCAAAGTCCGTAAAGCAGCTCAGGACCGGTACGTAACGATATCTGCATGGAGACTACAAAGACAGCGACTACTGTGCGCCAAGCGCTTCGAGAAGTCACAGGACTTACCGTAAGTTCCCAGACTGTACGCAACAGGCTTCATGATGGGGGAGTGGTGGGGGGGGGTTCACAGTTGAAGATCTCTCAAGATTGGTCTTCACCAGAATATGGTGATAATCTCAACAGAATGTAGCCCCTTGTAATGGAACTGATGAGTAGCCTGTTTTCGTTATGTTTTATACACACAAACAACCATAGTCATTGACACATACAAATATTCGGAATACCCGATACACCTAGACAACCAAATCACTCGGTACACAGATATTTTTCGGAGAGTATAAAAGTATTTGCTTCTTATCTATGAGTAAACAAATAATACAAGGTGTTATTTTATTTACACTCCTGGAAATTGAAATAAGAACACCGTGAATTCATTGTCCCAGTAAGGGGAAACTTTATTGACACATTCCTGGGGTCAGATACATCACATGATCACACTGACAGAACCACAGGCACATAGACACAGGCAACAGAGCATGCACAATGTCGGCACTAGTACAGTGTATATCCACCTTTCGCAGCAATGCAGGCTGCTATTCTCCCATGGAGACGATCGTAGAGATGCTGGATGTAGTCCTGTGGAACGGCTTGCCATGCCATTTCCACCTGGCGCCTCAGTTGGACCAGCGTTCGTGCTGGACGTGCAGACCGCGTGAGACGTCGCTTCATCCAGTCCCAAACATGCTCAATGGGGGACAGATCCGGAGATCTTGCTGGCCCGGGTAGTTGACTTACACCTTCTAGAGCACGTTGGGTGGCACGGGATACATGCGGACGTGCATTGTCCTGTTGGAACAGCAAGTTCCCTTGCCGGTCTAGGAAAGGTAGAACGATGGGTTCGATGACGGTTTGGATGTACCGTGCACTATTCAGTGTCCCCTCGACGATCACCAGTGGTGTACGGCCAGTGTAGGAGATCGCTCCCCACACCATGATGCCGGGTGTTGGCCCTGTGTGCCTCGGTCGTATGCAGTCCTGATTGTGGCGCTCACCTGCACGGCGCCAAACACGCATACGACCATCATTGGCACCAAGGCAGAAGCGACTCTCATCGCTGAAGACGACACGTCTCCATTCGTCCCTCCATTCACGCCTGTCGCGACACCACTGGAGGCGGGCTGCACGATGTTGGGGCGTGAGCGGAAGGCGGCCTAACGGTGTGCGGGACCGTAGCCCAGCTTCATGGAGACGGTTGCGAATGGTCCTTGCCGATACCCAGGAGCAACAGTGTCCCTAATTTGCTGGGAAGTGGCGGTGCGGTCCCCTACGGCACTGCGTAGGATCCTACGGTCTTGGCGTGCATCCGTGCGTCGCTGCGGTCCGGTCCCAGGTCGACGGGCACGTGCACCTTCCGCCGACCACTGGCGACAACATCGATGTACTGTGGAGACCTCACGCCCCACGTGTTGAGCAATTCGGCGGTACGTCCACCCGGCCTCCCGCATGCTCACTATACGCCCTCGCTCAAAGTCCGTCAACTGCACATACGGTTCACGTCCACGCTGTCGCGGCATGCTACCAGTGTTAAAGACTGCGATGGAGCTCCGTATGCCACGGCAAACTGGCTGACACTGACGGCGGCGGTGCACAAATGCTGCGCAGCTAGCGCCATTCGACGGCCAACACCGCGGTTCCTGGTGTGTCCGCTGTGCCGTGCGTGTGATCATTGCTTGTACAGCCCTCTCGCAGTGTCCGGAGCAAGTATGGTGGGTCTGACACACCGGTGTCAATGTGTTCCTTTTTCCATTTCCAGGAGTGTATATTTAATTATGAAAATGTGAAGACAGAAAATATTACAAATTTACGGTTAGTAGATTGTTCTAAATTTTTAGGAATGTCTTTAAAATTATTATGATTATTGTTATTATTTTTTCTGTAATTTTTTGGTCAATATGTTGGAAACGATGAACTACACGCATCGGCCGGCCGGAGTGGCCGTGCGGTTCTAGGCGTTACAGTCTGGTTAAAAATGGCTCTGAGCACTATGAGACTTAACTTCTGAGGTGATCAGTCTCCTAGAACTTAGAACTAATTAAACCTAAGTAACCTAAGGACATCACACACATCCATGCCCGAGGCAGGATTCGAACCTGCGTCCGTAGCGGTCGCTCGGCTCCAGACTGTAGCGCCTAGAACCGCACGGCCACTCCGGCCCGCTACAGTCCGGAGCCGAGCGACCGCTACGGTCGCAGGTTCGAATCCTGCCTCGGGCACGGGTGTGTGTGATCTTCTTAGGTTAGTTAGGTTTAAGTAGTTCTAAGTTTTAGGGGACTGATGACCTCCGATGTTAAGTCCCATAGTGCTCAGAGCCATTCGAACCCAACCTGCAAAACCACAAACGATGGGTCGGACAATGTTGTTTCCATACACTGCAGCAGTCATGTCGCCTTCAATTGGAACGAGTGGTGTGCAGCGGCCCTACATGATACCTATCCAGAATACGACTGAGCCACCGGATTGGCGGTGACGTTCAAAACTCATTGCGGGATGATGCGCCTCTACAAGCGAACAGAGTTGTCGTCATGGTGCAATCTGTGAACACCGTTTTGGCCCGCTGGTCTCGTGTCGAATGTTGATGTGCTCTAACCCCGTCTTACACGAGCACCACTGTGATTTGGACGGAGCGTTGGAGTCTTGAGAGGTTTTCGGCTGGTAAAACGAAAACTTTATATCGACTATGTGACGTATTATGATAAGTAAAATATTTATGCTCTTTATGGTACCCCGTGTACAGAAGGCTGAAGAGGTTTATCGTTGTCTACCAGACGTGTACGCAGAATGAAAGATAATAATACCTGGTTGATGTGAAAGGACGTCTACATCTACTTTTACATCCATACTCCGCAAGCCACCTGACGGTGTGTGGCGGAGGGTACTTTGAGTACCTCTATCGGTTTCTCCCTTCTATTCCAGTCTCGTGTTGTTCGTGGGAAGAAAGATTGTCGGTATGCCTCTGTGTGGGCTCTAATCTCTCCGATTTTATCGCCATGGTCTCTTCGCGAGATATACGTAGGAGGGAGCAATATACTGCTTGACTCCTCGGTGAAGGTATGTTCTCGAAACTTCAACAAAAGCCGGTACCCAGCTACTGAGCGTCTCTGTTGCAGAGTCTTCCACTGGAGTTTATCTATCATCTCCGTAACGCCTTTGCGATTGCTAAATGATCCTGTAACGAAGCGCGCTGCTCTCCGTCGGGTCTTCTCTATCTCTTCTATCAACCCTGTCTGGTACGGATCCCACACCGGTGAGCAGTATTCAAGCAGCGGACGAACAAATGTACTGCAACTTACTTCATTTGGGAGTGCTGTAGTTTTAACAAATATGAATCCTTTGTCTCATCACCTGTTACCAGTACACTATCTCAGAGAGGAATTGTTGTGCGATTTAATAATATGCGTACAGAGTGTATTTCCAACGATACATCATGCAGTGGACTGTAGAATAATTACGTAAATGTGGAAACGCATACACGGTATTTAAATTAGGTTTGGTACCGTTTCCCAGTCGCCTCTCAGTTTCACCTTATACGTTTCTTCCCTCTTTCCTCTAAAGACAACCAGCCCGACGGGCTTGTAACTCGCACTCACACTTGAAAGGTTGTAACGTATTACTATGTTAACGCCGATCATCATAGAGCCATGTACCTTATCTCGCATTTATAGCTGCTTCTCTCACACAATTAATGATAAAAATTCAGAAATTCAGGGTCGCCACCAGTCCAAGCCCTTAGTAACCATTTAGGAAAGAAACGGAGCTGGAAAATTATTAGTTTAATTACTTTAATAATTTGATTACAAGTACCCAAATTTCTTTAAGCAGCCAGATAAATAGCACTCGATGTCGTGCATGAAGTAACTTAATTCAGGACTGGAAATCGAAATAAGGGGGTAAGATCGACACCAAAGAATTTATCTTTCACGTAGATTATTTATTGCAACTAAATATTTGGTTGCACATCCTAACTACACATAACTGGTGCCTGACTCGAAAAATTTAAGTTAGAATTACGTAAGAATGAAACAGAGCACAACTTAACTACAGCGAGAAGAAACACAGAAGACGGGGATGAGAGACAATTATACTATCATCTCCTTTGCATTAATACCATAAAGATTTCTCAGGGAGATTTGCATTACCATTCTACGCATGCACTATTCTGGACAGAGGTTTAACCAATACACGTGCGATAATTATTTAACATACTAACTGCGTCTGCTGCTTGCAAACAGCCGAACTAGAGTACGTGGTGCATACTGACTCAAACTGTTGTGCTGCTTTGTAGAAAGCGCACGGAAGAACAGATATTCGTGCAGAAATTGTAGCTCATTAAACAATCAAACTGTTAAAATAAAGCCTATTGGGGTGCCGTGGTGGACCAGAAGGGTCATTGATTACCAAACACGTGGCACAAAATCAACACACAAAGACAAAAGCAATTTCCACAAAATATAAGATTAAAAATCATTAAAAAAATTACTAGCTTCACACGCTTCAGTTAAGCTGAAGTTCTTCACACTTAAACATAACGAAGTCCTAACTCAGCCTGCTTCCTATCACCTGAAACCCCCCTTAAGAGCTACGACCCGTACTCACCAAACGTTCACCGAAGAGTGCCCCTTTCTCTCACGAGATTATCTAGCTCCCAGTGCAGCGGAAGCTACCAGAGGGGTAGCCCTCCATCACCAACCTCACACACAAAAACAGCCTTCGACTAAGATGGGTAAACCTCTCTGTTCAGGTATTGGAAACCTAGGTTGGTCATCCTGTGCTCTCCTTCGAACGAGAAACAACGGCGTCTGCTCCCAGCAGACGATGACCAACTTACCGTTTCCCACAAAACAAAACTGAAACCCCACGTTATATCACACATATAATATTCAATAGCCCTTATTTGAGTGCTCAGTCTTTCTGGAAGAGCTCATGAATTGAGCTAGAATCAGGTAGGAAAATGAATAAGTT
The DNA here is from genome assembly GCF_021461385.2 of Schistocerca piceifrons. Classification (NCBI taxonomy): domain Eukaryota; kingdom Metazoa; phylum Arthropoda; class Insecta; order Orthoptera; family Acrididae; genus Schistocerca; species Schistocerca piceifrons. Next base: position 1,242,474,399 of record NC_060138.1, read on the forward strand.
GCACCGAATTCGACAAGCGTTTTATGAAACGACTTCACAGAGACGTTTCAAGGTACATCTACATCTAAATCTACGTCTATATCTACATCTATACTCCATCACCCACTTTAAGGCATCTGACGAAGGGTACTTTGGTACAGCTATTATTCCTCCTGCCGTGCTCCATTTTCGAATGTTGTGTCAGTAGAACGAGAGCCAGTAAAGCTTCTAGTAGAGTCTTTCAGTTAGCCGCATGTGGGAGGAAGTAATATCTTTCCTCACTCCTTTTGGATCGCTTGCTGTCTCTGAAAATAAATTATCAGATTGTCTGTCAACAGCAATCACACCGTGATACACTCTTGTTTCAAGTGCTACTGGATTTTGTTGAGCATCTCTGCAACGCTTTCATGCGTATTAAACGATGACATCACGAATCGCGCTGTCCTTTATTGGATCTTCTCTACCTCTTCTATTAATCCAACGTGGTAAAAATCTCAGTATGCTTGTAACGCTGCTTTCTTTGGTCGCAAAGATGAAAATATAAAAATCTTACCCAAAACCCAATACAAGTCCCACACACAAGATCCAAATTTCATCATCATCATCATTTAAGACTGATTATGCCTTTCAGCGTTCAGTCTGGAGCATAGTCCCCCTTATAAAATTCCTCCATGATCCCCTATTCAGTGCTAACATTCATAAGCCTATTATTTCAAAATTATTCTTAACCGAATCCAGGTACCTTCTCCTTGGTCTGCCCCGACTCCTCCTACCCTCTACTGCTGAATCCATGAGTCTCTTGGGTAACCTTGCTTCTCCCATGCTTGTAACATGACCCCACCATCTAAGCCTGTTCGCCTTGACTGCTACATCTATAGAATTCATTCCCAGTTTTTCTTTGATTTCCTCATTGTGGACACCCTCCTGCCATTGTTCCCATCTACTAGTACCTGCAATCATCCTAGCTACTTTCATATCCGTAACCTCAACCTTGTTGATAAGGTAACCTGAATCCACCCAGCTTTCGCTCCCATACAAAAAAGTTGGTCGAAAGATTGAACGGTGCACAGATAAAATAATCTTGGTACTGACTTCCTTCTTGCAGAAGAGAGTAGATCGTAGCTCAGCGCTCACTGCATTAGCTTTGCTACACCTCGCTTCCAGTTCTTTCACCATGTTGCCATCCTGTGAGAATATGCATCCAAAGTACTTGAAACCGTCAACCTGTTCCAATTTCGTTCCTCCCATTTTGCACTCAGTCCGTTTATATCTCTTTCCCACTGACATTACTTTCGTTTTGGAGATGCTAATCTTCATACCATAGTCCTTACATTTCTGATCTAGCTCTGAAATATTACTTTGCAAACTTTCAATCGAATCTGCCATCATAACTAAGTCATCCGCATATGCGAAACTACTTATTTTGTGTTCACATATCTTAATCTCACCCAGCCAGTCCATTGTTTTCAACATATGATCCATAAATAATATGAACAACAGTGGAGACAGGTTGCAGCCTTGTATTACCCCTGAAACTACTCTGAACCATGAACTCAATTTACCGTCAACTCTAACTGCTGCCTGACTATTTATGTAAAGACCTTTCATTGCTTGCAAAAGTTTGCCTCCTATTCCATAATCTCGTAGAACAGATAATAACTTCCTCCTAGGAACCCGGTCATATGCCTTTTCTAGATCTATAAAGCATAGATGCATTTCCCTGTTCCACTCGTAACACTTCTCCATTATTTGCCGTAAGCTAAAGATCTGGTCCTGACAACCTATAAGAGGCCTAAACCCACACTGATTTTCATCCAATTTGTCCTCAACTAATACTCGCACTTTCCTTTCAACAATACCTGAGAAGATTTTACCCACAACGCTGATTAAAGAGATACCTCTGTAGTTGTTACAATTTTTTTTGTTTCCATGTTTAAAGATTGGTGTGATTACTGCTTTTGTCCAGTCTGATGGAACCTGTCCCGATTCCCAGGCCATTTCAATTATCCTGTGTAGCCATTTAAGACCTGACATTCCACTGTATTTGATGAGTTACGACACATTTCATAAAGCAAGAAAACGAAGTCCCACTGTGGTAGCATCACTTGAACAGTAGCAAGTATACTGAAGAGAAACAATGTAAAAAGAAATAGAAAAGAAGTCCAGGTGTGAAGTAACTTTGTATTTTTGCTAAAGAAAGTAAAATAGAATCCCTTTTGTATCAAATTAAAGTAAAAGTAGATCGCAAAGTTGTGTACTTATAGATCACGGAGTAGAAGAAGTGACCTCAAAGAATACTCCTTGTGAGTACTCTTTGAGGACACAGCGGAATACAGAGGATAAAGTTATACATTGTTAATGTGCTTCTAGCGCTTGCTTCATCGTGTCTTAAGTTAACGTGTGCTCTTGTACTTAGGCGATACGAGATTGTTTTTTACATTTTGGACATTTGCGATCTGCTAGAAATCATTAAGCTTGAAATAGGTAGATCTTCAACATTGAGTATATCATGACGTAAAGTCAAGATAGGAAAAGAACCGAAATTTATCAGTTGTAGAATTGTGGAACACGAATTATGTTCGAGTATAATGACTTTTCTGGAGACTAGAAATCTACTCTGTAGGAATCAGCACGGGCTTCGAAAACGACGGTCGTGTGAAACCCAGCTCGCGCTATTCGTCCACGAGACTCAGAGGGCCATAGACACGGGTTCACAGGTAGATGCCATGTTTCTTGACTTCGCAAGGCGTTCGATACAGTTCCCCACAGCCGTTTAATGAACAAAGTAAGAGCATATGGACTATCAGACCAATTGTGTGATTGGATTGAAGAGTTCCTAGATAACAGAACGCAGCATGTCATTCTCAATGGAGAGAAGTCTTCCGAAGTAAGAGTGATTTCAGGTGTGCCGCAGGGGAGTGTCGTAGAACCGTTGCTATTCACAATATACATAAATGACCTTGTGGATGACATCGGAAGTTCACTGAGGCTTTTTGCGGATGATGCTGTGGTATATCGAGAGGTTGGAACAATGGAAAATTGTACTGAAATGCAGGAGGATCTGCAGCGAATTGACGCATGGTGCAGGGAATGGCAATTGAATCTCAATGTAGACAAGTGTAATGTTCTGCGAATACATAGAAAGAAAGATCCCTTATCATTTACCTACAATATAGAAGGTCAGCAGCTCGAAGCAGTTAATGCCGTAAATTATCTGGGAGTACGCATTAGGAGTGATTTAAAATGGAATGATCATATAAAGTTGATCGTCGGTAAAGCGGATACCAGACTGAGACTCATTGGAAGAATCCTAAGGAAATGCAATCCGAAAACAAAGGAAGTAGGTTACAGTACGCTTGTTCGCCCGCTGCTTGAATACTGCTCAGCAGTGTGGGATCCGTACCAGATAGGGTTGATAGAAGAGGTAGAGAAAATCCAACGGAGAGCAGCGCGCTTCGTTACAGAATCATTTAGTAATCGCGAAAGCGTTACGGAGTTGATAGATAAACTCCAGTGGAAGACTCTGCGGGAGAGACGCTCAGTAGCTCGGTACGGGCTTTTGTTGAAGTTTCGAGAACATACCTTCACCGAAGAGTCAAACAGCATATTTCTCCCTCCTCCGTATATCTCGCGAAGAGACCAAGAGGATAAAATCAGAGAGATCAGAGCCCACACAGAGGCATACCGACAATCCTTCTTTGCACGAACAATACGAGACTGGAATAGAAGGGAGAACCCATAGAGGTACTCAAGGTACCCTCCGCCACACACCGTCAGGTGGCTTGTGGAGTATGGATGTAGATGTAGATTTGTCTTAAATTGATAGTTATCAATGGATGACTGAACTTTGTCCTAAAATGATAGACTGTTAGTAATTTAACGAAAAGGGAAGTGAAAATAAGTATCGAATTCTGAGAAAATACATAGATTTCGTTAAAGCAACTGGTGCAATCTGATTCTTATTGCAAACTCTTTGACTGAAATTTACGTAATTAATTCCACGCAGCTTAGGGAAAGGTTACTTCTTTAAGACAATGATAGGATGTGCTTGGACTATAATAAACCAGCATAACGTGAAGCTACCGTGTTTGACAGTTATTTCAAACCAAATAATATTACGTGCTTACGAAACATTTTATCAGTGCAACGATACTGATTAACAACAGAGCGCTGCATATATATTCTTTGCCGCTCTAAAAAAAGTTGTCGTACTGATTCAGACTATTTAGCTTACGTAAACTAAAACTGTAGTGGAGAAGCTATTGCTGTATATAGACTGTAACCATGATTAGTGCAATAATAGCAGTTTGTATGCATCTACTTGTAGCTGTGCTTGTACACGTCGGGGAGCGTATGATTATTTGAGCTGGCCTGTACAAATAATGAGCACTCGGCGTGAATATGGTGCAGCAGGACAGATTTCTTTTGTAACGTTATTTATCAGACAGTGTGAGAACACTCTACCGCTAGCTGGCCAGAGCAATAACTTCATCAAGGGACATTTTCAATAGAAGGAGCGGTTACATGCTGTACAGTACTCCAGAATCTATTGAACAAGGATTTTAAGAGCCACTTCTTCTGTGGATGGATTACATTTGCGGAGGGTTCTTCCAATTCATATCAGCCTGGGAGCTGCTTTTCCTGGAATTTGTTTTATGTAGATATTCCACTCCATTTGGCTCCGAAAGGTTACTTCTAGTTACTTAACGGTTGTTAAAGGTTTCAGTGATTTATTGCAAAGTGTGTAACCGAATAGTAACTGATCTCTATGCCTATTATGCGCAGTACGTCACACTTGTTTACGTTAAGGATCAACTGAACTCTGTTTACCAATTATCGATCCTCTTCAAGTCTTCCTGCATTTCACTACTCTTCTGGCACTGCAATCGTTGTGTAGACAACAGCACCGTCCGTGTATAGCCTCACAGGGAAGTAATCCACTAGACCAGGGGTCGGCAACCTTCTGAGTCGGAAGAGTCAGAAATTAAAATTTATAAAATTTCAAAGTTTTTGAAGAGCCACAAAAATTTTTCTTGGCAACAATAAATAGTACTTGTGTAAATTAAGTTTTTTGAGGGAAATAACTAATCTATTCATTCATAAGAAAAATATACACTCCTGGAAATGGAAAAAAGAACACATTGACACCGGTGTGTCAGACCCACCATACTTGCTCCGGACACTGCGAGAGGGCTGTACAAGCAATGATCACACGCACGGCACAGCGGACACACCAGGAACCGCGGTGTTGGCCGTCGAATGGCGCTAGCTGCGCAGCATTTGTGCACCGCCGCCGTCAGTGTCAGCCAGTTTGCCGTGGCATACGGAGCTCCATCGCAGTCTTTAATACTGGTAGCATGCCGCGACAGCGTGGACGTGAACCGTATGTGCAGTTGACGGACTTTGAGCGAGGGCGTATAGTGGGCATGCGGGAGGCCGGGTGGACGTACCGCCGAATTGCTCAACACGTGGGGCGTGAGGTCTCCACAGTACATCGATGTTGTCGCCAGTGGTTGGCGGAAGGTGCACGTGCCCGTCGACCTGGGACCGGACCGCAGCGACGCACGGATGCACGCCAAGACCGTAGGATCCTACGCAGTGCCGTAGGGGACCGCACCGCCACTTCCCAGCAAATTAGGGACACTGTTGCTCCTGGGTATCGGCGAGGACCATTCGCAACCGTCTCCATGAAGCTGGGCTACGGTCCCGCACACCGTTAGGCCGCCTTCCGCTCACGCCCCAACATAGTGCAGCCCGCCTCCAGTGGTGTCGCGACAGGCGTGAATGGAGGGACGAATGGAGACGTGTCGTCTTCAGCGATGAGAGTCGCTTCTGCCTTGGTGCCAATGATGGTCGTATGCGTGTTTGGCGCCGTGCAGGTGAGCGCCACAATCAGGACTGCATACGATCGAGGCACACAGGGCCAACACCCGGCATCATGGTGTGGGGAGCGATCTCCTACACTGGCCGTACACCACTGGTGATCGTCGAGGGGACACTGAATAGTGCACGGTACATCCAAACCGGCACTAGTACAGTGTATATCCACCTTTCGCAGCAACGCAGGCTGCTATTCTCCCATGGAGACTATCGTAGAGATGCTGGATGTAGTCCTGTGGAACGGCTTGCCATGCCATTTCCACCTGGCGCCTCAGTTGGACCAGCGTTCGTGCTGGACGTGCAGACCGCGTGAGACGACGCTTCATCCAGTCCCAAACATGCTCAATGGGGGACAGATCCGGAGATCTTGCTGGCCAGGTTAGTTGACTTTCACCTTCTAGAGCACGTTGGGTGGCACGGGATACATGCGGACGTGCATTGTCCTGTTGGAACAGCAAGTTCCCTTGCCGGTCTAGGAATGGTAGAACGATGGGTTCGATGACGGTTTGGATGTACCGTGCACTATTCAGTGTCCCCTCGACGATCACCAGTGGTGTACGGCTAGTGTAGGAGATCGCTCCCCACACCATGATGCCGGGTGTTGGCCCTGTGTGCCTCGGTCATATGCAGTCCTGATTGTGGCGCTCACCTGCACGGCGCCAAACACGCATACGACCATCATTGGCACCAAGGCAGAAGCGACTCTCATCGCTGAAGACGACACGTCTCCATTCGTCCCTCCATTCACGCCTGTCGCGACACCACTGGAGGCGGGCTGCACGATGTTGGGGCGTGAGCGGAAGACGGCCTAACGGTGTGCGGGACCGTAGCCCAGCTTCATGGAGACGGTTGCGAATGGTCCTCGCCGATACCCAGGAGCAACAGTGTCCCTAATTTGCTGGGAAGTGGCGGTGCGGTCCCCTACGGCACTGCGTAGGATCCTACGGTCTTGGCGTGCATCCGTGCGTCGCTGCGGTCCGGTCCCAGGTCGACGGGCACGTGCACCTTCCGCCGACCACTGGCGACAACATCGATGTACTGTGGAGACCTCACGCCCCACGTGTTGAGCAATTCGGCGGTACGTCCACCCGGCCTCCCGCATGCCCACTATAGGCCCTCGCTCAAAGTCCGTCAACTGCACATACGGTTCACGTCCACGCTGTCGCGGCATGCTACCAGTGTTAAAGACTGCGATGGAGCTCCGTATGCCACGGCAAACTGGCTGACACTGACGGCGGCGGTGCACAAATGCTGCGCAGCTAGCGCCATTCGACGGCCAACACCGCGGTTCCTGGTGTGTCCGCTGTGCCGTGCGTGTGATCATTGCTTGTACAGCCCTCTCGCAGTGTCCGGAGCAAGTATGGTGGGTCTGACACACCGGTGTCAATGTGTTCTTTTTTCCATTTCCAGGAGTGTATATATATACACACACACACATATATATATATATATATATATATATATATATATATATATGGCATTATTACATAATCACTTATTATTCAAGTAAAATATTAAAACAATTAAACATTCACTTACAACACTAACGTGTACTTCAATAACAAACAATTGTGCAAACAGATGTAATGGGAGCGATGGCGTTGCATGTTTATTCAAGTAGAAAATTTAAACTTTACTAAACAATGTAACATGTACTTAAAATTGAAAAAAAAACGATAACATACATTCGAGAGAACAAATTCAATGGGAGCGTTGATTTTGCGTGGTTTTATAAAGTTTGGAGAAATTTGGCTCATAACTTGTTGTTTTAAGTTTCAAACACGGCTAAATTCTCATTCGTTAGTTGGCTCCTTACTTTACTTTTAATTATATTCTTGCAAGAGAACGCTAGCTCCCACGAATATGTCGATCCAAAGATAGCACTCCAAATGTCAACTTCTTCACCTCAGTGTAGAAATCTGGAAGACTATTCCATGCGTCAAATGTAAGTGCCTCAACTCGCCACATTTCTTTTAAACCTGTCCTCTTTTGTTGCGTTACGTACATACATTTCTGGACTTCCAATTCTTCCAATCTACTTTTCAACTCTGTGGATTTTCCACTCCACAAAGCCTTACTTTTTAAATCGATCAGTTGCATTTCTGCAGATCCACTATCAACTGCAAATGGCTCAATGTGGATTTCGTTACTATTTGTGTTGAGAGGATTTAGGATTTACTATGAATGCTAGAGTGGATATGTTGGCTTTGAATTGCTGAAATCTGTCAGCAAATTCATCTATCATTTTTTAATAACTGTGCTGAAGTAACTCGAGTCAACAGTTGCACTGGTTTTATCGCGATATTGCTTTAGAAATTGAAAATGAAGTAAGTTACCGCTCTGAATATCTTCTGAAAAAATAATTAATTTTTCTTCGAAACAAACCAATTCTTCTACCAAAAGATAGGCTTGGTTTCCCTTTCCTTGTAGTTTTAGATTCAGCTCATTTAATTTCGCCATCATATCCACCATATGGCAAAATTTTTGCAGCCATTGACTGTTCTCTAAGTCAGGGTGATTAATGCCTTTTTCATTGAGGAATGCATTTACATCATTCAAGCACAAAGCAAAATGTTTTTCAACCCTTACCCTTGGAAAGCCATCGCACTTTATTGTGAAGGAGGAGGTCGGAATAGTGATTCTCCATTTCGTTTAAGAATTCTTTAAACTGACGATGGTAGAGTGCTTTTGACAAGATGCTGTTAACAATCTTGATTACTAAATTCGTGACCTCAACTATTTTGGCCGGAAATGTTTGCGCACAAAGTGCTTCTTGGTGTATTATGCAGTGAAACGTAAGAATTTCGTGGTTTATTTTGTTCTGAAGAATCGTTGTTGTCCCTTTATTTTTTCCTGTCATGCTTCTGGCTCCATCAGTTGCTATTGCAACGATTGTATTTGAATCGATCTTATTATCGTCGAGGCATTTCTGCTCGGCACTCACTATGTCTTCCCCTCTAGTTTGTCCCAAGAGCGGTAACAATCCTAGAAGTTCTTCTTTCGGACCTATACCTCACGAAAAGGGCAACTTGTGCCGTGTCTTTTATATTGCAAGACTCATCGATAGCAAGCGATAAGGTAGAAGCCAGTTGAATGCCTTCCACCTGCAAATGTATCACATTTGAAGACATTTTACTTGTTCTATCCTGTAGCGTTTTAGCGGATAGTGGCAGATCTTTGATTTTTTTTCAAGATTTCTGGTTTGCTTTTGAAATCACGAAATAGTTCTTCAGATGCACGTATGAAGCAATCTTTGACATAATCGCAATCTGTGAATGGTTTGCCTTATTTTCGCAATTTCTAGAGATACCAAGAAGCTTGCCAGATTAACATTTATTGTAGATTGCGTCCAGTTACTTAACATGGAACTCGACTGCTGTAATTGTTTCTGGAGCTCGTCGACAGCTTTTTTTCGATCTTCGCCGGCCGGCTATTTACTAGCAAACTGTGTATGTTTTGTATAGAAGTGTCTCTGTAAATGTGATTTCTTATTGTGTGCGAGTTTTTCGTGGTAAATGAGACAAGTCGGAAGGCCATCTGCGTTGCATATGAAAGCGAACGACTCCTTCCAATCCCGATTGAATTCTCGATGCTCTGCTTCAGTTTCTCTCTTTTTTTTCTGTAGACGCCATGCTTGCGGTGAAGCCGTGATAAAGAATTTTTAAAATCATTATTCTGGTATCCAAAACAGCAGATGACAAGTTTTGCAGTTATTTACTATGTCAACGTATAAATACAGGACGCGAGGGGTTATTAACAATTTGTACAGAAAGCAGATGGCAGTTATCAGAGTGGGGAAGCAGTGGTTGGGAAGGGAGTGAGACAGGGTTGTAGCATCTCCCAGATGCTATTCACTCTGTATATTGAGCAAGCAGCAAAGGAAACAAAGTTCGAAGTAGGCATTAAAATCCGTAGAGAAGAAATAAAAACTTTGAGGTTCGCCGCTGAGATTGTAATTCTGTCAGAGACAGCAATGGACTTGGAAGAGCAGTTGAACGGAATGGACAGTGTCTTGAAAGGAGGGTATAAGATGAACATCAACAAAAGCAAAACAAGGATAATGGACTGTAGTCGAATTAAGTCGGGTAATGCTGAGGGAATTAAATTAGGAAATGAGACACTAAAAGTAGTAAAGGAGTTTTTCTATTTGGGGAGCACAATAACTGATGATGGTCGAAGTAGAGAGGATATAAAATGTAGACTGGCAATGGCAAGGAAAGCGTTTCTGAAGAAGAGAAGTTTGTTAACATCGAGTATTGATTTAAGTGTCAGGAAGTCGTTTTTGAAAGTATTTGTATGGAGTGTGGCCATGTATGGAAGTGAAACATGGACGATAAATAGTTTAGACAAGAAGAGAATAGAAGCTTTCGAAATGTGGTGCTACAGAAGAATGCTGAAGATTAGATGGGTAGATCACATAACTAATGAAGAGGTATGGAACGGAATTGGGGAGAAGAGGAGTTTGTGGCACAACTTGACAAGAAGAAGGGATCGGTTGGTAGGATATGTTCTGAGGCATCAAGGGATCACCAATTTAGTACTGGAGGGCAGCGTGGAGGGTATGAATCGTAGAGGGAGACCAAGAGATGAATACACTAAGCAGATTCAGAAGGATGTAGGCACTGGTAGATGAAGCTGCTTGCACAGGGTAGAGTAGCATGGAGAGCTACATCAAACCAGTCTCAGGACTGAAGACCACAACAACAACAAACCTTGATAGAGTAAATAATTATCCAATAACTGAATTATTGAAATGAATAATTCAGACACGAAACACTGTTTGGTCTCACTCTGTGGTCGCCTGCCGTGTGTGCTGATCACTGACTGGCATGAACGGACTCCTCAGAACTCAGAACGTGCTTACCGCGGTGCGACAGTGACGGTGGAGGGGTGCGGTGAAAAGCGAGGACAATGGGCTAATTGTGAGGGAGAGAAATGGTGCCTAATCCTCGTTAATCGATTCAGAACGATTAAAAAAATTTTTTCTTATAAAATAAATAATATCTGCGTACGCAACTAAAGAGATGCAGCTTCACATCCAAAGAGCCATTCGTGGCTCGCGAACCGCAGGTTGCCTACATTGGCACTAGACTACTCTTAGAGATGTCATTAACTAGACACTCCCTTTGGCTACTCCCGAAATAACCTGTCCATCTGTCAATTTTCTTCCGTTAAGAACGACGTGTTGAGTTCTATCTGCAAAGGACGTCGTGATTCCGGTCATATATCTTGTCCAATACTCGCAAATCACTGTACGTCATATTTTAACAGCGTGCACTTTATGTTCTGGTGAAACAGCAGATGCAAATTCAGGTCAGGTTCTGGTCTGAATTTTAGCTAACGACTAGACGGCTGTGGCAATGCTTTTAAAATTAATTTTATTATTTTATTAAACTTATAGTGTGTGTATTTTAGAGTGTTGCAGTGTCTGTCTCGTCCTTTTTATTCCAGTGGTTAGCCAGCCACAACTATTTGCTACACTACTCCAGTCCTCTCCATGGCAGTTCCTTTTTTCACTGTGAGTTTTAAATCTGAAAAATATGTTATTTTCGATGATTTGCGTGTGTGTTGGTGTTTACGAATGATTTTTTAGTGTGATATCAATTTTTTAATTGTAGTTAAAATTTTCTTGTACTGCAGCGTTTATTCACATTCGTATCGTAAAATTTTAGTATGTAATCTCTAGACCTATCAGGCCAGATACTGGGTAAGCTGCAATTTTGTTCACTAAAGTGCTCTGGGAACTGGATCGAATGCACTCCAGGAGTTACGTAACACGGCATCAACGTGGGCGTCGTTGCCTAATGCGCTCTCGATCTCATGGACTAACAGAGCGGAGTCGATGTTGATTTTTAAGGAGCAGGTTCACGTTCTCTGTTGTTAGAAGATACTTCCGTTGTAATTGTCTTTGCACTGCCCCCCCTCCCCCCTCCGTCGCTCTGTGCAATAACTGAAGATGCAGAAAGAAAGACGTAAGGCCGGTATTACACTATCAAATTTCTTTGACAAACATCTGTGTCCAATATCTTTGTCAAAGATATTTGATGGTGTAATAGGGAACTTTGTCATATGTCGTCCAATATTTGATCAGATCTAGGGCCTCGCTGTAGATTTGATCAAAGAAGTCGCTTGTCTTCTGTTCTGTTCACTGCAATGTGACATGTTACCACATTGAGCGCTAGCATCGCTGCATTCTGTCGTCTGTAGTGTTTTTATAAACATTGCCGGTAAATACAATTGGTGTGTGCCGACTATTACAAAATTAATAGAGATGTATGAAGCTGATGAGGCGCTTTACAACGTGAACCACGCTGAACACAAAAATAGATTACGGAGATTGGAGACCTGACCTAAACTAACGCTCTCCTGTAGCAAGGAATTGGAGTGTTGCAGTGAGCCTGTCTTCTGCAGATGTAGCAGTTCTTAAGTGAATATTGTGCTTTGTGATATGAGGATACACTTCATTGAGCACATACAGAAATGTATGCTCATCCATTCTTAAGTAATTGATCTACGACTTGGCGTCCTCCACTATAAGCTCACGCAACAAGTTTTGTTGAATGCTTTTATCGTGTCGTCGTAAAACCCACGGCTTCACCCAGGTACGTTCCCTTTTTTTCCCCCGCTTCTCTTCCGCATGTGCACACAATGCAATTGTGGTAAATGCGACTGCTGCGGTTAATAACAAGTTGTTGTTGTCAGTCATCTTGAACTTTGACGAAAAATATGATGACAGTGTAATACCCCTTCTAGTGCTACTTCGAAGATCTTCGTCAAACATATTTGACAGAATATTTGATCACATCTTCGATCAAAACTCTTTGCAAAGAAATTTGATAGTGTAATATCCGCCTAAGTAGTTTTCGCTTCTCCGCGTTTGGAACTGTTGGGGAGCAGCGCTGCGGACGAGTGCGCATGCGCTGTGTTGTCGCGAGCGGCGCGGGGCGGCGTTGACACGCGTGGGGGAATCCCCGAGCGGGTATCGGCGCGACTCGCGAGTTCCGAATCGAAGCGCGTCGCGGTCGACTCACGCGAGTTGAGCGAGCGCCCGCGGTCACGCAGCGCCATCGATTCCTCTCCCGCGGCGGCGGTGGCGGCGGCGGCGGCGCGGCCCACTTACGGCGTCCCTAATACGCGCAGAGACGGCGCCGGCAGCGTCGCGTGAGGCCCGAGGAGGAGGCCTTCCGGGAAGGCGTCCGGCCGGCTGTTTATTTTAGCAGGCCTGAGGAAGAACATATTACGTGAGGCCCCGAGCCTCTGGGAAGCGCCTTGCACTGGCAACCATTGTCAAAGCCGAGTCGCGTTGCTTAACTGCCATAACGTAATCTGTGACTCGGCACTTCCAGAAGCAAGTTACGTGCCAGAAGAAATTTCAAGGGCCAGGAAATTTGTTGTGAAACACCACCTAAAACTTCATGATCCTTACCATGTAAGAAACTTTCTGGCAGATTAAAACTGTGTGCCGCACCGAGAGTCGAACTCGGGACCTTTGCGTTTCGCGGGCAAGTGCTCTACTAGGGCAAAGGTCCAGAGTTCGAGTCTCGGTCCGGCACACAGTTTTAATCTGCCAGAAAGTTTCATATCAGCGCACACTCCGCTGCGTAGTGAAAATCTCATTCTTTGCCGTGTAAGGTTCACCACCTTTTCCGAAATGCTGCAGTTCACTTAATTTTTGAGGCAATCGGATCTTTCGACGGGAGACAATTTTACAAACACATGACGCCTGGTAAAGGATGAAACAGTATGCCTGTTGCTCGCGAGTTGCCCGTAATTTATGACCGTACAGGTTAATAACTGTGATGAAAAACTTTGTCCATTTAGTTTATTAATTTTCAACCAATAGAGCACGTTGACATACTATAGCCCAGAGAAGCCGTAGTTTGCTTATGTTGGCTCAATATCTTTCAGCCTACTCATTGCCATTTTAGAGCCTTTACTTTTTTCACAACATTTTCAACTCCTATTATCGCTCTTATGTCTTCACTCCTTTTCCGATACGTCTTACTCAGTCCAAGGAGTGGCTTCTCCATAGGTCTCTTTTTCTTCTGAAAACTCACTTAAAATCAAGTTTCGGTGCCATGTATTAGTATGGGAAGAACAAACTACTGCCGGCCGGTTTGGCCAAACGGTTCTAGGCGCTTCAGTCCGGAACCGCGCGACCGCTACGTTCGCAGGTTCGAATCCTGCCTCGGGCATGGCTGTGAGTGATGTCCTTAGGTTAGTCAGGTTTAAGTAGTTCTATGTTCTAGGGGACTGATGACCTCAGAAGTTAAGTCCCATAGTGCCCAGAGCCATCTGAACCATTTTTTTGAACACACTATTCCAAAACGAACTTTTTAAGTTTGCTGAAGTGTTAGATTTATAAAAAAAAAAAGATACCTTTCTTTCAAAAACCCTCCAGAGTAGCTGGACTCAGCGCAAAATTTTGCGTTTTAAGTCTCCTTGCGTATTACGAGGGCATGCTGAAAAGTAGCGCCTCCGAATTTTTATTCGGTTCTTAAAATCGACTGAAATGTAGCATGTCATGCATATAGCTTGATCGGCTTCCCCGCTTCGCTGACGCAAGTTCGAACCTTCAGACGCTACAGGGCTCCGAGTTGTAGCGTGTAACACGGTGGTTGTGACGTAACTATGTCGGAGCATAAGAAACGATTACCAGCAGCAGAAAACGTGCCTCCAATTGAAATCCATAGAAGAATGAAAACTGTGTACTGTGTCGATTGTATCGACATTACTAACATGCGACGTTTGGTTGTCCTAAGTTCAACGTGTCTGACAGAGCTTGGAAAGGACGACGGCGTACGGCAACCAACGAGACTCTTCGCAAACGGATTGACGAATACATTAGAGAAAATCGTCGGATAACACAGATGCAGCTCTCAGGTAAGTGTGGCATATCACGAGAGCGTGTATAGGCCATCAATATGTACAGAAAACTGTCTGCAAGGTGGGAGCCTCGAATATCCAATCTCGACATGAAACACAAGAGGCCGGCCAGGGTGGTCGAGCGGTTCTAGGCGCTACTGTCTAAAACCTCGCGATCTCTACGGTCACATGTTCGAATCCTGCCTCGGGCATGGATGTGTGTGGTGTCCTTAGGTTAGTTAGGTTTAAGTAGTTCTCTTGCCTCGGGCATGGATGTATGTGATGTCCTTAGGTTAGTTAGGTTTAAGTAGTTCTAAGTTCTAGGGGACTGATGACCTCAGACGTTAAGTCCCATAGTGCTCAGAACCATTTGAACCTCTTTTGAAACAGAAGAGACTTGACATCTGTCAACATCTTCGTTTTGAGCGTGAGGGTAATGGATTCCATAATGACACGGTCACAGCTGATGAATGATTGATTCACCATTTTGTCTCCGAAAACAAGAGGACATCATTAGAGTTCCACCATCTACAACTACATCTACATACATACTCCGCAATCCACCATACAGTGCGTGGGGGAGGGTACCTCGTACCACAACTACCATCTTCCCTCCCTGTTCCACTCCCAAACAGAACGAGGGAAAAATGACTGCCTATATGCCTCTGAACGAGCTCTAATCTCTCTTATCTTATCTTTGTGGTCTTTCCGCGAAATGTAAGTTGACGGCAGTAAAATTGTACTGCAGTCAGCCTCAAATACTGGTTCTCTAAATTTCCTCAGTTGCGGTTCACGAAAAGAACGCCTCCTTTGCTCCAGAGACTCCCACCCGAGTTCCTGATGCATTCCCGTAACACTCGCGTGATGATCAAACCTACCAGTAACAAATCTAGCAGCCCGCCTCTGAATTGCTTCTATGTCCTCCCTCAATCCGACCTGATTGGGATCCCAAACGCTCGAGCAATACTCAAGAATAGGTCGAATTAGTGTTTTATAAGCGGTCTCCTTTACATATGAACTACATATTCCCAAAACTCTACCAATGAACCGAAGACGACTATCCGCCTTCCCCACAACTGCCATTACATAATTGTCCCACTTCATATCGCTCTGCAATGTTACTCCCAAATATTTAATCGACGTGACTGTGTCAAGCGCTACACTACTAATGGAGTATTCAAACATTACCGGATTCTTTTTCCTATTCATCTGCAATAATTTACATTTATCTATATTTAGAGTTAGCTGCAATTATTTACACCAATCACAAATCCTGTCCAAGTCATCTTGTATCCTCCTACAGTCACTCAACGACGACACCTTCCCGTACACCACAGCATTATCAGCAAACAGCCGCACATTGCTATCCACCCTATCCAAAAGGATCACCGACGCCAATAAAGTTCATGATCATGCCATCAGCAGACAGTCATCCCCACAGTCTTCTGGGATGTTCGAGGTGTGGCGCATTTGGAATTCATGCCTAAAGGCACCACCATAAACTCTATTACGTATTGTGAGACCCTCAGAAAACTGGAATCACGGATTCGAAGAGTTCGTTCACACATGGAGTACCCTCTCTTTCAGCATGACTATGCCAAACCACTCACTAGTGCTGTGACATCTGCAACAATCTGACGTCATGGGTTCACCGTCATTGATCATCCTCCATACTGTCCCAACTCGGCCCCATCCGATTTTCATCTGTCTCGTAAGATTAAGGAACACCTTCGAGGACTTCACTTTGTTAGTGATGAAGCGGTGCAAGTAGTGGCGGCATTGTGGCTCCGTAAACCAAGTCAGACACTCCACAGTGACGGTGTCAACAAACTGGTCTCTTGTTGGGAGAACTGGGCTCGTCGCCAGGGTACTCTGTTGAGAAATAAATACACTACTGGCCACTAAAATTTCTACACCAAGAAGAAATGCAGATGATAAACAGGTATTCATTGGACAAATATATTATACTATAACTGACATGTGATTAAATTTTCACGCAATTTGGGTGCATAGATCCTGAGACATCAGTACCCAGAACAACCACCTCTGGCCGTAATAACGGCCATGATACGCTTGGGCATTGAGTCAAACACAGCTTGGATGGCGTGGACAGCTACAGCTGCCCATGCAGCTTCAACACGATACCACAGTTCATCAAGTGTAGTGACTGGCGTATTGCGACGAGCCAGTATTTCTGTCACCATTGACCAGACGTTTTCAGTTGGTGAGAGATCTGGAGAATGTGCTGGCTAGGGCAGCCGTCGAACATTTTCTGTATCCAGAAAGGTCCGTACAGGACCTGCAACATGCAGTCGTGCATTATGCTGCTGAAATGTAAGGTTTCGCAGGGATCGAATGAAGGGTAGAGCCACGGGTCGTAACACATCTGAAATGTAACGTCCACTGTTCAAAGTGCCGTCAATGCGAACAAGAGGTGACCCAGACGTGTAACCATTGGCACCCCATACCATCACGCCGGGTGATACGCCAATATGGCGATGACGAATCCACGCTTCCAATGTGCGTTCACCGCGAGGCCGCCAAACACGAATGCGACCATCATGACACTGTAAACAGAACCTGGATTCATCCGAAAAAAATGACGTTTTGCCATTCATGCACCCAGGTTCGTCGTTGAGTACACCATCGCAGGCGCTCCTGTTTGTGATGCAGCGTCAAGAGTAACCGCAGCCATGGTCTCCGAGCTGATAGTCCATGCTGCTTCAAACGTCGTAGAACTGTTCGTGCAGATGGTTGTTGTCTTGCAAACGTCCCCATCTGTTGACTCGGGAATGAGAGGTGGCTGCACGATCCGTTACAGCCATGCGAATAAGATGCCTGTCGTCTCGACTGCTAGTGATACGTGGCCGTTGGGATTCAGCACGGCGTTCCGTATTACCCTCCTGAACCCACCGATTCCATATTCTGCTAAGAGTCATTGGATCTCGACCACCGCGATCAGAAATGTCGCGATACGATAAACCACAATCGCGATAGGCTACAATCCGACCTTTATCAAAGTCGAAAACGTGATATTACGCATTTCTCCTCCTTACAGGTGGCATCATAACAACGTTTCACCAGGCAACGCCGGTCAACTGCTGTTTGTGTATGAGAAATCGGTTAGAAACGTTCCTCGTGTCTGGACGTTGTAGGTATCGCCACCGGCGCCAACCTTGTGTGAATGCTCTGAAAAGCTAATCATTTGCATATCACAGCATCTTCTTCCTGTCGGTTAAATTTCGCGTCTGTAGCACGTCATCTTCATGGTGTAGCTATTTTAATGGCCAGTAGTGTATGTAGACACGAAGAATAAAGAGGTAAAATGTTAATACAATTTTTTTGTTTAATATACAAAACTCGGAGGCATTACTTCTCAGCACGCCCTCGTAATTAATTATCACAGACAGACGTATTTGATAACTTTCGTTTAGATATTTGTTGTTCGATATTTTTTGTCTTGCAGTTGTTGTGAACAGCATTTGTTTTGGACCGATTTATTTTCAGGCCTACTTTTTCGCAACTATCGAATAAATCCTTTATGGAGGATTGCAGTTCTGTCACAGAGATAGCTAGAACTATTATACTACTGTTTGCAAATCTAAAGTTAGTTAGTAATTCCATTTTATTCTAATTCGCTTTTCTTTCCAATTAAGTTTTGACATAGCCATCTCAAGGAGTGTTATAAACAGATTCGCGGACATAGGGTCACCCTGCTTTACTACTCATCCAATGGAAAAAAATCTCTCGCTTGTTTTCCTACGCTGACAGAAGCCATCAAGGTATCGTAGATGTTACATAACACGTTTATGTGCTTTGTTTACAGACTTTGGTCTGTCAGTGCCCGTGTAACAGCCGTGTGTCTGACAGGATCAAATGCGTTTTCAAAGCCAATAAAAGTTATGCGTAATGGTATTTCATATTCATTGGCTCGGTTAATTGCTTTATTCAGGGTGTGTTTACCATCAATCGTGTTGTAACATTTCGGAATACAGCTTGTTCAATCGGTTGTGACTTTTCCACAACGGTACTGCCGCCATTTCTCAGGAGTTTAGAAACTTTGTAGAAAACGGGGAGTAAACTGATCGGACGGTAATGCTTCATATCGTGAATACTTTCTTTTTCGTGTAGAAGGATTATCTTTGCTTTGTTCTACGGGGTGTTGATGCTGCCTTTTTGTATACAAGCGAAAAGATTTTAGCCAAATGTTTTTCTGTTTCTTCATTATTAAGTTTAAGCGTTTCAGTCGTCAGACCATCATGATCTCGTGCTTTGCCACTCTCTACTACGTTCATAGGTTTTCTTATTTCTTTAAGAAGGACCTCAGCGACTTCGTCATCTTTAATTACATCAGGTATCTTTAGTGACTCATACATTCTTTCATACAGTTTGCTGTAGGAATTCCTTATACATTACAGAATTTCCTTCTTATCTGTTATGCGTCCCTTCTATGGCTGTCAGTTACTATTTTCAGACACACCTTACATTTCATTTTTATCATTCATAAGCTTTTGTTTAACTTGCTTACAGCTCATTTTAATCTTTAGTGTTGGCAATTTCGTTGTATCTTTTTATACTTCTTTTTTCCTTCCTTATATGCATACACATTTCAGGGTATCCTATCTTGTCAACATTTGTTTTGGTTATCACCTCTCGTCTGTTTGATAATAAGGACCTGCTTTCAGTTGTTAAATTCCCTAGTGATTTCATTGAGGCCCGTATATCATTTGCAGTTTTTGTTGTTGTTTCCGCAAATTTTTCTTCTGTTGTCTGTTCTAATAGCGTCCAAAGTTTCCTCTCCATACAACTGCATAAATACTTCTCATTTTGACTTTCACGCACCTGTTTCTTGTAGCTCTCCCCATAAGTTAACTCAGCCGACCTAAAACCATTACTTGAAACTTGGTGGCAGATTAATACTGTGTGCCGGACCAAGACTCGAACTCTCGATTTTTGCCTTTCGTGCGCAAGTGCTGTACCAACTAAGCTACGCAAGCACGACTCACACCCGGTCCTCACAGCTTTACTTCTGCCAGTATCTCGTCTCCTACCTTCCAAACTTCACAGAAGCTCTTCTGTGAACCTTGCACAACTAGCACTCCTGGAAGAAACGATATCACGAAGAAATAGCTTAGCCATTGCATGGGGGATGTTTCCAGAAAGAGACTTACACTCTGCAATGGATTGTGAATCTGTTAGGACGGATCGTGAGTCGTGCTTGGGTAGCTCCGTTGGTAGAGCACTTGCCCGCGAAAGGCAAAGGTCCCGAGTTCGAGTCTCGGTCTGGCACACAGTTTTAATCTGCCACGAAGTTTCATATCAGCGCACCCTCCGCTGCAGAGTGAAAATCTCATTCTAGAGCCATTAATTACTCGCGTTCTTGCTACAGCAAGCATTGTCGGTGCAGGACAATGACCTAGCTCCGATTCCGAACTCGCGACTCGACTCGATAGCCTTCGAGGGTTCCCGACCAAGTTTCAGCATAAGAGAAAATCTAAGGCCCACCGACAAGTCAAAGGGCTCTGCCAAAGAGTACAAAGTCAAAGACACTGTGCTCTTACAGTCATTAGCTACATCATGAGTAAATTGATATCATATTCTGGGTAATGGCGTTCTCCAGTTGCATGAATAGCGGATTTCAGCGTTAGTCACCATGTGCTTGATGTATATATTCAGATGAAAACAGACCACGCCTGTCTAAAAATTAAACATTCCAAGAAACATAACGCTAATTCCGTGTAACACAGTCTATTGGCTTGATAATCGGCTCAGTTTCGTGACGAAGAGAATCCACAGTTGTAAGGTTATGGGCAGGTGGTTTCTTATTCTATGACTGAAACACAACTGTATAAGCTGTAATGATGTTGTTTAATATTCCAATTGCCGGCCGCTGGTGGCCGAGCGGTTCTGGCGCTACAGTCTGGAACCGCGCGACCGCTACGGTCGCAGGTTCGAATCCTGCCTCGGGCGTGGATGTGTGTGATGTCCTTAGGTTAGTTAGGTTTAAGTAGTTCTAAGTTCTAGGGGACTCATGACCTCAGCAGTTGAGTCTCATAGTGCTCACAGCCATTTGAACCATTTGAATGTTCCAATTTTGTAACGGAAATACACGCTTTTACACAGTTTACAAGGTGACAATGTTAAGACAGTTGTCAAAATGATGCATCTCGCCATCTGAAGGCTCGCTGGCTCTGAGCACTATGGGACTCAACTGCTGAGGTCATTAGTCCCCTAGAACTTAGAACTAGTTAAACCTAACTAACCTAAGGACATCACAAACATCCATGCCCGAGGCAGGATTCGAACCTGCGACCGTAGCGGTCTTGCGGTTCCGGACTGCAGCGCCTAGAACCGCTCGGCCACTTCCCATCTGAAGGTAAACTAACCCTAAACACAACAGCATTAAATTGTAACTCTCAGAAAGTTTAATAATCCTACACACAACAATATTATATTTTAACTAGAAGTTACTTTACAAAATTAGTCTTACGATTACGTTATGATGTTGGCCAGTACTATGATAAATCATCCGATTCCAGTTCAAAGTTCGGTACTATTTTTAGGATGACAATCAAGTCTACGGAGGATGGCTAGTTTCGTGACAAGTCGAGCAAAAGATTACCCAAGGTCACTCGAGTTTACAGTGGACGCAAGCTGGTAAACCAACAAGTTTACACCTCTGCACGCAGTATTTACCTTAGCTGCGATGAGATGTCATCTGCATGGCTGCTCTCTGCCACTGAAATTTCTGTAAAATCTACGCCTTTGCTGTATATTCCAACAGAAACTCTCCCTGTGTTTGTCGTTTTCCGAGAAAACATGGACTCATCACTAGTCTCACACCATGATGATACACACGCGCATGGCTGGAGCAGCATGCACATTACAGTGCTATTACAAATGACTGAAGCGATTTCATAAATTCACTGTAGCTACATTCATTGACATATGGTCACGACACACTACAGATACGTAGAGAAACTCATAAAGTTTTGTTCGGCTGAAGCCGCGCTTCAGGTTTCTGCCGCCAGAGCGCTCGAGAGCGCAGTGAGACAAAATGGCGACAGGAGCCGAGAAAGCGTATGTCGTGCTTGAAATGCACTCACATCAGTCAGTCATAACAGTGCAACGACACTTCAGGACGACGTTCAACAAAGATGCACCAACTGCTAACTCCGTTCGGCGATGGTATGCGCAGTTTAAAGCTTCTGGATGCCTCTGTAAGGGGAAATCAACGGGTCGGCCTGCAGTGAGCGAAGAAACGGTTGAACGCGTGCGGGCAAGTTTCACGCGTAGCCCGCGGAAGTCGACGAATAAAGCAAGCAGGGAGCTAAACGTACCACAGCCGACGGTTTGGAAAATCTTACGGAAAAGGCTAAGGCAGAAGTCTTACCGTTTACAATTGCTAAAAGTCCTGACACCCGATGACAAAGTGAAACGCTTTGAATTTTCGGCGCGGTTGCAACAGCTCATGGAAGGGGATGGGTTCAGTGCGAAACATGTTTTCAGTGATGAAGCAACATTTTTTCTTAATGGTGAAGTGAACAGACACAATGTGCGAATCTGGGCGGTAGAGAATCCTCACGCATTCGTGCAGCTAATTCGCATTTCACCAAAAGTTAACGTGTTTTGTGCAATCTCACGGTTTCTTCTGCGAAAAAAACGTTACAGGACACGTGTATCTGGACATGCTGGAAAATTGGCTCATGCCACAACTGGAGACCGACAGCGCCGATTTTATCTTTCAACAGGATGGTGCTCCACCGCACTTCCATCATGATGTTCGGCATTTCTTAAACAGGAGATTGGAAAACCGATTGATCGGTCGTGGTGGAAATCATGATCAGCAATTCATGTCATGGCCTCCACGCTCTGCCGACTTAACCCCATGTGATTTCTTTCTGTGGGGTTATGTGAAAGATTCAGTGTTTAAACCTCCTCTACCAAGAAACGTGCCAGAACTGCGAGCTCGCATCAGCGATGCTTTCGAACTCATTGATGGGGACATGCTGCGCCGAGTGTGGGAGGAACTTGATTATCGGCTTGATGTCTGCCGAATCGCTAAAGGGGCACATATCGAATATTTGTGAATGCCTAAAAAAACTTTTTGAGTTTTTGTATGTGTGTGCAAAGCATTGTGAAAATATCTCAAGCAATAAAGTTATTGTAAAGCTGTGAAATCGCTTCAATCATTTGTAATAACCCTGTATAATGCCCTCTCAGTCCTCGCAAGAACAATTAACTAGCTGGCTGGTTAGTTTCTTCACAGTTGGATCCCAACGATGCTACAGCTAATTTCTAGCTGGAGGTCAGCCGCTGTGGACGCAGTGTTCACAAAATTTCTCCTCTGCGTCATATACCAGGTGATCAAAAAGTCAATATAAATTTGAAAACTGAATAAATCACGGAATAATGTAGATAGAGAGGTACAAATTGATACACATGCTTTGAATGACATGGGGTTTTATTAGAACAAAAAAAAAAAAAAAACACAAAAGTTCAAAAAATGCCCGACAGATAGCGCTTCATCTGATCAGAATAGCAATAATTAGCATGAGAAAGTAAGACAAAGCAAAGATGATGTTCTTTACAGAAAATGCTGAATATGTCCACCATCATTCCTCAGCAATAGCTGTAGTCGACGAATAATGTTGTGAACAGTACTGTAAAACATGTCCAGGTTTATGGTGAGGCATTGGCATCGGATGTTGTCATTCAGCATCCCTAGAGACGTCGGTCGATCACGATATACTTACGACTTCAGGTAACCCCAAAGCCAATAACCGCACGGACTGAGGTCTGGGAACCTGGGAGGCCAAGCATGACGAAAGTGACGGCTGAGCACACGATCATCACCAAACGACGCGTCTAGCAATATGGGGTGGTGCGCCATCCTGAATAAACATCGTGCGTTCCAGCAGGTGTTTATCAGCCAGGCTGGGGATGATGCGCTTCTGTAACATATCGGCGTACCTCTCACCCGTCACGGTAGCAGGTTTGCTGCCCAGCGCCACCTGTCGGACATTATGTGAACTTTGCTTGTTTTTTTTTTTTTGTTCTAATAAAACCCCATGTCACTCCAAGCATGTGTTTCAATTTTTACCTCTCTATCTACATTATTCCGTGGTTTATTAAGTTGTCATATTTATACTGCCTTTTTGATCACCCAGTACAGCATTACGTGCTCCATTCTGCACTTGATGCCAGGTCAGAGAAGAGTCCACGAAAATTTCGCTCTCGTCTTTCCGTCACAGCTTTTTTCGGCCCTCTACTTTGTGGAAACTCTCTCTACCAATGGCAAGGGTCCTACCATTGAACTGTGTCGAAATCCCAGCACTTGACTCCTTCCTGGTGCGTTCCCGCCAATCGGACGTTTCGTGCCTGCTCCAGACGCCTAAAAGTTACATGCATACATCACATGTGTACCACTCACTGTTCACATGATCAACTGCCTCACTGGTTTTGCTCATATCCAATTGGAATTCCGAAACGCAGTCTTCTAAAGCTTCTTTCTGTCCTACTCCTGGCTGCCCGTTATTTGCCCTGCAGTATGCTTCACCTGTCCGGTCGGTGACCCACCATGGGACACGCCCCCTGAAGAGCTTCTGTGGTGCCTCCCGCGGTGCGGCTTCTGCGTCTGCCCACGCTGGCTTCCACACCAAACGTTTCCTCTCGCTGCTTGTTTCACCTTCTGCTGATTCGAGTATACTGACTTTTCTGGAGACCAGAAATCTACTCTGTAGGAATCAGCATGGGTTTCGAAAAAGACGGTCGTGCGAAAACCAGCTCGCGCTATTCGTCCACGAGACTCAGAGGGCCATAGACACGGGTTCACAGGTAGATGCTGTGTTTCTTGACTTCGCAAGGCGTTCGATACAGTTGCCCACAGTCGTTTAATGAACAAAGTAAGAGCATATGGACTATCAGACCAATTGTGTGATTGGATTGAAGAGTTCCTAGATAACAGAACGCAGCATGTCATTCTCAATGGAGAGAAGTCTTCCGAAGTAAGAGTGATTTCAGGTGTGCCGCAGTGTAGTGTCATAGGACCGTTGCTATTCACAATATACATAAATGACCTTGTGGATGACATCGGAAGTTCACTGAGGCTTTTTGCAGATGATGCTGTGGTGTATCGAGAGGTTGTAACAATGGAAAATTGTACTGAAATGCAGGAGGATCTGCAGCAAATTGACGCATGGTGCAGGGAATGGCAATTGAATCTCAATGTAGACAAATGTAATGTGCTGCGAATACGTAGGAAGATAGATCCCTTATCATTTAGCTACAAAATAGCAGGTCAGCAACTGGAAGCAGTTAATTCCATAAATTATCTGGGAGTACGCATTAGGAGTGATTTAAAATGGAATGATCATATAAAGTTGATCGTCGGTAAAGCAGATGCCAGACTGAGATTCATTGGAAGAATCCTATGGAAATGCAATCCGAAAACAAAGGAAGTAGGTTACAGTACGCTTGTTCGCTCACTGCTTGAATACTGCTCAGCAGTGTGGGATCCGTACCAGATAGTGTTGATAGAAGAGATAGAGAAGATCCAACGGAGAGCAGCGCGCTTCGTTACAGGATTATTTAGTAATCGCGAAAGTGTTACGGAGATGATAGATAAACTCCAGTGGAAGACTCTGCGGGAGAGACGCTCAGTAGCTCGGTACGGTTTCGAGAACATACCTTCACCGATGATTCAAGCAGTATATTGCTCCCTCCTACGTATATCTCGCGAAGAGACCAAGAGGATAAAATCAGAGAGATTAGAGCCCACACAGAAGCATACCGACAATCCTTCTTTCCACGAACGATACGAGACTGGAATAGAAGGGAGAACCGATAGAGGTACTCAGGGTACCCTCCGCCACACACCGTCAGGTGGCTTGCTGAGTATGGATGTAGATGTAGATGTAGATTGACATGCATTATTTAGGAGTGGTGTGTTAAAGCCATCGATTGAGTGTCATCCCTTATGCATTACATACTTAAAGGCAAATCTGCTCATTACTGTCGAAGTAAGTTAAGTGACATATTCACCTTTCCGTTACGATGTATGAACTCTTATGTAAGGTGCGAAATTGACCTTCATTTATTACGCCACCTTACACAGTTTCTTCGCGTGTTCCGTAAGTGGCTGAAGCTTTCCATTGATTAGATCTCAAACAGGAGTTTATTGATGGATGCATTGCAACCACTGTTCCAAGGTGTCGCAAAAATTTTCTATGGGATTACGATCATGAGGTCTGGAGTGCAATAAGGCGCCTGTGCGCTCTTCAAACCAGGGACGTGTAAGTGCAACCACGTTGTCGTCTTCGAAGACCGGACAGTCCATAGCAGACTCATCGTGAAAATGTAGAAGAAAGGGCAACACGTGGTCACCTAAAATGTTGAAATAAACATCCTAGTTCATCTTCACAGTAATCTGAACGAGTGAGCCCGAACAATAGTACGAAAAATACCTCTAAAGCCTCGCCACAGAACCACCGCCGTCCTAAACTACACTCTGCAAACACCACGGATCGTACATTTCCTTGGAACGTCGGTGCTCTCGACACTTTGCATCATTTGAAAGGACGCAAAATCACGACTGATCAGACTACACTATGCGCATCCGCTTAGTTAATGTTGAGTCTCTCTGTTGTATGGGCTACTGAACCCGTGCTGTTGTATTTGCCGCTACACGAAATGACCATTTGTGAGTTCCCCATCTCCAAACGATCATTTTGTACAATTTTTTTTTCTCACTGTTTAGTTGGAAACTGAGACGGATCTGCCTAGACTGGCAGTAGCGATTCCTATCGAATTTGAAACGGACTGTCACTTCCACGGCGTGACCTTCGTGTCTGGACTCTGTCAGTTAGCATCACTTTACAGTCGCTGTCTACCCGTAGTGGCAGTGCGAAGTGAGCGGCCGTACAGTACAGACATGTTTTTCGAGTCTGTAACTTCAGTTCTGTGTGAAACTGAAGAAGAATTACATGATCTCCTGAATGAAATGAATAGTTTAATAAGAGCGGAATATGGATTGAGAGTAAATTGAAAGAGAGAGGTAATGATAGGCAGTAGTAACGAGAACAGCCAGAGACTCAACTTCAGGATTGATGGTCACAAAGCAGATGAAGTTAAGGAATTTTACTACCTAGGCAGCAAAATAACCAATGATGGACGGAGGAAGGAGGACATCAAAAGCAGACTAGCACTGGCAAAAAGTGCAATCCTGGCCAAGAGACGTCTTCATTTCAGGAAGAGATTCCTGAAAATTAACGTTTGGTGCACATAGTTGTATAGTAGGGAAACATGGACTATGCGGAAACCGGAACCGAATCGAAACATTTCAGATGTGGTGCTACAGATCAATGTTGAAAATTAGGTGGACTGATAAGGTAAGGAATGAGGAGGTTCTGCACAGGATAGGAGGGGAAATGGCTATGTGGAAAACACAGATAAGGAGATGAAAGGAAACGTGTTAAGACATCAGGGAACGACTTCTATGGTACTACAGAGAGCTGTAGAGGGCAAAAACTGCAGAGGAAGACAGAGGCTGGAATACATCCGGCGAATAATTGAGGACGTAAGTTGTATGTCCTACTCTGAGAGAGGAATTCGCGGCGGGCCGCATCAAACCAGTAAAAAAAACAAAGTGGAAGTTTGTTTGGTGCTCTCCGCATTCGTTTCGTCGCGACCGCGAAATACACGGCACCCTGCGATCACGAGAAAAAGGTGAGAGGCACCCACATGCCTTGCTCATACTGTGGCATCAAGCAGTCAGGCCTGCAAGATGAGTGGTCTGCCAAGCGAGTGGATTCATTCTTATTTACCGAGTAACATGAACCCTCGTACTCACAACTAAGTTACAAATTATCCTTCTATATGAATAATACGCAACGGAAACGCACAACTGACTATCAGTAATTTACAGAACTCTGACTGTTCACTACGCACTGGCAATACCACATTTTCTTTTTCTTTTTTTATTTAACAGCTTTTATCAACACGTGGCCATCGCACTGAATATGAGTGGCGCACACATTATAAATTCTGGATATCATGACAACATACAATTCGAAGGAAAAGGCCACAATCTTTTTCTTTCCACTGTCTTATTTATTCCGATAAATTCTATAACCTAAACACACAAATTCTATAACCTACAACAATAACAGATGAGAAATTCCGCCCAGTGGGCATGGCTTTACATTGGTGATTCTCTGCCTTATGGTCTCGTAATTATTTGACCCTACAGTGCACTTTCTAGATTGGATGGTGGATCTTTTATTATACCTCACACTTCGACTCTCACAATCATCATCACGAAACTTTTCTCCAGACCGAGCGGTACCGAAGGAACAAGCATAACCCACTAATCTTTTGAAACTACCTTGCTACTCTCCCATGCAAACCACACATACCCAAATTACATGACATACACCACACTGCAACATGGAATACAATACAATAAATAGTCACAACACTATCACTTTCAGCTTTCCCACTTCAATTAGTATTTATCCCAGTTTCACACGACACTGCCCCACTTTGTAATTCTACTTTCCTACTATGAACTCTGGAGATATATGCACGTCTTCCTGTGCAATGCAAGCCAAGTGGCGTTGCTGGATAGACGGCCGACTCACCTTGCTTCTCTCTCAGAGTTTGAATCTAGCGTCACACGGAATCATATCATGCAAAGTAATATTAAGAACATATTCATCACACACGCGAGTCCTCAACTGATACCATGGACGAGTACTTCTCTTTATCCTTTGTCTCATACACAGATTGAGACTCACACAGTACTCACCACGTGGAAGTAATCGTCTCTAATTTCAAGTCCTGCACACGCCATTTCTTAAATATTTCAACTTACGGTACACACGCTATTTCTTAAACATTTCAACTTACTGTACACACGCTAGTAATTCAGCTTAACTTAAGCACACGGAAGTATTTCAACTTATTGCTACACGTGGTTTCATTGTGACCATTGGTCACTTCCGAAGATTACTACGATCCCATTAATATTACCTGCCTGACATTTAATTCTCCCCACAAAAGTTCCTGAAATAGAGAAATTATTATTTCAAACTACTCTTAAATATTCCACATGCATACCATGTCTCCACTCTTTTGTCTTTACGGAGCACACCTAAAACAGGTCTTAACAACACAAGATCCAGCGACAGAGTGCTGAAACATGGCCGTTCTTCATGTCCTCTCGCACCTCTGTCGAAGTGGGGGAGCACCTTGCTACCGTATTGGTCAGCCACATTTCAGGCGCTCAAAGCTCAGGTAAATTTCATCTCTTTGGTGCCACCAAAGGTGGCCAAAGGATCGTCTCAAAGATGATCATATATTCACATTCACAATCTGCGGTTAGCAGACGACCATACATTCATTCATTTCACAGATCTCACCAAACTGGATGTAGGGATTCATTTTGTGGGAGTGCACATGTGATCAATTAAATAATTAAATTGTCATTCTTTCCCACACTGGTATCCAGCTTCGCTGTATTAATTGAAATTGAGTTATTATTAGAAAAAATGTGTTGTTCTGACAAAAATAATGAAGTATGTTGTACCTATTTTCAATGTCGGGCGGTACTGTACCCTTTCAAAGGTTCTTTCAGTTCCGGATAGACGTCCACTATTCTCCCACGCTCACGCGATCGCTCGAAGCGCTCGTCACCGAGGAATGTACACCCTCTGGGGTCGGTGTTCGAGTGGCACTGTTACGCAAACACAATTAACGTGATCGCCGGTTAATGGACACTGCGATGTAATTTCATTTTTTTCACTTGTTCATTTACTCTTTCGGCGGAATAAATACAATTTTGGCAAGTGTACTTACAATTTCCCGTTACCACACCATCCCCACAGCCTACACCCTGGACAAAGTGCGTGGGCGCGACAGTGAAGTGGGCTCACTGCACGTCTGACATGTAACCGGCGATATCCACACATTCCCGCTTCAATTGTTCTTACGCGGTGTCACGTGGCCGCGAGTGATGACAGCATGCCTTGCAGGCAATCTGGACAGGCCGCACTGATGCTTCAACAAGCAGGGCATGACACTTACATTGTGTTCTTGGGGACATCCAAACACGATAGTGCGTTTCTACCCTTCTGTCACCTCCCCGTGTCGATCCATCTGACTGCGCTCTATGTAAAGGAATGACACTTACACATGATTTACGAACTTTCAGTATGCTCCAGGTGAAAAACAAGCCCGCAGCTTGTTTTATAATTGAAATAAATGGTTATAGCTTCGTCGTTAGTTGCATTGACCAGTGTGTATATATATATATATATATATATATATATATATATATATATATATATATATATATAAAACACTCCACAGTGACAGTGTGCTCTTTCAAGAGGTGAAAAATACTTTGTGTTAATCTTTTCTTTTATTCTGTACTCTAGTCGGCGTATAGGTCCCTGGCAGCTAGCAGCACCATTGCTGGCTTCCAGTCGTATAGTGCAAACGGCTGTAAGCGAAAAGAGTAGCCCTTACTGCTGTGACAACACCGAGGTATTGCCGTAGACACATGTACAAAATCGCGTTACATGGTGGGTTGTGGCAAGCACGCGAAGCAGCCATGTCCAGAACATTGCAATTCAGGGAGCTCCTTTCGCCGATCCAAAAGTAGTCCAAACAGTGTTCGGTTCTGTTTCCGTTTCTCTTTTCATTAGTATTATAGCTACGCACTCCACTACAATCTCCTCCTGCTTTCCAGACTCTCCTTGTGTACATGGGCCTTTTAATTGCTGGCTGGTTGACCCTTTGTGGCTGAATGAGTTTGGCATTACAAGCACTTGTCTCACTGCCCTAACAAAATCTATTAGTACCCACTACTTCCAATTTTTTGCATTTTGGGCACACTGCAGGCCCTTTTCATTCTTCTGTTTACTTATTTTACTTTGCTGGCTAGTTATTTTATCAGCAACTCTAGACGTAAAAAACTCAACAGCTATTTGGCTTCATTGATCATCATCATCATCATCATCTTGGACAGTTTCCAGCCACTGGCTGGGTCTGTCGGGAACACAAGCCTCTCCACCGTGTTCTGTCTTTCCACCATTCCCCCTCTTCCACCTTCGTCCAGTTCTCTCCTCTTCTCATCACACATTCCTTCACTCCCTTCACCCATCTATCTCTTGGTCTTCCTCTGGGCCTCTTCCCCTCCAGTTGCAGATCAAACATCCTCTTTGGAATTCGTCCCTCATCCATTCTCTTCATGTGTCCATACCACTGCAGTCTTGATTTTTCTATCCTGTCCTGTACTGGTTCCTCCTTTAGTCTTTCCCTCACATACAAATTACGCAATCTGTCTCGTCTTGTTACACCCAACCTGCTCCTCTGGAACTTCATTTCACTAGCCTGTATTCTACTTTTGTCGCTTTTGTGCATTACCCATGTCTCACTTCCGTATGTCAATATGGGGACAAAGTAGGTTCGGTATATAATTCCCTTGGATTTCTGTGGCACCTCCTTGCTCCAAATAAGCCCCCTAATGCATTTGTAGAACTGCCCTGCTTTTCTGCATCTTTCATTTATTTCCATTGCGTTTCCCCCCTTACTTTCAATCACGCTTCCCAGGTACTTGAAGTTCTCTACCACTTGTAGTTTTTCCCCTCCACAAGTTATATCCACATTTGGCCTATTCTTCTTCCTTGTTGTGACGATTATTTCACTTTTCTTTGCAGAGAAATGCATTCCATATTGTGCTGCCGTTGCCTCCCATGCATCTAACTGCTCTTGCACCTCCTTCACGCAATTTCCCCATAACATCAGGTCATCGGCAAAAAGCACTGCTTTCATTTTATGATCTCCAATTGCATCTGATACTTGCTGTAGGATTTCATCCATAACAATAATAAACAATAAAGGCGAAAGTGCACTTTGGCTTCATTGATAATTTGCACAATTTTGTTTTCTATGTGTTTAGTCATATTACATGCGACATTCAAGCCTGCATGCAAGATTACTCTCGCCCACTGACTGCCAAAGTTTGTGTGACAGAGGTAAACAGTACAGTATCAGAAGCAAAGTGAAGGTTGCTCAGGTATGTTAAGTTATAGTGCACAAAGCAAGCATAGGCATCTTGAAATTTCCAGTAGCCCTAGTTAGAATAATATTGGTAGAGAAACATATTTCCATTTAAAGTAAAACAAAACATTTCAAGTATCGGAGAGGTTGAGCGAGTTAATTTGCAAATTCTGTGATCACCTACGTCAGTGCCATTTCAGTTTTCGTCCTTATCCGCTCCATTATCTTACGTGAAATATCATTTTATACACGCGTTTACTTTAAATTCCCATGTGAATTATTCCTTAGAAGAGGCGACATACATAATCTAATGATTTGTTTCTGACAATTCTAAAAACATTATGTACCGTTTGGTATTGTCTACAAATTTTTTTAGTTCTGACTACGTGTATACCATCACTGGTACATAGGTCAGCCCGTGATCACTTTAATACAGACGTATTTGGGGAATACCATCAGAATCCATTGTTCACGAGAAGCATACTGAACTTTTTGTTACTAACAAAATGTATCTTTTATCCTCAAAACACACGATGTCGAGGCTAAATTATGCTTTCTAGCATATAAGCAATAGATGGTTAAGCAAGGGTGAATTACATGATTACACAATCGACATTCCACTCGATGAACAGCATTGTTGTGACTAATCGCATCGGTCCCAATTTGAGGACACCCAATTTCTTTCCCGACGAGTGCAAACGTAGTAAAAGCATTACCCGACACGCAGCATTTCCGTACAAACAATGTTTACTTCTAAGAAGACTATAATACTACTCAGTTTCTTGAAGGAACAGGCTAGAGGTACTAATTACTCCTGTGTCCTGTTAACAACAGTACTTCGGAATGGGAATTGGTATCAAGTACATATACAGGATGTAACGGTATTTTTTATTGGTGACGAGAGGACAATGTATTGAACGAGATTACATCAGTATTTACATCATTTGAGGACTAATAACTATATCTATTCGGAGAGGTAGGTTCTTAGGTGGATTAGTACCTCCAAGTACATGTGGCATGAGCAAGCACTAATGCCATTAATGTTTATTCTTCCCTGGGGCTCAGTTCAGGTTCGAGGTGTGGACATCTGGACGTAAAACGGTAAGTCTACTGACAGGCGTTGTCCACCTAGTGGTGTAGTTACGACCGTGCAGAAAACATCAGATAGTAACTTAACGTGTCATATTGCTGGGAAGACTGTTACACATAGAGAAAAAATAGTACCTAATACAGTGTGAAACTACACCTGCGGTTTTAAACCTCCACCATCCTTCGGCTAAATATCCTTTCCGCTATAACTAGAACGCTATCGGCCTCATGGCGTATAACGATTCCCTTATTTTTCCGAATAGTAGAAGTTCCCAATCTAATAACAGCAGTCCTTCCGAAATAATTCAACAGTGGTTCCCGCCATACCTTTCCTCAACTGAATCGATCGAATACGTCCCCCACAGATTATTTAACTATTTACGTAACACAGGTTATATCCACTCATTAGACCTGCTTTAACAACAGTATTAATCGACAAGGTGTTTCCCTGTCAAATAATCCGTAAGACATTACACAACAACCCTTGCTCTCTGAAAGTTAACATCTAATACAGGCGCTACAGAAATTACGAAACATTCCTTTACCCTTTATTGTAATATTAATGACTGGATTTCTGTGAGGGTTTAAGTTCTTCTCGACACTTTCGCACATTTGAGACTTGTTTCACACATATTCCAAAAAAAGTCCTCAGATTTTGACAGTACCTTGTTTGTTCACAATGCAGTGTAATAGTTCCTGTGCTTCGTTTCTTCTTTAGGGTTAATGTGCTCAATTTTGTGCTCATGTCCTATTTTAAGTAATTACGATACAAACTGATGGTCAAAGCAACTACCGGAAAAGGTATATAGAATAGTTGGTACATACATTATGACGCGGTACCATAACCAGAAAACCTTTATGTCGACTGACTCTGGCCGCGGAAGCCTAAGCAATTATAGTTAGAGGGTAGATTAGTTTACGGTAACCGAAAGCAGAAAATGTCGTGTGGTTAGGGCCTCCCGTCGGGTAGACCGTTCGCCGGGCGAAAGTGTTTCGATTTGACGCAACTTCGACAACTTGCGCGTCGATGGGGATGAAATGATCAACACCCAGTCCCTGAGCGGAGAAAATCTCCAACCCAGTCGAGAATCGAACCCGGGGCCTTACGCTTCTCATTCTGTCAAGCAGACCACTCAGCTACCGGGGGCGGACACCGAAAGCAGAAGAAATACACCGACTGTC
This sequence comes from Schistocerca piceifrons, assembly GCF_021461385.2. NCBI lineage: Eukaryota > Metazoa > Arthropoda > Insecta > Orthoptera > Acrididae > Schistocerca > Schistocerca piceifrons. The sequence goes on from NC_060138.1 coordinate 1,242,508,458, forward strand.
TTGGGGCCTTGTAGTTATCAGCTGCAGGTTCACAAAGAGTGTGATGTTTCTCAGGGTAAAACTAAAATTCGCCTACTAAGTGCCATCCTATCACAGTATCACTCATTATACTTCAGTTAGTTATAAGACACACAACCTAGAAAAATTGTATTTATGACTGAAATGGCTGTCATACAATTCCAGTTATTAAAATGATTATCATTAATGACCTTCCATTGGATTGTCTTTGTTCTAAATGACTGATCACTAATCTTATTCTCTTTTTACAATCGTATAAGGCAGGTAATGTGTACTCATACGTCCTCAGGAAAGTTATTGGATGGCTTGTACCCTCAAGTTTGAATTCCAGGGAACGGTTAGCTAGGTCGCTGCCATTCTCCATCCGGAATTCCTGTCGCCTATATTTCGCAGCAGGTGTAGAAATTCGTTGAGTGTGGCTAACACAATTTCCATTTATGACTCTTACTCCTGTATTACATTTTTTTTTTATTTACAGAGTTTTCTGGCGAGGTAAGCTGAGCTAACTCTGGGTGAAGCTTGTGGTTGAAGCTAGCTATATACTTAACCGAGTACGCCTAATGGCTTTGCCTGTTTCCAGCAACTGCCTTTCTGCTTCCTCTACTCGACTGGAGAGCTCCCCAACCCGAGTTATTCTAATGGTTCAAATGGCTCTGAGCACTATGGGACTCAACTTCTGAGGTCATCAGTCCCCTAGAACTTAGAACTAGTTAAATCTAACTAACCTAAGGACATCACACACATCCATGCCCGAGGCACGATTCGAATCTGCGACCGTAGCGGTCTCGCGGTTCCAGACTGCAGCGCCTAGAACCGCTCGGCCACTTCGGCCGGCCAAGTTATTCCTTGTTCGGCTCATCGTAAAGTATCACTAGAAGTTCTCGGCTTTTGTTCAACTATTATTTCAGAATCTATTTTCAGCCTGACTTTCAACAGATTCAGGTTCCCCATTTTCCTTACCTATTTCCTCTTTTAGAATAACAGAGCATTCTTCCGTTTTTTATCTAAGTCTGCCTTTACTTGTTTGATAGCTTCGTCTATGCCGCCACATACTTCTTGTCTAACAATTTAACCATTATTTTCAAGGTCTCGAAACAAAGGAAACTGCACTTACACTATGTGATCGGAAGTATCCGAACACCCCCAAAAAAATACGTTTTTCGCATTAGGTGCATTGTGCTGCCACCTACTGCCAGGTACTCCACATCAGCGACCTCAGTAGGCATTAGACAACGCGAGAGAGCAGAATGGGGCGCTCCGCGTAACTCTCAAACTTCGAACGTGGTCAGGTGTGGTCAGGTGATAGGGTGTCACTAGTGTCATACGTCTGTACGCGAGATTTCCACACTTCTACACATCCCTAGGTCCACTGTTTTCAATGTAATAGTGAAGTGGAAACGTGAAGGAACACGTACAGCACAAAATCGTACAGGCCGATCCTGTCTGTTGACTCAGAGCCCGTCGACAGTTGAAGAGGCTCGTAATGTGTAATAGGCAGACATCTAACCATACTATCACACAGGAATTCCAAACTGCATCAGGATCCACTGCAAGTCTATGACAGTTAGACGGGAGTGAGAAAATTTGGATTTCATGGTCGAGCGGACGCTCATAAGCCACGCATCATGCAGTAAATGCCAAACGACGCCTCGCTTCGTGTAAGGAGCGTAAAAACTGGACGACTGAACAGTGAAAAAACGTTGTGTGGAGCGACGAATGACGGTGCAGAATGTGGCGATCCGATAGCAGGGTGTGGGTATGGCGAATACCCGGTGAACGTTATCTGCCAGCGTGTGTAGTGTCAACAGTAAAATTCGGAGGCGGTGGTGTTATTGTGTGGTCGTGTTTTTCATGGAGTGGGCTTGCATCCCTTATTGTTTTGTGTGGCAGGAACACAACACAGGCCTACATTGATGTTTTAAGCACCTTCTTGCTTCCCAACGTTGAAGAGCAATTCGGGGATTGCGATTTCATCTCTCAGCACGATCGAGCACCTGTTCATAATACACGCCCTGTGACGGAGTGTTTACACGACAATAACATCCCTGTAATTGACTAGTCTGCACAGAGTCCTGACATGAATCCTACAGAACACCTTTGGGATGTTTTGGAACGCTGACTTCATGCCAGGTCTCACCGACCGACATCGATATCTCTCCTCAGTGCTCCACTCAGTGAAGAATGGGCTCCCATTCCCCAAGAAACCTTCCAGCACCTGACTGAACGTGTGCCTGCGAGTGTGGAAGCTGTCATCAGGGCTAAGGGTGGGCCAACACCATATTGAATTACAGCATTACCGATAGAGGGCGCCACGAACTTTTAAGTCATTTTTAGCCAGGCATCCGGATATTTTTGATCACATAGTGTATGTTCAGCTAGTTTGTTTTTACGTTTTTTGTAATTGGTAGTGCTTATAAGTGATTATCATGAGTCTCGGGCTTAATGCCCCGTCCTGCCACTGTTGAGTTAAGGCTAGCCTTATTTCCTGGTTATCATTTTTTATTTCTTTGATGTCATGTTTTAGTTCCCTATTACCATTTCATAATTCGCTTTTATCCTTTTCCATTTCGTCTTTCAGCTCTTTAAGCATTTGTACAGTGTTTACATCTATTTTATTATTCTATGTTCAATACCATATTCTCCGATAAATAGTATCATCACTTCCGAACTGCGTCCTACCCTTATCACCAATACCTACAGTCAAATCACTTTTTACACTAATCATTCACACATTCTGTTATAATAAAGATCCCTACCTCACCGGGTTTTGTCAAATTAGTGAGTGCGCTGTCCCGACATAGCCGACAGCATCGCGTGCGGCCCGTCTCTCTTGGCAGCTGCACTCTGCTGGCTGCTCTATTGACGTCTGCTCGATGGCGGCTGGCGGAGGTTGGTGTAGGTCCAGACTCGCCAGGTCCACTCCAGGTGCATCCACAGACGCTGGAAGGCCGGCCACGCTTCTACGTAGGCGGCTATGCACCACCTGGAGAAGAACTAGGGTGGGTGTGAAGGCGAGAGCTTTTTCAGCATCCACAGAAAAACTCCGCGTAACTCAGTTTTACCGCGATGATTATTTTCTTTATTTGATTATGTCAGATTCTTTTCTTTTGGGGTCCTGTCACGCTGGTCGACAAGTGGAAGGGCTGCTACGAAGTTATAAAGCTATATTTTCTTCACATTTGCAGGATAACGCTTGATTTTGGTAAGTGTCTGTTAACTGCATGCGCGTGTCGCCACGTAACAACACCATGTACATCGAAGTATTTTCTCTTTTATTACTTTTCTTGATGGACATTATGACTGACTTTCTGATGTTCCAATAACGTCTTATCTCGTTGTAAGCTCGTCAGCCGCGAAGAATAGAACTGATACTATTTTGGTAAATTTTTCGAAAACTGTTAAATGATCGAAACTGCAAAACAAAATCAGATCGTTCCCAGTATATTGGTAGCTGACTCCATAAAAAGTAATCTTCGAACTAACTTTCGTAATAATTTCTTGAAGGATTGTTAACATAATTTCTGGCAGTTGTTTACAGCAGTCCGAATCGAACAGTTAGCCATTTAATCCTTGATGTTCAGTCGTAAAAAAACGACTGTCTGCCAAACATTTCAAATACAGACTGTTTCTTCAGTCGGCAATTCACTGTCAGTTCAGAAATGACTGGCACACGCAGGCTACACAGACATTCAATAACGTAATCGACAAGGTATAATCTTTACACAGGTGTATTGTTAATTCTTCAGGAGCAGATGCAGGACTGAGTATGTTATTTTTACAACATTTATGCATTTTCATTTTTAATAATCTTCACGGAGCTCTTGACAATGCGATCCCTCAGACAGTAGCCGTCGGCTGACTTCTTATAGTAACCTACATGTTCACTCGGACGCGTTGTCAGGAACTTGTGTGCTCAATGTGTAACAGACAGAAAATACACAGCCCTTAAATTAACAGTTCACAATAAAAAGTTATATTTTTTCATGAAGCTTTTATTAACTAATGAGTCACTGTTTCAGTACACGTGTTGGGCGACTAGTTTCGAAGCAACTGGTTCATCCTCAAGCCTGACCTGGTCAGGCTGTTCTTAATAACGAGCACCGCAGTGGCAATATATGCTTTACTAAGTAATGGTAGATGACTGTCAGAGTTAACATGAACATACTTAGCAAAGATATGCACTTATCGCAACTGTGACAGGGTTGTCAATAAGCACTTCATGAAATACTAAAAAAGTTTCTGGTCCCGTATCATTAAATTGTTGAAACTGAAAAAAATGCTTGAAAACAAATGATTTCTGTTTACTGACGTCGCTCAGGAGGGAAAAAGAAGACGATATTTCAGTTAGCAGATTTAAAACAATACGATGTGAGATGTACTCTTGCACAATCGCTCGTACTGCTATGCATCCACTGTTGCGATAGATTACAACATGACACGAAACGAAGGCACGTCATAGGACTAAACAAGAATCCTTGTGTGCATTACATACGCAGTATCCGTCTGTTTGACAATGCCAGTACTTTATAGGTTGTTTGCGACCTGCCAAGTTACGTAGCTCCCGTAAGTCATCGGTGTCTCAGTGCGCATCCTCCCCGATGGCACACATTAGAGATCAAGTAACTGTTATCGTAATCGGAACACAAGGTCTCTGTTGTGGACTGGCAAGATTGCCAATCCACTAGGAGGAAGCCGGAAGGCACGCGTTTAAGCTCATGCAGGCTGGCGTGAGGTCTGGAACAGGTAAAGTAATTATACTAGCAAGAAAAGTACGTAGCTGCTCGAATACTTAACTTAAATCATAATTCGTGAACATCGCTCGTGACGGTACATGTTTTACAGCATCACAAGATAAATAGCAAATTATAATGGCGCCTTGCTAGGTCGTAGCAAATGACGTAGCTGAAGGCTATGCTAACTATCGTCTCGGCAAATGAGAACGTAATTTGTCAGTGAACCATCGCTAGCAAAGTCGGCTGTACAATTGGGGCGAGTGCTAGGAAGTCTCTCTAGACCTGCCGTGTGGCGGCGCTCGGTCTGCAATCACTGATAGTGGCGACACGCGGGTCCGACGTATACTAACGGACCGCGGCCGATTTAAAGGCTACCACCTAGCAAGTGTGGTGTCTGGCGGTGACACCACAGTCTCAGTTACGTGACGCTACCTAACGGTTTACTGCTGCTTTGTAGTAGCTCTTTAACTAGCAGTCAATACGAGCAGACCAGTTGTGACTTTATCTGGTGGGGGACTGACGACCTCAGCTGTTTAGTCCCCCTTAAACATCCCAACAACCACCACCACCACCACTTTATCTGGTGTGAGTCTGTGGGTTTTGTTTTGTCAAGTCGCGCAGTGGATTGGTCCAACAAGTACCCTTTGGCTGTTGCAAGAAACAATGTCCGACCCACACTACTACATAAGTCAGACAGACGCTCTTAATGTTTCAACAAGAACTGCTTGAAAAACATTCAGCAACAAATATCTTCTGGAGTCGCCCGCTATAAGGAAAAGACACAAAAATATTCTGTATTTTTACATAACTAATGGAATGCTTGGGTACGGGAGTATTGCTACGTACTGTAAGAAAAACATTAAACAAACGAAAAATATTATTTATTACAAAAAATTCTGAGAAATCAAGTGAAACTTTTTCTTATAAAATAATAATAAATTTCCGGGTTCTTTTCGGAACGGTAGATTACCTCTTATGGATAGGAATGCTATTGTTTTACAAAGTATGGAAAGGTTCTTTTCTCCCTTTTCTTTAAGAATGTTATTTACTCGGAAGAATGGCTGAGAGGCTCGCCTACACAGCTTGAATAACTTTTCTAGTTACAGTCAAGGCTGTCGCGTGAGAAATGTAGCTGAGTGTACTGTTATGGAGGACAGATGGGGCTCGCATACGCTGTAGCACACAATACCGTGAGCTGCGACAACTGCTACCTGCGTCGCTCGCTGCTGACAAGTAACAGAACTGTCTCTTTCTATCTGGATTGACCTTCGCCAGTCAAACTCTCCCTACACCTTGATGAAGTCAAGGACTCCTGTCCGCCCCTAGTCTAACTATTGGCGTATTGGCATGCTACACTGGTCAGATAACCAGTCCACCGCGATGGCACTCAATACTCGCTCGCAGGCGTTTAACTAGTACTCTGTCTGTGTTGACACCGCACAATAAGTGTGGCAGCCAACACAGTGAACAACACTTAATCGCGAGCGACTCAATATAGAGTGTCACTCCGATCTGCTAATGACAGAGGTGCTCTCCCAGTGAAGTAGTGGGGAGACATTCTGTTATTCACTCTTTGCGTACACGTATGAGCTCACTCGCTCTCGTTACGTGTTCCCGCTCCAAGAGTGACAACGGAAGGGCACCTTTTTCTGGAAAATTCGCAAGGGTATATCATTCGCTGTCTTCCCTCACTCCTCTGGCTGTTTGGCTCAGAAATATTCCGCCAATCAGCGTTGCTCTTTTAAATGGGAGAATGACGTTTCGTTTGAGCCGACCAATGCGGAAATCTGAAGCATCTCTGTTAGGCCTATACTGTCCTCCTGTGAGAACTCCGTAACTATGAAGTCAGTCCGTGAAGAGATGCGGCTTCTGTGCGCTCCCACACGGTGTAATGGAATTTGCTTTTAAGTCTAACGGCAAAAGCTGTCTTCTATCTGGGCGGTCGCTTTGGCCGAAGAAGGTATGTTGTTTTTAACGAAATAGGCTTTTATTTTCGTTAAAGATAGTATAATAATTATTGCTTTTAGTTAATTAATTTGCCTCTCTTTAACTGTCTTCTGTAAGTACGAACTTTGTTGTAGAACCTCTCTCTTATTTACGTGTGGTAATAAAAAATTTCACTTTCAAAAGAATTACGTACATTTAAGAATTACGTGAACTCATATTAACTGATTAAGAATATTTAGTTGAGAATTAAATCCTTTACATAATTCGGCCTTGGCACACATTTTTTAAATGCAGTGGGTTTTTTTTATTTTAATTATTTACTGAATTCTATCCCGGCGTTAGCTATGGAACACAAGATTATCTCTATTAGCAGAAAATGGTTAATTATTGCCAAGCCGACATTTAATTATCACTGATCAAACCTACTTCGCTACATTTAAGTTATTTGAAAGAACCAAAATTGTTAAATTTCAATGTTAACTAACATTAACTATCCGCCTACGAATGCACAAACGTATAATTAATTTAAAATTCATCAGTCTCAGGATCACTGTAAAAGAAGAACAATTTCTTAATTCACTGTTAATTTTTATCTATCTGTTCCCGATTTACGGGTTTGGTTGATTTTTCCTTTAGCGGAACAATTTTTTAAATGTGCCGCCGCTGCAAATCGATCGGTCGCGGCACAGCCGAGCAACACCGCTAAAAATGCTGAAAATTCTTTAAAGAAATTTTATAGATGACATGGGAAAGCTAATTTACATTAATAATACACACTTTTGATAAATTCTGATATATTTAGATCAAACAAAAATTGAACCCACATTAATTTGTAACGTCTCCTCTAATGGCGGCTAAATCTAGACAGAGACAAAAGAAGTCTACCCACTGATAAATCGCTTCGACACAGCTTCCTCTCGCATTCAGCTCTACACAGAGAAGACCAAAGAATACGCTGTACATGGTTCTTTTATACTACTGCTGACTATTAACATTTCTTTGTAATTTGACAATATTATTCTCCTCTGGCTAAATTTCACATCTCTGTTATCGCAGATACTGACACATTTCACAATCACATAATAAATATAGAAAAATTACTATCCTAAATACAGAGAGAATATTACTACAAAAAATATTACGATAATAACAAATGTCTTTTACACAAAATTCAATAATATTTTTTGTTCAATAATTACGGTATATACAACTTGCTCAGAGCGGCGTATATGGTACAAATAAACTCTTGTTCATTAATAGCGTGAGTTTGCCAGGGAACGTTACATGTTGACCCAGCCGTCTTAAGGGACAGTCTTCCCAATGGGCTGGTTTCCTCTTTAGAACGAAAATTCTTGTGGCCGTCATGTTGTGTACGCCAGCCTTGACTTTTCCAACCTCGGTGCGCACATGCGATATACTTATTAGATTTGCATATCGCTTATACGAATTCATACAAAATTGACTCTACCTTATCGAGTTTGGGTTCGAACGAAGCGTCTTGATGTGCAGAATACGATTGTGAGGATGTAATATGTAAGAAATGAAGGTCAGGAGACAACGCCACCCTACACTGGTGTTGCTTGCATATTAGGTAACTGGGCAATGCACATCTTTGTTTAAAAGAATAGCTCGATGTAGTCATAGGGTCAAGGTGCACATGTCAGCTTCCATGCCCAGCAACTAACTCGCTGCAAATAATATGAAACTGTAGTCCTGGAGTCAAGTAGTCTATGCATTGGCAAGAATTGCGAATTAATAAGATACACAGAAATATAAAATAAAGGATAAATGAATAATTCAATGAAAAGGGTTCTATTCCAATGTCTATATTGATGTAGACGACAAAGATTTATGTTGAATAATGATTATTCATGAAAGCATATCTCAGCTAAACGGGAGGTTGCCCTACGATATACAGTTAAAATACAGACAGAAAATAATTCTGTCAAATGCAGTGAAGTTGCGTTGAGAACGATGCGAGAATGGTAGCAGAATCACCAAGCTAAATAGTCATCCAAGATACGCGAAAACCAAGTCCATTTCGTGATCGCTGCACACTAAATGCTCACCAGCCCAGAATAGTTCAAAATGATGATTTAGAAGTTAACACACGCAAAGATGACGAGTAGAAACTCAAACTCTGTCTAATCTCAATTCCGAAATGCCATTTGAAAAAGTTATTGTAGAGGTCGTTCACTGCCCACCTATACAGCCGAATAATTCACAATAACCTCAGGCAGGCCTGTGTTCTTCCAGAACAAAAGCGGAAGTGAAAGTATCGTAGTGGACATTCACTGCCAAGAATCTATAAACCAATCGACCAAAAAGTGCACTGCATCACCGGAAGGTCTGCCTACTTCATGAAACAACGTAAAATTGTTCTCGTCAAGATGTAAATGAAAAATGCCTAGTATCGCTCCCTTGAGCTCTTCACTCTAAAAGTGTTTGTCTCCACTTTATTCCACTGGTGTTCCGCCACTGCCTGCTTTTGCAATGGCTGAAGATCATTCCCACCAAAAATACATTGTTCTTAGTTTCTACAGACATGATTTGAATGAACTCGACAACGTCCTGCACTAACCTAATAATTTACAACAATATTTAGATAAGGAAATGTTATGAACATTAATTACACTCACATAATTTGCAATTGACATAAATAAAAGTTTGTTCATAAACAAATTAGCTAGCATTCTTGTGAAAGTGTGTTCACATTAAATATTGATTAAACAATTATATCTTATTAATAGAAGAAACGTTTTGCAATTTACAATAGTGATATCAGCTAACATAGACAGATGCCCACTTATTAAATTAGCATAGTTTTGCATTAGCAATTGTAATCAGTAGTTAAATAAATATCTGCCAAAAACAGTAACATATTCATTAAATAAGTGCACAAGTGTGACAAGGTATGAGGTATTTATGCTGCATTCATTTGCTGTGTTATTAAGGAGAATATGATGTTCTGAAAGACATTTGCTTAATGAAAAAATACAAGAAACGAAGTAAATCAAGAAATAAAATAGATACAGATCTGTAGCTTTCAGGGATGCTAGCCATAGAGCAATGCTATCATCTGCGATATTGTTTGTTGAAATCGCATGAAGCATTCAAACGTTTTTACTTCAAAGGTGCATTACGAAAATATTTAGTCAGTGTGAAATATTAACTTCTGTAGTTTTAAAGATGCTAAAATTATTGTTGTGTCATTGGATGTGCCACATATATCTGAGATCACTGATGTATTCAGATCTGCTTTATTACGTAACTATGATTTACTGTCGAATTTCAAAGAGGTGTAAGAAACCATCTTTTAGCTTGTCTGGCACTCTGCCATTGCTGGTGCACATCTGACCCCTTAAGGCGATCGACCATCATCCAAATTCCCTGTACCGGGATTTAGCCACATCTGGACCTTTGCTGATGCCTTTGCACCTCGGCTCCCCTGGAGTGGTCGCTGCAGCTTGTCCACCTGTGGCACCTTGGTTAAGCTGGCCACGTCGTATCACTAACGTTCAGCCGTACAAACCAGTTCACCTCATACCAATTCCAGGTGGCGAAATAATTCGTCTACATATGTGTAACATTACAGTTATTTAGTATCAGAGCTATCTCCACCCATAAAACAAAACAAAACAGTACAAAGACATTAACAAACTCCTTATTTGTTGCTGCTGTGCACCTCTAGAACAACCACGCAAAACTCGGTGCCCTGTTGCATTTAAGAAAAAGAACAGCACTACCTAAATACTCAATGTGTATGACCAGTTTCTCTGTGTAAATCGTAAAGCAAATGCTTCCATCTTCCCCAATTATGTTTCATTCTCTTTCTGTTTCTCAATTAGGCAGGATAATTTCTTTGGCCCTCTATTCATTACTTGTGTTGTATCACGTTCTTCTTTCTCTCTGACCACTTCCCTCAAGGCCATTGCTGCTACGGATGTGAGTTTAAAACACCTTACTGTAATTTTTCTGTGTTCTATTTTTCATGAACTAACATTAACTCTGATTTGTTACTATTATTGCTTTGCTGCATTCCACTATGTATGTTACAAATATTGATAGCTGCTGTATCTCATATTAAATGTTTGTCTCTTTGTAGTATGACTTACGAACATAATTTTGAGGCCAGGGGTATGACCTCTACTAGGGAAGAGGAAATGGCTATGCAAAGGTCAGTAGATAGTACTCAGGAAGTAAAGCTGCCACCTTTGCTGGGACATGACTGAGAATAGTGGCGGTGATTGGGAGTGGCAGACCTACTAATAATTTGTCCCCAACTGAATCAGACTTTTATTCAGGCTGTGTACGGAGGTGTTGTCGCTGCTGGAGAAGAAACCATCGAGCCTGGAATGGCATAGTGAGCGACAGAGCTCAGCAAGCCGTTGTCAACGGGTACGCATGGGCAATGGCAAGCATAAGCAGTATTACCCATTGGGTTCCGGAGGACCGCTGCACCTAGCATAGACCCCATGTGCCACAGCTGGTGTATGACGCCAACGTCCAGAAGCCTGGACCACCTTGTGACATGGAATACGAGATACGGTAGGATGGTACTCAAACTGTAGTCTCCAGTGAGATCGAAAGATCAAGCCCGAAGGCGTGTACTCGAAATATAGCCTCCAGCATGACGAAGAGATCAAGAGAGAAGGCGTGTGCCCACTTTGGGTGACAATCAGCATCGATGAGAACCTTCAGGAGCTGCCCACAATAACAGATAGACCGCTCCACCCCTAGCACCAATGCACCGCTACAAGTGTATGACAGCCCTGTCTAGGGTGCTGGCCTGCATGGTGTCATGGAATGAAACACAGGGTAGGAAGGTACTCAAACCCCCCAGCATGACTGACGTCGAAAGTGAGCCTGCCCTCGATGATCAATGCCGATGGAAGCCTGCATCAATTGATGCACAGCAGCAGAGAGACCAGGCTGCCCCAAGCCCAGGATTAAATTAGTATCCCACCAGAGCGGTGGTTACCAACACAGGAGGTAGTCACCGAGAGGGAGACCCAGTGGAGGGAAGGCGCTAAGTCATCGGTATACAGTCCCCAGAACAGGCTGCTACCTGCCGCTACTTGGGGGTGAAGTTCTTGGTAGAAGATATGATACATCATTTGACTCTGCAGCAGTCTCCACCTCGAAGTCAGCTGCTGGTAGATAGGGCTGTGGTTGGCATCTTGTGAAAACCTCCATAAGGTCGTGGATAAACAACTTGGGCGACCATCTAAGAACAACTGAATACATTTGAACACATCTGAGAATGAGGGCCAGATTTGGGGTGAAGGTCTTTTTTTAGTGTCTACTGGCCAGTACTTCTCCATAGCAACACCCTCACACCAGAAGAGACAGCAGGCCTGCAGCAGCTGGGTGTCCTCGTTGGGTGGCGATGACTTCATTTGTTCTGCTCTTCTTGTTTAGCCGGCTCCTGAAGAAACCTCGCCGATGTAGCATTGCTCAACTTTACTTTCAGAGGTGCTGGCCAGCTCTTGTCGCTCCATCAGCTTCCTGAAGAAGTGGTCAGACTAGGGCGTGTCGCAACAATAATGTAAAATATGCAAAGTTCGTGACTGAATAAAGTGTGGATCAAAGGTCCCCTTGGGCGCCAGAACATCCCAGTAAAAAGTCTGACGGGCAGCAGGAAACATTCCACCTATTGCCAACGGTTCGTGAGTACACTTGTAGGCCAGCAAACTACAGAAATGTGAGTAAGCCAAGACAAAAAGGCAAAGACCTTTCTTTTTAAGTCATCAGTCTGGTGACTGGTTTGATGTGGCTCGCCAGGAATTCCTCTTCTGCGTCAATATTTTCATCTAACAGTAGCACTTGCAACCTACATCCTGAATTATTTACTGGACGTATTCCAGTCTCTGTCTTCTTCAACAATTTTTACCCTCTACAGCTCCCTCTAGTAACATGGAAGTTATTCTCCGATGCCCTAACACGTACTATCATTCTGTCCCTTCTTCCTCTCTGTGTTTTCGATGTATTCCTTTCCTCTCCGATTCCCAAGGGAACCTCCTCATTCCTTGCATTAACAGTCCACCTAATTTTCAACATCCTCCTGTGGCATCTCTCTGATTCGGTTTTCCCACAGTCCATGTTTCTCCCAACGTGCAATTCCAGAAATTTCTTCCTTAAATTAAGGCCTACGTTCAATACCAATAGATTTCTCTTAGCCAGGAATGTCCTTTTTACTAATGCTAGCCTGCTTTATGTATCCTCCTTGCTCTGTCCATCATGGATTACTTTGCTGCCCACGTAGCAGAATTCCGTAACTTCATTTACTTCGTCATCAGCAATCCTGATGTTGGGGTTCTTGCTGTTCTCATTTCTTCTACTTCTCATTACTTTCGTCTTCCTTCAGTTTACTAAAAAATCATATTCTGTACTCATTAGACTGTTCATTCCATTCAACAGATCCTGTAATTCTTCTCTTTCACTGAGGATAACAATGACTTCAGCGAAGATATTCTTCCACCCTGAATTTTAATCCCGCTGTAGAACATTTCTTTTATTTCCATGTTTCCATCTTCGATTTACAGATAAATCAGTAGGTTAGCGATTACATCCCTATCTTAGACCCTTTTTAATCCGAACACTTCGTTCGTAGTCTTCCAGTCCTGTTTCTCATTCTTCTTTCTTGTACATACTGTGTATTTCCCGTCTTCCCGTATAGCTTACCCCTATTTTTCTCAGAATTTCAGACTTCTTGCACCATTTGACATTGTCGAACGCTTTCTCCAGGTCGACAGATCCTATAAAGTATCTTTATTTTCTTTAGACTTGCTTCAGTATCATCCTCAACGTGGGAATTGCTTCTCTGATGCCTTTACCTCTCATAAAACCAAACTGATCGTCATCCGACCAATCCTCAATTTTCTGTTCCACTCTTCTGTATATTATTCTTGTCAGCACCTCGGATGCATGGTCTACTATACCAATTGTGCGCTAATTCCCTCACTTGTCGTCTCTTGCAACATTGCGAGCTTGTGGATGTTGTTTTTTCGAAACTTGGATGGTATATCGCCTGTCTCATACGTTCTGCACACCAACGCGAATAATAGTTTTCTTGAAATTCCCTTAATGATATTATAAATTCCGATGGAGTGTTATCTTATCTATCCCTTCTACCTTATTCGATCTTAAGTTTTCCGAAGCTCTTCTAAATTCTGGTTTTAAGACTGGTTCCCTGTCGACTTCTCTTTCTTGTTCTGTCTCGTTGTCAGACAATTCCTCCCTCATACCGGCCTTCAGTATACTCTTCTCACCTATCCGCTCTCTCCTCTGCGTTTAACAGTGGAGCTCCCATTGCACTGTTAATGTTGCAGACGTTGCTTTTAATGTCACCAGATGTTGTTTTGACTTTTCTCTATGCTGAGTCAGTGCTCTGGACAATTATTTATTTTTTGACGTATTGGAATTTTTCATGCGGCCACTTCGTCATCACTTCCCTGCACTTCCTACTTATTCCACTCCTAAGTGATTTATATTTCTGTATTCCTGGATACCCTGAACATTTTTGTACTACCTTCTTTCAACGATCAACTGAAGGATTTCTTCTGTTACCCGTAGTTTCATCGCAGTTACCTTCTTTTTGTTTTTCTTTCCCACTTCTGTGATTGGCCTTTTTAGAGATGTCTTTTCCTTCAAATGAACTGCCTAATTAGCTTTTCATTATCGCATTATCTGTAGCCTCAGAGAACATCCGTACTCCACTTCTTTGAGCATTGATACCTCCTGACTAATTTCTTAAAGTTCAGCCAACTCTTCATTGTTAGTAAATGTGGTCTGAGTCTTTACCTGCTGCTGGTACGCGCCACAATTCAGTAGCTGATTTCGGAATCTCTGTCTGACCATGAAGTAATCTGAGTGGAATCTAGCCATATTTCCCAGCCAAATACGCCTCCTCCTGCTGCGATTCTTGGACAGAGTATTCGCTATTACTAGCTGAAATATATTGCAGAACTCTGTTAGTCTTTCTCCTCTCTTTCCCGATGCCATGCCCATATTCTCCCATTACAGTTTCGTCTACTCCTTCGCCTACAACTGCATTCCAATTTCCCATGACGGTTAGATTTTCATGTCCCATTACATACTAAGAGAAGAGGGAAAATTGGGTTTAATGTCCCGTCGACATCGAGATAATTACAGACCGAGCACCAACTCGGCTTGTGTCAAAGATGGGGAATGAAATCGACCGTTCCCATTCAAAAGAATCACCCCGGCATTTGCCTTTTGCGATTGAGGGAAATCACGGAGAAGCTGAATATGAATGGCCGTATGAGAGCCCGAAACCGGTCGTCATAATAAAAGAAATTTGCAACTGAAGCGGTATTTTCAATCTCTAGTACACTACTGGCCATTAAAATTGCTACACCACGAAGATGACGTGCCGCAGACGCGAAACTTAACCGACAGGAAGAAGATGGTGTGATATGCTAATGATCAGCTTTTCAGAGCATTCACACAAGGTTGGCGCCGGTGGCGACACCTACAACGTGCTGACACGAGGAAAGTTTCCAACCGATTTCTCATACACAAACAGCAGTTGACCGGCGTTGCCTGGTGAAACGTTGTTGTGATGCCTCGTGTAAGGAGGAGAAATGTGTACCATCACATTTCCGACTTTGATAATGGTCGGATTGTAGCCCGTCGCGACTGCGGTTTATCGTATCGCGACACTGTTGCTCGCGTTGGTCGAGATCCAATGACTGTTAGAAGAATATGGAATCGGTGGGTTCAGGAGGGTAATGCGGAACGCCGTGCTGGATCCCAACGGCCTCGTATCGATGACAGGCATCTTATCCGCATGGCCACGTCTCGATCCCTGAGCCAATAGATGGGGACGTTTGCAAGACAACAACCATCTGCATGAACAGTTCGACGACGTTTGCAGCTGCATGGACTATCAGCTCGGAAACCATGATTGAGTTTACCCTCGACGCTGCATCACAGACAGGAGCGCCTGCGATGGTGTACTCCACGACGAACCTGGGTGCACGAATGGCAAAACATCATTTTTTCGGATGAATCCAGGTTCTGTTTCAGCATCATGACGGTCGCATCCGTGTTTGGCGTCATCGCGGTGAACGCACATTGGAAGCGTGGATTCGTCATCGCCATACTGGCGTATCACCGGGCGTGATGGTATGAGGTGACATTCGTTACACGTCTCGGTCACCTCTTGTTCGCATTGACGGCACTTTGAACAGTGAACATTACATTCCAGATGTGTTACGACCCGTGGCTCTATCCTTCATTCGATCCCTGTGAAACCCTACATTTCAGCGGGATAATGCACGATCGCATGTTGAAGGTCCTGTACGGGCCTTTCTGGATACAGAAAATGTTCGACTTCTGCCCTGGCCAGCACATTCTCCAGATCTCTCACCCATTGAAAACGTCTGGTCAATGGTGGCCGAGCAACTGGCTCGTCACAATACGCCAGTCACTACTCTTGATGAACTGTGGTATCGTGTTGAAGCGGCATGGGCAGCTGTACCTTTACACGCCATCCAAGCTCTATTTGAGTCAATGCCCAGGCGTATCAAGGCGGTTTTTACGGCCAGAGGTGGTTGTGCTGGGTACTGATTTCTCAGGATCTATGTACCCAAATTGCGTGAAAATGTAATCACATCTCAGTTCTAGTATAATATATTTGTCCGATGAATACCTGTTTATCATCTGCATTTCTTCTTGGTGTAGCAATTTTAATGGCCAGTAGTGTATAACGCTCAGTTGCGGATGTTCTTCCAACAGGATTGTTTGTTCATTATCTTAATAACAACACTGGGCGATTCCATATGAAATTACACTGATGTGAGTCATTACGACATTTTTTAGACACCATACTCTGGTAAGAGGTCTGTTCAGGACATGGATGGAGAGGCGGAGGATCGCGTGACTGGGCAGCCACAGCTGGCGACCGAGCGGCGGCTGCGGTCGCGACGAAGACCTTCTGCAGCCAGGGCTCGCGGTCTGGCCCATTACGCCTACAAAGGAGTCGCCTCCAGTGGGACACAACGTGTACCAGTTCTGTTACGAAAAGCACGCGTGCTGCTGCCTTGTGGTACACGGAATCTCGTATCTGTGACGTCAGCACGCATTGATGTTCTACGATACCATTAAAACGTTGAATAGTGTTTCACAGTTCCTAGAAAATTTGGTTGGTATACGAAGGGCGTTTGAAAAGTGCGTGAAAAGTCTGAGAGATGGCACCACCGGCGCGTATCGAGGTCATGTTTAGTTAGTAGCATCTTTGGAAAGAACGCTCACCATGTTTCAGCTATATTGGTCTATTTCTTTGTGTTTGGCATTCGTGTGAATCGAGGAAGTCGAGTGACTGTCAAAAAATGGACGAAGAAGAATTTCGTGTGGTGATTAAACATTACTGTATGAAAGACGAAACACCTCAGGAGACTAGAGAGAAGCTTGATAAATATTACGGTGACTCTGCACCTTCGATTAGAACAGTTTATAAGTGATTTCAAAATTTTCGTAGTGGTCATATGGGCACAAGTGATGCTGAACGTTCTGGACGTCCTATGGAGGTTACGACTCCAGAAATCATTGATAAAATCCATGATATGATGATGCATGGCAGAAGAGTTAAGGTGCGTGAGATTGCTAGTGCTGTGGGCATCTCGAATGAATGGGTCCATAATATTTCGCATAAACATTTTCACATGAGAAAGCTATCCGCAAGATGCCTTCCGCATTTTCTCACTCTGGACCAAAAATCGAATTGTGTGAAGTGAGTGTTGCAAGGATGGTTTGCAGCTGTTCAGGAAGAATCCGCAGGACTTTAAGCGTCATTTCGTCACTGTGGATGAAACACGGATTCATTAATATACTCCTGATACCAAATAACAACTAATCAATGAGTTACCAAGGGAGAATCTGCGCCAAAAAAGGCGAAGACCAGTCCTTCAGCCGGAAAGGCTATAGCGACTGTCTTTTGGGATTCGCAAGGGATAATCCTCATCGACTATCTGGAAAAGTGTAAGACTATTACAGGTGCATATTATTCATCGTTATTGAACCGTATGAAAACCGAGCAGTAAGAAAAACGCCGGCGGTTTGACCACAAAAAAGTCCTTTTCCATCACGACAGTGCAACAGAACACACCTCAGCAGTTGTGGTAGAAAAATTAATGGAAATAGGATTCCAACTAGCTTCACATCCCCCCTATTGTCCCGACTTGGCTGCCTTCGACTACTATTTGTTCCCCAATTTGAAGAAGTGGTTGGCGGGACAAAGATGTTATTCAAATGAGGAGGTGATTACAGCAACTAATAGCTATTTTGCAGACTTGGACAATTCCTATTATTCGGAAGGGATTAACAAAGTAGAAGAGCGTTGGACGAAGTGTGTAAGTCCAAAAGGGGACTATGTCGAAAAATAAAAAAGGTTTACCCCAAACACATAAGTAGTTTTTATTTTTTCACGGACTTTTCAAACGCCCCTCGTAACGACAGTCTGCCTTATACGAATACACAATAGGGCATTGAGATACACTAGATGCTCCATTTACAAACTCCTAGAAGACTTCGACAGATGTAGAAGTAAATTCAGGCGTATCCTAGAAAACTGTTTTGGGACCGTTGGTGATCACGAGTATTAATGGCCTACCAGATAACATTAATAGTAACCTTAGACTTTTCGTGAGTGATGGCGCTATCAATAATGAGGTACTGTCTGAACAAAGTTACTCAAATTTTCAGTCAGATCTGGATAAGATTTCTTAGGTGTGCCAAGATGGGCAATTTGCTTGAAATGTTCAGGAAAGTAAAATTATGCATTTTACAAATGCAAAACGTCAGTATTTTGTGACTTCAATGTCAATGAGTGACAAATGGAATCACTCACTTTATACAAACACCCGGCTCTAACAAATTTCAATAGAGTGAAATCGGATCACTTGCCCTCAGTCGTAGGTAAAGCAGGTGATAGGCTTCGGTTCATTGGTGGGATACTAGGGAAACACAATGAGGCTACAAAAGTGTCTGCTTACCAAACACCCGTACGACCGATACTGGAATATTGCTCAATTATGTGTGACACCTGCCAAATAGGACTAGCGAAGGATATTGTAAGTCTACAAAGAACTTCAAGAATGCAACTCCGAACTGGGAGGTGGTGGAGAATAGACAACTACCCTGACAAAGCCTGTGCCCAAAGTTTCAAAAACCATTATTAAACGAGGACTCTAGGTATATACCTCAGACTCCTGCTCATCTGTCCAACTGTGGCTAGGAAGATATGATTACACTAATTATAGAAGTGCACAGTGTAACAAACAGGTACGACCAAACTTTCAGGAAACATTCCTCACACATAGAGTAATAATATATGGACATGGGTCCGGAAAAGCTTTATTTTCATGTTAGAGCTAGTTTTCTGTTCCTCTTTATTATCGCATTAATCATGAGAAACAAACGGAAACAGAAAGCACCAGCATTACATGTAACGTTTATTTACATGCAATGTTCAAAATACGAAAAAATCCTCTCGGTTAGTTTTGGGCAGGACCTACAGTAAGTCATAATTCTTAAGTTTACCGTCAGTGTTTGTTGATCCAATGGGAGAAAAGATAATGCTGACATACGACTCATTTCACTCATTACGTTGACATGCGAGTAACGTCATTGTTCTCTTAGCATCAAGCATGTAATATCAACTGTTAATGTTCAAAATGGTTCAAGCGGCTCTGAGCACTATGCGAATTAACTGCTGAGGGCATCAGTCCCCTAGAACTGAGAACTACTTAAACCTAACTAATCTAAGGACATCACACAAATCCAGTACTGAGGCAGGGATCGAACCTGCGACCGTAGAAGTCGCGCGGTTCCAGACTGTAGCGCCTAGAACCGCTCGGCCACACCGGCCGGCTGTTAATGTTCCTTACGGATTTGGTTTCCGGTACATCGCAATGGAAGTGTAGTCTACTCAAATTCGAAGTTGGCAGATGCCCATTTTCTGTACTGATTAGCAGGTGGTAATGATTATGACCTCCAAATTTTATATCGGGAGAGATTTTCAGAAAGTCAATGGCCAGACAGGAGGATGTTTGCAGCAGTCGATTGTCGTCTTAGGGAACATGGATGTTTGAGCCTATTGCTGCGTCCTGGAAAGACAACGACAGTTCTGTTAGAAGACAAACTTCTTCGTACTGTCGACGACAATACTAGTGTCAGCTTAAGATAATGAGTTGCGAACAGCTCATTCAACAAAGTGCCACCTCTAGTGCAAATGCGCTCTTCACGGACGAGGCTTCAGTTCAACGCGATCAGACTGTAAATTTTCACTATCAGCACACAAGGGCTATCGAGAAGCCACGTGAAATTGTGTAATCACGTCAGATTTCCTGTCAACATCTGCGCCATCCTGTTTGGTAACTGTGATTTAGAGCCTCATGTTCTTTCACCCAGGCTCAACAGAGAAACTTATCACGCTATCTTAGAAAATAGTCTACCTGTCCTGCTAGAACATGTGTTTGATGTACCTCCTTTCAGTGGTGATGTTTGTCGTATCGTAAATAACAAATTCCTTGATAGATGGCTAGATAGAGGTGACCATCTCCTTGGGCTCTACTCTCTCTGGAGACTAAACCAAATACACTTTTATTATTGGAGACGCTTGAATGCTTTTTTGTGCAGAATCCCGGCAGAAGATGCACAGAGTCTTCGTGCCAGTATTACAGAAGGCTGCGAAACAATTCTCCATGGATACATCAGCGCATCAGGGATAATGCGACGGCGGGTCGATTCAGATGTAGACGTATCGAAGTCTAATTATGTACACGGAAACTGTTTACTGCGGACGTAAATATAACCGGACGATTTAACGTAATGGAACAAGTAGCAAGACGTTGTTAGTCGTTCTATGTGTGGCGACACCCTAAAACTCTAATTTATAGCGTAATATCAGAGATGCTCCATCAGCTGAAGCTGCTAAGGGAGGTCACTCCATACACATCCATAATAACTGTATACATCGAAGTGCGTTTTATGCTAAGCTACAGTGGACAATGTGTCCGACATACGAAAGGAGTTCTTCACGTTTGTAGCTGCTGAGATACGACATCTCGAATGATATCACTGTGGCGTTGGGTGTGCCCTTCGAAGACAATTTCAGTGACATAAAATGTGTGGCTCTTGATCAAATAGTATCAAACAACAGCGCCGCAAACAACTGCCCTGCCATCAGAAAAAGAAAACCAAAACGTTTCCCTTTTTGTACCAAATACACCGATGTACAAAACCAGAGGACCCGCTTGATATGTCACTACCAATAAACATAGCTCGATGAAACTTTGACCATACATAGAAGGAACTGCTACAGTACAGTCCAGTCCAGGAAAAAAACTGAAAGTAATACGTAAAGAGACGGACGGAAATGACACTTCTGTTCAAAGTCAATAATTACACTGATATCACCGTGTTTCGTGATGGACCTCTGCACTTTACAGAAGCCAGGACATTGTTCTTGAAAGGGTATGTGATCACCACAGAGAGCAATGCATACTTTGCAGTGTGTTCCCACGCTGGCCATAAAGTTGGTAAGGACTAGCTAGTCTCTTCAGTGTACCATTTCTGTGTTATGATCACATTTTCAATGTGGATATTCATCATGTACATGTCATGCAAGTATATCGGAAGAATTATGCTCTAAGAAACACTTGAAATGCAGGAAATGCTTGGAGAACGAAAGTTAACATTCTAAACCAGTCTCCATCAAGAAATTGTATGCAACTAAGACACCTGAATAAATAACAATCAAATTAAAGCACAATTAACAATCTCTTCTGCGGCTTTTCCTGTACCAATTCTGCTTGCTGAATGTTAAGTAGGAAGTCATTCACATTTATAAGGACTAGGAGTGGAATTAAAAGTGAATTTTGTGGGACTGCTTTTCCCATTTCTCCCCAGTCATTAAAGTTTACTACCCTTCAAGCACTGTGTACTTTACTCATCACAACGTTTTGCTTAGTGTCTGTTAAATATGATCCAAATCAACTATGTGTATAGCCATCAGTTCCCTAAAACTTGAGTTTTTCTAAGAGTGTAGCATTATCTGCAATCTATACAATCAAACGCCTTGGAAAGACCAAAAAAAGAAACCAACTTTCGATATTTTGTTATTTAAGGCTTGTAGTACTACGTAATTGAATGTATAAACAGCATACTTAATAGATCAACCCTTTTGAAATTGAAACTGTGAGATGATACGTAAATTTTTTCTACATAAATGTGAGACCATTTGAGTATGTTGTCTTTTTTTACTATTATTTTGGAAAAAGACGTCAGAAAGGAAACAGAACGGTAATTGTTTAAGTCTTGCTGTCACTTTTCTTATAAAGAGGTTATCAGATGTACATTTTAATTTGTATGGAAAAATTCCCTGTACCACATTACGTATATCACTAACAATATTACGATTAAGTTAGAACTGTTGTTGTAGTCTTCAGTCCTGAGACTGGTTTGATGCAGCTCTCCATGCTACTCTATCCTGTGCAAGCTTCTTCATCTCCCAGTACCTACTGCAAGCTACATACTTCTGAATTTGTTTAGTGTGTTCATCTCTAGGTCTCCCTCTACGATTTTTACCCTCCACGCTGCCCTCCAATACTAAATTGGTGATCCCTTGATGCCTCAAAACATGTCCTACCAATCTATCCCTTCTTCTAGTCAAGTTGTGCCACAAACTTCTCTTCTCCCCAATCCTATTCAATACCTCCTCATTAGTTATGTGATCTACCCATCTAATCTTCAGCATTCTTCTGTAGCACCACATTTTGAAAGCTTCTATTCTCTTCTTGTCCAAACTAGTTATCGTCCATGTTTCACTTCCATACATCGCTACGCTCCATACAAATACTTTTAGAAACGACTTCCTGACACTTTAGAACTACTTTTTAGAATTCTGTTTGAAATGCTATCATCCCCTCAAGAGATTTAGTTTTTAATAAGTTTTGCAATTGTATTAACCTCAGCGAAGGATGTTGATGCTGCTTCAGTCACTTAAAGTTCTATGGAATGACATTTTTAATACAGTCTCTTGCTTCTTCAACTGAACCACTTAATTCTAATTTTTCTGATATATTTATAGAGTAATCATTAGAAGTACTCACAACTTGTGAGCTATCAGTCGCAACATTGTAATTTAATCTAATTATTAGGGTATCTTGTACACTGACTGGCTGTCCTGTCTCTGATTGGACAATATCATACTCAATTTTAATCTTATATTCTGCGTTATTAATTTCCATCAGAACACACTTATTTCATAGGATTTTAATGACTTTCCTTAAAATATTACAGTATCTTTTATAATATTCAGATAATGTCAGACCTTGATTTATTCTGGTCATTGTATAACTGTCCCTTTTATATGAGATTTTAGTTCACTTAGTCATCCTGGCTTACTTGTTTTTCAATGGATTTATCAGATAATATTTTAGAGAAACTACCTTCAAATCTTGACACAAATTTACTATGGAATAAACTGATTTTGACATTAGCATAACTTTCTATATGTACCTCATTACACATAACCTCTTTTAATTTACTCTTGAAACAATGTTTCCTGTTCTCATTAATAACCCTTCTTGCTTTGCATAACCTTGCCTCATGGTCATAGGGTGCTATATTGTTTATTTTCATTCATTGAGAATAATGACCAGATAGCTCATTAAAAATTAGGCACATATTAATTGCTTCATCCTGAACATAGTTTATAGAAATGTTGGCAGTCAATGTCATACTACCTTGCTGCATACAAGTTGAAAAACTGATTACTAAATTAGATTGAAACACCTAAATAATGATTCGAGCTCATTTTTCTTGTCTGTATCTTTAAAGAACTCTACACTGAACTCTCCACAATCTGATAAGTGTTAGTTCTTGTCTCTTCAGTATCGCATCTAGAGTTCTAGCAAATAGCTGAAAGTTTCCTAGAGGGGCATTATCCACTATTACAGTTACCAGAGACGTATCCTGCAATAAAAACTGAAAAGCACATGCTTCTAGGTTCTAATCTACACAAAAACTATTTCTTTCAATATTTTTGACTTTGTTTCTAACTTGTACATATCTTGTGACTCCTCCTTTTCCCACACTATCTCTACACGAAAATGATGCTAATTGATAGCTCCTAATGTTTACCTAGCCGTACAAGAAGCTCATCTACCTTGTTTCTCAACACCGAATGTTTTGATGAAACAAATTAATTTTATTTTTCTGGAACCTTTTATATAAATTATGGTAGTTCTACTCTAATTTTTTTTCAACACTGTCTGTAACATGAGTTCAAACTAAAAAAATTGACCTTTCTGTCTCCAGTAATCACAGAAATTTTGTACTTTGCACTTATGCCCGCTATGCCCAACCCCCCCTCCCCCTTACAGTTTCAGCAAGATGCTCAGCAAATTTTTTCTTCCTCCTGTTGTTCAGGTGCAGGCCGTCATTTGTGTGTTCTCATCTCCCAATTGCAGCAACAGACATGGTACACATATGAGACTTTGTTTCAGTCAAAAGTTATCCACTTAGCTCGCAGCCGCAGCCATGTTAACCCAGGGCTGGTCAAGGCTTCGTAAAACCTCCAAGCTCCTGTGCTCTTCCTGCTTTCTCTAGATCGCCTTTTCTATTATGCTCTAAGTTGCTAACCAAGCTGTTTCCAGATCCTCCTACTATAGATACCTGATCGTCTCCATAGAAATCTCGGCACTAGGACCCTATGTTCTACGTCACCAGGCTAAGCTTGGCACTAGGCTGCACAATGCTTGTGATCTGGTGTTCTACACCCAGCTTTTGGCCTACACACCTCGTGTGAATGCTACCTAGCAGCAGGACTCTTTTCTTTGTATCTGACTTTTCTGTCAACGTAGTCTTAAAGTTGTTCCTACGAGTCTGCTGTAGTCTACTTTGCTCAAAAATTGGTTGAGGCTCTTTTCCTGTTTTAGGTAAGAAGTCAAACCGATTCCTAACCGGAATATGAAATGTGATTTTTGAGGTTTCCTTCTTTTACCCCTACTTGTCACCTTTCCCAGCTCCCGTTGTCTCTTTCCGCCTTCAACATATATAACGCAAAATACACAATTTCTAATTCTGCTTTAGGGGCTGTCTTTCTTCCTTCTTTAACGATTTCCTTGTCTCGACTACACAATTTACACTTCCACGAGAGACCTCATCTGACACTTTAAAGTTTTCCCCACTAAAATAACCTCAGTGAATCATTATCCCACTGTCATGACGTGTTTCTCCCATATTAACTAACCTACACCAACATCCATATCTGTCACACGTGCTGTTACTGTTATAGCAAACTAGAAAGCACTAAACCACACTTAAACTCTAACAAAGTGAGCTCTGCAGTTTTCTTTCAGGTGGCAGGTGAGGCTTAGGTAGCAGAAGACAAGAAATGAATGAATATTTTATAATACCGATTTTAAATAATATCTGCAAATTACGTAAAACACTGAAATCAGTCCAAAAGAATACATAACGACTTGACGATGGGCGGATGTTAACACCTTACTGTAAACACACCACAGATATTCATTGAATGTAAGTTTTAAATCATAGAAGACACGAAAAGAATGAAAACCAGAAAATCATGATATTTTTAACAACAATATGAAACAGACACTCCCCCCCCCCCCCCCAAGAACCATGGGCCTTCCCGTTGGTGGGGAGGCTTGCGTGCCTCAGCGATACAGATGGCCGAACCGTAGGTGCAACCACAACGGAGGGGTATCTGTTGAGAGGCCAGACAAACGTGTGGTTCCTGAAGAGGGGCAGCAGCATCTTCAGTAGTTGCTGGGGCAACAGTCTGGATGATTGACCGATATGGCCTTGTAACACTAACCAAAACAGCCTTGCTGTGCTGGTACTACGTACGGCTGCACGCAAGGGGAAACTACAGCCACAATTTTTCCCGAGGGCATGCAGCTTTATTGTATGGTTAAATGATGATGGCGTCCTCTTGGGTAAAATAGTCCCCCATTCGGATATCCGGGCGGGGACTACTCAGGAGGACGTTGTTGTCCGGAGAAAGAAAACTGGCGTCCTACGGGTCGGAGTGTGGAATGTCAGATCCCTTAATCGGGCAGGTAGGTTAGAAAATTTAAAAAGGGAAATGGATAGGTTAAAGTTAGATATAGTGGGAATTAGTGAAGTTCGGTGGCAGGAGGAACAAGACTTTTGGTTAGGTGAATACAGGGTTATAAATACAAAATCAAATAGGGATAATGCAGGAGTAGGTTTAATAATGAATAAAAAAAATAGGAGTGCGGGTAAGCTACTACAAAGAGCATAGTGAACGCATTATTGTGGCCAAGATAGACACGAAGCCCATGCCTACCACAGTAGTACAAGTTTATATGCCAACTAGCTCCGAAGATGACTTAGAGATTGATGAAATGTATGATGAGATAAAAGAAATTATTCAGATAGTGAAGTGAGACGATAATTTAATAGTCATGGGTGATTGGAATTCGACAGTAGGAAAAGGAAGAGAAGGAAACGTAGTAGGTGAATATGGAATGGGGGTAAGGAATGAGAGAGGAAGCCGCCTGGTAGAATTTTGCACACAGCATAACTTGATCATAGCTAACACTTGATTCAAGAATCATGAAAGAAGGTTGTATACATGGAAGAACCCTGGAGATACTAATAGGTTACAGATAGATTATATAATGGTAAGACAGAGATTTAGGAACCAGGTTTTAAATTGTGAGACATTTCCAGGGGCAGATATCGACTCTGACCACAATCTATTGGTTATGAACTTTAGGTTAAAACTGAAGAAATTGCAAAAAGATGGCAATTTAAGGAGACGGACCTGGATAAACTGACAGAACTGGATGTTGTAGAGAGTTTCAGGGGGAGCATTAGGGAAAGATTGCCAAGAATGGGGGAAAGAAATACAGTAGAAGAAAAATGGGTAGCTTTGAGGGATGAAGTAGTGAAAGCAGCAGAGTCCAAGTAGGTAAAAACACGAGGGCTAGTAGATATCCTTGGGTAACAGAAGAGATATTAAATTTAATTGATCAAAGGAGACAATATAAAACTGGAGTAAATGAATCAGGCAAAAAGGAATACAAACGTCTCACAAATGAGATCGACAGGAAGTGCACAATGGCTAAGCAAGCATGGCTAGAGGACAAATGTAACGATGTAGAGGCCTATCTCACTAGGGGTATGATAGATACTGCGTACAGGAAAATTAAAGAGACCTTTGGGGAAAAGACAGCCACTTGTATGAAAATCAAGAGCTCGAATGGAAACCCAGTTATAAGCAAAGACGGGGAAAGCAGAAAGGTGGAAGGAGTATATGGGGGGTCTATACAAGGGCGATGTACTTGAGGACAGTAACATATGAAATTAAAAGGGAGATATGATACAGCGTGAAGAGTTTGACAGAGTACTGAAAGACCTGAGTCGAAACAAGGGCCCGGGAGTAGACAACATTCCATTAGAACTACTGATAGCCTTGGGAGAGCCAGTCCTGACAAAACTCTACCATGTGGTGAGCAAGATGTATGAGACAGGCGAAATGCCCTCAGACTTCAAGAAGAATATAATAATTCCAATCCCAAAGAAAGCAGGTGTTGACAGTCGTGAAAATTACCGAACTATCAGTTTAACAAGTCACAGCCACAAAATACTAACGTGAATTCTCTACAGACGAATGAAGAAACTGATAGAAACCGACCTGGGGGAAGAACACTTTGGATTCCGCAAAATGTTGGAACACATGAGGCAATACTGACCCTACGACTTATCTCAGAAGATAGATTAAGGAAGGGCGCACCTACGTTTCTAGCATTTGTAGACTTAGAGAAAGCTTTTGACAATGTTGACTGGAATATTCTCTTTCAAATTCTGAACGTGGCAGGGGTAAAATACAGGGAGCGAAAGGCTATTTACAATTTGTACGGAAACTAGAAGGCAGTTATTAGAGTCGAGGGACATGAAAGGGAAGCAGTGGTTGGGAAGGGAGAGAGACAGGGTTGTAGCCTCTCCCCGATGTTGTTCAATCTGTATATTGAGCAAGCAGTAAAGTAAACAAAGGAAAAATTCGGAGTAGGTATTGAAACGCATGGAAAAGAAATAAAAATTTTGAGGTTCGCCGATGACTTTGTAATTCTGTCAAAGACAGCAAAGGACATGGAAGCGCAGTTGAACGGAATGGACAGTGTCTTGAAAGGAGGATATAAGATGAACATCAACCAAAGCAAAACGAGGATAATGGAATGTAGTCGAATTAAGTCAGGCTAAGGGAGTTAGGTTATGAAATGAGACACTAAAGTAGTAAAGGAGTTTTGCTATTTGGGGAGCAAAATAACTGATGATGGTCGAAGTGGAGAGGATATAAAATGTAGACTGGCAATGGCAAGGAAAGCATTTATGAAGAAGAGAAATTTGTTAACATCGAGTATAGATTTAAGTGTCAGGAAGTCGTTCCTGAAAGTATTTGTATGGAATGTAGCCATGTATGGAAGTGAAATATGGACGATAAATAGTTTGGACGAGAAGAGAATAGAAGCTTTTCAAATGTGGTGTTACAGAAGAATGCTGAAGATTAGATGGGTAGATCACATAACTAATGAGGAGGTATGGAATATAATTGGGGAGAAGAGGAGTTTGTGGCACAACTTGACTAGAAGAAGGGATCGGTTGGTAGGACATGTTCTAAGGCATCAAGGGATCACCAATTTAGTTTTGGCGGGCAGCGTGGAGGGTAAAAATCGTAGAGGGAGACCAAGAGATGAATACACTAAGCAGCTTCAGAAGGATGTGGGTTGCAGTAGGTACTGGGAGATGAAGAAGCTTCCACAGGATAGATTAGCATGGAAACCTGCATCAAACCGGACTGAAGACCACAACAACAACATCAAACAGACTCTACCTGGAAATTATGAAAAGCACTGTAGTGTGCACAAAACAGCATGTAGCATTGAACAACTGCTGGTTCTGATACTAATGTTACTCTCAGTTTTATATGGCTGTCTTGCCCGGACTGCATGTTACCTTCACACGAGAGTAAGATTAACAAACAGCTTATTCACCCCACCGTGATGGCACTGCAAGCTGCGGACATGACGGAATGCCACGCAGAGAATGAACATTCAGGCCCTATCCGAAATGGTCGAAGACGACATGCGACGCAAATGAAGTGGATCGAGGTGCAAGACCGACTTCAGTGCAGAAATGTGTAGTGGCAGTGACTGTGGTAAGGCGGCGAGCCATTGCCAACTCAAATACATAATTCCAAAGATTAACAAATTTTATTATAACACACGGAACAACAATTGCCGCTCCGTTGCTCAATGATTACACTCCTCTTGGCGACCTGTTGTTGTTATTAGCCCTGTAAAGGATGCCAACCATTGGTGCAGAAGCGCATTTCTGCAAATGGCAGTCTCTGGTGCCTATGAGCGCTCACGGACCTGAGAGTGTGTGCAGTTTGATCTCTCGACGTCCAGGCTGCTGTGTTCTGTGGCAGCCGTCTGGCTGCTGCCTTGTGATGCTGAAGGAGATCGACTAGCGGCAATGTCTAAGTCCAAGAAGGCAGACTTAAATCTTGTAGGTGGTCTGCCTGTAGCTGGTACTTGTAGTGGAAGTGTGCTGTTCCATGTTGAATCAGCGTCTAGTGTAGCTGGTGGGTACTGCCTGATTGGTCCCATTCCAACTAAAATGGGAGGGCATTTACATTCAGCTGTAACTCACTTGCTGTGCCAAGGCGCTGTTTTTAACCACATACGCAAACGTGACAGCACTCCATATGTGTGGTAAGAGGTCAATGTAGCAGAGACCACCTCATAGTACTGGAGGTACGCACCTGGCCTTTATATAGCAAGTTCTAGGCTAACGGCTGTTGCAATGACGTTATGACTTCTACTGTGCCTATGGTTGTCATTTGCCGATATTTACAGTCCTGCAGTTTTCCATGTCAGTGCCCCATATTTATTAGCAGCCCTGTACGTAGTAAACTCGAAGTGAACGTTACTGAAAGGAGAGAAACTCAGATACAGATCAGATGGAAATTAGTATTTGTGGTTTTGAGGCAGCGGCACTATCCATCGAATTATCACATTAATGGTTGGTTCAAATGGCTCTGAGCACTATGGGACTCAACTGCTGAGGTCATTAGTCCCCTAGAACTTAGAACTAGTTAAACCTAACTAACCTAAGGACATCACAAACATCCATGCCCGAGGCAGGATTCGAACCTGCGACCGTAGCGGCCCTGCGGTTCCAGACTGCAGCGCCTTTAACCGCACGGCCACTTCGGCCAGCATCACGTTAATAGTATCCCCGTTTGACCATGGATTCAAAACCGCACAGCTACACAGCTGTAAGTTCTATACATATAGTAATGTGACGAAAGTAAAAAAAAAAAAAAAAGAAAAATGGTTCAAATGGCTTTGAGCACTATGGGACTTAACTGCTCTGCTCATCAGTGCCCTGGAACTTAGAAATACTTAAAACTAACTAAGCTAAGGACATCACACACATCCATGCCCGAGGCAGGATTCGAACCTGCGACCGTAGCGGTCGCGCGGTTCCAGACTGAAGCGCCTAGAACCACTCGGCCACTCCGGCCGGCACGAAAGTCATGGGATAACATACGCATGTACACGGTTGGTGGTAGTATCGTGTACACAAGGTTTAAAAGGTCAGTGCATGGCGGAGATGTCATTTGTACTCATGTTCAAATGGCTCTAAGTAGTCTACCATGGGACTTAACATCTGAGGTCATCACTCGCCTAGACTTAGAACTACTTAAACCTAACGACATCACACACACCCATGCCCGAGGCAGGATTCGAACCTGCGACCGTAGCAGCAATGCGGATCCGGACTGAAGCGCCTAGAACCGTTCGGCCACAGCGGCCGGCTGTGCTCAGGTGATTAATTTGAAAAGATTTCCGACGGGATTGTCGATGCACGACTGAAAGAGTGTGCTGCGAATATGTCGGTACTAACAAACATACAACACTGTGTAAACTAACTGCAGAAATCAATGTGGGACGTACGACGAACGTATCTATTAGGACAGTCTGGCGTTAATGGGCTATGGCAGCAAACGGCGGTCACGAGTGCCTTAGCTAATAGCACAACCATCGCATGCATCGCCTCTCCTGGGTTCTTCACCACACCATGTTGGTTCGACCCTAAGCAACTGGCAAGCCGTCGCCTAATCACATGAGACTCGATTTCATCAGGTAAGAGCTGATGGTGTGGCGCAGACTCTACGAATCCGTGGACTGAAGTTGTCACCAGGGCACTGTGCAAGCTGGTGGTGGCTCCAATACGGTGTGGGCTGTGTTTACAGGAATGGACCGGGTCTTCTGTTCCAGCTGAACCGCTCATTGACTGGAAAGGTTATGTTCTGCTACTTGGAGACCATTTCCAGCCATTAATGGAATCTACACTCCTGGAAATGGAAAAAAGAACACATTGACACCGGTGTGTCAGACCCACCATACTTGCTCCGGACACTGCGAGAGGGCTGTACAAGCAATGATCACACGCACGGCACAGCGGACACACCAGGAACCGCGGTGTTGGCCGTCGAATGGCGCTAGCTGCGCAGCATTTGTGCACCGCCGCCGTCAGTGTCAGCCAGTTTGCCGTGGCATACGGAGCTCCATCGCAGTCTTTAACACTGGTAGCATGCCGCGACAGCGTGGACGTGAACCGTATGTGCAGTTGACGGACTTAGAGCGAGGGCGTATAGTGGGCATGCGGGAGGCCGGGTGGACGTACCGCCGAATTGCTCAACACGTGGGGCGTGAGGTCTCCACAGTACATCGATGTTGTCGCCAGTGGTCGGCGGAAGGTGCACGCGCCCGTCGACCTGGGACCGGACCGCAGCGACGCACGGATGCACGCCAAGACCGTAGGATCCTACGCAGTGCCGTAGGGGACCGCACCGCCACTTCCCAGCAAATTAGGGACACTGTTGCTCCTGGGGTATCGGCGAGGACCATTCGCAACCGTCTCCATGAAGCTGGGCTACGGTCCCGCACACCGTTAGGCCGTCTTCCGCTGACGCCCCAACATCGTGCAGCCCGCCTCCAGTGGTGTCGCGACAGGCGTGAATGGAGGGACGAATGGAGACGTGTCGTCTTCAGCGATGAGAGTCGCTTCTGCCTTGGTGCCAATGATGGTCGTATGCGTGTTTGGCGCCGTGCAGGTGAGCGCCACAATCAGGACTGCATATGACCGAGGCACACAGGGCCAACACCCGGCACCATGGTGTGGGGAGCGATCTCCTACACTGGCCGTACACCACTGGTGATCGTCGAGGGGACACTGAATAGTGCACGGTACATCCAAACCGTCATCGAACCCATCGTTCTACCATTCCTAGACCGGCAAGGGAACTTGCTGTTCCAACAGGACAATGCACGTATGCATGTATCCCGTGCCACCCAACGTGCTCTAGAAGGTGTAAGTCAACAACCCTGGCCAGCAAGATCTCCGGATCTGTCCCCCATTGAGCATGTTTGGGACTGGATGAAGCGTCGTCTCACGCGATCTGCGCGTCCAGCACGAACGCTGGTCCAACTGAGGCGCCAGGTGGAAATGGCATGGCAAGCCGTTCCACAGGACTACATCTAGCATCTCTACGATCGTCTCCATGGGAGAATAGCAGCCTGCATTGCTGCGAAAGGTGGATATACACTGTACTAGTGCCGACATTGTGCATGCTCTGTTGCCTGTGTCTATGTGCCTGTGGTTCTGTCAGTGTGATCATGTGATGTATCTGACCCCAGGAATGTGTCAATAAAGTTTCCCCTTCCTGGGACAATGAATTCACGGTGTTCTTATTTCAATTTCCAGGAGTGTATCTTCCCAAACAACAATGGAATTTTTATGGATAATAATGCGCCATGTCATCAGGCCTCAATTGTTCACGATCGGTTTGAAGAACGTTCTGGACAAATCGAGCGAATGATGTGGCCACCCACTGACTATTTATTAGACATAACCGAGAGGCCAGTTCTTGCACAGAATCCTGCTCTGATAACTGTTTCTTAGTTATGGACGGCTATGGAGGCAGCACAGTCCAATATTTCAGCAGGGGCTTCCAACTTGTTAAGTTGATACCTCGTCGAGTTGCTGTATTACGCCGAGCAAAAGGAAGTTCGACACTTTATTGAGAGTTATCTCAAGACTTTTGTCACCTCTGTGTATAAGCTTCGACTCTCTGGAAGACTCGAAAATGGTTCACTTATTTCAGGCATGGTGTTGGTTTTAACCAATGTCTGCGGTGGGAAGCCTGCTTTTCATAGTTCGTTATCGGTTATACTAAGAAATAGACGAGTGCATGGCATCCGCGTTTCAGATCTCAACTGAACAATGTGGTGTAGACATAACAGTAATGTCGTGAACAAGAGAAGAACTGACCATTAGCTCATCTCTGTCTCTCTAACGTAGTAACTGTCAAGAAAGTGGCTAGAGAAATGTGTGCATACCAATGGCAGAATCTCGCCAGTTCCTGATACAAACTCAAAATCGCCACAGCTATGAAACTGAATGACCCGATTTGTATCCAAGCTGCTTGGTAGTGCACCAGCTGCGGCAAGGAAATGATGTACTTCACATCCCTAACATGAATCTTTATTTGGTGGACTCAAACGTCAAGAGGGATTGCTAATTGATTTTTCCCATTCAGCTTCGATATATATGAATTTTAGGTTGAAATAGGTTTTCCAGAAGTTTGTCTCTAACCTAAAGCAATCATGGTCCACATAGCCGCTTTTCTAAGGTCACAGATTGTAGCTTAGGAGAGGTAGTGTGGAAATCTTATACTTACATGTGTTGCAAATTCTTCCAGATATTGTGGGGTAGTCCTTCTGATTCATGAAGTATTGCTTTGTTATTTTCTAGAAGAGAAGTGACATGTGTTAGAGGTCTGCCATCGAAGCAAATGAAAGACAACTGTCCAATACAGCAGAGTATGAAATAGACATAGATACTATAATCCTTACTTACAGCAAATCGGTCAGTCTTGTGTTGAAGTCAGCGAATTTCACTCAAAACGACGGGTTCTTCCAGATCTCCAGAGGCACCTGGCATCATCTGTTTACACAGTTCCTGTAATTAGTGCGTGCAGAACTAAAGTCCAATAATGTTGTGGATGCACTCGTATTAGACGAATTTGATGATTGTGACATCAATGTGAGTGCCACTCAGACAACTGCAACACAATTTTAATCTTGTAATGGTGTTTCTGCAGGATCTCACAGTTGCCCCCACTCAGTCTCACTACCTATACTTTTGTTCTCTGCTGGGCATTCTCCACTTTTACTATAACTACGAAGTCTATGTTAGGTGCTAAACAGAGGTTAACACACTTCGATCCATTGGCTGTCAATTGGTAGGTGCTATTGAACAACAGTATTCTGAAATGGCTGACGAGTTGTGCAGGCACAAGATATAGTGGAAGCTCAGAGACTGGAAACAGTTCTGGCTTCTGTTCCAAGTAACAGGCACTTCTTCAGTGAGCTTGTTTGCATGTTGTCTTAGTGGTGCAGGTGATGGATATAGCAGTACTCAGAGTCTGGAAGTAGTATCGTATGCTGCCTTGATTTCCACTCCATTGGGCTGGGAACTGTTTCAGGGAATAAAAGTGCATGCTCGCAGGATTTCTGCTGCTGCTGAAATGTATCAGGTATGACATCTATTGCAATTAGCTTTACTTTTTACAGGGAGCTGCTGTGTTGTGGGAAAAATGAAGAAAATCATGGAAACACACAGTAATAATAATAATAATAATAATAATAATAAACACCGAGAGGAGTGGGTTGGTACTTATGACTGGATAGGAGTAGATCTCTGATGACACTTCATGATGATGATGACGATGATGATCAACCTTTCATTATGGTATACAGTGCACAAGTGCCAGATCCATTTGATGGGTAGCAGGCCTGCACACTGAGGATGAGTGGAGGGGATAGATGACTTCAGCACCACGCAGACTGGAAGAACTATTTTGGATAGGCATTGGTGCGAGTGTGTCCAAATACCTATGTCCACCATCTTGAACGCCATCTTGGATCTCATGTCACTAATGATATAATGGATTACCATCTAGAGCTGCCATCTTGAATTATAAATTTATGACTATGCGGAATGAACCAGTACCCTTAGGATTGTGATTTTGGATTTTTTACCATGCACACTGTGCTAAGGTCAGTAATCTCGTTTACAGTTTTATTGTATTATGCAGATGTATGCAATAAAGTGTTACATAGTCTCCACTGTGCAGTGCACGTATTGTTAAGTTTTCTGCCATATTCTCACTTCGAATCAAACACTCAACCTCTGAGCTCCATCCAAGATATTTCTCAGTAGTTTTCATAAAATCAGACTCCTCACAAGCCTAAAATTATAAGGAATATTTAGAACTCTAACCACAGTTGAACATATTTCACTGTCCTACAACCTAGGAAGCATTTGGGATTTTTCCAAAACTACATCTATGATCGTTTCATATCGCATCTCCTGACACTCTCTACCATGATCATCAAGAACTCCTGTTCAGGCACCATTGCGGTTTTCAGTTGTATAAGGTTAAAAATCTGTTGCAGTTATTTCAGGGGCACTCATGTTGATGTCATAGTCATCAAATTCATATCATCTGAATACATTCACAACATTCTGGACCTTAGCTCTGCGCCCACATATTACAGGTATTGTGTAAACATATGATGTCAGGTGCCTCTCGAAAACAGAAAGAATCCATTATGCGGAGAACGGTGATAGTTCTTACAGTAGACCCTCACTGCATGAGCATTCACAGCCTTTGCTGGCAAAAGACTTCCTGCACAAACGTCTTGTAAAAGAAGCATATCTGTATTCACTGGAAATGGTACAGAAGCCCTGTGGAAAGATCAAATAAGTTTAGTGCAATTATAGATCCATATCCAGCATTGCAATGCGGCTATACCTTTAAATCGAAGCACTTCACTCTTAGCGCTTTATATGAGCCGATTTTGACATAAAATCCCTTAACTCCAATTCAAAAGAGGCCGATTTATTGTATGCATGTCCGTAGTATCTATGACTATTTCATTTTCTGCTATTTTGGAGGGTTGTCTTTTATCTTCTTCAACTTCAGACCTATAAGACATGTCACTTTTCACCTAGTGTGCAGCAATGGAACGCTTCCACCAATCAGAAGGATGCTATGTCACATTTAGTAGTATATGCATCACTTTTAAGCACAACATTTTCACCCTAATCCTGCTAAGCTATAATTTGTGATGTTATAAAAGTGACTGTGTAGACCATGACAGCTTTAGGCTAGATCCAAACGGTAGTAAAAATCTATTTCAACATAAAATTTATTTATTTCGGTCCAGAATTAAAAAAGAAAAATCAAGTTGCATTCTCTTTTGACACTGAGCTGACCAAATGATGATGCATGTGAGGTATGTGAAGTACAGAATTTTCCTTTCACATATGGTATACCTGTAGGCATATTGAGTATATTAGTCGAATCTTTCAGTTTCACAAATGTAGCAAATTTGAGTCTGTGACAGAAATTGGTGAAATTCTACCCACTTTCTTGACAGTTAATGTGAGAGAGGTCTGACGTGAAGGTACTCCGAATTTTCCACAAAATTGGATGAAAAATGTGGAAACAAATGCTCTTGGTTGCAGGATTGTAATTATTTATTTACCAATGACATGTTTCGTCTGATTTGGGCACCTTCAGATCGTCTGATATTACGTGGATGTTAGGAACATAGGATACTGAGCATACAATCAGGATCAAGCCTATTTTGTTCTCGCTGGACTACGTTGCGTTCCTCAACAAGGACACTGTGAAATGTTTCCGAGTAGTCAACTAGGGCAGTTATTTGCTGAGACATTTACTATGCTCATATCTCAAGTGTCTAATATCATCTAATATCAACCAACCTGAAGATACCTGAATCATGTGAAATGTGTCATTGCTAAATGAATAATAATTACAACCCTGCAATTAAGACCGTTTGTATCTGTATGGTTTGTTACTGGTTGAGGTGCCATCTCCACTGTGAATACATTTTGTATGAAAGAATAACAAATGCATGAGCAATGAGAAACAGAGATGCAATGCCTAATTGTTTTGTAAGTGATACTGCTAACATGCCTTTGCAGGACTGCAAAACCCGAGGTCTTACATGAGGGAGACTATAAGCTGTAGTATGCTTTTCCCTTTCCTTCTGCAATTTTATTAATTTCATTGTTAAATCTAGATTCTTGTTTTCCATAATTGTAGCTGTAAATTATTCTGAAACATAATTAAGAAAACTACTCTGCTACTGATGTCTCTTCAAGAAACTATCAAGCAATCGGTTTTAGAGCGGCGCTTATTGAGTACAGTTTCTTTAATGTCCTATTTTTATTGGTGCATCACTATTTCCCATAATTAAATTCTTCAAGCCAATAATGTACCTTAATTCATATGATGAAAATGAATCGAAGTCGTTACATCAGTTGTTCATGAAGTACATGTAGGAATAGCATCTTTTATCACATATTCTAAGGAGATGTAATGTATGTTGCCACTTAAAGCATACCAAGTAGAAAGATACGATTTTTTTTTAAGTATGTTTTTGTTCTTGCTGTCATAATGAGATATATCAGCGCCAATGTAAGATAAAATATTTATAAACTGATAAGCAAAAGCAATGACGACTCACAAAATTAACTTTAGTATCACCTGTTCCCTTAGCTGAGGCAGGTGTAGGTACACATGTCAGCCATATAATTTGATTTATTCTGAATAATAACCAAATATTTAAAAATATGTCAATAACCAATGTAGTCCCCGATTTCTTACATGTTTCTGTTCTAGAAAAGATGTCTTAGGAAAGTTAATGTCCATTGTTCAAAAGCCATCAGACGTGCTGACAATGTATTGCGTCTTGCCGTTCAAGCATCTCATTTTACTAGGGTTATTCCAAAAGTAAGGTCCGATCGGTCGCGAAATGGAAACGACTATGAAAATCCGATAAAGCTTTGCACAGATGTGTTGGGTAGTGTCTCTAGTATAACCCCAGTTAGCATCACGTCGCTCTTCTCATTTCTGAGCTCGCAGTGAGTGCGTAAAGATGTCTAGAAAATAGTGTCTGCCGCCAAGTACGAGGGCCTGGTGAGAAATGTCGCCTGAAGCTATGCAGCCAACATTACATAACTGTCGTGCTGTTTCGTCTTCACGACAATTCTCAGCCGCATTCTGCAGGGGCAATGAAGATGCTCCTGCATCGTTTTCAAATGGAAATGTTAGATTACCCACAATACAGTCCGCAATTGTCTCCCCCTGAGTTTCATCTCTGGTCACATGAACCGCTGTCTTTGAAGACAACATTTTGACACAGACAACGAGGTGTAGGCCAGCGTGGAGAATTGGCGAAAAGCACTGGCGGCTGCCTTCTATGATGAGGCTATTGAAAAGTTGGTACAACGCTATGACAAAAGTGTAAGTCAGAACGGCGACTACGTAGAGAAGTAGCTGAAAGGTGTAGCTAATTGTTACAAGTAAAACATTTCTGATGTTCACTGTGGTTTCAATTTGGCAATCAATCGGACCTTACTTTTGGAATAACCCTCGTAAATAGAACCTGCATCATTTTTTTAATATGGAGTCTGAATCAGGAAACCAATACTTCTCACAATCATTTCATTTATTGAACAATGGTACATGAAATAACCCTCACAGTATGATACACCCATCAATCAGACAAGTGGTGGCTATTTCAGTTGTAAGGAAAGAAAATCAGTAATTATCAGAGTTAATTAAGTATTTTACGTGTGGGTTTAAATTCATTACATCATGCTATCGCTTTTGTGAAGTACCCTTTAGACAGCAAACCTTTATTTATGCAATGCACACTGTTGGGCAGATTCAATTTCTTAGTAATTTTAATCTGCTCTTTACTGCCAGACAAAGAATGCATTACACACCAATGCATTCATACTGTCTTGTTGCACCAGTGAGAGCATGTAAGTCACACAGATAAACATCATGTTGCATGGCCTTGACTGTAATGTGTCATATCACATATTACATCACCTCAATGGCAACCACGCCATACATTAGTGAATGGGCCACTGGAAGGAAATTGTTGGTAAGCTGCTTTGTGAGAGCACAATTTCTCACTTTCATACTCCTTCTGTGAGTTGGACATATGAGGTATCAAAATACTGACTGGCTCTTCTAGGAAAGTATGCTCTCGGTATTTTAACAGTAAATCACACGTGATGCAGAAAGTCTCTGTTCTAGGTTCTAACACTGGAGTTATATGAGCATTATTGTGACGCTTTCCCCCTAAAAAATGCTTGTGACAAGACAAACTGCTCTTCTTTTGATGTTCTCTATTTCTGCTGTCAGTTATATCTGGTACAAATCCCAGAATGGTCGAACAAGGGTCACTTAAGCTATCTCCTTCATGGGTGGGCTATACTTCCCAAAGATTCTTCCCCTGAATTTCGGTCTGGCATCTGCCATACATGGCTTTGATGCAGTGGTAACACGGGTTGCTGTCACATTGCCATAGCTAAGCGCTGTTTGGCTGGGCTAGCTCTTAGATGGGTGATCATCCGGTCTGCCTAGCGCTGTCAGCAAGAGGGGTGCACTCAGTTCTTGTGAGGCAAACTGAGGAGCTACGTGATTGAGAAATAGCGGCTCCAGTCTTGTAAACTGACATACGGCTGGGAGAGCAGTGTGCTGATCACATGCCCCTCTATGTCTGCATCCAGTGATGCCTGTGGGCTGAGGATGACACGATGGCCGGTCGGTACCATTGGGCCTTCAAGTCATGTTCAGGCAGAGTTTAGTTTTTTTTTTTCTTATAATCTCCCATACATGTGTACTGTAACTAGGTTAGTTCTGGTAGAAACTGCATTGTTGTCAGTTTTCCTCAACTCCCTCTCCCCCCTTATCTCCCTTCCCCTATGATCTCATTTGATGCCAACATGCAACGTTTCCAGATTTGCCTGAGCCCTCTGATGTAAACCAATTGCTCTATGTATGAAATGGTGGAAAATACAAAAGATGGTGGGCAGTTAGGAAAAGGCAAGAAATTCAGGATATCCCAGTTGTCTTATTGGTTTGGCCCCACATTTATCACATCACAGTGGAGTTAGGACTGTTATCCTAGGTATAACTCAGCAGGAAATTCAAAAACCTAAGATTGGACATTGTTCTGTCAGTGTGAAATTCAAGAACAGTATGCATAACGTTACAATCCAAGTCAGTGATCCAAGGTATGGACCTTTGTGTACTAGGACATAGATATGGTTGCCAGGTGCCTTCAGCCAAGATGATGCACTCTGGGGTGCTAATGCAGTCTGAATAGTTGTCAGATCACTTATCTTAACATCAAAGTAGCAGGAAATTTTAAAAAAATCATTGGTTCCACCAATTCATGTGACATAATTGTTCATCTGCTGTAAGTTTAAATCCACATATGCTACATTTAACAATTTTGACCTACCCTTCTGACATTACAGTTTAAAGGATTATCACCCTAACCCTGAAACCCATAACATGACTTGTCTTAACTTTTAAAGTGCATTGTCACTCGCCCAACATGTATGGTTCTGATAGACTTGTAATTTTTGTGCATAGTTTTTGTTGTTTAAACGAACATCAGACTAGGGAGAGCTCCATTCTGAAGTCACGAGTTCACT
Source organism: Schistocerca piceifrons (assembly GCF_021461385.2). NCBI lineage: Eukaryota > Metazoa > Arthropoda > Insecta > Orthoptera > Acrididae > Schistocerca > Schistocerca piceifrons. The sequence continues at coordinate 1,242,548,867 of NC_060138.1, forward strand.
GCCAAGTGCTGTCAGCTGTGCTATGCTGTGCACTATATCAGAGCTCCACACAATCGCTGCTGTTAATAGTTGGAGAGGGCTGCTGGTAAGACCACCGTGCCACTGTCACCACCGGTGTCCATGCTGGGAGGACATCTCCCATGGCTACTGTCCAACTGCCAACTTGCCCTCACATGTAATGACTGCCGAGTACACAGTGCACAATGCACCCTACAGGGAGACCGCTTTTATCTGCACTAAGTGCTCATCGCCTGAAGTTTGGTGAATGTTTATACCTGAAGTTTGGAAAGCACCTTTACAACTATTGTTTGGTGTGGACAGTGTACCCCCAACACAGTCATTACATGGTTTCACGCTTTACCAAGAACATGACAACAACCACATCATACAGCTTGCTGTTACCAACACTTTGCGAAAGCATACACAGACTTCTGTGGTGAAAACTGTCCTGTACCAGTCTTACTCGTATGAATGCACAAAACATACACCTCTGAAATGTTTGTGCAAAGTATGTATGGTCTGTTAGTCACCTGAAACGATAGCAAAGAAAGAAAGAAGGAAAAGACTGCGTTCATTTGGGCATAGTGGGACGCCTCAAACAAAAAGGAAGTCTGTTCACAACACCTGACTGACTTTCACTTAACCAAGTTTTTCTGTATAGAGTTCTACTCACTTTGGTGGCAAACATTAGGAGGTGAAACCCCAGTGCTGCAGCTGAAGAGAAGTATCAGTTTTCAAGTGAACCACATGTGACAGTTCCATAACAATATTGCAGCTGGCTGAAGTACATCACCCATCCAAGTAAACATACAAGGTGGTGACAGCATATGCAATCTCTCTAGGTGCAATCTGTGCGGTTATTACTTATCAATTCTGCATGACAGAAGATCTTGATAGGTTTCCATGAAATGTTTATGAAATTCACTTTCAATTCCGGACTGGTACTTGTGAATTTATTGGTGGTGCTACATATAGTAAACTCAAAGATCTGGGGAATGGATTTCTGTGACATGTATTTCTTGCTGAGCAGTCCAGATAGCACAGCAGGTGGGAATTTGTATGTGTAGTTCTGACGTGTGGTAGTAATATGCATAGAATTATCATGTCAAGGAGGCCCCCATCTCTACTATGGACTCAAATCCGCCACAACTAGGAAGCTGAAAGTTCACATATACTTCTGAGGAACACTAGTCTTAGTTGCTTTGGTCTGCTGGACACACATCTATAAGTGTTGTATAAATGTCTCATGTTTCCATACGCTTTCTAAACCATTGCTGATGATGAATGTATGTGTGATTCTTTCAACAAGGAACTTGTGTGGTAAGTTGTTTCCTGACGAAGGTTTCAGATGGCCATGGTACAGAAGTCGAGTAGGCAAATGTACTGATAAACTATTCTGAGCAAATTCGGAAACGATAATGCAGGATGTAAAATATGGATGAGTAATTTCCCAAAAATGGCTTTATAATACATATAAAGAGACCCTACCTGCCCTGACTACTGGAAATCTATTCGCATGCGACTTTGCAAATTTCATCGTATGCCGATATGTCATGCGATCTCCAGAACGATGGTGATGTGTGTTATACCCGAAGGTGATACTGTGTGTTGTAGGAGTACGTCGCCGCCAAATGCGAACGTCTCATCTGCACCATCAACTGCTGAAATGAGGACAGTCATGTGAAACGCAATGCACAATACAGGGATCACATGTCATATTAGGCAACAGATGCACATTGCATATACGAGGTGCATTCAAGCTCTAAGGCCTCAGATTTTTTTTCTCCGGACTGGAAAGAGATAGAAACATGCGCATTGTTTTAAAATGTGGCCGCATTCATTGTCAATACGTCCCAGAGATGGCAGCACCGTATGGCAGATGGAATTTTACCACCAGTGGCGAGAATGAGAACTGTTTTAAATACTTAAAATGGTGACGATTTCCTTACTTGAACAGTGTGTAATCATTCGTTTTCTGAATTTGTGTGGTGTGAAACCAATTGAAATTCATTGACAGTTGAAGGAGACATGTGGTGATGGAGTTATGGATGTGTCGAAAGTGCGTTCGTGGGTGCGACAGTTTAATGAAGGCAGAACATCGTGTGACAACAAACCGAAACAACCTCGGGCTCGCACAAGCCGGTCTGACGACATGATCGAGAAAGTGGAGAGAATTGTTTTGGGGGATCGTCGAATGACTGTTGAACAGATCGCCTCCAGAGTTGGCATTTCTGTGGGTTCCATGCACACAATCCCGCATGACGACCTGAAAATGCGAAAAGTGTCATCCAGGTGGGTGCCACAAATCCTGACGGACGACCACACGGCTGCCCGTGTGGCATGTTGCCAAGCAATGTTGACGCGCAACGACAGCATGAATGGGACTTTCTTTTCGTCGGTTGTGACAATGGATGAGATGTGTATGCCATTTTTCAATCCAGAAACAAAGCGCCAGTCAGCTCAATGGAAGTGCACAGATTCACCGCCACCAAAAAAATTTCGGGTAACCGCCAGTGCTGAAAAAATGATGGTGTCCATATTCTGGGACAGCGAGGGCGTAACCCTTACCCATTGCGTTCCAAAGGGCACTACGGTAACAGATGCATCCTACGAAAATGTTTTGAAGAACAAATTCCTTCCTGCACTGCAACAGAAACGTCCGGAAAGGGCTGCGCGTGTGCTGTTTCACCAAGACAACGCACCCGCACATCGAGCAAACGTTACGCAACAGTTTCTTCGTGATAACAACTTTGAAGTGATTCCTCGTGCTCCCTACTCACCTGACCTGGCTCCTAGTGACTTTTGGCTTTTTCCAACAATGAAAGACACTCTCCGTGGCCACACATTCACCAGCCGTGCTGCTATTGCCTCAGCGATTTTCCGTGGTCAAAACAGACTCCTAAAGAAGTCTTCGCCGCTGCCATGGAATCATGGCGTCAGCGTTGTGAAAAATGTGTACGTCTGCAGGGCGATTACGTCGAGAAGTAACGCCAGTTTCATCGATTTCGGGTGAGTAGTTAATTAGAAAAAAATCGGAGGCCTTAGAACTTGAATGCACCTCGTAGCATTGGTAACTCATGCGTAATGAGCAGATGTAAGCCTAAGAATTTACTAGAGTTTAAGTACAAAAGTTCTTAGTAGCAGAAATAAGTATAGTTGCTACTGGCTTTAAGTAGTCGTGGAACATGCATAAGAAATTCAATATGTACAAAACTTGGCACAATGTAAGACTGGCAGCGATGAAGCTAGAAACTTGAACTACGAAGTGTAGCCAACAGCTGGGAAGGATAAGACTTAAATTTTTATTTGAGGCCTCCCGCTATGCCGAAATGAATGTGGTCTTTTCTCTTCCTTCTTTCTTCCTTTCCTACCTCATTGTTATAATTAGTACTAAATTGTACATAAAGCCTTGTCGTTCATTCTATTTTTGTTATATATTTTTGTTATATATGTTCCTCTGCAGCTACATTTTTCATATTGTAAATATTTTTTAAGAAATTAAAGTGAATACCATCTACATTTTAATTGGTTCAAATGGCTCTGAGCACTACGGGACTAAAGATCGGTGGTCATCAGTCCCCTAGAACTTAGAACTACTTAAACCTAACTAACCTAAGGACATTACACACATCCATGCCCAAGGCAGGATTCAAACCTGCGACCGTAGAAGTCGTTCGGTTCCGGACTGAACATTTTAATTACTGCCAGTTGCATGGGGGCTTTCTTAAATATATATGATTGAAAATGTTTTTTTTTTTTTTTTCGTTGCTGTATGTCCGATTACGCAGTGTCTCGTAATCGGTTGGCCCTGACTAGTATTATTACGCTATCTGACTGCAACAAACAATGTAAGAAAATTTTCGTAAATACAGTTAATTAATTAAGTCCCCAGCAACTATAAAACCTACAAAATCCAAGCACAAATGTAACTGTTCTGTATGTGGGAGTGTGACTCAACGTCCACATCTGGCACGGTTCTTTTCCAACAAGACAAGAATTTTTTGAAATACCAACTATGCTGACGTGACAAAAGAAATTTAGAAAAACTGTAATTGCGTAAGAAAACCAGAATTCACTCTAATACAAGAACACAAGCCAGATGCTTTGTTGACTGAACCTGTAGTGACGCATTATTTCAGATACACAATTAATAAAAGAGCATTGTAAGTTTTACCTTCATATATATTGACGAAATGCACACAATAACATCTGCTATCTCTCCCATCAAATAACTGCATAAAACATGGAACAACACTCTTTACTACAACATCTTACTCCAACTTCACGACAACCACCAGCTCTTAACACACACTGTCCTCTACGAACTCTCAACAACCACTGACTGCCATGAGATCTTAACACGCACTGTGGAGGCGGCTTAATAGTACTCTTTGGCGCAATCTCTGGCGCAGTGGCACAGTGTAGCCACCTTTCATATGCCCCTCCTCCACAGGCCAGAATTTGATGGTATTTTTGCCAGCATTGGTGGTGAAAATACCACCAAATTCGTCCAGAAAAATACAGACAAAAATAAAAGATAATATTAATACCTAAATATCACATAATTAGTTAAAATTTTGGCTTTGCACTGACCTTTTACTAACCTAATATATGAAATACAGTAAGCAATACAACTTCTTTTCATGCATGTGGCTTTACATAATAGTTTACACAATATACAAAAAATCAGTTTATACAAATGTTCACATAAAATGCTCTCAATGATTAATTATACAAAAAAAAAGATACTAACAGGTGACATCTTTTCAGTAGAAGCAGTCCATCAGTTGCACCCAGTAAAGTTTAGCAGGTACACCCAGCAACAAGTCACATTAGTTCAGTAGAAGCAGTTCATCAGTGGCACCCAGCAATGTTGAGTTGGTGCAGACAGCAACAAGTGACTTCATTTCAGTAAAAGCAGTTCACCAGTTGCACCCAGCAATGTTGAGAGCAGGTGCAGACACCAACAAGTAATACCATTTCAGTAAAAACAGTCCATCTGTGGCACCCAGCAATGTTGAGTAGGTGCAGACAGCAAAAAGTAACATCATTTCAGTAGAAACAGTTCTAACAGTGGCACTCAGTAAAGTTCAAGAGGTACACACAGCAACAAGTCACATTAGTTCAGTAGAAGCAGTCCATCAGAGGCACCCAGCAATGTTGAGTAGGTGCAGACACCAACAAGTGACATCATTTCAGTAGAAGCAGTCCATCAGAGGCACCCAGCAATGTTGAGCAGGTGCAAACAGCAACAAGTGACTTCATTTCAGTAGAAACAGTTCATCAGTTGCACCCAGCAATGTTGAGTGCAGGTGCAGACACCAACAAGTGACACCATTTCAGTAGGAGTAGTCCATCAGTTGCACCCAGCAATGTTGAGCAGGTGCAGACAGCAACAAGTGACATTATTTCAGTAGAAACAGTTCATCAGTTGCACCCAGCAATGTTGAATGCAGGTGCAGACACCAACAAGTGACACCATTTCAGTAGGAGTAGTCCATCAGTTGCACCCAGCAATGTTGAGCAGGTGCAGACAGCAACAAGTGACATTATTTCAGTAGAAGCAGTCCATCAGAGGCACCCAGCAATGTTGAGTAGGTGCAGACAGCAAAAAGTCACCTCTCTCAGCAGAAGCAGTTCGATAAAATTCACTAGCACTGATCACACTGTTCATCAGAGTTTATGAGCAGAAATTAAACATGTCCTAGTGGCACCAATCATGAAGGAAAGGTACAAGTAACAGTCCATAATTTTTTTTTTACAATCACTGATCACACAGTTCATCAGCAGAAATTGAACATGACTAAATGTCACACATCATGTTGAAAAGTGCAGGTAACAGTTCATAATATTTATCTTCACTAATCAGACAGTTCAGGCATGAACAATAGTTTGAATGCACATACAAATGCTTTTACAGTAACATACAAATCATAACAAACACACAAATTATGTCAGATAATTGTCCTATTAACTATTACAATACACAAATACCAGTAAACCTATAATATTCATGGGTGTCAGTGCAAGCCACTACCAACAAATAAAATAATATTTAGGAGATAGGTGGGTAGGATTAGGAAAGGAAAACACACAAAACACACTCACGCATCTCTCATCCACATTAAATACTACTGTGTAATTGAATAGTGTTAATTGTGTAAATGAAATTCTGTCTAAATCTGATGTTCATCATGTGTATCAAGTAGTACTGGCAGCAATGTATAACAGTCAATAATAGTTAAGTCAACGTCATAGTCATCATGTCAAGACCAATGTTTGCCAAGCCAGATCAAAATGTACTGTTGTTGAACAACTGTCAGTGAGCCAAGATATGCAATTACTTCCTCTCTCCAAAAAAAAGTATATACTGCTTATTGATTTAACAAAGTGTGTATAGACAATCTTCCTTCTATTTTAGTGTTCTAGTCTGCTATCTTCATCCTCCTTGTTCCATAAGACCAACAAAAAAAAAAAAATATGCTCCTCACTTACTTGACCTCTTATACACCAAAACTCCAATAATCATCAGCTTCACACAATCTCAATAATACCTCAATAATACCTCTTCAATACGTCTTATCATCAATATCATTTACCTTACCTCTTGTCCACAAAAACTCCAATAATCAACAACTTAATATACTCTCAATACCTCAATAATACGTCGCTACATATAAACCTCAGCACCAATATCATTTCACTTCCATAACAACTCTTTCCTCTAGTCAGTCTCCTTGAACAAGTACAGATAAAATCCTAATGCAAACCTCATCATCTCATACAATCCAAAGACACATTGTCAACACACAACCTCTGTGTAATCCATCTGACCCAAATTTTCTACTCATTATAAATTATAAGATACATTTTGGTTCCTTGTCCATCATTAAATAAAAGAAATGCATACCTGACCTCTAACAGACTTAGTTCGAATAACTCTCAGTAATTAAGTACGATTACGGAGTGTGAATGATCATAATATTTCACAGTGTGTACACCACTTCAAGAATCATAGCAGAAGCAAACATGTGGAGTATTTTTTGTGTCAAGTGTCACTTCCTATTTCAATTGCTTACGAAAAATGCAGTCTAATAATTGTTAATGGTCTAAACCTAGTTTCGGTCTGTCATGTCGTTAGCCTCCTTCCTATTTGCATAAATTTATACAGCTTCCATAAAACCTCAGCTCATGTGACTTCAGTGACTTTCTTGTACTAATGTCGTTCGTCGAATTATAGCAGTGAATTTTCTTATCTTAAAAATATAAGGCACTGAGCGTAAGCAAAACAAGCAATAGCGAGTAAATAGACCAGTAAAGAACAGAATGTCAACAAGTGGATGCAGCACAATTCCTACAACGAGGCTCTGCCAAGCGAACAATCTATAATTAATACAGTAATGTGACCTAAACTCTATGTTCATACACAGTATATCAGCATTTCTATATACCAAATTAAAGAGCAGTTATGGCAACAAAACAGAAATGTGTAAATATGTAATCCATGCAAAAAGCAGCAAACATATATCTTACGTAATAAACAAGTCATTAGCATCATATCAGCATAAGCAACAAGTGGATGCAGCACAATTCCTACAACGAGGCTCTGCCAAGCGAACAATCTATAATTAATACAGTAGTGTGACCTAAACTCTATGTTTATACACAGTATATCAGCATTTCTATACACCAAATTAAAGAGCAGTTATGGCAACAAAACAGAAATGTGTAAATATGTAATCCATACGCATAGCAGTAAACATATATCTTACGTAATAAACAAGTCATTAGCATCATATCAGCATAAGCAAATAAATGTTCATATGTCATCCTAATAAATAAACATGAAGGCGCAAGCAGATAAATCACAAAGTATAACTTACATACCTAAACACATCAGCACAATAAATCAGGTTACAATTATAATTCAAATAAATAAGCACAGCAGGCACATAATTAAAAAAAAATGACATCAGTGAAAAAGCAGTGTAGCCAAGCGATGTATAATATATACAAGTCACAACCCAGTTCATTAATAATCATTGTCAAAATCAGTTAACGTACGCAAGCACGTCGCTTCACAAGTAATTTCATAGAACATAAAATTTAGCACAAGGCATGAATCACGTAATCGCGAGCAGCAAATTACGTCTAAAGTACGTACCTAAGTGGAAACATGTTACCTGAAAAATGAACTCAATTAACAGTTACCTTTTTTAGTTTATTAGTTTCTTCTTCGAAATTACATTCTTTCTGAAATTTTCTCGATAGCAAGTCGTCTTAACGTCGGAGACACACAGAATTTACCTGTAGTTCTTAAATATTTTATACAACCGTATCCTGAAAAATACTGAATGTTAATAACACAATTCATCAAGTCACTATAGCTTTATACTGAATTTAGTCGGAGAAATTAAACTGTGTATTTGTTTATGTCTGTCAGTGCATTCGCACTGAGCGCTCGATCAGCTGTGGGCGCATGACGTAGGAAGCTATTGTTCGCGGTCAACGACTGCCTTGTGCGGCGCGCAGACTTCACTGTTGCTTTGAGTATGTGCCGCCGCCAAAACACAGCGCGGTATCCTTGTACTCTCCGCATGTTTACATCTAGCTGTTAGTTTCTCACAAGTATGTCATTCCACAAAAATCTTTACGTTTGATATATGATGTATTCCTTTAGAGCGTCGTGATTTAAGAGTTTCTACTTCGACAGTGTTATCATGAATAATTTTGCGAATTCTATATGGACCGTTATAAAGCAGAAAAAATTTGCGACACAAGCCTTTTCCTTTGTGAGACAAACGGTGGGACTTAATTAATACCTTCTGACCAACTGACAAGAATTTTGAACGACCAGGACGCTTAGCTGATTTCTCTCTTCTAGCAGCCGCAGATGCAATATTTCGTAGAGCCAGGTTGACAACTTCAGAATGCCGCAGTTTCCGTGAAGGCGGAAAAGGAACTATTTCAGAAATGCGATTTGTCGGTGCTTTATTTTTTAATATCAATAGAGGCGGTAAAGAAGTTGAGTCATTAGGAAGTTCATTCAGAATGTTTTGAAAAATATGAAGATACTGATCCCAAGTTCTGTGATTCTGATGACAATAAAGGCGGCACAATTTATTGATTTCCTTCATCCATCTCTCTGAAGCATTAGATTGAGGGTGAAAAAGTGAAATGAAAATTGGTTTAATTTTACGACGGTGTAGAGTACGAAGCCAAATTTTAGAACGAAACTGTGATCCATTATCTGATATAACCTTGTTAACATGACCAACTTCTTTAAGAAAATGTTTGATAAAAGCGTTAGATACTGAACGAGCTGTTGCTTTGCGTAAAGGTGTAAAACACACATATTTTGATGTCAATTCCACTGCTACGAAAATGTACGCAAAACCATTAGTAGAACGAACCACTGGACCGAACAAATCGACTGCAGCCATCTCCTTTAATTTCGCTGGAATGATGGGAAACAACGGTGCTCTGTGAGAAATCGTTGGAGGCTTAGCCATTTGACATAATTTACATTTGGCAAGAACAGATCGAATACGTTTTTCCATATTACTGAAGTAACAATTTTCTCGTAATTTGTGAAAGCATTTTCGGGGACCAAAGTGTGCATAACTGAGATGCGTATACCAAATCAATTTATTGACCCACTCATCAGGAATACAAACTAACCAAACGGAGTTGTCGACCGATTTTCGTTTAAAAAGAATGTCATTGCGAACTAGATAATGCTGTCTAATCGCTACGCTTTCCTTTCTCCTCCACTTCTCCTTAATGTCCTTCCAGATTGGATCCTTATTTTGCTCCTTAGCGATATCCTGGAGCGAAGACGAAATAAAGTTCTCAAACGCAACACCTTGAATATACATCAAACAAAAATTGTTTTCCTTGCAGTCCTCTTCAGCACTTCGTTTCAAACCCATAGGTGCACGTGATAAAGCATCGGCAACAATATTAGAAGAACCCTGTATGTAAACAATACTAAAGTCAAATTCCTGTAGGTACAACGCCCATCGTGACAATCTGCCATGAGTTATGCCAACTCGTGCAAAAATACGTAATAATGAATCCAAAATTTTGTTGTGCTCACTCCAAGAACGTTTCGCAATAAGAATGTCGTCAACATAAGAAGTAATATTGTCACGAAGATAAACAGGTAAAATTTCATTTAAACTACGAATGAATGCTGCTGAAGATACAGTAAGTCCAAACGGTAATTTCCGAAATTGGTAACAGTTACCAAAGGCTAAAAAGGCAGTATATTTTCTACAATCAGGGTGGAGTTCTATTTGCCAAAAACTTGCGCGCATATCAATCGTGGATAAAACTTTAATTCCATGAAAATGTTGAAGAAGTTCATCTAAATTTTGTGGGCGGTCAGTTTCAGGAATGATGATGTTATTTATCTGTCTGGAATCCAGAACCAAACGAATTGACCCATCCTTTTTAAGAACAACGTGTAATGGGCTAGTATAAGGACTGACTGCAGGCTCAATAATGCCCTGATCTAACATGTACTGAAGTTCATTCTTAACCTTGTCTCTGTAAGCCAAAGGAATAGCGTACGTTTTCCCGCGAAATGGTGTGTGTTCTTTCACTTTAAATAAATATTGTAAGCCTTGTATAGTTCCTGTGTGATGACTAAACACTGTAGCATGTGAAGTCAAAATGTGGTGCAGCTCTTCTCTTGCAACGTCATCTGGCACTTCAGCTTTCTTAACCTTTTCATTAATTAATTCTTCGCTATTAATTATATCATCCATCGCGTCTCTGTATCTATTGTCATTATCATGAATAAACACATTGTCGTCATAATGCTCAACGAAAACATCAGAAGTAAGAAACCTTAAACATTTTGCATCTGGTTCAGATCTTGTTAAACACTCGAAAAATTTTAAACATTTCGGCATTCCAGCAACAGTCAAATTTACACTTCCTTCTTTAAAGTTCAAAATTGCCTTATGTGCGTTAAGAAACTCCATACCTAATATAATTTGTGCACTGAGTAATGGAACAATAATAAAATTAGCAGAAAATTCGTATCCTTGACAAATGAAATTTAAGTTGGTCTGTTGTTTGACTTCCACACTTTTTCCAGAAATAGCACCTCGAATTGTATTTTTAGAAATAGGTAACACAGGACAGGCAATAGTTCTTTCACATATACGAAAAACTGATTCACTAATGACATTCAATGGGCTCCCAGAATCTAATACTGCAGTGAACTTATTCTTACCCACGCATACTTCAATAACAGGATGTAAAAATGCGTCTACATTATTTTCCTTTTCGTCTAATAAAATGTCTCTCATGTCTTCCAGGCGTACGTAGTGTAAAGTCGTAGTGTCATTACTTTCTGAGCCGTCTATATTGCTGCCAGAAGCCGAAGCTGCAAGTCATTGTCGATTGTTTGCGTCACGTCTTTGAGTATTCGCGTCATTTCGCGGATCAATTTCTACGATTTGCACTTGTCTCTCTGAAGTTCTGTCACGTGGAGGATGCCAATTAGGTCCCTCCTGTCCGTTGGATGCAAATTCTTGGCTGTGTCTGTTATTAAAATTTCTGTTCTCCTGTCTGTCTGCATAACTACTCCTTGTGTAATTTCGACTGTCACTTCTGAAATTATTGTTGTATCTACTACCCTGATTGTTTCTGTAGAAAGAATTTCTATTACTGTATGAATAATTTCTGTCCTGATGATACCGATTACTGTTTCCGTATGATTGATCATTCCGGTACGAATTACCGCTATTGTCTGTGTAATTTCTGTTAGAACGTCTGTTATTGTCATAGGGCTGGTATCTATTGTCGTGTCTGCTACGTATGTCATTCTCAAAATTACCCATATAACGCCCGTTCCGATCACTATCTCTTTTCTCTGGAAATCTATTGTAAATACTGTTACTGAAAAAGTTACAAGAGGTCCCGTCGTCGTTGTCATACTCAAGTTCTTGCAACAAAGTCTTAAAAGTCTCAATGTCGTCTTTACATCTTCCGGCCAAAGCAATTTGTCTTATGGATTGTGGCAGCTTAGTTAAACAAATGCGAATTAATTCAGTCGGGCTATAAGGGTTGGACAGGAACTGATTCTTTCGAATCATGTCTTCAAAGTACTCTGCCGGCGTGCGGAACTCAGACTGTTTGAAATTACGCTGCATAATAAGACTGTGTTTAACTCTGTCCTGCGTGTTTTCGGACCAATATGCCGATAGAAATGCATGATAAAAATCATTTAAATTATTGCAATCTCTAATGAGTGCGCGCATCCGCGTCGCCGGTTCGTTTTCTAAATATCCACACATGAATTCTAGTTTGTGACTTAGTGGCCAATTTGGTGGAAGTGCGTACATAAATTGATCTAACCATGCACATGGATGTATGTCATTCTTAGAATTGCGGAAGATCTTAAATTTCCGGACAGTCAAAAAGTGTTTATAATCAACGTTTTCGCCTCGTGGCGACAAAGACCTACCGCGTCTGTCTCGGTCCGAATGTCGATTATTGTAAAGTTCGCGCGCCTGGCGCTCTCTTGTTGCATCCCGTAAATGAAACAAATTATTTTCTTCAAACCCCTCTGCTACCTGTGATTCTAAATTTCTTCTGCTATCTTTTCCTACAATTTCGCCTTCGATCTGCTTGACTTGCTTCCGTAATGCCTCAAATTCCCTTTTCACGCGTTCATTAAATTTTCCCTGATTCTCAACATGCTTATTTATGTTCTGATACTCTTCGGTTTCTGCAAATGGTAATGGGGCTGTATCATCCGAATCTCTGTCCCCATGTAAACTAAGATTTGTCAATTTATCTGAAATTTCCTCAACTCTTTCCGATAAGTCACCTATTTTTTCTTTCTGTTTGTTTACATCTTCCGTAAGTGTCGCGACTCGGGTTTCAGTATTGACACATTTGGTAGTTAACTGTTCATATTGTCGTGTTAGATTATTTATTCTGTCATTTGGTACGGATTCCTCGATTCTTTCAAATATTTCTTCCTTATCCTTTGCACGTTGTAAATTTAACTCTGAAAAATTCTGTACTATCACGCGATCTCTTTCTCCCTGTTCTCTATCCTGTTCCCTTTGTCTGATTTCCACTGCAATTAATCTATTATTGTGAGAATTCAGAATCGGTTGTACTTCTTCCCTGATTTCTTTCTTTAATTCATCTTTCATATTTTTGAAACATGTCCCTATTCGTGAATCTATCCGCGTTTCCAAAGTTCCCATCTCTGTTTTAAATTCAGATCCTAACCGAGTTTCCATTGTTCCCATATCAGTTTTTAATTCAGCCCGTAAAGTTCCCATCTCAGTTTTAATTGTTCGCATCTGTGATCCCAGTGAGTCTAACTTTGTTCCCATATCAGTTTTTAATTCAGATTGAAAATTTAATAGTACACTCATCAACTGCTCCATATTAAATTGTTCAGAATTCTTTTCGCCCCTAACATCTCCCGCAAAACTAACTTCCTTCGTCACAGCTGTAAGGCTATCTGTGTTCGATACTATTTCAGAATCTTCTGTCGTTAATCTCAGATTCTCTGAATTTTCCGATTGAGAAAAATTTTGAAATGGTTCCGGACTGTCTTCCCGACTTATTAAATTATTTTCAACTCCATTATTCATCATACAGTTGTCCTGTGTTGGCGAGTTCGCCATGTCAACAATTTCGTTCTCACTATTCATCATTTTTGTCTTTTTCATCGATCGCGTAATCATTTACAAAATATACGAAAGATTCGTCACTGTACGAAAATTACACACCGTGACTCTTTATCTCCAACAACACTATTTACACTAGATGTTTCCCTCAAACACGATCAATCGAACAATTGAAATAATTGCACTAAATTGTCAAACCGTTGACAAGACAACAAATTTAATTCTGAGAGAAAAAAAAATACCATTAGAAGAATGACAATTACCAAATCTACACATGCAAAATAGACTACAATTACTAACTACAAATTACTACAACAATACTACAGTCTACAATTTTCACAATCAGAAGAATCCAAGGGACGATCCTGGCAGGGTCGCCACGTGCATGGGGGCTTTCTTAAATATATATGATTGAAAATGTTTTTTTTTTTTTTTTTTTTCGTTGCTGTATGTCCGATTACGCAGTGTCTCGTAATCGGTTGGCCCTGACTAGTATTATTACGCTATCTGACTGCAACAAACAATGTAAGAAAATTTTCGTAAATACAGTTAATTAATTAAGTCCCCAGCAACTATAAAACCTACAAAATCCAAGCACAAATGTAACTGTTCTGTATGTGGGAGTGTGACTCAACGTCCACATCTGGCACGGTTCTTTTCCAACAAGACAAGAATTTTTTGAAATACCAACTATGCTGACGTGACAAAAGAAATTTAGAAAAACTGTAATTGCGTAAGAAAACCAGAATTCACTCTAATACAAGAACACAAGCCAGATGCTTTGTTGACTGAACCTGTAGTGACGCATTATTTCAGATACACAATTAATAAAAGAGCATTGTAAGTTTTACCTTCATATATATTGACGAAATGCACACAATAACATCTGCTATCTCTCCCATCAAATAACTGCATAAAACATGGAACAACACTCTTTACTACAACATCTTACTCCAACTTCACGACAACCACAGCTCTTAACACACACTGTCCTCTACGAACTCTCAACAACCACTGACTGCCATGAGATCTTAACACGCACTGTGGAGGCGGCTTAATAGTACTCTTTGGCGCAATCTCTGGCGCAGTGGCACAGTGTAGCCACCTTTCACAGTTTTTGTGTACTAGGTGACGGGTCAAAGGAAATATAGCAGTAATGAAATTAAAGTAAAGCACATCCAGTTCTCCCCAAGGAGAGATCATTGGCTGACACGCTGACTGCTGAGCTACAGACATGGATATTTAAGTGAATTTCATTCATCTGTGAACAATACCATTTTGCTCAACATAACATGCCCGAAGTCGTTACCTGTAGTGTATGAAGAATATGTAAAGTATCCATCATCACACTAGATTACGCAGCAAAATAATGGTCGATGGTTGAAGTCGAGAAGGTACAAAACGTAGATTAGCAATAAAACCGTTTCTGAAAAGGAGACGTTATTTAACGTCGAATATAGATGGTCCAGTCACAGTACTCTGACGACCGCCGCCTAAGTTCGGCGTCAACGTACAATCACCACTCACAGACGGCAGAAGACAGCACTAGTCTCGAGGAGATGGACAAAGGTGCTTTTTCGTACCGTGGAAACAAGCGATTTGTCTTATGTCCATGAGGGCACGTTCATTTGCTTTCGGGCCAATGTTGGAAGCATTTTTGCAATGGCTAAGTTTGTAAACAGTTCATGTGCCGCTGTGGATAAAGTTTAACATGCGTGACAAAATAGCACTACTTAACATCAGCGCCGAGTAACTGTGACGCACCATGGGGCATAGATGTCTGTGTGAATGGTGGCTGCGAAGAGAAGTGGCAAACAGGAGTGCAGCTCTGAGCAAAGGGCTACCCAAATGAACAAATGGCTACCAACAGTGTCTCCTCATCGACCATTCAGCGAAGTGTTTGTGGACCTCTGCAGCAGGAGCCTCGTTCAAGGTCCCATGCTGACTTCTGTTCACTAGTGACAATGGCTGGAATTTGCATGTCAATACCGCAACTTGACGTCCACTAGGTGGTGACAGGTGGCCATTTCAGATGAATCATATTTTATTCTCATCACAGTGTCGTTAGCGTGTATGGCCCTCCAACAATCGTCGTAAAAAGGTCCAGGCTAGAAGAGGCAACATTATGGTGTGGGGAACGTTTTTCTGGCATTCCTTGGGTTCTTTCATCATTCTAGAAGACGCAATAGATCAACACAAGGATACATCTACGCTCGGGGCCCGTGTCTGCCCTTACACGAAGCTTGTTTTTTCCTGCGCCTGATGGCATCTACCAGCAGGACAGTGCTATGTATCACACAGCTCGTATTATGTAGGTGTGATTTGAAGCCAGGATGTGTTTACAGTACTCTCCTTGCCACCAAACTCTCCAGATTTAACGCCAATCCAGGATAGATGGGACCACACAGATAGGACTGTTCGTGTCTTGGACCCTCAACTGAGAAACAAGTGCAGCGGCCCATTGCACCAGGTTGGGATGAATCCACATTCCTGGCGGTACCTTCCACAACCTGAATGACTTTCTTCCTGCATGTCCCCACTGCAAATGGTGGTTATGCAGGCTTTTGATAGGTGGTCGTATTACTGAGGCTGGACCATGTAAATACACACATAAAAAAGAGTTTTGCATCACCTCGGTTCCGAGAGTTCCGGAACCTGTATAGAGGGTTATTACAAATGATTGAAGCGATTTCACAGCTTTACAATAACTTTATTTTTTGAGATATTTTCACAATGCTTTGCACACACATACAAAAACTCAAAAAGTTTTTTTAGGCATTCACAAATGTTCGATATGTGCCCCTTTAGTGATTCGACAGACATCAAGCCGATAAGCAAGTTCCTCCCACACTCGGCGCAGCATGTCCCCATCAATGAGTTCGAAAGCATCGTTGATGCGAGCTCGCAGTTCTGGTACGTTTCTTGGTACAGGAGGTTTAAACACTGAATCTTTCACATAACCCCACAGAAAGAAATCGCGTGGGGTTAAGTCGGGAGAGCGTGGAGGCCATGACATGAATTGCTGATCATGATCTCCACCACGACCGATCCATCGGTTTTCCGATCTCCTGTTTAAGAAATGCCGAACATCATGATGGAAGTGCAGTGGAGCACCATCCTGTTGAAAGATGAAGTCGGCGCTGTCGGTCTCCAGTTGTGGCATGAGCCAATTTTCCAGCATGTCCAGATACACGTGTCCTGTAACGTTTTTTCGCAGAAGAAAAAGGGGCCGTAAACTTTAAACCGTGAGATTGCACAAAACACGTTAACTTTTGGTGAATTGCGAATTTGCTGCACGAATGCGTGAGGATTTTCTACCGCCCAGATTTGCACATTGTGTCTGTTCACTTCACCATTAAGAAAAAATGTTGCTTCATCACTGAAAACGAGTTTCGCACTGAACGCATAATCTTTCATGAGCTGTTGCAACCGCGCCGAAAATTCAAAGCGTTTGACTTTGTCATCGGGTGTCCAGGCTTGTAGCAATTGTAAACGGTAAGGCTTCTGCTTTAGCCTTTTCCGTAAGATTTTCCAAACCGTCGGCTGTGGTACGTTTAGCTCCCTGCTTGCTTTATTCGTCGACTTCCGCGGGCTACGCGTGAAACTTGCCCGCACGCGTTCAACCGTTTCTTCGCTCACTGAAGGCCTACCCGTTCATTTCCCCTTACAGAGGCATCCAGAAGCTTTAAACTGCGCATACCATCGCCGAATGGAGTTAGCAGTTGGTGGATCTTTGTTGAACTTCGTCCTGAAGTGTCGTTGCACTGTTATGACTGACTGATGTGAGTGTATTTCAAGCACGACATACGCTTTCTCGGCTCCTGTCGCCATTTTGTCTCACTGCGCTCTCGAGCGCTCTGGCGGCAGAAACCTGAAGTGCGGCTTCAGCCGAACAAAACTTTATGAGTTTCTCTACGTATCTGTAGCGTGTTGTGACCATATGTCAATGAATGGAGCTACAGTGAATTTATGAAATCGCTTCAATCATTTGTAATAGCCCTGTATAAAATTGGAATAGAGATCAACATAAATATCATTTGCGACATTTTTATTTCTTATGAAAACTGCATATTGCATGTTGTACCACCATACAGAGAGACCTTCAGAGGTGGTGGTCCAGATTACTGTACACAGTGGTACCTCTAATATCCAGTAACACGTCCTCTTGCATTGATGCATGCCTGTATTCGTCGTGGCATACTATCCACAAGTTCATCAAGGCACTATTGGTCCAGATTGTCCCACTCCTCAACGGCGATTCGGCGTAGATCCCTCAGAGTGGTTGGTGGGTCACGTCGTCCATAAACAGCCCTTTTCAATCTACCCCCTGCATGATCGATAAGGTCCATGCCTGGAGAACATGCTGGCCACTCTAGTCGAGCGACGTCGTTATCCTGAAGGAATTCAGCCACAAGATGTGCACGATGGGGGCGCGAATTGTCGTCTGTGGAGACGAATGCCTCGCCAGTACACTGCCGATATGGTTGCACTATCGGTCGGAGGATGGCATTTACGTGTCGTACAGCCGTTACGGCGCCTGCCATGACGACCAGCGGCGTACGTCGACCCCACATAATGCCACCCCAAAACAGTAGGGAACCACCCCACCTTGCTGTACTCGCTGGACAGTGTGCCTAAGGCGTTCAGCCTGACCGGGTTGCCTCCAAACACGTCTCCGACGATTGTCTGGTTGAAGGCATATGCCACACTCATCGGTGAAGAGAACGTGATGCCAGTCCTGACCTTGTTGGGCCCATCTGTAGCGCGCTGCATGGTGTCGTTGCATGCTTGCAAAGATGGACCTCGCCATGAATGTTGGGAGTGAAGTTGCGCTTCATGCAGCCTATTGTGCACAGTTTGAGTCGTAACACGACGTCCTGTGCCTTCACGAAATGCGTTATTCAACATGGTGGCGTAGCTGTCAGGGTTCTTCTGAGCCATAATCCGTAGGTAGCGGTCATCCACTACAGTAGTAGCCCTCGGGCGGCCTGAGCGAGATGTGTTATCGACAGTTCCTGTCTCTCTGTATCTCCTCCATGTCCGAACAACATCGTTTTGGTTCACTCTGAGACGCCTGGACACTTCCCTTGTTGAGAGCCCTTCCTGGCACAAAGAAACAATGCGGACGCGATCGTACCGCGGTATTGACCGTCTAGGTATGGTTGAACCACAGACAACACGAACCGTGTACCTCCTTCCTAGGGGAATAACTGGAACTGATCGTCTGTCGGATCCCCTCGTATAATAGGCGCTGCTCATGCATGGTTGTTTACGTCTTTGGGCGAGTTTAGTGACATCTCTGAACAGTCAAACGGACTGTGTCTGTAATACAATATCAACAGTCAACGTCTATCTTCAGGAGTTCTGTGAATCGGGGTAATGCAAAACTTTTTTTGTTGTGTGTAAAAATGTTAGGATGTAATTTCTGAAGGTATTTATAAGGAATGCAATGTTATACAGATGCGAAACGTGAATAATAAGCAGTTCAGACAAAAAGAGAATAGAGGACTTTGGGATGTAGTGCTACAGAAGAATAGCGAAGATCAGATGGGTGGATTGAATAATTAATAAGGAGGTCCTGAATGTAACTGGAAAAAAATAAATTTGTGCAACAATTTGACTGAAAGTGGTGGTCAAAGTAAAGTCAGTTTGGTATTGAAAGTGTGTGTATAGAGGGAGACGAAGGCTTGACTACTGTGAGCAGGTTTAAAACTAGGTTGGAGCAGTTACCTGAAGATGATCAATCTTGCACAAAACGCAGTAGCGTGGACTAGCACTGCATCAGATCAGTCTTCGGACTGAAGACTGCAGTAACAAACGTGAACAGAAAAATCGTTTTCTCAGTCATCACTTTGGTTTGATGCGGTCCTCGATCTCCTCCTACCTTGTTCTGACTCTGTCATATCTATGATCCTACCACAATCTAACGTCGCCTGCAATCTCTTTTACATGTTTAAGTCTGTCTCCACCTTTTACTACTAGACCCAGTGTTCAGTTCGTCGCTGGATGCCGTTGGAGATGCCCCACTAACCGATACGTTCCAGACTGGTTTCCTCACATTCTTTTTAGAGATCCATGCCCCAATCGATAAAAAATGAGCCCTTAAAGAATCACTTTGTCGTCCGTTTGTCTGAGCGGCAGTTGAAAACCATTTTTCTCAGGAACAGGTAGACGCATAAAATTGAAAATTATGTCACGTATAAAGGGGCACTGTGCTTTGTGCGGTGTAAGAAATTGAAGGTTCCAGGACAATGCAATCAAAGGATACGGCCATTTATGTCACATATTTTGACACACGCAAACTCAGTCATCAAAATGTATAGGGCAATTCTTGTTGACCAAGAATCTTGAAATTTGGCAAATAGTAGGGTTTCACAGCACAAGTCAAAGAAAAAAAATTAAAATTCTTAATTTGTAGTTATATCACCCAATAATGTTTTTTCTGGATGTTTGTCCTACCGTTAAGATCCCTTTTTCTCAGAAATGGGTAACTGTGTCAAGCTCCAATTTATGTCAGATATTAAGGTCTACGGTACCTTGGCGGTGTAAGATTGTGAAGCTTTTAAGTCAAAACAATCAAAAGATACGCCCTTTTATGTGATGTACACTACTGGCCATTAAAATTGCTACACCACGAAGATGACGTGCTGCAGACGCGAAATTTAACCGAGAGGAAGAAGATGCTGTGATATGCAAATGATTAGCTTTTCAGAGCATTCACAGAATGTAGGCGCCGGTGGCGACACCTACAACGTGCTGACATGAGGAAAGTTTCCAACCGATTTCTCAGACACAAACAGCAGTTGACCGGCGTTGCCTGGTGAAACGTTGTTGTGATGCCTCATGTAAGGAGGAGAAATGTCTACCATTACGTTTCCGACTTTGATAAAGGTCGGATTGTAGCCTATCGCGATTGCGGTTTATGGTATCGCGACATTGCTGCTCGCGTTGGTCGAGATCCAATGACTGTTGGAATATGGAATCAGTGGGTTCAGGAGGGTAATACGGAACGCCGTGCTGGATCCCAACGGCCTCGTATCACCAGCAGTCGAAATTACAGGCATCTTATCAGCATGGCTGTAACGGATCATACAGCCACGTCTCGATCCCTGACTCAACAGATGGGGACGTTTGCAAGACAACGACCATCTGCATGAACAGTTCAACGACGTTTGCAGCAGCATGGACTATCAGCTCGGAGACCATGGCTGCGGTTACCCTTGACGGTGCATCACAGACGGTAGCACCTACAATGGTGCACTCAACAACGAACCTGTGTGCACGAATGGCAAAACGTCATTTTTCGGATGAATCCAGGTTCTGTTTAAAGCATCATGATGGTCGCATCCGTGTTTGACGACATCGCGGTGAACGCACATTGGAAGCGTGTATTCATCATCGCCATACTGTCGTATCACCCGGCGAGATGGTATGGGGTGCCATTGGTTACACGTCTCGGTCACCTCTCGTTCGCACTGACGGCACTTTGAAAAGTGGACGTTACATTTCAGATGTTACGACCCGTGGCTCTACCCTTCATTCGATCCCTGCGATACCCAACATTTTAGCAGGATAATGCACGACCCCATGTTGGAGGTCCTGTACGGGCCTTTCTGGATACAGAAAGACTGTTGCTCTGGCCAGCACATTCTCCAGATCTCTCACCCATTGAAAACGTCTGGTCGATGGTGGCCGAGCAACTGGCTCGTCACAATGAACTGTGGAATCGTGTTGAAGCTGCATGGGCAGCTGTACCTGAACACGCCATCCAAGCTCTGTTTGGCTCAATGCCCAGGCGTATCAAGGCCGTTATTATGGCCAAAGGTGGTTTTTCTGGGTACTGATTTCTGAGGATCTATGCACCGAAATTGCGTGAAAATCATACCTACATCATGTCGGAGTCGATATCGATAACAGGGATTGATGAACTATCTATATACATAATTTTGTACTGATCCCTTGGTCAGTTCCAGTATAATATATTTGTCCAATGAATACCCGTTTATCATGTGCATTTATTCTTGGTGTAGCAGTGTTAATGGCCCGTAGTGTATTTTGGTACTGGCGGACTCACACACGAAAAACTACGTGTACTTCCCGTTGATCCAGAATCATGAAATTTGACGAGAAGCAAGGTTTCATAAAACAAAAGAGGATAAATTCCGAAAAAATTTAATTTGTAATTACATCGCACGAAAAAAAATTATTTTTGGTCATTTGTGATCTGACTGTGGCTGTTCGTGTGTTACCCTCCTTATTCTCAGAAATTGGGAGACCTACACCACATCGGTGTCGATATCGATAACAGGGATTGATGAACTATCTACATACATAATTTTGTACTGATCACTTTGTGAGCGGGTCCTACTAGCACTTACCCAGTACTTTTATTTTAGTATTTCTTCATTTCGCACTTTAACCATCATCTATTGTGAAGTAAATTTAGTTACCTCGTTAAGAATGATATATTTTCGGCATGTCACAGAGAGAGATTGAATGGTTGAATATGGTTCAAATGGCTCTGAGCACCATGGGACTTAACATCTGAGTTCATCAGTCCCCTAGAACTTAGAACTACTTAAAACTACCTAACCTAAGGACATCACACACATCCATGCACGAGGCAGGATTCGAACTGCTACCGTAGCAGTCGCGCGATTCCGGACTGAAGCGTGTAGATTTAATGGCGCAAGGACCACTTTGGTCATTTCTTTCAAGTATGTTAGTCCAGCACAGTACGCAGGTGAGCTTCTGTGAAACTGCGAGGGAAGGACAGAGTCAGGAACTGCTGGGTCGACAGATGGAAAGAGCATTGCCCGCTGAAGGCAAGATTAGGGATTCCTCTCTAGCGCAGATTCGGCAGTGCTGCATAACATCGCTTGGTCTTCGGTTTCATTGTTGTGCCACTGGAAACCAAAGGGTGTATTAGCGCTGACGTATTGAGTGGCCGTTAAAGCGGCCGAGCGCTTCCGCGACGGCCCGTTGACCGCTAACGCGTCGCCGCGCGAAGTCGCTACCGCCCGCCGCCGCACTACAGTGGGAGGGCGGATGATCCACCTCCAGTGTTACGGACTGCGGGAGAATGCGGCTCGCCTCGCGGCCCCTCTGGGACTGTGTGTGTGCGCGCGCGCGCGCTCGTGTGTGTGTGCGCCAGCTCTCTGTCCCTGTTGTGGCCGGACAAAGACCGGCAGCGACCTGGCAACCCCGCGGCCGCCGGCTGCCCTCGCGCCGCTCCGCCTATCGACTGTTGTGAGCCGCGCCGCCCCGCGCAGCTCGGCCGCGTCCGCCGCTGCTCGGGCGCGCTCGGCAGATCGATGCACCGGCTGGCGCTGTACAGCGAGCGCCGCGCCGGCTTCCCTTCCGGGGGACGCGACGCGCCGCGACGCGGCCGGACCCGAGCCGACGCGACGCCGATGCCGGCGGCGGCGGAGGCGACGCCGGGGGGCGGCGACGCTGCCGCGGGGGCGGCGAGGAGGCGCGTGGCTGCGGCCCGGTGCCGGAAGTCTCGTCCTTTAACACGACACATAGCTCGGCGAAGTGTCTCTATTCCCCGCGGCAGCCTTGGTTACATTGTTCCTCTACATCTGCTTACCGCGAAGATTTGTTACAAGCGCCCTCCATCGCCGAGCACGTGCTCCAGGAGAGGTGCAGAGAGGGCAATGCACGACTCTACTACCGCTGGCGAAGAAAAAATTGGCGTACCAGCATTAGGAGCGGATCAAAGATGGGAATAGGGAGTGGCTGGGGGGCAGGGGGGAGGGGGGGGCGGGTGGCACGGGAGCCTTGACCCTCTCCCAAACAGGCAAGTCGGCCGGTGTGGCCGAGCGGGTCTGGGCGCTTCAGTCTGGAACAGACTGCTACGGTAGCAGTTCGAATCCTGCCTCGTGCATGGATGTGTGTGATGTCCTTAGGTTAGTTAGGTTTAAGTAGTTCCAAGTTCTAGGGGACTGATGACCTCAGATATTAAGTCCCATAGTACTCACCGCCATTTGAGCCATTTCTGAAGAGGGCAAAGGCACTGTGTGAACTTTGGGTTTCACCCGTAACGTATACTCGGTCGTGTAGGCTCAATCAGCTTCCACAGTACAAAAAGCACTAAAATTGACGCGTTTACAAGGAGCAAATCTTCAACATCACAAGTATTACACGAGAATTTATAAAACCGGTAAAGATAAAAATAAAAATATGAAAATGTGCTTCTACATCAAGTTTTAGGAAGAAACAGGTGCAACGGAGGTCAGTGCGAAATTGGTATATTTTTATTTTCTTTTTTATCGTCTCTATAGATTTTACAATAACAGTTCTCATGTTGAAATTCAGTTTTAGTGATTCTCAATGTGAAATGTGGTTGAACTTACATTTTACCATTGAACGCTGCAGTAATTGCTAATGAGTACAAATTATTGTGATTGTAGGCCTGTTGCTGTTGTGGTCTTCAGTCCAGACACGGGTTTGATGCAGCTCTCCATGCTACTCTATCCTGTGCAAGCTTCTTCATCTCACAGTACCTACTGCAACCTATATCCTTCTGAATCTGTTCAGTGTATTCATCTCTTGGTCTTCCTCTACGATTTTTACCCTCCACGCTGCCCTCCAATGCTAAATTTGTGATCCCTTGATGCCTCAGAACATGTCCTACCAACCGGTCCCTTCTTTTTGTCAAGTTGTGCCACATACTCCGCTTCTCCCCAATTCTATTCAATAACTCCTCATTATTTATGTGATCTACCCATCTAATCTTCAACATCTGCTTAGCGCGGCTCTACTACCGATGGCGAAGAAAACAATTGGCGTACCAGCATCCGGAGCGGATCAGAGGTGGGTATAGGGAGGGGCTGGATGGGGGGTGGGTGGGGGGGTGGAGGGTAGAATGGGGCCTTGACCTTCTCCGAAACAGGCAAAAACACTGTGTGGATTTTTGTGTTAGCAGAAGAGCCAACACTGTGTTACGAGTGGAGGCCGAAATGCACGCGTTTTAGCTCACGCAGGCTGGCGTCAGGAGGGAAGAACTATACTGGCGTGAGGTCTGGAACATGACAAGGAATGAGAATTCAGAAAGCGGACGTAATTAGTTTGGTACTTAACTGTAATCCATTAATGATGAACGTCGCTCTTGATGGTACATGATTCACAATATTATCTATTCAGAATACATTTCTTGAAGTGGTAATTATAGTAACTGAATAGGGCGCCTTGCTGGGTCGTAGCAAATGACGTAGCTGAAGGCTATGCTGAACTGTCGTCTCTGCAAATGAGAGCGTATGTAAACAGTGAACCATCACTAGCCAAGTCGGCTGTACAACTGGGGCGAGTGGTAGGGAGTCTCTCTAGACTAGATCTGCCGTGTGGCGGCGCTCGGTCTGCAATCACTGATAGTGGCGACACGCGGGTCCGACGTATACTAACGGACCGCGGCCGATTTAAAGGCTACCACCTAGCAAGTGTGGTGTCTGGCGGTGACACCACATGGACCTTCGGTTTTACCCGTAACATACACGCTGTCGTGTAGGCTCAATCACCTTCCACAATAAAAAAAAGCACTAAAACTGAGGCGTTTAGAAGGAGCAAGTCTTCATCATTACAATTATTACAAGAGAACTTATAAAACCGATAAAGAGAAGAATATAAATAAAAATATGAAAATGTGCTTCTACAACACGTTTTAGGAAGAGACAGGTGCAACGGATGTCAGTACGAAACTGCAATATGTTTATTTTCATTTTTATCGTCTCTATAGATTTTATAGTAACAGCTCTGATGATGAAAGTTTACTCCTTCGAGACGCGTCAGTTTTACTGATCGTCACTGTGAAATGTGGTTGAACGTACACTATTGGCCATTAAAATTGCTACACCAACAAGAAATGCAGATGATAAACGGGTATTCATTGGATATTATATTAGAACTGACATGTGATTACATTTTCTCGCAATTTGGGTGCATAGATCCTAAGAAATCAGTACCCAGAACAACCATCTCTGGCCGTAAAACGGCCTTGATACGCCTGGGCATTGAGTCAAACAGAGCTTGGATGGCGTGTACAGGTGCAGCTGCCCATGCAGCTTCAACACGATAGCACAGTTTATCAAGAGTAGTGACAGGCGTAATGCGACGAGCCAGTTGCTCGGCCACCATTGACCAGACGTTTTCAATTGGTGACAGATCTGGAGAATGTGCTGGCCAGGGCAGCAGTCGAACATTTTCTGTATCCAGAAAGGGCCGTACAGGACCTGCAACATGCGGTCGTGCATTACACTGTTGAAATGTAGGGTTTCGCAGCGATCGAATGAAGGGTAGAGCCACGGGTCGTAACACATCTGAAATGTAACGTCCACTGTTCAAAGTGCCGTCAATGCGAACAAGAGGTGACCGAGAGTGTAACCAGTGGCACCCCATACCATCACGCTGGGTGATACGCCAGTATGGCGATGACGAATACACGTTTCCAATGTGCGTTCACCGCGATATCGCCAAACACGGATGCGACCATATCGTTAATTTATTTCAGTGCTCTAATGTAGCCGCCGGCGGAAAATTTAGGAAGTATTAGAAATAGAAAAAATGTTCAAATGTGTGTCAGATCTTATGGGACTTAAGTGCTGAGGTCATCAGTCCCTAAGCTTACACACTACGTAACCTAAATTATCCAAACGACAAACACACACACCCATGCCCGAGGGAGGACTCGAACCTCCGCCGGGACCAGCTGCACAGTCCATGACTGCAACGCCTTAGAAACAGATATGATTGGTGGAGGGATGTACAGAATGTGTATAATCCTGGTTTGATGCAGCTCTCCATGCTACTCTATCCTGTGCAAGCTTCTTCATCTCCCAGTACCTACTGCAACCTACATCCTTCTGAATCTGCTTAGTGTATTCATCTCTTGGTCTCCCTCTACGATTTTTACCCTCCATGCTGCCCTCCAATGCTAAATTTGTGATCCCTTGATGCCTCAAAGCATGTACTACCATCCGATCCCTTCTTCTAGTCAAGTTGTGCCACAAACTTCTCTTCTCCCCAATCCTATTCAATACCTCCTCATTGGTTACGTGATCTACCCACCTTATCTTCAGCATTCTTCTGTAGCACCTCATTTCGAAAGCTTCTATTCTCTTCTTGTGCAAACTAGTTATCGTGCATGTTTCACTTCCATACATGGCTACACTCCATACAAATACTTTCAGAAACGACTTCCTGGCACTTAAATCTATACTCGACGTTAACAAATTTCTCTTGTTCAGAAACGATTTCCTTGCCATTGCCAGTCTACATTTTATATCCTCTCTACTTCGACCATCATCAGTTATTTTACTCCCTAAATAGCAAAACTCCTTTACTACTTTAAGTGTCTCATTTCCTAATCTAATTCCCTCAGCATCACCCGACTTAATTTGACTACATTCCATTATCCTCGTTTTGCTTTTGTTGATGTTCATCTTATATCCTCCTTTCAAGACACTGCCCATTCCGTTCAACTGCTCTTCCAAGTCCTTTGCTGTCTCTGACAGAATTACAATCTCATCGGCGAACCTCAAAGTTTTTACTTCTTCTCCATGAACTTTAATACCTACTCCGAATTTTTCTTTTGTTTCCTTTACTGCTTGCTCAATATACAGATTGAATAACGTCTTAGGCGTGGCATATTGTCGACTAGCGTAGAACTGTCTTCAGTGATGAGTCCTGCTTCGGACTGAGCTCCAGTGACGTGCCTGCAAACGCCCTTGAAAGCGATGGTATACTGACCTGACTATAGCACACCATACAGCCTGCCCGCCAACCATGAGTGATGGTTTGCGGTGCCATTTCATTTCATAGGAGGACCGTTTTGGTTGTCATCCGTGGCAGGCTTACACCACAGCGGTATGTCGACGATATTCTAGGCCCTGCTTTGTTGCCCTTGATGGTAAGCCATACTACGCTTACACTTCAACAAGATAACGTTTGTCCGCACATGGCGATAGTTTCTACTACATGTCTCCGTGCTTTCTAAACCCTACTTTAGCCAACAAGGTCGCTGGATCTCTCCCCAACTGAGAACGCTTGGAACATTGTGGACAGGGTCCTCCAGGTAGCTCAGGTTTCTGACGGCCTAAGGCACCCACTGGACAGCACATGGCACGATATCCCTCGGGAGGACACCCAGCATTTATATCAGTCAATACCAACGCCAATGGCTGCTTTCGTAAGTGCCAAAGGTAGACCAACGCGTTATTGAGTTGCCCAATTTGTGAAGCTCTTTCTCTTGAATGAATCATCCAATTTTTCTGAAGTAATCATTTGTTAGTTCGTACCTGTACATCATGTCTACTGATTTCCGGCCGTTTTGGATGATTCATTCGTGGTGCTTCGACTTTGTTTTTTGTTTTAGCGAGAGAAAGTGAAAATATGTGACGCTCCACAGAACCGAACAGGTTCTTTAACGTATACTAAGCCAACGGTCTTGCCGCAGTGGTAATACCAATTCCCGTCAGATCATCGAAGTTAAGCGCTGTGGGGCTGGGCTAACACTTGGATGGGTGACCATCCGGTCTGCCAAGCGTTGTTGGCAAGCGGGGCGCATTCAGTCCGTGTGAGGC
This sequence comes from Schistocerca piceifrons, assembly GCF_021461385.2. Taxonomy (NCBI): domain Eukaryota; kingdom Metazoa; phylum Arthropoda; class Insecta; order Orthoptera; family Acrididae; genus Schistocerca; species Schistocerca piceifrons. The sequence continues at coordinate 1,242,577,113 of NC_060138.1, forward strand.
AAACTGAGGAGCTTCTTGATCGAGAAGTAGCGGCTCCGGTCTCGTAAAGAGACATACGGCCGGGAGAGCGGTGTGCTGACCACATGCCCCTCCATATCCGCATCCAGTGACACCTGTGGGCTGAGAATGACACGGCTGCGGGTCGGTACCGTTGGGCCTTCCAAGACCTGTTCGGACGGAGTTTAATTCAGTTTAGTTCACTCATATTACTGAATCAAACACTCTTCAGCAAATCTGTCGACAACTCGAAGGTTGCATTCAACAGCACAGTGCATTATTAGGTATGGTTCTACTACTTACCCATCCAGTTACAAGGGGATCAGCTATTTTACATGAATCTAGCGAGATAGAGCGGTGATAAAGACAATGAACTCGCATTCGGTTGTAGTGACTAGTTTCTGACAGTCAACGGAATGTCTTGCGCGCTGCATCCCCGCAATCAACACGCCTAGCAGGGAGGACTCGCACACCAGGATGTTCACGATTGTTCGCTGGACGCAAGCAGTTGTGTCCTACGACGTGACTGGTCGCCCAGAACTGACTATTGTGACAGCGTGCAACTATTACGGCTAGCGACAGCCTTGTCAAACGGTTATCACGTCTGTGAAACCTATCTGCGCGGCTCTACGTCATAACGTGCTGAGGTCGGTTCATGTGCACGGAATTTCCTGTACGTATCAACGTTCTTTTAGTTTATTAATTACTAAGTGAAATACACTAATTTTATTGTCTATGTTCGGTGATAAATATGTCATAATTTTACAATGAAATGTGTTTTCTTACGTTCGTACGAGTCACATAGCATTAACAGCTTTACACTAGGCTCACTTCAGTTGTATCCAAAATGTTTCGAGAGTAGCCACATCCTATGGTGACCATTCAGAACAACGTGCCAATGAAGTACGATGTCATTACATCGTTATCACCCACCGCCCACTTGACTACCTCTCCACTAAATGTTTCGATGTATAACTGTCTTCAGCTATTCCCGTTGTTTTTCCATGGTTTCTGATGCCATCTACCTAACTCCTGTTATTTTCTTATCTCCTTGAATCGACACTTTCTTTTACTCTTGTTCTGATTACGGCTTCTTCTCCAGTCTGTTGCACTGAACTAAATGACCCAGCGGGAGGGCTGCGGTTCGAATCACCGTGTGGTTCGCCGAGATACAACCTTCGTCTTTCGCGGGAAAGTGCTCTACCTACTGAGTTATCATAGCACGGCTCACAACCCGTCCTCATAACTTTACTTCCGTCAGTACATCCAGTATCTTCAAAATTTCACCGAAATTCTCCTGTGAACTTTGAGGTACTAGCAGTCGTAGAAGAAAAGATATTGCGGAGACACGACATGTGGGATTGTTTTCAGGATGAATTTTCACACTGCGGTGGAGTGTGTGCCAATATGAAACTTCCTGGCGGATCGCTGAGAAACACTAAGGTCCCAGGCTTATGTCCTAGTCCGACACACCGTTTTACTCCACCATGCAGTTTCACCGAAGTACGTATTTGTCATAATAAACTAAATCGTCTTAAGGCCTATGGTGCGGTGATTCCTGCGGAGAGGACATGACCGGTGTTGTTCCTCAATCCAAGCTTGTGCTCCTCTCTCCAATGACCTCATCGGTGGTCGGGCTTTAAGCCCTAATCTCCCATCCCTTTTCCACTCTGTTCTATGATCTTTTTGTTTGTCCTCCTGCCCTTTCTAGTAATTATTTACATGATTCTATCCATTGTTTGTTGACCGATCTTCAATTTCCGAAAGCTTTCCGCATTAAATGTCCTTGTCCATCGATTATGACTAAATCTTGGTAGTACTTTCGTTTTTATAAACAGCGAAACGTAATTATGAAAACTGTATTTGGTTCATCAAAAATACGCAAGGCTATATTTAGTTTTCTGTACATTTCTTTTGCTGTCCTTTAAGTCCTTCTTTGAAAGTGCCCTACAGCAGTGTGCGATTTGCAGGGGGGGATGGAGGTCATTTCCCCCTCTCTGCATCAGACCATCCCCTCCTCTGGTTTTAGTTTATGCATCCAAACCTGGGATGTTTGTTTCCCACTAGAGTAAAACTTTACATATAATTTAAATTTGTGGAGCCGAACACTGAAAGTTTTTAATACAGTCTTACTATACTATTAATATGTTTGCTTATTAATTTTGAAAAAGTTTTATCTAGTAGTTATTGTTGTTGTCTTCAGTCCAGAGACTGATTTGATGCAGCTGTCCATGCATATAGTAGTTAGCATTTCAAAACGTTTAGAACTAAATCATCATTAACATGTTGTCATTGTTGCTTTCGTCTAAGGTGCGTCATCCGTTTACTTGCGAGCTTGTATCATGATGGACGAAAGTACAACGGTTTCCAATAAAACTTGTTTAATAATATATATACGTTTGTCCTTTGAGGGAGTTGCTTGCGATTATTTTTTTGACATTGTTGAATGAGAAAGTGGGACAGGAGAATGCATTTTCAGCACACTGTTAGCAGCTCTTGAAAAGTATGGCATTACAAATGATGAACTAAAAAACCACCTTGTAGGTGTCGCAACAGATGGTGGCTCAACAATGCTTGCACATTACAAAGGCGTAGCCGCTCTACTGCGTAGTCATTTACGTAAGAATTTAACTATCGTTCATTGTATGAACCACAAAATGAAATTAGCTGTCCACGATGTTATGAATGATGTAGCAGATGTATACCATATAAAGGTTTTTTTAGATTCCTTGTATTCTGTTTTTTCTCGAAGTACCAAAAATCAGACTACTACAAAGTGTTTCAGAAGAATTATCCTCGCAGCTATTAAAACTAGGCCATATTTTTCGCGTACGTTGGGTTGCTTCCTCATTTGATGCTTTTCGAGCTTTTCTTGAAAGTCACAGTTCTCTTGTCCATCTCTTTGAAAAACTGAGAGACATGATGGTTCCTGATCAACTCACGAGAGATCTAAATTTGAAGGTTTACTAAAACACCTCACAAAGTGGCTTTTCTAATAGTGCATACGCGTGAATAGTGAGTTTCGGCATTAACATCTATTTATAAATAACTTACTAACCCCCTAAGACATTCCGCCCCCCCCCCCCCCCCCCACTGGTAAAAGCACAAATCGCACACTGCCCTACAGACAAAAATATGTAACCAGCTTCATTGTCATCTTTCACATTTGCAACTACATCTATAACCCGTAAGCCACCATTTGGTTTCTGTCGGTTTTTACTTTGTGTACTACTATCATCCTCTAATTCTTTCCTTATCCACTCTGTTATAGCACGTGGGAGAAACGATTGTGCCCTTGTGTTAGCTCCAGTCTCTCCAATTTTATAGTCGTGATCTTCTCGCAAAATATGTTAGAAGAAAGCAATATATACAAGGGGCGTTCAATAAGTAGTGCCACACATTCTTTTCTCTGCCAGTTTCGGTTGAAAACAATGTGGAATTAGTTGTGAGACATCGTGGAGTATTCCTGTTCCAGACCTCACGGCATCATGAGGTAGCGTCAGCGTTGTACGCAGCATTTGTAACGGCGGTGCGTTCCAAGCAAAGAGGCGTCACTGAGTATTCTTTTTTGGGGGGGGGGGGGGGGCGCCGGAAAACATGAGCATAGGAGATATTCACACGCGATCGTGAGTGTTTGAGGGTGGCGGGTGTCATCATCGAAACACGTTCACACAGACCTGTCCGATCTCCCGCATTCCGTCCGGTCGCACTTAGCTCTGACACTTGCAATACTGGAACGTGCGGACACTCTCATTCAAGGTGAACGACAGATCACAATGAAACACTTCGTTGCTCCACTGGACGTCTCTGTTGATAGTGCTGACGCACTCGTCCACTAGCCGGGTACTAAAAGGTGTGTCTGCTGGGTTCCTCTCTAACAGATGACCGTAAAGAGCATTGAAGGACCATCTGTGCGGAACTGCTTCAGCGTTACGAGGCCGATCGTGACAATTTATTGTCGAACATCTTCACAGGTGATGAAACACAGGTTCATTACTTTGGATCGGAAACAAAAACCCTCAGGCAGTTAAGGAACATCTTGACCGTGTTTGTCCTCACAAAAATACAAACGTACGTGTCCATGACAATGCAAGGCCTCACACAAGTCTGCGCAGCCGAGAGGAGCTCACAAAACTTCACTGCACTGTGTTTCCTCATCTGCCCTAAGCTCAGATCACGCACCTTCCGACTTCCACCTGTTTAGCCCAATGAATGATGCACTCCAGCGGAAGTAGTACATGGACGATGGGGAGGCGTTGGCTCTGACGTCGACTACCAGAGTGTTACCATGCTGGCGTACATCCACAGTAAGGTGGTGTAAGGCCGTCGATACGAATGGAGATTATGTTGAAAAATAGGATTTTGTAGCCAAAAGACTGGGGAATAATATGATGTATTGAAACCCTGAATAAAACCAACATTCTTTCAGAAAAAAGGGCGTTGCATTATTTATTTAACGGCCCTCGTACATTGGTTGACTCTTTTAGGGCCGGCCGCTGTGGCCGAGTGGTTCTAGGCACTTCAGTCTGGAACCGCGCTGCTGCTACGGTCGCAGGTTGGAATCCTGCCTCGGGCATGGATGTGTCTGATGTCCTTAGATTAGTTACATTTAAGTAATACTATGTCTAGGGGACTGCTAACCTCAGATGTTAAGTCCCATAGTGCTTAGAGCTATTTGAACTCTTTTAGGAATATACGGTTTCGTAATTTTTACTGGTAACTCCACCGTTATGAGTTTCTAAAAGCAGTAGATCAGTTTGTTACGTTGACAGCGAAATATGTGACAAGTGGAGAGCATATCGAATATAAATTTGAGTGTTACGTCTTTCTAAAATATCAGTGTGAAGTGTAGCCTGACACGCAAGGGAAACATAAACAATACACAGTTCAGAAAAAAAGTGAATGTGGCGCTGCAGAAGAGCGCTCAGGATTCGACGGGAAGAGCGCGTAACTAATTAGAGGGTAATGAATCAGTCTGGAGAGAAAGGAAATTTAATTTCACAACTTGATTAACAGAATGTTTCGTTTAGTAGATCACATCTAGAGGTGTCAAGGGATCTTCCGCTTGATAATGGCACCAAGCCATTGGCGGGTGAAAACTGTAGAGCGACACCGAGTCTTAACTGCAGTAAGGGAGTTCAAGTAAGTTGCAGCAGCAATGCACAGATGAAGAGGCTTGCAGGACAAACGCTAGCATGGAGAGCTGTACCAAACCAATTACACCACCAACTCCACCACCACCAGCGTGGTGCAAGCAACTCTGTAACACAGAATGATATTTTAATTCTGTAGCGGAGTGTGCACTGATATGAAACTTCCTGGACGATTAAAACTGTGTGCCGGACCGAGACTCGAACCTGTACCTTTCACGAGCAAGTACTCTATTGACATCTACCCAGCACGACTCACGCCCCGTCCTCACAGCTTCAGTTCTGCCAGTACCTCGTCTCCTAACTTCCAAACTTTACAGAAGCTCTCCTGCGAACCTTGCAGAACTAACACTCCTGGAAGAAAGGATATTGCGGAGACATGGCTTAGTCACAGCCTGGGGGATGTTTCCAGAATGAGATTTTCATTCTGCAGCGGAGTGTGCGCTGATATGAAACTTCCTGGCAGATTAAAACTGTGTACCGGACCGAGACTCGAACTCGGGATTTTGCCTTTCGCCGGCAAGTGCTCTAGACTTCGAATCTCGGTCCAGCACACAGTTTTAATCTGCCTAGAAGTTTCATCTCTGTGGCGCTTTCATGCTTTATAAACAAACCTGTGATGAAACGAGCTGCTCTTTTTCGGATCAATAGTATTGCTCATACTAAAGAATCGATCCATTGTTTTGTAAGCTACCTCCATCGTGAAATGACTACACTCCTTGAATACTTTTAGCGAATCATTGTCTAGTATGTGTCTTTACTAGGATTAGTTTAATGAGCTCGTTTCGGTTTAAATTCCTCCGAACACACAGATATTTGATGTGTGATACTGCAATGATTGTATGGCAGCCATGTTATCATATAATAACAACTACCCATCATTTTGTGCACAATATGTTACATTTATTTATTCTGCGGGTCTACGGCCACTCCCTGCACCAAATGTCGTTCCTCTGAAGGTCTTCTTGAATTTCACTACAAAATTTCTAGTGTCGTTGCTCTTCTGTATACGGGGTTACAATTACTAAACTACATGAAAAAAAGTAAATTAGTTACAAACTAGTGCGTGCACACGCTTTATTCAACACGTAAACGTCACTTAAGATATTCATATTTAAGTTTGACATGTTGGACATGTCTGCCATCGTTGGTGATTATGTGACGCAGACGAGTAGCGAAATTCTGGATGATTCGCTGAAGTGTCGAAACATCAAATGGTTCAAATGGCTCTGAGCACTATGGGACTTAACTTCTGAGGTCATCAGTCCCCTAGAAGTTAGAACTACTTAAATCTAACTAACCTAAGGACATCACACACATCCATGTCCGAGGCAGGATTCGAACCTGCGATCGCGCGGTTCCAGACTGTAGCGCCTAGAACCGCTCGGCCACTCCGGCCGGCGTCGGAACATCGATGTTGCCGATGACCGCCCGAGTGGCTGCTTTTAACTCAGCAATGGTTTTGGGGTTATTGCTGTACACTTTTATATATCCCCACATGTCGCATGTCGCATGTCTTCAGATCCCGACAATATGGCGGCCAATCGAGGCCCATGCCAGTGGCCTCTGGGTAGCACAGAGCCAGAATGCCGTCCCCAAGGAGCCACTCCAGGACATCAAACACTCTCCTGATTCGATGGGGTCTAGTTCCGTCTTGAATGAATCACATCATGTCGAGATCAGGCTCACTTTAAATAACGGGAATGAAATCATCTTCAAAAACCTTCAATTACCGTTCGATAGTCACAGTGCCATCAAGGAATATCGCATCGATTGTTCCGTGTCTGGACATTGCGCACCGCACAGTCAACCGTTGAGGGTGAAGAGAACCTATCGATCGCGAAATGCAGATTCTCAGTTCACCAGATGCGCCAATGTTGGTTATTCGCGAACCCATCGAAATGAAAGTGGATTTCATCGCTAATCCAAACTACATTCACATCAAAATCCTGTTCGTAACTTCTGTGGATAATAGTGTTGGCGAAACATAACCACTTCTCACCTCCTTACAACAATCGCAACACAATAATCTTGACGATGCAAATCCAAGGCTATCCATTAAAGTAGTCTTCTGTGTGTTGAAATGTGTCTGCATAATTGTGTTAAGATGTAATATATTTTTTTGTGTCGTAAGCGTTTGTGTACCGTGCAAATGAATCTGAAATGGTTAATCAAACAACATTCGCCTAGACGAGTGTGGAAAACCACGTAGAAAACCACACTCAAGCTGGTTGGCAAAAGCAATTCAAAACGAGGGGCAATCAAAACGAGACGGCTCTCGCCTTCCCAAGTCAGAGATATAGCAAGCAGACACACTTTTAAAATAATATCTTAAAATTGCTGAGTCGAATTACATTATAACATTTTATACAAATTTTCAAATAAGCTGTGAGTGTAATCGCTCAGTGTTACTATGAATACAAATGTATTTCAGTTAATTAGCTTCGGAGGAAGTTACATTTTGCAACATTGGGTTTCCCCAGATTGGTCTAGTTCTGAGGGCGTCCAGAGGCGTACTAGAGGGATTTTTCCACAAGTGTCCAGCACAAACCCGGAAAATTTTTCGTGTCTGAGGAAATTCGATTGACTGGAAATAAACATACTCTATTAAAACGGCCCCTAGTTAGTTTCTTCGTTTTACTCTATTAGAAACCAAGAGCTATGCATGCGTAGAGGTTACCTTACATACATACACGATGTCCCAAAATGATCTTTACAACTTTGATCACGTATATTTCAGAAATGGGGATAGGTAAGAAAGGTTCGGTTTGCGGCGTAGACTTCACACACACACACACACACACACACACACACACACACACACACACACAAAGAATTCTTTTTCTTATATTAGTTACCGTTAGTTACTGACTTGCCCCTCACCGGCAGTTGCCACAGTGTGCGGGGACTAGTTAGTACAGGACAGACCTGACACCCAAGTCCAGCGGAAAACCATTATAGTTTTTTTCTTTAGGCTGGTCCTGCAGGAACTGTGAGCACGCATCAGATCAACAACAGCACACGTTAACGAGGACACGCTAGGCCGGACATGGTACGGGAATATCGCATGGATTTATCCTGTGTGCAGATGCCTCCCCACCCTCTTTCTCGCAGCAGTCACAATCATTATACTTCTGTCCTGAATAATTTCTAACATAATTCGGGTCACCTATTTGTTCCCGATTTAAGAGTTATGAAGGGATTTGTCTCAAATTAAATGTTCGTTTTACCTGTATCAATGTACTGGTACTGAACGGTATTTTCCCACGCAAGAAATCTATGGAGCAGTGACAAATCACAGTTGTAGAAACCATTAAAGCAATGTTACAGACTAGCGTGGATTATGATGAAACTTGAGTTGAATGTTTTCATATGTTGTTGAAGAATAGACACATTCTGAGTACAATTTATAGCACTGATAAATACTGCATGTCTGCTTGCACTTCTTCGTATTAGAAAGCACTAACAAAATATAAATTAATGTACATTTGGAAGTAATTAAAGTGAATTATTACATTTAATTAAGACTATTTTTGCAGTAACAAAAACTTTAATGTGTCCCGAATCTGGGTCTAGAAAGTGTGGTCACATTAACATACAAAACTGTGTTAAACAGTTGTTAGAAACTTAGGTGTGTCTGAACGTTAGGCCGCAAACCATACGTTTCATCTCTCCCCATTCCTGAAATTATTGCGATCAAAGTTGTAAAGCTCATTTTGGAACACCCTGTACTCTCCATACTTCTTTATTGAGACAATGAGAAGCCGCCGACAACCGGCGAGCTCACGCACCGCTCCACACGCCACACAAATTAATATTTTAAGTTTCATTTGACTTCTACTCACTGAACCGTATTAAAACTGACTTAATTTACGTTTTTATTCTTTATTGAAAATGAGAAAAACGTTTGCGTCTCTACAATGTGCTTTCACACATCTTTCTTACTCTCGTCTGTAATATAGTTGAGTTGATCGGTAGGCGGCGTCCGATCAACACTGAAGCGCAAGCAAGGAAATGTTTCCCTTCTCATGTCCCAACTCCCTGCGGTACATCGCGGCCATCGGCCTACTTACCGTCTACGACCACGTGTGTGTGTGTGTGTGTGTGTGTGTGTGTGTGTGTGTGTGTGAGGGAAAATAATGCGATTTGACCCAGATGTCCGGGGTTTTCGAAGTCTGTGTCTGCGTCACCAATTTAAGTGATGGCAGACTTAACGTCAGCTTAATCAGTTTGTAAGTAGGCTGTTTAGGTTTTTATGTTGGTAACTCCACGTAGCGCTCTCTATTGAAATCGCTGACTGCGCTGTGTGCAGTCTGTGGCTGGTTGGACTCATTGCTGGATTATTCGCTATTGTAGTGCTGGGCTGTTGGATGTGAACAGTGCATATGGTTGTGCAGTTGGAGGTGAGCCGCCAGCAATGATGGGTGTGGGGTGAGAGATGCCAGAGTTTTGAGATGTTAATAAGAGCGGACGATTTGAACGTGTGTCCCTGAGAAAAAGGAAATTTGTCATACTGGATGTTACATATAATGACTTTTGAACACTATTAAGGTAAATACATTGTTTGTTCTCTATCAAAATCTTTCATTTGCTAACTATATTCCTGTCAGTAGTTACAATTTTTTATTTCGCTGACACCATTGGCGTTCACTGTATTCCATTAGTTCGAGTAACGAAGATTTTGGTGAGGTAAGTGATTCATGAAGAATAGGTTATTGTTAGTCAGGGCTATCCTTTTGTAGCGATTATTGAAAGTCAGCTTGAGTTGCGCTAAAATATTGTGTGTCAGTTTAGTGATGATCAGAATAAGTAAAGTGAAAACTGTCTGAGTACGTTCAGTACTACTCAGCTGTTTCAGTATCAAATAACGTAGAAATTTACCGGCACAGTCTTTCTTTACATACAAAGGGGAAGTTTCGAGTTAAGTGTTAATGGCATCTGGAACAACTTAATTCACAAGCGTATATGAATCAGTTTTAAATGACATAAAGAAAAATTACTACATTCACAACATTATTAAATGAACATGTGTAGTGCTTATTTTAGCTTCGGCGTACCTCCTGAGAAATGTTTTCACTTTCCCTGGTGGTAGGGCTACCTCCTGGCGATGTAATGTAACACGGCTTTATTTCAACTGATGAAAGTTCTGCAGGCTGGTTACACTCAGAACAATGAATGAATAGCTCAAGAGTGGTTTCAGTTGACACAATGAATACATGGCTCAAGCGACAGATAAACTACTGACTGTTTTCACTTGAAAAGAATGAATAATTCAGTTAATATGCAAAGATAAAACTGTGTCGTATGTTCTAATTTGGTTACTCCCACAGACTGCTTTCACTCGAAAACAATAAATGAATAATAACCCAACAGATACGTGAAGCTACAACCCACCGTATCGACATTTTCATTCGGTTGCTTCCACAGACTGGTTCCACTAAAAAAAAAAAAAAAAAAAAAAATGAATTAGTAGCCCAACCAATTGAATGACTGTTTTCATTCGGTTGCTCCCACAGACTGGTTTCAGCCAAAAGAATGAAGAGTAATTCAGCCGTTGCGTAAAACCACAACGAAATAAATAAGTATACAGTTTTCAAACAACAGAAAGAACCAATTGTTTTCATTCGGTTGCTCCCATGACTACATATAGGCGGAGGAATCAGCAATGATCAGTTGCGTGAGGATGCAGTACGCAGTCGAAACCATTGCATTAACGACGGATAACATATATCCACAGGACATTTACCAGTTATTGAAAAAAAAATTCCTGATGATTTCTCCATTGGCAAAAGATTCCGGACTAGCCCCCATTTGGATCCCTGGGAGGGGACTGCCAAGGGATAACGCTCTACGAGTCTGGGCGTGAAATGTTAGAAGTTTGAACGTGGTAGGGAAGCTAGCAAACGTGGAAAGGGAAATAGGGGAAAGATTAAGTCTTAATCTATATATAGTAGGGGGTCAGTGAAGTGAAATGGAAAGAAGACAAGAAATTCTGGTCAGATGAGTATAGGGTAATGAACAGCAGCAGAAAATGGTATAAGGGAGTAGGATTCGTTATGAACAGGAATGTAGCGGAGAGAATTAATTGCTGTGAACAGTTCAGAGATACAGTTGTTCTCATCGGAATCCATAGCAACCCAACACCGACAACAATAGTTCAGGTGTACACGTCGCCATTGCGCCGGCCGGTGTGACCAAGCGGTTCTAGGCGCTTCAGTCTGGAACCGCGAGACCGCTACGGTCGCAGGTTCGAATCTTGCCTCGGGCATGGATGTGTGTGATGTCCTTAGGTTACTTAGGTTTAAGTAGTTCTAAGTTCTAGGGGACTGATGACCTCAGATGTTAAGACCCATAGTGCTCAGAGCCATTTGAACCAGTTTGTGGCCATTGCAAGCGGAAGATAAAGAGATAGAGAAAATGTACGAGGATACTGAACAGATGTTCCAGTACAAAAAGGTAGATGAAAATTAAATAGCCATGGGGGACTGCAATTTGGTTGTAGGGGAAGGAGCAAAAGAAAGGGTTATGGGAGAGTATGGACCTGGTACTAGGAATGAGAGAGGGGAAAGACTGAGTTCTGCAATAGATTTCAGCTACTAGAGGCGAATACTGGGTTACAGAATGGCAAGAGAAGGAGGTATACTTGGAAAAGGCCGGGAGTGTGGAAGTAGTTCAGTTACACTACACCATGGTCAGGCAGAGATTCAGATACTGGACTGTGAGGCATTTCCAGGAGCAGATATAGTCTCGCATCCAATTTAGTAATGATGAAGAGTAATCCGATGTTTAACTCTTTGAAGGTCAAGCATCATTGTAACCTACCATGTACGTAGAAGCTTTGAAAGGACGGTGGTCATTGTGGCTAACCACATATTTTTCTCAGTTTACCGCTCAGGGGCGCTACTTCTGTCAACCAACCAACTAACCGTTGACTTAAGTTTCACTAGAAGGCAGGAGAATCGCAATGCTGTACTTCTCCCACGTATTTACGACACGAGCTGAGATTTCACGCAGTTTTGGTGTTGTTCGTCGAAGTGTCTGGCATACCTCTTCTTTATACTGCTATTTTGGGTAGTAATTTTTTATATTTATGTGTTACATTTCCCTATATCTAAATGCAATATTACTTTGTATTCGAAATGAATTTTCTATATTTCACAGACGGAGTTCTGTGTGGTTAGTGACACTAACCACTGCACTTCTTCTCCATCCAGTATGTCTCGCCAAAAAAGAATAACAGACGAATAATGTTACCGAATATTATTTGCTGAAATTCCTTCTAGTGACTACAGTGTTGACCGTGATAATAATGATGACAACGATCCGAAATTCACTTACGTAGAGAGTTGCAAAAACGTTTGTCGGCTCCAAAAATACTTTCAGTGGCTGCTGCTTCATCCTTTCTACATAAGAACAATTTATCACCTCAGATCAAGGCACACAAGACATACGTAGACGAAAGTATTTTCCACAAAAGCAGTAAACATCAGCCTCTGATGTCATAATCTAGAAGATGTGCAGTTTCTACTTCAAGAAAAAGCCTGGTCCAAACTGTGTGGATGTTTTCATTGGGTGAAATACCTTTCTGCTTGAGAGTAGGCAAAAAATGTTTCAAAAGATGTCACGAAAATTAAAAGAAAGTTATACCAACGTTGTACCACCAACTATCGAACTTATATACTATGATCGAATGAAAGTTAGCTGCGGAGACCTTATTTAATGCTAATATTTTGTTTTTGTTAAGGTGAATTTTTAGAAACATACAAAAGAAAACTTATCACGGTAATAAAACTAAAGTGTTACAAGTGGATCAAATTTGAAGTACGTAAATTATTATTCGTGCTCCTCTAGATTGATTTTTATGGCGTTTACCTGCCTCTCATGGAATTATGAGGCTAGTGAGGAAGAATCAATGCTCAAAAAAGTGGGACACGAAATTACTAAGGAATGAAGAGATTCGCTTGAAGTTCTCCAAGGCTACAGATACGGCTATACGGAATAAATCAGTAGACTGTTTAGTTGAAGAGGAATAGACAACCCTAAAAAGGGTAATCACAGAGTTTGGAATGAAAGAAATAGGAACAACGAAGGTAACTGCGAAGAAACCATGGGTAACAGAAGAAATATTTTAGTTGATCGACGAAAGAGGGAGCATAAAAACGTTCACAGGAATCATTCACGGTAAATGATGACAGCCAAAACTGTCAGAAGATAAAGATTTATTAAAATTCTTGACCGTGGTTTCAGTATATACAAATATACCTTCATCAGAAGTAAAATACCTAAAATTACATACTGCAATGGAGATTAATAAAACAATTGTGTCAAAGGCGTCGTCAGTAGTTAAAACACCATCTACAGTTCACAGGAATTCAGGAATACAGAAATACAACAGAGGCGGGGAAGGAAAGACGAAATGGCTGCATGAAAAATGTGAAGAAATCGAAAAAGAAATTATTAATGTAGGTTGATTCTTACAATGAAGAAGACAGCAGCCAGACACCATTAATACTGCTATTTATTTAAGTAAAAAGCGCTGTAACCGGTTTTGAACTGACAAGTTCATCATCAGACGAATGTTCACAAGATTTTCAAGATGCACTTTACATAATCGTCAGTTTTCGATTTTTATTCTCCCACCGTAGAGAAATATTCTTGGTGTGTAGGTGCCCTACGGTAGAAAACAGTGTTGGTAGCGCCCTATGTGAACATAACTAACCTCCAAACGATGAAATACAGAGTAAACAAATATGTGAGGTTAAGTGTTTATAGTACCCACATCGAAAATTCTGCGCGAATGGTCAAGGAAGTCTGGCCCACAAAATATTTTAGGCATCTTAACGTAGGAAACCCAGCTTACACCATCTGCTTGTTGATATTCCTGGGGTAGCAAGACAGAGCGGATTAGGTTGTGGAAAGGGTCCAAAATAAATTACTGTCAGTTGCACTCAACATAGAAACTTTATTTATCAACACACAATATTACAACAAGGATGCAAAACACTCAAATCTTTAATCGATCTCCTTCGATTAACTTTAGATCGGCTGAAGGCCACACTCAAAATCCAAGACGCAAGGCCTAAGCAAGAAATTGAAATACATGGTTCTTCTGGAGGTTTCACCCCAAAATATTTTCTAAATCCTAATTCTAAACAGGTTGAAGGCCTTAGCAATTTAATTTTAATGGAACTTGGATGGAACCCGCACATTAAGCAATATCAAGAGTTTTAATGAAAAGGCAGAAAGCCTATCTTGAAACATTTCATGAAAAATTTTGCTGAAGGCCCATACAAAAGCCCTAGAAAGAAGAGTTTCAGTTTTAAAAGACAGAAGGCCTTATATTAAAACATCTCATGTAAAATTCGGTTGAAGGCCCCATATAAAAGAGTGACGATCTCGTGCCTTAAGGGCAAGAGAGGAACATTAATTTAAGAGATATTGATACTCTACTGAAAGCCACACATCAATCAATTAACTAAAACCCAAACAGGGAAATTACTATTTAACACACAAGGAACGGCCCTCAGAAGTTTCCAAGGGTTAGCCTGGCATTGTAACACTAACGCCCGTTTAGGTGAGACAGGCAGCCTGTCCAACGACGTCTTAATCTGAAGGCAACCCAACGAACAAACAGCCGACCGACCAATCAACAAGATCAATGCCGCTCCACGCAACCAGCAAAACGACCACAATATTTCAATACAACGACACACAGAATATTGGCGCCCACAACGACCAACAACACCTCAGCTGTCGAACTACACGCCATACTGGACTGCCGAAAATTACCTCAATGACCAGGGCTAGGAATCGGAACGTCAACGGCCACAAGGCAGAAAAAACTGCTGGTCAACTTCAATAACAGGGAATAAATTAAGTTAAATTCCGCAGGAGGACGGCTGGAATCTTGGCCGACTTGAATACACACAAGTTGTTGCTCGTGGGAATGTCCCAAAAGCGACAACCAGGATCAAACGAAGAAAAGTAAACAGTTGAGGCTCGGTAGTAGGTTACGTGAGGACTCAACTTTCGTGTCCAAGATCGGTGGGCTACGAACTTCGTAGCACTCTAAAGCAGCACCTCACACTCCAACCACGAATGCACACCGCCAGCGGCCCCAGCCAGAGGACGCGTAACGGAGACTTCCTTGCTGCTTCACGCCAGCCGACCGACTGGTCACACACCGTCCAGCCGGAAACTATATCCACCACAACAAAGATAGTGTAAGTAGGCTGTTTAGGTTTTTATGTTGGTAACGCCACGTAGCGCTCTGTATGAAAATCACTGACTGTGCTGTGTGCAGTCTGTGGCTGGTTGGCATTGTTGGAATAGTCGATATGGTAGTGTTCGGCAGTTGGATGTGAACAGCGTGTAGCGTTTCGCAGTTGGAGGTGAGCCGCCAGCAGTGGTGGATGTGGGGAGTGAGATGGCGGAGTTTTGAGAGCGGATGATCTGGACGTGTGTCCATCAGAGAGAGTAAACTATTAAGACTGGATGTCATGAACTGATATATGTATTATGACTTTTGAACACTATTAAGGTAAATACATTGTTTGTTCTCTTTCAAAATCTTTCATTTGCTAACTATGCCTTTCAGTAGTTAGTGTCTTCAGTAGTTAGAATCTTTTATTTAGCTGGCAGTAGTGGCTCTCGCTGTATTGCAGTAGTTCGAGTAACGAAGATTTTTGTGAGGTAAGTGATTCATGAAAAGTATAGGTTATTGTTAGTCAGGGCCATTCTTTTGTAGGGATTATTGAAAGTCAGATTGCTTTGCGCTAAAAATATTGTGTGTCAGTTTAGTGATGATCAGAATAAGTAAAGAGAGAAATGTCTGAGTACGTTCAGTTTTGCTCAGCTGTTTGAAAATCAAATAACGCAAGGGGTTTATCAGCACAGTAATTCATTAATTTTTCTAAGGGGACGTTTCAATATTACAGCAGTATCGATACATGCTGCTGCTGCTGCCATTCATGGAGAGGACAACAACATTATCGCAATAACTGCAGGAGAAATAAAACCACAGGACTGCAACCAAGGTTTAAACCAAGACAAGCATGACTCGAGCCAGCCACGGCTCACTTGTTTCACAGTTAATTATTTATAACAGGGTTTTAGTGTTGTATGTGTACAATCTTGTGCGTTCCTTACTTCGGCTGTGAGCTATTATATCATTGGAGAAATCTAAAAATATTGTACGTAAAGAGTGTAAGCAATGATGAAATTCTGCCTCAGGTGAGAGTGGATCTATTGAAACTATTGATTAAGAAAAGGGATGCACTGATTGGTCATGTACTAAGGCTTAAAGGACTAGTGAAGACAATTTCAAAAGGGATACTAGAATGAAAGAATAATAAAGGGTGACACAGGTTGTTATATATTGACCATCTGTGTGCTGATCGCCCAGTTTTGAATATCATCTGTACTTTTGTGATTGTTTTCTTGATTCATGGACGTCCCAGTAACTTCTTTTCGACTAATAAGCGTTATTTCTATATTGACAGATGTGTGTAACGTCACACACGGGTTACCTTTGTAACAACTCCTGCAACTGTGGTGTCGAAATTTTCACAGAGAAAAGCATTGTATAAATCAAATTCGATACAAACGTGAGGAATTGAAACAATGGCAAACGCAAAGTACGGGTAACCTTTGGAACAACTGCTGCTCCTCTGGTGTCGCAATTTTCACAGACAAAAGTATTTTATAGATCAAATTCGATATGGACCAGTGGAATAGAAATAACGGCGAACGTAAGTGAATTGAAAAGGTCCAAATCGTAGTTTACGCTGTGGGAGCTATAAAAGCCCTCGTTGCCATAAAAAAATCGCATGCTGGCTACTGTAGAGCGTAGCTTTCAGCCGCTTCTCGCACACAGACAAGCATCTCTCTCTCGTGTTACACGTCACACGTACGTGAATGCGCCGCATCAGTTACGCTTTTAACACCTCCTGCTATTACACGCCGCTAGCGCGCGCTCCAACTAACCCACCTGTTGGATCAGACCTTGGCGAGTTTTAAACGGCACTCCACAGCCGTTTGTTACTGGATTAACGCGAATGTGGCCCTTCTGATTCTGAATCACTACTTATTTTCATTTGTCGGTTTCACCAAACTAAGTGAAACAGTGTGTGAAATTAAGTAAAATTGTTTAAGGTTTCGTTGGTTGCGCGCGCCTACTACGTGTTATCTCGTACAAAACAAATTTCTGGAGATCATTTTTTTTTAAAGAGACACAGTTGGAAAAGCAGTTTTAACAATAATAATATTTTGTGGTTTTTGAGGTTTTCAGTCCAAAGACTGATCTGATGCAGCTCTTCACACTATAGTCTGTAATATGCAGATCTCTTCATTTCTGCTTAATTAACGCACTCTATATCAACCGTGCTTACTCTATTTAACCCTCGGTCTCCCTCTACAGTTTTTACCGTCCAATTATCCCACCCTTATCAAACGGACGATTCCTTCATGCCTCAGGATGTGTCCTATCAACTGACCTTTTAGTGAAAATGCGTAGCGCCTTGATGTGGTACCTATATGACGTCCGTTGGTGAACACCACAAATTATACTTAGTACTCGCTTTTGTGTAATCAAAATGGCTCTGAGGTCATCAGTCCCCTAGAACTTAGAACTACTTAAACCTAACTAACCTAAGGACATCGCACACATCCATGCCCGAGGCAGGATTCGAACCTGCGACCGTAGCAGTCTCACGGTTCCGGACTGAAGCGCCTAGAACCGCACGGCCACCGCGGCCGGCTTTTGTGTATTCAATGCTTTTTTTGTAAGTAATGAGTTACTCCATAAAATCATGCCATACGACGTTTACTGAGTGGAAATATGCAAAATATTTCAGAAGACTGATCCGATTGTTTCTAAGATTAACAATTACACGAAGAGCGAAAGTAGCTGAACTTAATGGTTTAAGAAGCTAAGTAATATGTTTCTTCCAGTTCAAGTTTGCATCAATAATGTACATGTACACCGGAGCATTCGAACCTGTTTACTGAGTTCTGCTCATGTGATGTATCAATTGTTGGTGTGAATCTAACTGTTGTACAGAAGTGAATGTAGTGTGTTCTTTTCAACCGCGTTGGTCACTTTTACATCTGATACGTGGGCAATGCGTAGTAGGCCCATACATTGTTTTGGCTGGCATACACGCAACGAGATATTTCTTAACTGTGTTGAAATATAAATTTATCCCTTATATGACAGTCTCAGTTGCACCTCTATTTTTATGATGACTAGTTTCTATCAATAATCATCTTCAGATATTACAAGATGACGAAAATTAGTTACAGCAGCTGTCAACTTGAAGGTTCCAATTGGTTGCGCCAAAGTGTTTTGTGGCCACTGAAGAAATCATTATTTCAAAATTTCCACGTATCACTTCTTTTGTAATTTTCTGTAACAAATTGAAGTACTGGAGATTTTTCACATTCTTGCGAACAGGAGTAAAATTATCATGTAACGATGACAGATCTTTATCAAGTGGTATAAGCATATTTTGCCTTATTTTGTTGTTTTCCTGTATTTCGAAGGAAACGTTGATCGACATACATTTCGTGGCGCAGTACATGTCGTAAACCTAAGAAATTGAGTGAAGATGTCAATATGAACAATTCATTAGCAAACTAAATACTATAGCCTATCTAAACATTTATCTATGGAAGGTAGCAGCTGCCTTTCTCCTTCCTTCTGTGCATTCGTAGGCCACACAAGTAACAATGTAGTAGGTACACAGCACTCCGTCTTGAGGCCACAAGTGGCCCATCGGGACCATCCGACCGCCGGGTCATCCTCATTGAGCATGCGGATAGGAGGGGCGCTTGGTCAGCACACCGCTCTCCCGGTCGTTATGATGGTTTTCTTTGACCGGAGCCGCTACTATTCGGTCGGGTAGCTCCTCAATTGGCATTACGAGGCTGAGTGCACCACAAAAAATGGCAACAGCGCATGGCGGCCTGGTGGTCACCAATATAAGTGCCGGCCACGCCCGTCAGCGCTTAACTTCGGTGATCTCACAGGAACCGGTGTATCCACTGTGGCAAGGCCGTTGCCCCAAAAGGAACATGCCATTTGCATTATTTTTGGGTCACGAACGTGGCGGCCTGCAAAGACTTTTAACTTTCAGGATTATTATCTCTGATATTAGCGCTCATCAACTACTATGACCAGTGTATTCTATCAAAATGGAGAATTTCCAACGTCGCACCTAATATTCTTCTTCTTTCACTTGTGCGCCGGCCGTTGTGACCAAGCGGTTCTAGGCGCTTAAGTCTGGAAGCGCTCTGCTGCTACGGTCGCAAGTTCGAATACTGCCTCGGTCATGGATGTGTGTGGTGTCCTTAGGTTAGTTAGGTTTAAGTAGTTCTAAGTCTAGGGGACTGATGACCTCAGATGTTAAGTCCCATAGTGCTTGGAACCAGTTGAACAATTTTTTTCACTTGTGCCTTTGTACCGCATCGGCGCACGATCTGCATGGTTATTAAAGGATTTGGCATGATTGGTTTAAGGAGTGTCCGACCAGTCAGTATGGCGTCCCAACGTTGTCCAGAGGGTCTCGAGACACGTCTTCGCTGCTCATCGGGGTCCAGACTCTCACTGAATGGAGTTGAATAGTCTTAGTGATGAATCCCGCTTCGAAATGAGCCCCGATGGTCAGCTAAGACGTGTCTGGAAACGCCCTGGATAGTGATGGAATACCAACAAGACTGTCGCTCTCCATATGGCCAAACAACCTGGAGTGATGGTTTGTGGTGAGACGGCATTTCATAGCAGGACTCCTTAGGCCGTCATCTGCAGCAGCATTACACCACTGCAGTACCTCGACGATATTCAACCCATCCTGTGCTTACATTTCAACCAGATGTGCCCACCCTCACACGGCGATAGATTCTACTGCTTGTCTTCTTGCCCACCAAGCCAGTTGGCGAGTGAGGCCGCCTCATCTCTCCACAACTGACAACACTGGAGCATTATTGGCAGAACCCTCCAACCAGCCTGGGATTTTGACGATTGAATGTGACAATTGGACAGAATCTGTCTCGACATCCCAACAACACTATCAGTGCCAAGCCGAATCACTGCTAGAGGTGGACCAATGCGTTAGTGATTTGCTCCATCTGTTAATTTTTTCTCTTGTGTAGATTGTCCATTTCTTCTAAAACTGGAATCATTTGGTTGTCTGTACAAATACGTAACATCTACCGATTTCCGTCCCATTTGGAAAATTTCTTCTTCGTGCGTCTATTTTTTTTAAGAGTGTGTTTACGGATCGTGGTGTAACTCAGGTGCGACTTGCGTATCAGCTCGTAGTACACCTAGTGAGATGTGGGAAACCCCCTAAAAAGCACATCCAGGGTGGCCGGCATGCTGACCCTCATCCTTAATCCGCCAGCTTTATGTGAACCAGGGCCTGCGCGTGTCAGCATCCCGGCCCAACACTACCATCCGTCTGGGTCAGCGTCGTGTCTCGTGTTAAGGTTTAGTCGCTCTTAAGCCTGTCCGCCCCCGGTAGCTGAGTGCTCAGCGCGACAGAATGTCAGCCCTAAGGGCCCGGGCTCGATTCTCGGTTGGGTCGGAGATTTTCTCCACTCAGGTACTGGGTGTTGTGTTGTCCTCATCATCATTACTTCATCACCATCGACGTGCAAGTCGCCGTCAAATTGAAAGACTTGCACCCGGCGAACGGTCTACCCGACGGGAGGCCCTCGTCATATATTTAAGCCTAGGTGAAGATTGGGCACGGTTGAAGTAACGCTGTCTTCAGCACTTTATTGAAATCATCGCTCTTTGCTCAAAGGTCGGGGTAGTCTGCGGCTATTGTCGTGATGGCTATGCAGAAGAGGTTTGAAACCCGTTGACTTGCGTGTACAGAGAGACAGCTAACGCTCCCTCTATCGAACATACATCTTCGATACTATTGTCTCACGGATCGATATCGTTGTGGCCGTTTTCACATTCACTGTCACTGGTTCTGCACATACATAACCGTGGACATCCACAGCACCTGGAGATATTCTCGGCATACACATTTTGTAAGATCACATCGTCATTTCTCAAAAAAAAAAAAAAAAAAAAAAAAAAGTTCAAATGGCTCTGAGCACTATGGGACTTAACATCTATGGTTATCAGTCCCCTAGAACTTACAACTACTTAAACCTAACTAACCTAAGGACATCACAGAACACCCAGTCATCACGAGACAGAGAAAATCCCTGACCCCACCGGGAATCGAACCCGGGCGCGGTAAGCGAGAACGCTACCGCACGACCACGAGCTGCGGACGTCATTTCTCAAAACGACATTTTGTCTATGGAGTGCTTGACTGATTCTATGGTAAAAATGTTTTGTTTATTTATAGACACAATCACATGTTTATGACACAGTCATAACCGGCTTGGAAACGCATGAACCTGTGTTCAGTGTATGCCGCCTTTAGCATCTGAAGATGGTCATTGTATGGCCGAAACCGGTTATGACTGTATCATAAAGATGTGATATTGTCTATAAATAAACAAAAATATTTCTCAAAACTCCAGATGTATCATAATACTTCTAAGTGGATGAACGTAAACAAAAAAATTGTTTAAACAACGTAATACACAGGTATTTTACAGGGATTGTTTTAAAAAAGCGATGTCCCATACTCCTACAAGGGGTCGAAACCAGAAGAAAAGTTCCTAGAATGGTATGTCTGGCAGCAAGTACTGATGAGATATGGCCTGCTTTACTTGGGAAATGTAATGAGTAGCACTCGGTTGGGTAGGGAGGATTCATAAGAGACGGCTTAATAAATTGCCACATTACGCAGCTCGGGGGGAAGACGAAAATCATCGAGCAATCGTGGAGGTGAGGCATTTATACCGCTTTAATAACAAAGTGTGAGCAGCAATGTCGGTGACACACTCATAGCGCCATACACTTTACTAAACATATTTGTAGGTGCTGTGTATCGCCGATTCGTGCAGGGTGATTTATGTGCTTCCTACCAGGAAGACAAAAAATTTGGAAATTTGTGGTAGGGACTATGGGACCAAACTGCTGAGGTCATCGGTCCCTAGGCTTACATTAAACTAGCTTACGCGAAGGACAACACATACACCCATGCCCGAGGGAGGACTCGAACCTCCAACAGGGGGAGCCGTACGATCCGTGACAAGACGTCCTAGACCGCATGGCTACCCCGAGCGGTCAGGAACATAACGTCAGTGGTTTATGCACGATGGAGCACCATCACATTCTCTACGGATCGTGCGATGACACCTCACCGTAACACTTCATTGGCGTTGGGCTGCTCGAGGAAGTCCAGCAGCATGGCCTCCCTAATCACAGGACCTGAATCCATTGCAGTTGTCGTTATGGGGAGATTTAAAGGCATTGCTGTGTGCCCAGCCCATCGACAATGCTTATTAGTTTGATGAAATAAGCGTATTTGTTTTAGTACAGTTGGGGTCGAGTCTCCACTGTTCGATTTAGCGTATTTAGGTAATATGAAGTCTACTCCTTCTTCTAAAACTTCACATTGTGTTGCTACAGCAATATGATCTGCACAGTTAAGCGTTTGAAATTCTGTTGCCAGCTTGTTGTCTGTGTATAAGTTAATCAAGAGTGTAGCCAACACTTTTTCTTGAAGAAGTCTGTTTTTTCTTACGTCGTTTACTTGAATTCTTTTGTAGAGTAACTATAACGGAGCTGTTATAACCATGTCTCCAGTAGCATCTTTTTAGTGAGCTTATTGGAGGGTGTGGTTTGTTTCATCTTCAGAAGTACCCATTCAATCATACAGTATGACAGGTTGCAGTTAAATCAACAGAAACTACAGAAGTCTTCAGGCCTCGATGGATACCTGTTTCCTTTCACTAAACGGGACAGAAAATCAGGGGGCTATTAGATGTCGATTACCCTGGCTTTCGCAAAGGTAAATGTAAATGTCGTGTGACTAGAGCCTGCCGTAGGGTAGACCGTTCGCCGGGTGCAAGTCTTTCGATTTAACGCCACTACGGTGATTTGCTCGTCGATGGGGATGAAATGATGATGATTAGGACAACACAACACCCAGTCCCTGAGCGGAGAAAATCTCCGACCCAGCCGGGAATCGAACCCGGGTCCTTAGGGTTGACGGTCTGTCGCGCTGACCACTCAGCTACCGGGGGCGGACTTCGCAAAGGTAAAGGTGCGAGAGACGCAATTCTGGAGCTGCGTTTGATAATGTAAGCAAGACTAAAGAAAAATCAAGACACTTAGAACGGTTTAATTGACATACCAACGTTGAATGCTGCTAGATGTTTGAAATTCTGAGAAAAATATGAGCGAAGCAGACAGAGACGTGTAATATGCAATAGTACAAGAAGCAGGAGGAAATAATAAGGGTGGAAATCTAAGAACGCGTACTCGAAATGAAAAGGGTGTAAGACACGGATGCGGTCTTCCGCCCCAATGCTCAGTCTATGCATCGAAGAAGCAATGGCGGAGGTAAAACAAAGGTTAAAGAGTGGGATTAAAAACAAGATGAATGGATATCAGTCATAAAGTTCTCTGATGTCATTGCTCTGCTCAGTGGAAGCGAAGAAGAATTTTAGGACCAGTTGAATGAAATACACAGTCTAATGAGTATAAAATGTTGATTAACAGTCAACCGAAGAAGGATGAAAGTAATGAGAATTATCAGAAACGAGAACAGCGGGAGATACAACATTAGAATTGGCAGTTACAAAGCAGACAAAGGTAAGGAATTCTGTTACCTAGGAAGCAAAATAACCCGTGATGGACGAAGCAAATCAAACTAGTACAAGCAAATAGGGCATACCTGGCCAAAAGAAGTAAGGTGTTAAATAACATAGGACTTAGTTTGAGGAAGAAATTTCTGGCAGTGTACGTTTGGAGCACACCAATTACGGACTGTGGGAAGGACGCGAAAGAAGAGAATCAAAGAGTTTCAGACATGGTGCTATATAAAAATGTTAAAAACTTGGTACACTGATAAAATAAGAAATGATGAGCTTCTCTTTCAAAATCGGTGAAGAGAAGATCGTGTGGAAAACACTGACAAGAAAAAGGAAAAGGATGATGGGACATTTGTAACGACATATCTCACCACTGACTTCTAGTATCAGCCGCACGCAGTTGACGTCAACAAGTATATGGGCGTGAAGATGACGTTGTTACAACTTTGAAACTAGTTGCCAAAATGAAATCGACACCTTAAATACAGCTGGAGGACTTTCTTCATTTTTAATATAAATTTATACCAGCTGACGTCCGACTGTCCATTTCAACTATGGATGTACGAAGATCAGGGAATAACTCCCATGGTGCTGGAGGGACTGAAGAGGGTAAAAATTGCAGAGAGAATAACTTCGAGTTGATCTGAATCCAGCCTGTTCTGATGATACTATAGCTTCAATTATTAGAAACATTCTCTTTTAAGTTAACTTTCTAATAATTTATAAGACTGGAATGGGACAATAGCTTGCTGCGTCATGACTAAGTTTCCTAATTTTAGAATTCTTATGTCCGAGCTATTTCAAATTCTCGTGGGATTCTTCCAGCACTGAGGCTGTGGTAATGGGATTGCGTGAACCATTTTCAAACGTGTGAGCCCAGATTTTCAGTAAACGCAGGACCAATTTCATCATTTTCCTAAGCTGCGACATTGTCGCGACGAAAACAGTGACCCGTATATACAATAAGTTTCTTTAAATTTACGTCGATGGTCACAATCGTTTTGTTAACAGATTACCGATTTCAGTCTATTATTATTATTTATTTAGCCTATAGCTAATACAGACATACCATGAAATTAAATTACATGTACATATTGACACACAAGGAACTTAAGTCTGTCTTTACAACTGAATATCCAGTCCTTCAATCCAGCACACTGCATCCGGAGTTGCTAGCAGGAAGTCCTTTTTTGTGCCGTGATAGGCTCGAATCCTGCATTCACTGACAACGAGGTGAACAGTCTGGTATGGAGCCCCGCAGTCACAGGCTGGATCAGGCAACTTCTTCCACATAAAAAGAGAGTAGCCCTGCATCGGCCATGGCCGGTACGGATTCTGTTGAGAGTAGTCCAGGTCTTGCGTGGTAGGTCGAACCCACTTGGAAGTTTAGCACCTGAGAAGACGTTACGCAGGTGCACATCTGTCACTTCTTCCCGCCGACCTTTCCATTCTTCAAGACGTTTGAAATCCTTAGCAACCATGTCAGCAGTATCGCACAGAGTTGGATGGCGTGACTTCAGTCTCTTGCGATTTAAAAGTGGCAGGTCGCTATGCACGGGTAAGTTAGAATTCTTGGAGATCTTGTCGAGTTCTCTCATAAGGGCAGTACATCTGCGTAGATCAGGAGGCATTATGCAGTTTAACAGTGGAAGCCAATAAACTGGAGTAGATCTGATTGCGCCAGATATTATGCGCATTGTCGTATTCAGCTGGGTATCAACAAGACTTTTATGATGACTGTTCGTCCAAACAGGTGCACAACACTCAGCACTTGAGTACACCAAGCCCAGTGCTGAAGATCGCAGGGCGGTTGCTGAAGATCCCCAAGTAGTTCCGCATAGATTATGGAGGATGTTGTTTCGAGTCCTCAACTTTTGAGCTAAGTTAAGAAGGTGTTGTTTGAAGCATAGTGTACGATCCAGGATGACACCAAGATATTTTGGGTTCCAATTGTGACGAAGAATTCTGCCTCTGAAACTTACTTCCAGTTTTACGTTCGCCAACCGGTTATTTAGATGGAAGCAACACACTTCCGTTTTACTCACACTGGGTTGGAGTCTCCAGATTTTGAAGTAATTATCTAATGCAGACAGGTCATTGGCTAGAATCTCTTCTGTTGTCTTCATTCCCTGGTGTTATATTTTTTGCTTCATTTGGTATCCTGACTCTATTTCGGTCTATAATGACCATCATCAGACCTGTTTTACAAAAACAAAGTCCTAATGTACTGCAGCCATAGTGGCATCGTCAAATGTTAAATGCAAAATGAGCACCAGCACTATGGCTGCAGTACATTAGGACTTTGTTTTTATAAAACTGATCTGATGATGGTCATTACAGACCGAAACAGGTAATCTGTTAACAAAAGGTTTGTGACCATAGACGTAAATTAAGGGAAACTTATTCATCATTTTCTGCAGTTTGGCCTTAGTTATTGTTGTGTTAATCTCGTCCTCAGCAAACGAGGAACAAAAACAGTATGACGAGACAGTTGTAATTTGGTTGAAGAATTAAGTATCGACAAGGTGTTGCAATGATTCACTGGAGCTTGGTTGGACTTGGATATCTCCCGAAATAGTGTTTTACCGTAGAGTCTCATCTGCAACAGGTGGTGTCCGGAGGTGCGTTTAAACAAGAGACTGACCATCGACAGGTTACCTGAGAAACTGCCTTCACTCTGCGCTAGACTCGTAAAACTGCTTCACCAGAGTCCCTAAATCTCGCTAAGCGCCGTCATAACGGTCAGATCTTCCATGCCGCTCCGCACCTCGTTGTGTCGAAGCAGGTGACCATTAAAGCGGCTTGCTTAACGTCGTAAGATGAGAGAAAATAAGTCAGCGTAATAGCACATTAATTAGGTGCGTCGTAAATGTCGACTTGTATACACTCGATCCACATTCAAGGTCGACGCAGCGTCCAGCACGTCCAATAGCGGGCTCAGAAAGCCGATTCACCCCTCCCCAACAGGCACATGATAGACGGCGGCTAAACCTCTGATTATCAGTACCGGCAAGGCGTCTTTGCTCGTGAAAACTGACGTTTCCCTGGCCTCTTTGGCAGGGTTTTTGTTGGCAGATTTCTCACTGACGTACCCGGATGGTCACGTAAACACCCCAAAACACACCGATATCGATTGCGAAAATGCGTGTCTAGCTGTCGGATGTTTGCTCCCACAAACAGTATTCGTCTGTTCCATGCAAACCCTCTGCTGCATTTGAGTACTGATTGCGTTTACTGTGTAAAATGTTAATTAATTTGAGTGAAGGGAAGCGACTAATTGGATACAAGATATTTTATTAGATGGGAAGAGGTATATAAATGACCACATATTTACTGAATTAGCTAAATGGAAATGTTTGGCAACAACCCCACATTCATGCCATACCCACACTCTCTTTTAATGGCTTGTTGTGACTCGTACACAGTCAATGGCTGCCTACAAAACGTTCGATAATTTTGTGTACATACCACGCGTGATCCGGGTGGGCGTAATAAAACAATTTCACATTCATTAAATTCTGTTAGAGACTGTAAAGGTCTTGGAAGAGCAGTTGAACTCAACGGATAGTGTCTTGAAAAAAGGTTGTAAGTTGAATATATCAACAAAAGTAAATAAAATGCAGTCGAATTAAATCAGGTGGGTAGGGCGGGAGGCGGAATAAGGTCACGAAATGAGATAGCAAACAGGAAGATAAGTTTTGTAATTTGAGCAGCAAGTGTTCGAAATAGAGAGGAAGTAAAATGAAGTTAATTGATGTTAAATGTAGACTGGCAGCAGCTAGAACAGCTTTTCTGAAAAAGAGGTATTTGTTAATATCCAACACAAATTTAATTGTTATGAAGTCTTTTGTGAAGGTATTCGTCGGGGCTGTAGCCTTGTATGGAACAGAAGTACGGACGATAAGTAGTTCGGACAGGAAAAAAATGGAGTTTTTGAAATTTCATGCTAGAAAAGAATTCTGAAGATTAGAGGAGTACATCAAATAACTAATGAACTGAGAAACAGTGTTGACTGAAAGAGACGATCGGTTGGTAGGATATATCTGACGCAACAAGGATTAGTCAATTTGGGAATAGAGGGAAGTTCGGTGCTAGGGCAGGGGGATAATTGTAGAAGGAGACCTGGAAATGGAAACAATAACATTTTCAGGATGGAGCAGGTCGCAGTAGTTATTCAGAGATGAGTTTTGCGCAGATTAGACTCTCATGGACATCTGCATGAAACCAGTCTTTGGATTGGAGACCATAACAACAAATTTTTAAACAACTCTTTCTTTGAGACCTGAGCTTCTCCCAGCGTATACAGAGTTCAGATAACTTACAGGAAGGGAATGCAGCCGAATGATGTCGTCAACTATCGACGATATTTCGACTAGTGCACATCCCGTCATGTTTACCTTGAAAATGAGGGGTTGTGCGCCTCTAGAAATATCGGCTGCAGTCGATGACATCACCCGGCTACATCAGCTTATGTTATTGGATCAACTCAATCTGTACCATTTCCTCTCCTCTTCGTTTTGAGTACACTAACATCCATAACGAAATCGTACTCTCTCTTTGTCGAAAATGATACGAAAGTATTGATAACGTCGCTTCATTGTGGAAAGAAATCAGAACAGCGGTTTTGAAGAGACCACTCGTGCAAAACAGCTAACGCTCGGAAAATGGATGTTTGATCGGACTAGCAAAATACAAATGTGTTTAACGAGTAAACACGTCAGTAAGAACCGGTTTCCACACCTCTTTTTTCGTCTTCCATAAGGTGTATGAAATGCACAAAAGTTACTATAGTTCTGTGACTTTCTAATGTTTACACCCCGTCCACTGCGTAATACATGTGGCCAGGTAACGTCCGACGTACCAAATTTCACAGAACAGTTTTTATGTACTAATCTTTCAAAGTTAAGTGTTGGATTGTATCTTTACTTAAAAATTATTAAACAAATTTTAAACTTATTAGCGGCCATTTTTCAAGAAAATCCTGTGTTAATACTATCTGAAGCGAAAAATTTTATGACGAACAGTTAAACGTTCGCAAGCCCGGCGTAAATTTCACTGATGTGCTTCTAAGGAAACAGTTCAGTTAACTAATTAATTAATAAATATTAGCATGGAATTCCTCCTCACGGGACACTGCCTTAACGAAGCACTGTCCGTGAGGGCGAGGAGGTTTGCGTGCTCCTGATCTGGAGGGCTATGCCGGCGGTAGCTTAGCTACCAGAAGGGTCACCCAAGCCGGACAGGCCAAAGGAGAGGAGCCAGGCAAAGTGTGCCCCTCAAGGGCCAATCTGTCCCCATTTTTCTATCCTCATCCTGTCCCTGCCTTGTCCTTTTTCCTACCATCCCTTGCCATATGTAAAGAGTCGGGTGGACAGGCCTCCTTAGCCACAGTGAAGGTAACCTGTTTAGGGTTGACAACCCTGAATAATAGGCCTCTGAAGCTAACGACTTGGGTAGTATCTTAGACAGTGGCTCTCCACTGTCGCGCGAAGAATAATCTTCAACTGAGCATGGAGGGAAATTTCGCTGAATGCGCTATCCCAGGTGGTAACTAATCCACCGTCACGCTAGCAGACCTTCGGACTCTGGGGAGTCCGCACCAACATGCTTTGAGGATGAGACGGAGCATCCTGAAGTCATCGGACGTAAACTCAGACCAAGAAGGCAAGGCGCCTTCGTAACATTTAATGCTAATTCACTGCTCAAAGAGGATAAATTGAAACATCTGAATGATTCACTAACACTACACAACATTGTACTGACAGCAGTACAGGAAACCAGATTCACGGATGATTGTGCCTTCGAGTTCAAAGAATGCAGAATACTCAAAGGAAAAGTGGGTCAGCGGCTAATGAAGGGCATATCCCACTTAGGTATAGGATTTATTGTAGTGACGTAACAAGACTGTTACGCCACACTGTAGTTGCCGAAAGAAAGGCACGCGTACACACACGCCGTCGGGCGTCAAGTCTGGAACAGGATAACTATTGAATGGTAGCAAGAAAAGTACGTAGCTGCTTTATACTTAACTTTAATGATCCTTGTGATACATCTCTCTTGACTATACAAATGCGACTCGTAAGATACATGCACTGTTACAATTGGCGCCTTGCTAGATCGTAGCCATGTACTTAGCAGAAGGCTATTCTAACTGTCTCTCGGCAAATGAGAGGAAGGCTTCGTCCGTATTGTCGCTAGCAATGTCGTCGTACAACTGGGGTGAGTGCTCGTTCGTATATCGAGACCTGCCTTGTGGTGGCGCTAGGTCTGCGATCACACAATGGCGACACGCGGGTCCGACATGTACTAAATGGACCGCGGCCGATTTAAGCTGCCACCTAGCAAGTGTGGTGTCTGGCGGTGACACCACTTTTACAATCAGTCACAAGATACTGGATTCGGTGATTGATTTCACCTCCCCAAGAAGTTGTGTATCCATCCTCTCCCTCAAACGTGCTAACAAGGGCTACAGTGTACTCAACGTACACGCCCCAACCAACCAGGACGACAGACACAATCCACACAGAACAGACAAAGTCTGGAAAGACTTAGAGGATATTCTCTCTAAAGTTCCAGAGACAC
The DNA here is from genome assembly GCF_021461385.2 of Schistocerca piceifrons. Lineage (NCBI taxonomy): Eukaryota > Metazoa > Arthropoda > Insecta > Orthoptera > Acrididae > Schistocerca > Schistocerca piceifrons. Next base: position 1,242,607,571 of record NC_060138.1, read on the forward strand.
ACGATGTCATACTGCTTGGTGACTTCAATGCCTAAAGAGAAAAAGTACAGAAATATATTGGGCTACTACCTGGCACATATGACAACTAATCGCAATGGGTAAGGATTGATGGATCTGTTTAGGACTTTTTGGTTGGTCATGAAGTCTACAACCTTCAAAACCCTGCCAAGGGAGCAGAAGACTTGGATTTCACCCAACAGCAAACTTTGGTGAATTCCAGATAGATTATGTGGCCATTTGAAGAAAATTTCGAAAGGAAACACGAAACGTGAAGGTATTAAGAAGTGCCAGTCTGGACTCTAGTATACAGAATCTCCAAGAAGGTAAGATTTGACATGGAGCGAAGTAAGCCAGAGACTGAACAGTACAGATTTCGACCGCTGGGACCAGCTGAAGAAGACTCTTGTGAAGATGGCCAATGAACTTGGAGGAGTGTCCAAAAGATAAGTTGACCACGGTCTGAACAGTCCAGGCACCTCGCAGTGAGAGGTCTGTAGAGTGCGTGCATACAGACAGTCGCCGACGACGAGTGGGACCGAGGGCCCGGCGCGGCCCTTCGTCCCTTACGCCTCGCCCTTCGTCCGCCACGCCTTCCGAGAACGGAGTGGCGACCCCGCGTCGGCTCTCAAAACAAACAACACGAGGCGCATTCTTGACGCTGCGCTCTCTTTACGGCCGCCGCGTAAATATGGCAACGCTCTGCTCAGCTCACCATTACATATGCACCGGCCGGCCGGGCCGCTCGTCCTTTTATAATTCTCCCGGCGCGGCGCTGCATTAACGAACAAACTCGCGTGCCCTATTACCTGGCCGCGTAGGCCTGACCGACCGCTGGACACGGGCTGGGGTCGTCCGTTCCCCGTTAAATTGACAGCTCGGCTGTAGCTATCTTCTGGCCCTACTTGTCAGCGCAGTAAGCTGTATTACTCGAAGGCACCGTATTGCAAGGATTAAGTATTTAGCCTGCCGTGGACCTACCTTGTTCCTCTGAAAAGTGGTGCACCGAGGCTAACGATTAAGCCTGAAAGGCGAAGAGATCCTTGCTGCGGCTGGTATTTTGACTGGCTTGTACATACAAAACAATAAACTAAAGATATCTTAGGCAAACAGCTTCACAACCAGACACCGTTTCCTCAGCCCTGCCGTCGTGTGACGGCCTCCCGAACCCTCTTTTTTGTCTCTCTTTCTACCTTTTTTTATTGCTCTTCTTCCCATTCCTCTCTACGCTTATTAAATCGCGCTACTTCTAATCCAATGTCGCCATGTTAAACATGACGTTCCGCCCTTCTTTCACTTAATTTGTTAGATTTTCTCTACATCTACATCTACACTACTGGCCATTAAAATTGCTACACCACGAAGATGATGTGCTACAGACGAGAAATTTAACCGACAGGAAGAAGATGCGGTGATATGCAAACGATTAGCTTTTCAGAGCATTCACACTAGGATGGCGCCTGTGGCGACACCTACAACGTGCTGACATGAGGAAAATTTCTAACCGATTTCTCATACACAGACAGCAGTTGACCGGCGTTGTCTGGTGAAACGTTGTTGTGATGCCTCGTGTAAGGAGGAGAAATGCGTACCATCACGTTTCCGACTTTGATAAAGGTCGGATTGTAGCCTATCGCGATTGCGATTTATCGTATCGCGACATTGCTGCTCGCGTTGTTCGAGATCCAGTGCTAGCAGAATCTGGAATCGTTGGGTTCTGGAGGGTAATACGGAACGCCGTGCTGGATCTATACGGCCTCGTATCACTAGCAGTCGAGATGACAGGCATCTTATCCGCATGGCTGTAACGGATCGTGCCTGCGATGGTGTACTCAACGACGAACCTGGGGCCACAAATGGCAAAACGTCATTTTTTCGGATGAATCCACGTTCTGTTTACAGCATCATGATGGTCACATCCGTGTTTGGCGACATAGCGGTGAACGCACATTGGAAGCGTGTATTCGTCATCGCCGTACTGGCGTATCACCCGGCGTGATGGTATGGGGTGCAATTGGTTACACGTCTGGGTCACCTCTTATTCGCATTGACGGCACTTTGAACAGTGGACGTTACATTTCAGATGTGTTACGCTTCATTCAATCCCTGCGAAACCCTACATTTCAGCAGGATAATGCACGACCGCATGTTGCAGGTCCTGTAGGGGCCTTTCTGGATACAGAAAATGTTCGACTGCTGCCCTGGCCAGCACATTCTCCAGATCTCTCACCAACTGAAAACGTCTGGTCAATGGTGGCCGAGCAACCGGCTCGTCACAATACGCCAGTCACTACTCTTGATGAACTGTGGTATCGTGTTGAAGTTGCATGGGTAGCTGTACCTGTACACGCCATCCAAGCTGTGTGTGACTCAATGCCCAGGCGTATCGAGGCCGTTATTACGGCCAGAGGTGGTTGTTCTGGGTACTGATTTTCAGGATCTGTGCACCCAAATTGCGTGAAAATGTAATCACATGTCAGTTCTGGTATAACATATTTGTCCAATGAGTACCCGTTTATCGTCTGAATTTCTTCTTGGTGTAGCAATTTTAATGACCATTAGTGTACATATGATAAGAAATGAATGACAGAAAGATTTTCACGTTGCAACTCTCATTAAGGCTTCGTACTGTTCTAATCACGCACGGAGCGTGGAAAGAATATCTTCTAAAGTGTACTTTGATTACTTGAGCAAGTACTGACGGGAAACTGTTTACCGTACTGTGGTGATGTCCCTAAGGACACACCGAAATCACAATCGAAATCAGTTGTAGTTGCCACACACTTCTTTATAACAAACACATTGCTCATAACACATTCACAGTAACCATAATTACAACAAAGCTTGTCTTACAGAACACAAAAATCTTTTAAGATATCTTCCACATGTTGTGTTCTTTCAAAAACTTACATTAATTTAAATCATGTCCATGGACCCATAATTAATTCAATATGACTGACAAATAAACCACACCTACCTCATCACTTCCATGGAAGCCCTTTTATCTATCTTTTCATCACATTCAAGTTCTTGGTTCAGCAGACAGTAATGTTTTAAGACTTCTTTGGCCCACTTTTCATAACTTAAAGACAATATTCATAAAAGCATCCTTCGTAAAACATGACTGACTTAACTAGCACAGATGAAAATTTTGACTTCAACAAACACCAATATTTTTAAGGTTTTCTCTGGCAACTTTTCATTAACTAATACAATGTTCATAAAATACTGATTCATAAAATATGACTAACATGACTAACTCACATCAAAGTTCTGAGTTCAACAAGCCCCAAGGTGTTTGAAGTTTACTCGGCCAACTTCTGATTAATTAGAACAATACTACTTGCATATACCAGCTTCGTATGATTTCATTACCTGACTATCACGAGAAGATATTCCCAAGAGAAACTTAACACGGGCTACTTCCACTCTACATGAGAATTAGTGATGGACGGTAGCACACCAAAAGACTTTAACTAATACAAGAAATTCACGGGACAGGAAATGAAATGAAAAGGTACTCAACTTTGCACTGCGATTGAGCTTCCGAAACCATAACTCTCCACCGAAAGGATGGAATTACAAGACAGTAACAACATAACCCGTGACGTGGGGAGGTGGGGGGGGGGGGGGGGGACAGGGCCTTAAATATCTCTCTGCCACCGTGGTAGTCCGATCCCAGTTTGCTCGCGTCAGCCACTGCCAGTTATCCGCGACGTAAAACACATCAGCGGCAGACAATATTCTGAGGCATGATATACACAGTCCTAACTGCACAACTACTTATCAATATCTTTCAATGACATACTCCACAAATGTAACTAACAGAATTAACCTCTGTGACTTACTTGGGCAATAACGGCTCTTAGAATTTGGTTAGCCACTCCCTTAAAACCATCACTAAAATGAGGGCATAAAAGTTAGAATAGCAAGAATAATCTCGGCGCACATCTAAAGGCCAGACTAAAATAATGACATAACGGGTAGAATGGGAAAAATATTTCAGCGCAGCTTGGAACGCCAAACACCGACTTACGCACTACTTAGTTACACTTCTAGCCACTTGCTTAGCCTTGCTTCGTATCTGTTTGGTGGGCGTCGTAACACTTCCTTAACTGCCGTCAAGGTATCAAGTGACGACACCATATTCAGTGATAAGCAACTGGAACAATTACAAATCGTTTTTAGTACACTGGAATATTTACTTAACATTGAACACCACCCACCGAAGCAACTCGACGACTCCGATTCATTCGGCCTGTGTAACTTGTAACCAACTCGACGGAACCTGTCCTTCCAACCTGGGCCCGCATCTCGTGGTCGTGCGGTAGCGTTCTTGCTTCCCACGCCAGGGTTCCCGGGTTCAATTCCCGGCAGGGTCAGGGATTTTCTCTGCCTCGTGATGGCTGGGTGTTGTGTGCTGTCCTTAGGTTAGTTAGGTTTAAGTAGTTCTAAGTTCTAGGGGACTGATGACCATAGATGTTAAGTCCCATAGTGCTCAGAGCCATTTTTTTGCACCTTCCAACCTGGAGGAAATCCCAGTCATCATGGGCAGAAGATTCGCATTGTAACGGTAGCCACGCTCCTTTGTCGTGCCGACTCAGCCTCGCGCCGTACTGCATACAGACACAGTCCGACGTCACTCCACTTTACACCGCGGATACCCGCACACCAGCACCCAGCAGAGAGCGCGCACTGCAGTTAAAATCCCCCGCCGCCAGAGATGTGAAGAGGACAAATAAGCATCGAAGTCGACTCAGCGATGTAAAGACAATCTACGGAAACTGGCGCCAGCAACACACCAGCTCGCGTACGGGTACCCAACTTCATAGGAATGATGTTCCGACTGTGCACTGCAGGGTTTGCGTTGTTAGTAGTGTTGGTGTCATGACTCTCTTTTATGCGACGGTACTGGTACGGTAGGTTCGCCGATGACATTGTAATTCTGTCAGAGACAGGCAAGGACTTGGAAGAGCAGTTGAATGGAATGGACAGTGTCTTGAAAGGAGGATATAAGATGAACATCAACAAAAGCAAAACAAGGATAATGGAATGTAGTCTAACTAAGTCGGGTGATGCTGAGGGAATTAGATTAGGAAATGAGGCACTTAAAGTAGTAAAAGAGTTTTGCTATTTGGGGAGCAAAATAACTGATGATGGTCGAAGTAGAGAGGATATAAAATGTAGGCTGGCAATGGCAAGGAAAGCGTTTCTGAAGAGGAGAAATTTGTTAACATCCAGTATTGATTTAAGTGTCAGGAAGTCATTTCTGAAAATATTCGTATGGAGTGTAGCCATGTATGGAAGTGAAACATGGACGATAAATAGTTTGGACAAGAAGAGAATAGAAGCTTTCGAAATGTGGTGCTACAGAAGGATGCTGAAGATTAGATGGGTAGATCACATAACTAATGAGGAAGTATTGAATAGTATTGGGGAGAAGAGAAGTTTGTGGCACAACTTGACCAGAAGAAGGGATCGGTTGGTAGGACATGTTCTGAGGCATCAAGGGACCACCAATTTAGTATTGGAGGGCAGCGTGGAGGGTAAAAATCGTAGAGGGAGACCAAGAGATGAATACACTAAGCAGATTCAGAAGGATGTAGGTTGCAGTAGGTACTGGGAGATGAAAAAGCTTGCACAGGATAGAGTAGCATGGAGAGCTGCATCAAACCAGTCTCAGGACTGAAGACCACAACAACAACAACAACTGGTACGGTGTCGTAGGAGAGCTCGGACTCCAAAACCCAAGAACATGAATCGTGATAGGCACACGTTACTGTGATCTGTTTCGCCAACACGTGATGCCTGCTACGAGGGAGACAGGTGCTCGGCAATGGACGATGGAGCTCGTGATTTCACTCGGTTACTTCGTACCACATTTGGAGAAAACCGAATCATTGGCCGAGCGTTCCAAACTGCGTAGCCACCAAGATCACCAGATTTGAGTCCGTGTGATTGCTGGCTGTGGCGTTACCTGAGGGACAGGATTTATCAGGGAGACACTAACACGCTTTGGAGAGCGTAGTGAGAGATGAAGCCAATATCCCACCTGAGATGTTTCGTGCAGCGGTAGAGTAGTTTCTAGTGCAGTTCCAGGCTGTCGTGATGCAGATGATAGCTGAAACGTGATTCCTTAATCGTACCACACTTCCAAAAATACCTTAAATACCATAAAAGAGGAAGCGGGATGAAACCATGGTTGGTAGTCACAATTTGTAATTAAGACAATTCGTTGACATTACGCCATTTAAAAAGATTGACAATTACAAATTGTGAACGAACCGCTAGATAAAGCTTTGCAAATACAGTTAGAAACCCAACGCATTCAGTACTCTAACAAACGATTCCAAATTAATAAAACAGGGTTACTAACAAACTTGAGAACTCCAAACTCCCATATAGGACTTACCTCAAAATAGATATAATGAAAAACAATTACAGGTAAAGGGTAGCTTAATAACACTTGAACACTAGTGCCAAGCTAAGATGCCATTACATAACACGATACAACCACTTAAAATAAAAAAAAAAAACAACAGAAACACTGATCTTTAAGAAATAAATGTTCAAGTGCTCAGACGAGTTAGTAAAAAAATTACTAGAAAAAGCTGCACAAGGAACTCAGCAGATGCTACGCAGTTTAAGGTTTAGCCAGTTACCAGTCCCTAATATTTAAGAAAACAAGTTCATATATAAACAGGTTCATGAAATACATATATATCTATCAGCTTAACCATCCTTGACGGAAAGGGAGATAAATACTAAACTTTGGAAGGCGATATGTGAACAACTCCGGTAGTGGGCAGCTTCTTAACCACTGCCAGGCCACCGAGCGAGGTGGCGCAGTGGTTAGACACTGGACTCGCATTCGGGGGGACGGCGGTTCAATCCCGCGTCCGACCATCCTGATTTAGGTTTTCCGTGATTTCCCTAAATCACTCCAGGCAAATGCCGGGATGGTTCCTCTGAAAGGGCACGGCCTACTTCCTTCTCCATCCTTCCGTAATCCGATGAGACCGATGACCACGCTGTCTGGTCTCCTTCCCCAAGCAACCAACCAACCAACCAACTGCCAGGCCTAGACCTCGGATGACATTTCACTCCCCGCCAAGGCGCTGGCACAATCGAAAGTTTCTGACCGAATCACAAAGACATTCCAATAACTCTGAAACACAGAAACACTCGGCAGAACCTTTGAGTCGCACACGGACGACTGTATTAATAGAGTGCAGGCTTTCAAAACGGCAACATAAAATCATTTGATTGCAAGAGACACAAAGCACTAGTAAAACTGAGAAAATTTTCAATTAACGGCCACCATTTAACTAAGCCAACTGAACTCTTCCCCACCGTCCTAAGGTTCGACTGTGAAAGTCTCACCATAACAATAAAGTTGTAACGTCCCCTTTGAAAAATTGTACAGGACTGAGCTTAAACTGACACACAATAATTTTAGCGCAACGCAATCTGACTTTCAAAAATCCCTACAAAAGAATGGCCCTGACTAACATTAACCTATACCTTTCACAAATCACTTACCTCACAAAAATCTTCGTTACTCTAGCTACAGCAATACAGCGAGCGCCACTACTGCCAGCTAAATAAAAGATTCAAACTACCGAAGGCACTAACTACTGATATGCATAGTTAGCAAATGAAAGATTTTGATAGAGAACAAACAGTGTATTTACCTTAATAGTCATAATATATATATATAGCAGTTCATGACATCCAGTCTTACAAATGTACAGTTTATGATGGACACACGTCCAGATCACCCGCTCTCAAAAATCCGCCATCTCACTTCCCCACATTCACCACTGCTGGCGGCTCACCTCCAACTGCGCAACGCTACGCGCTGTTTACATCCAGCTGCCCAACACTACAATGGCAGACAACAATGCAAACTAGCCACAGACTGCACACAGCACAGCCAGTGATTTTCATACAGAGCGCTACGTGGCGTTACCAATAAAAAAACCTAAACAGCCTACTTACAAAGTGTAAAATCTCTGAGTGCGACGATGAACAAACAATTACGACAACTTACTCCGTATCAGGTACACAATACGAGGGAGCGGGTTCCACAGCTTTCCTTCAAATTTTGTTCCCAGCGAAGTCACAGAACTTGTATCTCCAAGCTGTCCAAGTCGAGATAACGCCGAACCAGTTTCACACCACAACGTGTACCGGGCATCAGGCTCGTTCGGAAGCCGTTGACACTCGTCTCCCCGCGAATGTCACGAGATCTGCAGAGTTACCCGTCGAAGATTAACAACCAACTCGCTTCGCCTGCTAAGCCGCAAGATAAGACACGCGAAAAGCAAAGACAGCTTACCTCAACCATAATCGATCTCAACGATACATGAAGAAAATAAGACTGGCGCCAGCTCGCCACGGCTCAATAGTCTCAATGAGCAACGTTTGTAACCTGCAAAGTAAACATGGTAGGATGACAAGGTGGCCGGTAGGTACCGTTGCGCCTTCACGGCCTGTTCAGGTGGAGTTTTTAGTTTTTAGTGTCTTGCTGTGGCGTGCTACGTATATACAGTGAGAGGCAAATAAAAGTGACAAGGAGAACAGAGTCCCAGGATACAAGAAACACAGAGTCGGAAAGGAAATACAATACTATAGTGACTATAGCAGTTGTTGGAAGTGACCACTATTCATCTGTTGGCACTTTTGGACCCTGGTCAGGAAGCCGCTGACGGCGGACTGAGGCTGGACTGCTGGAACTGCTGCAGTCTCATCCGAAATGTTCTGCTGCAGTTCTTGAAGACTGTAAGGCTGGTTGCGATGCACGTGGACTTGCGGACTCCCCACACAAAGTAATTTCACACTGACAGTTTAGGTTACGTGGGTGGCCAGCTAGGGCTGCGAGCAGGTGCGAAAGGCGTGAAGACTGAGTTCATGTAACAAGGTTCGGCCTGCTGTATCGGCAGTTGCTCAGCCTGCTGGAAGGTCTTTTCCTCCTCCGTTAATGATGCCAAAAATGGTTTCATAACGTTGGCAATGCAACGCGCCGTAGTCCGCGTCTGATGAAAGAAGATGGGACCAACAATGCGACGTGAAGACACTGCATACCAAACGCCAACCTTCTGATCATTCAATGGTGTTTCGTGGAAGTTATACAGATTCTGCGCTGCCTAGGACGTGTGACTGTGTGGTCTGACATAACCACGCAGTTGAAACCACACTTCATCCGGCATAAAGAACGGATCCTGTCCAAGCCATTCGTTGATATCTCTGTGAAACGCCACTCACAAAACTAGAGGCGCTGGGAAGCATTTGCTCGTTTCAATGCATGAATAACAGACCTTCAGTAGAGGTGCATGTCCAGTTCCAGGTGAAGTATTCGTCCGCATGATTATGGTCTCTTGCGGCAGGCGGCGGTTTGACGTCGTAGGACCCTGAAGCATTTTCTAGTAAACTGCAGCCGCATTATCTGGTGTGCGGGCACGTTTCGGAATGTTTATTGACTTGTCAAAACAAATCCCATCTCACGCCATTTTCGGACTGAGTCTTGCATGCCACTCTTTGACTCCATTAAACTTCTCAGCGAACAACCGACCACACCGTTTCCATTATTTTGTGCCGAGTAACTTCCCACAACAAACACCTGCTGCTCCTCTGCGAGAACCCTTTGCACTGCTCCGCTCACAATGATACGGCCCACACTACGCTCTGAACCGTTGTGGTTCACATGGGGGGCGTACATGTGGTGTGTGCGCGTCACGGGGTGTGGTTGTATGCATACATCCACGTCCAATCGTATCCAACCGTCCGTGCCACTTTTATTTGCCCCAACCTGTATGATGATCAGAGCTGTGAAATGATTAAATACTGGTCGTGTCAGTTACTAAGTTGTAGCGATATAGCGCCTTTGTTTTATGGCCATCATTCATTTACACTGACCGAGAACGACGAAAAGCTGTTTTTAGTTATGTCATCTATGGATATTTTCATTTTAAGAAAGAGTTTAATGAAGACATAACAGCACCAACTCTAATCAAGAGTGTTTTATGATCTGAAGATGGCTACATTTTTAGCCGAAAATCAATCCAAATAAAGAAGATTTGATACGCCATCTTGGCCTCCTGGTTTTTCAGTCCCTAACAGCCGCGCCGGGCAACCGCGCGGTCTGCAGCGCCTTGTCACGGTCCGCGCGGCTGCCCCCGTCGGAGGTTCGAGTCCTCCCTCGGGCATGAGCGTGTGTGTCGTGCTTAGCGTAAGTTTGTTTCAGTTAGATTAAATAGTATATAAGCTTAGGGACCGACGACCTCAGCAGTTTGGACCCGTAAGACCTTACCACAAATTTTCCAGTCGCTTACACAAGTAAAACATTTATAATAGACCGGTTATCTCAAGGTTGACAATGTCAGAACCGCGTCCGCCCATCCTGATTTAGATTTTCCGTGGTTTCCCTAAATCGCATCAGACAAATGCCAGGATGGTTCCTTTGGAAGAGCACGGCCGGCTTCCTTCCCCACCCTTACCAAATCCGATAGGACTCATGACGGAGCTGTCTGGTCCCTTTCCCCCTTTCTCCTTTGCAAACTGATTGCATTTTTCCAGTATTCTGCCGATGTACCCAAGTTTGCCATCCGTTTTACCCATGACTGAGCCCTGGCGTTCGTTTCATTTAATACGCAAACCAATTGCTGACTAATATCAAATGCATCTCACTTATATTGTAGTCTCTTAGTACGACATTTCTGCATTTTGTCAAGTGCTGTAGTTTTAATTCGTGTACATATAAATCAATTTACCGATCTCCACATCCCTCTAAAATATTATCAAGATATGAGTGTATATTTGTGTAGTTTTTTACTGTTGGTACTTCATTGTAGATAACTGCAAGACCTGAGGTAACAATTAGTAACGTCATCCAGGTAATCAATATACAGTGTAAATGGAAAGGATCTCAACGAACTTTCCCGAGCCACTCCCGAGCTTAGTTCTTGATCCGTCGATGGCTCTCAATCCAAAATAACATGCTGCATTGGCCCTACCGAGAAAGAATTTAATTTAGTTAGCTGCGCCCCGTGGGCGCACGTTTCTTAATAAATATTCAGATAACTAAAGAGTGGCTTCAGCTACAAGTGATCAATGTAAATCAGAAATGAAATTGGAATCTTTGATTTCCGCATGTTTTCGTTTATCAAATACTTTTAAAAAAAGGTTCAAATGGCTCTGAGCAATATGGGGCTCAACGTGTGAGGTCATCAGAACTACTTAAACCTAACTAACCTAAGGACATCACACACATCCATGCCCAAGGCAGGATTCGAACCTGCGACCGTAGCGGTCTCGCGCCAAATACTTCGCTCAAAGCTACATCACCAAACTGTTTATCTTTTTTCAGTATATTTATATCTCTATTACACATCGTTCCCTTTATTTAATTTGTTACCTATCAATCGCGACGTCAGAACTGCCTCTCTGGTGCATTTACATTGTATAAAGCCAAACTCATCGCCATCTAACAGATCCTCCGTTTCCTTTTCCATTATTCTAAATACTTTTCTTGTCAGCAAGAGATTCAGAGATAATTGTGCGATAGCTCTAGCACTAATTCTGTCGTTGCTGCCTTATTGATGGTGTACACGATATTTTTTTTTTTGAAAGTTTTACGGTATGTCTTCAGACTCTTTCATTCTAAAAGCCATCTTCAGCAGTTGTTTGGTTGTCACTTCTCCCAAAGTTTTTAGAAATTCCGAAAGAATTTAGTCAATGTCTTCCGCCTGATTTGATCGCAAATCTTCCAGAGCTCTGTTAAAACCTAACTCGACTGCTGGATCCCCTGTGTCTTCCATACCGACTCCCATTTCTTCCTCTGTGACGTCACCAGACAGTTCCTATCCCTCACAGAGGCCTTAAGTGTGTTCTTTCCAAGCATCCGCTCTACTCCTTGCGTTCAAAAATCGAATTCCTCTTCGTTGTCGCCTTTGTTTTTAATTTCAGTGAAGAAAGAAATGGCTCTGAGCACTATGTGACTTAACGTCTGAGGTCATCAGTCCCCTAGAACTTAGAACTACTTAAACCTAACTAACCTAAGGACACACACACACATACATCCATGCCCGAGGCAGGATTCGAACCTGCGACCATCATAGAAGTCGCGTGGTTCCGGACTGAAGCGCCTAGAACCGCTCGGCCACAGCGGCCGGCACAGTGAAGATTGTTTTGGCTTCTCTGCAGGGTGAATCACAATGTTTTCCCCCCGGTTTCTGGAGGGTATTCCTTAGGTTATTTGGAGCAAAAAAATGTAAATACAGTAATGTGATCATATCCATAATTAAGAAGCTACAACAGAATTCCGAAACATGAAGCGCTACACTTGTGTTCACAGAACACACTATCAGTCTTAGGTAGACAAGAGAGGCGAGTGGTGCGTCTGAATAACAACCACGTAGTTGATATCACTGTTTACTGTTATTGTCTGCTGTGTACAGTACACTTTGTGATGCCGTACAAGCTTTTACCGCAGGAGTATGGAGGTATGGTGTACATTTTGGGCTTCTGTGATCGTAATGCGAAAGCTGCTGTTGCCGAATTTAACCGTCGGTATGCTAATCGTAGGATTCTGAGTGCCAAAACATTTAGTGGAACATATCGAACATTCCTAGAAACTGGTACTCTTCCCAGTATTAGTATTTACTCCGAAAGACATTGTGACGTTCAAGAAGAGGGAAACATTCTTAATTCAGTAGAGCGCAGCCCTCGTTCAAGTACAAGACGCCTAGCTACCCGACTGAACATTTCACAATCTAAGGTATGTAGGATTCTTCATGAGAATGGACCATATCCTTTTCATGTGCAGAAAGTTTACAATTTAGAGTCACATGATTGTGAAAACCGTTTGCACTTTTGAAACTGGTTAAATGGTAATCGGCGGATCTATCGCTTCATTAAGTTCAGTGATGAGGCAACCTTTACAAGAGACAGCATCAACAACATGCATAGCATGCATGTCTGCGCAGACGAAAATCCCCATGCCACGGTAGTATCCCAATTTCAGGGCAGATTCACTGTCAATGTCTGGTGTGGTGTTGCGTGTGACCAGTTACTGGGGCCGTTTATTCTCCCGGGATATTTAAATGGACAGATGTACAGTAACTTTCACGAGAAGACTTACCGCAGCTTCTTGAAAATGTTCCTCTGGAAGCAAGACGCCTCATGTACATCCAACATGACGGGGCACCTGCACACTTCCACCATTGGATAACAGCTTACCTTAATCAGCAATTCTCACATCGATGGATAGGTCGCGGGGGCCCTATCAACTGGCCTGCCAGATCACCAGATTTAACACCCCTAGATTAAAACTGTGTGCCCGACCGAGACTCGAACTCGGGACCTTTGCCTTTCGCGGGCAAGTGCTCTACCATCTGAGCTACCGAAGCACGACTCACGCCCGGTACTCACAGCTTTACTTCTGCCAGTACCTCGTCTCCTACCTTCCAAACTTTACAGAAGCTCTCCTGCGAGTTCGAGTCTCTGTCGGGCACACAGTATTAATCTGCCAGGAAGTTTCATATCAGCGCACACTCCACTGCAGAGTGAAAATCTCATTCTGGAAACATCCCCTGGCTGTGGCTAAGCCATGTCTCCGCAATATCCTTTCTTTCAGGAGTGCTAGTTCTGCAAGGTTCGCAGGAGAGCTTCTGTAAAGTTTGGAAGGTAGGAGACGAGGTACTGGCAGAAGTAAAGCTGTGAGTACCGGGCGTGAGTCGTGCTTCGGTAGCTCAGTTGGTAGAGCACTTGCCCGCGAAAGGCAAAGGTCCCGAGTTCGAGTCTCGGTCGGGCCCACAGTTTTAATCTGCAAGGAAGTTTCATATCAGCGCACTCTCCGCTGCAGAGTGAATATCTCATTCTGGAAACATCCCCCAGGCTGTGGCTAAGCCATGTCTCCGCAATATCCTTTCTTTCAGGAGTGCTAGTTCTGCAAGGTTCGCAGGAGAGCTTCTGTAAAGTTTGGAAGGTAGGAGACGAGGTACTGGCAGAAGTAAAGCTGTGAGTACCGCGCGTGAGTCGTGCTTCGGTAGCTCAGTTGGTAGAGCAATTGCCCGCGAAAAGCAAAGGTCCCGAGTTCGAGTCTCGGTCGGGCACACAGTTTTAATCTGCCAGGAAGTTTCATATCAGCGCACACTCCGCTGCAGAGTGAAAATCTCATTCTGGAAACACCCCTAGATTACTCCATTTAGTGGTGGATGAAAGACATCGTGTACGAAGTTAAGTTGGAAACACGAGAAGAATTTATACAACGCACTTTCGATGCCGCAACGTCAATAAGAAACGAGCATGTGAAATTACGAAATACTAATCGAGCGGTTCACCCCTGTGCGAATCTTTGCCTTCAAGTGCAGGGAGGAAATTTTGAACACTTGCTTTAAATCCACTCTGAATGCAAGAGACTGCTACAAAAGGGTTTAAATTAATTATTATGTGCATTTTTTATAGTGAAATCCTACAATAAATTTTTTTTGCTTCAATTTTCTGAGTTTTTCAATTACTGTAGCTCCTTAATTATGGATCTGATCCCATTACTTTACCTACATTTTTTGTTGCAAATAACCTAAGGAATACCCTCCAGAATCACTGGGAGACGCTGGGGCCTAGAGCGAAACTGACGTTGTATCTCACCCCAAGGATGCCCAGTTTGGTTCAGTTCGGGACTCCGGGTCAGCCAGCTCATTTCAGGAACGTTATTGGCAAATAAACCACTGTGTCAATGAAATTGATTCATTAAATGGTGCTTTATCAGGCTGATGCAAACAGTCATTGTCACCGAACTGTTCCTCTACTGGAAGCAGTACATAATGCTCTAAAATGTGTTCACATCCTTCCATATCTGGCATTTTCTTAAGCACAATGAGGGGACCTCAACCTAATCACGAAAAACACCCCCGTACAGCAACAGCACATGCTCTGCAACACACCGTCGGCACTGCGCATACGGCAGGTAACATTTACCTGTCATTCACCAAACCCAAGCCATTCCATTGGATCCCCAACCTGTCCAGTGTGATTCATCACTCCAAATCACTCTTTTCTAGACATACACTATCCACCAGCGTCACTCTTTGCATTAGAGATGGGCAAACTGGTTCACCCTTGGGAACTAGTTCACTGGTGATCGCTCTTCCTTAGGAACTTTTCATTTTTACTCGTTCACCGTTCATTGTGCTTGGTATATGGTTCTTACGAAAAATTAAAAATTAGTAGCTTATGGACTGAAGATGAACGGCGCCAGTGGGGGGCACTTGTTTTCCACCCTGGAGTATAGAGTTTTCCTTCATAACAGAATTCGCACACACTTCTAACTTTCATGATTCTGCAAAACCTCTCATTTAGCCAACTGTAGCGTTATGTCGCTGATCGCTGTGAAATAATATGAGGTGGCGCACGAGAAACCGGCCCCGAGTACAGACTGCTCGCCAATTAGGCACGATTCGTTGACCGCTACGTGCAGAATAGATAAATATGTAATAATGAGGCAGTGAAGAAATAACAAATAAGCTAATGCAAACAACAACTACGTAACAATAGATGACGCTTGGTGGGCGACAACGAGCAGTCTAGTACTTGGGGCCGATTTTTCGTGCGCCACTCTGTACCACTGAAATAATATTGTAGAAGTTATCATATTCTGAAACTTCTTGTCAGATTAAAACTGCGTGCCGGACAGAGACTGGAACTCGGGACCTTCGCTTTTCGCGGGCAAGTGCTCTACCATCTGAGCTACTCAAGCACGACTCACGACCCGTCCTCACAGCTTCAGTTCTGCCAGTACCTCGTCTCCTACCTTCCAAACTTCACAGAAGCTCTACTGCGAACCTTGCAGAACTAGCACTCCTGGAAGAAAAGATATTGCGGAGACATGGCTTAGCCATAGCCTGGGGGATGTCTCCAGAATGAGATTTTCACTCTGCAGAGGAGTGTGCGCTGATATGTGATTTCCTGGAAGATTAAAACTGTGTTCTTGGGTATCTCAGATGGTAGAGCACTTGCCCGGGAAAGGCAACGGTCCCGAGTTCAAGTCTCTGTCCAGCACACAGTTTCAATCTGCCAGGAAGTTTCATACCAACACACACTCCGCTGCAGAGTGAAAATCTCAATCTTATCATATTTTCTTTACAAAATGTGACACGAGACAATCGATTATGGAGCGCGGGCTTCATTTGGTTGTAAGTCGGTCTGCCTTCCATAACAATATACATGCTCTTTTACCTTGGATCAAAACAAGTCGGAAAATGGCCTCTAGTGTGTGCCATGCCGACTTACTTTGCATGTCTAACAGCAAAACAATCTTGCCTTTTTACAAGTATTTAGTCTGCTGTTTATCGGGATAGTGAAGTAAGCTGATATGCCATTTTGTTACCTGAAATGATGTATGTATTTTACAAAGCACGTAATTTTTATGCAATTTACGTCATTATAAAATACATTTTAATTACTGGTCATGGACGCTGAATAAAATACGAAAAGAACCGGAAGTTCAGAGTTGAAAAAAGGTGTGAAACAGATCTAGAATGGGCGTGCGGAGCGAACGAAACGAACAACAACTCGATGCTGAACTATGAGCAGTCGGCAGTGGAACTGCGAAGAGTGGCCACGCGAAGAAGGACGAGTCCGGCCGAGTAAGACCGAGACCGAGACCGAGACAGACGGGAACGGGACCGAGGCTGGAACGAGACCGGCCGACGTGCCGTTGCGGGAACGAGACCGACCGTTTCCCTTTTCCAGGAACTATAAGTAGAAAGCCGCCACCGATGTGAACTATGAAAGACCGTTCCTTAGAATTCGTTCCTCGCTCGTTCTGTTCATCTTGATGAACCGTTCCTTTGGACCCGATAGTTGAAGCGCTACTTAGCACGTATTACAGAAAAATAATCTGCTCGACCATCGTACTACATTCTTTTTGACTCTCTACGCACAGTCATTGAGCTGGCTGGACTGCTGGAAGCACTTTGGAACGCACGAGTATTCCCTTCCGCTGATTTCATGCGATTTATTACAACCAACCTCTGCGAAGTTCGATTATCCCTTCCGGGTGGCAATCGTATGGAAGGGCTTAGGACTGGCAAATGCTTGGAGGCCGTTGCTAGGCGTCATGTGTAGTGGCAAAAGTGACGCACAGAGCAGGTCGTAATATTATATGGGCGTGTTTTTCGTGCTTAGGGTGTGATCCCTTATTGTCCTTGTTGTTGTTGTTGTGGTCTTCAGTCCAGAGACTGGTTTGATGCAGCTCTCCATGTTACTCTAAACTGTGCAAGATTCTTCATCTCCCAGTACCTACTGCAACCTACATCCTTCTGAATCTGTTTAGTGTATTCATCTCTTGGTCTCCCATTACGATTTTTACCCTCCACGCTGCCCTCGAATACTAAATGGTGATCCCTTTATGCCTGAGATCAAGTCCTACCTACCAATCCCTTCTTCTAGTCAAGTTGTCTTACAAATTTTTCTTCTCACAATTGTATTCAGTACCTCCTCATTATTTATGTGATCTTCCCGTTTCATCTTAAGCATTCTTCTGTAGCACCACATTTCGAAAGCTTCTATTCTCTTCTTGTCTAAACTATTTTCGTGCACGTTTCACTTCCATACATGGCTACATTTCATACAAATACTTTCAGAAACGAGTTCCTGACACTTAAATCTATACTCGATGTTAACAAATTTCTCTTCTTCAGAAACGCTTTCCTTGCCATTGCCAGTCTACATTTTAAATCCTCTCTACTTCGACCACCAACAGTTAATTTGCTCCCCAAATAGCAAAACTCTTTTACTACTTTAAGCCTCTCGTTTCCTAATCTAATTCCCTCAGCATCACCCGATTTAATTCGACTACATTCCATTATCCTCGTTTTGCTTCTGTTGATGTTCATCTTCTATCCTCCTTTCAAGACACTGTCCATTCCGTTCAGCTGCTCTTCCAGGTCCTTTGCTGTCTCTGACAGAATTAAAATGTCATCGGCGAACTTCAAAGTTTTTATTTCTTCTCCATGGATTTTAATACCTACTCTGAATTTTTCTTTTGTTTTCTTTACTGCTTGCTCAATATACAGATTGAATAACATCGTTGATAGGCTACAACCCTGTCTCACCCCCTTCCCAACCACTGCTTCCCTTTCATGCCCCTCGACTCTTATAACTGCCATTTGGTTTCTGCACAAATTGTAAATAGCCTTTCGCTTCCTGTATTTTACCCCTGCCACCTTCAGAATTTGAAAGAGAGTATTCTAGTCAACATTGTCAAAAGCTTTCTCTACGTCTACAAATGCTAGGAACATAGGTTTGCCTTTCCTTAATCTATTTTCTGAGATAAGTCGTTGGGTTAGTATTGCCTCAGTATTTCTACGGAATCCAAACTGATCTTCCCCGATGTCGGCTTCTACCAGTTATTCCATTCGTCTGTAAAGAGTCCGTGTTACTATTTATCAGCCGTGACTTATTAAACTGATAGTTCGATAATTTTTACTTTTGTCAACACCTGCTTTCTTTGGGATTGGAATTATTATATTCTTCTTGAAGTGTGAGGGTACTTCGCCTGTATCATACATCTTGCTCACTAGATGGTAGAGTTTTGTTGGGCCTGGCTCTCCCAAGGCTGTCAGTAGTTCAAACTCTTCACGCAGTATTATATCTCTTATTTCATCTTCATCTAAATTCTCTTCCATTTCTGTAATATAGTCCTCTAGAACATCGCCCTTGTATAGACCCCTTATATACTCCTTCCACCTTTCTGCTTTCCCTTCTTTGCATAGAACTGGGTATCCATCTGAGTTCTTGGTATTCATATAAGTGGTTCTCTTTTCTCCAAAGGTCTCTTTCATTTTCCTGTAGGCAGTATCTATCTTACCCCTAGTGAGATAAGCCTCTACATCCTTACATTTGCCCTCTAGCCATCCCTGCTTAGCCATTTTGCACTTCCTGTCGATCTCATTTTTGAGACGTTTGTATTCCTTTTTGCCGAAAACACTAAAGGCGAAAGGGCGTGAACACATTTTCAACATTGTGTGCTGTCCACAGTAGAGGAATAGTTCGGAGACGATGGTTGTTTGTATCATCTTGATGAAATACCCTGTATTGTCTGTGAGGCGATGGATTGTGGATATTAACATTCTTGAAATGGACTGGTCTGTCCAGAATCCTAATCTGGACGCAATGGAACACCTTTTTTATAGATTAGATACTCGAATTCGCTCCAGACCACCTCTTCCAACACCCACTGCCTTCTCTTGCTCCTGTTCTTGAAGAAAAATGGGCCTCTATTCCTCCATAGAAATACAGAAACTGTCCCCAGCAAAGTGTAAGCCGTCATAAAGGCAAAAGGTGGACGTACATCATATTAATATCCACCAGTAGGCGTCCGCACACTTTTGACAGATAGTGTTTAGACCCGACATTAATCGTCTACAGTTGCCGCAGCGACTCCATTTAGCTTAAATGTTTTTCCAGCCATGAAACTCTGTATACGTGGGTGTAGCTGAAGGTCTCATTGCGTTAAGTTTAGTAAGTGCACGGCGTCACTCACAAGTTTGTATCACTTGCAGAGGCACTACTTTGAAATTTCTCAGTTGACTTCCTGGGAAAACATGGGTATTTTGTAGAGATTTTAGAGTCCTTAGTCAACTACGGAATCTACTAAATGGGAGCTCTAAGAAGTATTACACCGAAGAGTGAAGTTAATCTCAGCGTAAAATTGCAAGTGTCACATTGGCGAATACTAAGCAAGTGTGTCACTGTTCCGTCCAGCCGATCGGTTCCCGCAGTTGTAAGGCAGCCGAGCTGTGAAGGCAAACAAGTCAAGGGCGCGCGATGCTGGGAGGTGTCACATAACTCGCGGCGCACAATGCCTATAAAATCCGTAAGAGCCGTCCATGAGCGAATGCAAATGGCAGCAAAGCGAGTGAGAAGTTCCGCGTCTCCAGTCGGCGCCTATCGCTGACAAAACAGCGGACGTGTCGGCAGTCACGTAGCGGTACAGAGACGTGTTTCCGAGGCGACACACTGTAGCCATCGGTAGTATTTCTCGTCGCACTGAAGAGAAAACAGTTACTAACCACAGTTGCCGTTTTATTTCAGGTGTAAAAGAAAGCCGTTCTTTCCATTTGTCGCAGTTTCATCCTCAGATGGCCGTTGTTGTTAATCGTTGTGGTCTTCAGCCCTGACACTGGTTTGAAGCAGCTCTCCATGCTACTCTATCCTGTGCAAGGTCCTTCATCCCCCAGTACCTACTGCAACCTACATCCTTCTGAATCTGTTTAGTGTATTCATCTCTTGGTCTCCCTCTACGATTTGTACCCTCCACGCTGCCCTCCAATGCTAAATTTGTGATCCCTTGATGTCTCAGTACATGTCCTACCAACCGGTTCCTTCTTATTGTCAAGTTGTGCCACAAACTCCTCTTCTCCCCAATTCTATTCAATTCCTCCTCATTAGTTATGTGATCTACCCATCTAATCTTCAGCATTCTTCTGTAGCGGCACATTTCGAAAGCTTCTATTCTCTACATCTACATCCATACTCCGCAAGCCACCAGACGGTGTGTGGTGGAGGGTACCCTGAGAACCTCTATCGGTTCTCCCTTCTATTCCAGTCTCGTATTGTTCGTGGAAAGAAGGATTGTCGGTATGCTTCTGTGTGGGCTCTAATCTCTCTGATTTTATCCTCATGGTCTCTTCGCGAGATATACGTAGGAGTGAGCAATATACAGCTTGACTCTTCGGTGAAGTATGTTCTCGAAACTTTAACAACAACCCGTACCGAGCTACTGAGCGTCTCTCCTGCAGAGTCTTCCACTGCAGTTTATATGTAATCTCCATAACGCTTTCGCGATTATTAAATGATCCTGTAACGAAGCGCGCAGCTCTCCGTTGGATCCTCTCTATCTCTTCTATCAACCCTATCTCGTACGGATCCCACACTGCTGAGCAGTATTCAAGCAGTGGGAGAACAAGCGTACTGTAACCTTCTTCCTTTGTTTTCGGATTGCATTTCCTTAGGATTCTTCCAATTAATCTCAGTCTGGCATCTGCTTTACCGACAATCAACTTTATATGATCATTCCATTTTAAATCACTCCTAATACGTACTCCCAGATAATGTATGGAATTAACTGCTTCCAGTTGCTGGCCTGCTATTTTGTAGCTAAATGATAAGGGATCTATCTTTCTATGTATTCGCAGCACATTACACTTTGCTACATTGAGATTGAATTGCCATTCCCTGCACCATGCGTCAATTCGCTGGAGATCCTGCTGCATTTCAGTACAATTTTCCATTGTTGTCCAAACTATTTATCGTCTATGTTTCACTTCCATACATGCCTACACTCAATACAAATACTTTCAGAAACGACTTCCTGACACTTAAATCTATACTCGATGTTAACAAATTTCTCTTCTTCAGAAACGCTTTCCTTGCCATTGCCAGTCCACATTTTATATCCTCTCTACTTCGACCATTATCAGTTATTTTGCTCCCCAAATAGCAAAACTCCTTTACTGCTTGAAGTGCCTCAATTCCTAATCTAATTCCTTGAAATAAGCGTCTGGTTGTGGGACACGATAACTGATAAACAGTTCCACACACTACCTAAACAAAATAAAGGTATCTCAAAAAGAATCATACAATTTCACGAGCCTGTATCTTCTACACGCATGCACATAAAAAGTTGGGGTGAATTTTGAGGCATACATGGGCACGTAAAGTTTACGGTAGTGAAAGTTTAACGTTACAAGTTCACATTGTTGACGGTAGGGATCTCTGTGACGCAGCCTTCACACTTGCATGCTGATTCGTTAACTACCCGAGTGCATGGAGATGGCGACAACAGAACAACGTAATTGGTTAGTTACATGTTCCGAAGATATTCTGAACTATTCTTTTATCAAAATGAAGTGGAACGAGTCGGTTCACAGGATATGTAAGCATCTTTTGTATTAAAATTAATTACCACATTATTTCTTAGCTGTTCTCATGCAGTACACCTTAAAATAGCCGGTTTTTCAGGCTACCTGCTCTTAAATCGAAAAGCTTGCCTGGAATATAAGGAATTGTTCAGGAGTAATGTTTTTTATGTTAGATTTAAAACTCCATTTGCTACCTGTTAGATACTTTATTTTATTGGGCCAATGACGAAAAATTTTCGTTGCTGCAGATTGAACTTCTCTCTGAGCCACTGGTAGCTTTAACAGTGGCTAATAAAGGTCATTTTTCCCTCAAGTATTGTAGTTATGTACATCATTGTTCTTCTGAAATTGTTATGGATTATTTATGACTAATTTAATTAACAAATATATGCACTTTGACGGCGCCTTTAACATGACTAGCTCCTTGAAGAGATCAACATACAATATAGTTGTTACTGCTCGCCGGCCGCTGTGTTCGAGCGGTTCTAGGCGCTTCAGTCCGGAACCGCGCTGCTGCTGCGGTCGCAGGTTCGAATCCTGCCTCGGGCATGGATGTGTGTGCTGTCCTTAGGTTAGTTAGGTTTAAGTAGTTCTAAGTTCTAGGGGACTGATGACCTCAGATGTTAAGTCCCATAGTGCTTAAAGCCATTTGAACCATTTTATCTTACTGCTCGCTTTTCTGCAACCAGTACGGTGATGAATTACCCCAGCACAATATTCCTTGTTACATAATTGAGGGCAATTATGCAAAATATGTCAGGAGGTTGATACGACTGTCTCCATTATTAGCGATTATACGAAGAACAAAAATAACTGAACTTGATTGTTTGGGAAACTCAGTGATATGCTTCTTCCAGTTCATTTTTTCATCAGCATGTACACCCAAAATTTGTGGTATTGTGCCCTATTTATCGACTCCTGCTCTTGTGCTACATCAGTTATCGTTATGACTCTGTTTGTTCCACAGAACTGAAAGTAGTAAGTTTTTTCAAAATTTAGGAAGAGTCCATTTTCAAAGAACCATGTATTAAATCTTTGGGAAATATCATTTACCAACTCTTTCCTTAATTTCTCTCTAATGGATTTATTATAATACTTATATCGTATTGCTTGTTGAGTGTTAAGGCATTTAAGGAATAGGAGTGGACCCAAAATTGAATCCTGTGTCACTCCCTTTGTGATTTCCCCCCATCAGCATATTTTTCTGCCCTTCGCACACTGTCTGAATTGCTCGGCAGAACCTTTTGTATTCTGTTTGTGAAGTATGATTCAAACCAACTGTGTACAAAGCCACCAGTCACATAAAATGTGAGTTTTTCTAAGAGAGCATCATGATCCACACAACAAATGTCTCGTAAAGATTCAGAGAAATACCAACTGCCAACATTTTATTATTTAAGGCTTTTACTGTTTGTTGAATGAATGTATAAACAGCATTCTCAGTCGAGCGACTTTTCTTGGATCCAAACTGTAATACGCTAAGTAAATTGTTTTCAGTTAATTATGCAACTACTCATGAGTACTTTACTTTTCCGAATATTCTGGAAAAAAAAAATATCAGTAAGGAAACTGGACGGTAACTGTTTAAGTCTGTCTTGTCACGTTTCTTATGAAGTCTTGTATAGGGTTTGCCGACTGCAGCTCCGTATTCTGCCTGTTTATATATCTCTGTATTTGAATACGCATGTCTATACCAGTTTCTTTGGCGCTTCAGTGTAGATATCAACAAGGCTGTTGGTTATTGACTTTGCCTGCCGGGACAAAGCGAGACTGGCGACCCTTATTTAGACTGATTTGATAGTGTAGCAGAGCAGAGAATTAATCCGGTCCGCCAGTAAACGTTTCCGATTAATTCGGAGGGCCAACGCTTCGGGTAATTGCTCTTGCGCAGCTCGTAGCGCCAGAAGTGCGAACATTGACGACGCGGCAGCGATGTTACTCGGCGCATCTTCACGCTGGCCCCGAGGTGTTAGCAAGAGCACGAAACGGCGAATGAAAATGCTGGTTTCAGTTGCTAAAGTTTTTGGCAGAAAGGACTAAAATTTAGAACAAATTTTGCGCAGCTGCCTGGAGCTTGTAAAAGCGAGGAGTCGGACTGTGGCCCTAATGAGGTATAGGAAGAGAGCTGTAGACCCTGTGGGGCGGAGGTAGTAATTTAAATGTTGCTTGTATGAAATCGGGAGTGAGTGATCTTTAGTCATCAATACAGTTGTTCTGCCAGAACGATAGGCTCTGAACATTCCCGTCTGCGGGAGCTGTATTCTAATTAATCTTTTTCAGGTCATCTAGGCGATGATGACTGGGTGTTGTGTGATGTCCTTAGGCTAGTTACGCTTAAGTAGTTCTAAGTTCTAGGGGACTGAGGACCATAGATGTTAAGTCCCATAGTGCTCAGAGCCATTTGAACGTCATCTGGGCGAGAGTAGTTTGTGCTCGGAAGGTACACATGGACCCAGTTGCTAGCAGTAGATGGTATACAATGAACGAAATGTAGTTGCAGAGTTTAAGGGGCGGTAGGACGTCCAACGGGTCGACTTGGAGCAGGAGAAACACCACAGGACATTTTAATTTCCAGTGCTTATACTTTTACAAATAAATTCATAAAACTTTGTCAGTACGACCAGGAAGGATTCAGGATTCACACCCATAGCAGCGGAAGTTCAAAAACATAACAAAATAAATTTTTTTACATGTGAAATTTCATCATTTTTTCACTTACTATTGGCTGCATTTGTTGCTATAGGTACACTTTTCTTCATAAGTAAGAGAGACTGTTCGATAAATTTTGCACAGCATAGAAACCATACTTACAGGTGTCTGAAACTCTAGAATTTATTTAATTTATGAAAAAATGAATGAGCTGTTACGTTTTACGCTCTATGTTTAGAAAAAATCAAATTTTGTGGTTAATTATCTCTATTTTTACCATAGTTTTTAATAGATTTGGAAAATTTTAGAGTTTCATACACCTGCAAGTATGGTTTGTATGCTGTGCAAAATTCATCAAAGATATCTCTTACTTGTGAAGAAAAATGTACCTATAGCAACAAATGCAGCCATTAGTAAGTGAAAAAATGATGAAATTTCACATGTAAAAAAAAAATTATTTTGTTATGTTTTTGAACTTCCACTGCTATGAGTGTGAATCCTGAATCCTTCCTGGTCATTCTAACAAAGTTTTTTGAATTTATTTGTAAAAGTATACGCACTGGAAATTAAAATCTCCTTTGGTGCCTCTCCTGCTCCAAGTCGGCCCGTTTGACGTCCTACCCCCCCTTAAGCAAAAGCCAATAAACTCCATTTACGAATCTTGAAATTTGCCCAGACTTAAAAGTATCCATGAAGTTCCGGGAATGGAGCCGGACGTCGACTTCTTGCCACGACATTTCGGCTGACAATCATTCAGACATTTTCAGGTGAGATTCACGGGAGACTGCTAGCTCACATAGCCAACTTTATGCCACAAACTGGCACTGAGATACGTGCGAAAAAGGCATCCGCTACATGAGCGACGGCTATCAATTGTCGCGCCTTCTTCGAATACAGTCCGCAGCTAGTGGTCTCTCGGTAGCGTTCTCGCTTCCCGAGCACGGAGTCCCGTGTTCGATTCCCGGCGGGGTCAGGGATCTTCCCCTGCCTCGAGATGACTGGGTGTTTATGTTGTCCTCATCATTTCATCATCATTCATGAACGTGGCGGGTTTGGCCTGAGCAAAAGTTGGGAATTTGTATTGGCGATGATAACCACGCAGTTGAGCGCCCCACGAACCAAACATCATCATCATCATCATCTTCGAATACAGGTCCTTCTATGGCACGCACGCGTGATGCTGGTACCACATGGGCACCGTCTGTAGAAATGCGGTCTTGCGGAGTTAAAATTCAGGTGTCCAGTTAACAAAAATTAACTGTCGCTAGAACTGTCCCACGCTTTGTTCAGTGAAAAGCCGCAATCACAATTATAGAGATCTTCCTCCAAACGTATTCGTTTATTAAGGAATTGGTGGAAATACGTTTGGGGGAGATCTTATTAATCGTGCTGGTGGATGTCAACTGGATAAGGCGTGGGACCCGGTAATTTCTTTAACATCTACAGAAACGAAACATGTTGCGGCAAGGGCCAAGTCTCGAGACGGTTAATCTTATTGATTTGACATCTTTCTCATGAACCATGGACCTTGCCGTTGGTGGGGAGGCTTGCGTGCCTCAGCGATACAGATGGCCGTACCGTAGGTGCAACCACAACGGAGGGGTATCTGTTGAGAGGCCAGACAAACGTGTGGTTCCTGAAGAGGGGCAGCAGCCTTTTCAGTAGTTGCAGGGGCAACAGTCTGGATGATTGACTGACCTGGCCTTGCAACATTAACCAAAACGGCCTTGCTGTGCTGGTACTGCGAACGGCTGCAAGCAAGGGGAAACTACGGCCGTAATTTTTCCCGAGGGCATGCAGCTTTACTGTATGGATAAATGATGATGGCGGCCTCTTGGGTAAAATATTCCGGAGGTAAAATAGTCCCCCATTCGGATCTCCGGGCGGGGACTACTCAAGAGGACGTCGTTATCAGGAAAAAGAAAACTGGCGTTCTACGGATCGGAGCGTGGAATGTCAGATCCCTTAAAGCGGGCAGGTAGATTAGAAAATTTAAAAAGGGAAGTGGATAGGTTAAAGTTAGATAAAGCGGGAATTAGTGAAGTTCAGTGGCAGGAGGAACAAGACTTTTGGTCGGTGAATACAGGGTTATAAACACACAATCAAATAGGGGTAATGCAGGAGTAGGTTTAATAATGAATAAAAAAATAGGTTTGCGGGTATGCTACTACAAACAGCATTGTTGTTGTTGTGGTCTTCAGTCCTGAGACTGGTTTGATGCAGCTCTCCATGCTACTCTATCCTGTGCAAGCTTTTTCATCTCCCAGTACCTACTGCAACCTACATCCTTCTGAATCTGCTTAGTGTATTCATCTCTTGGTCTCCCTCTACGATTTTTACCCTCCACGCTGCCCTCCAATACTAAATTGGTGATCCCTTGATGCCTCAGAACATGTCCTACCAACCGATCCCTTCTTCACATAGCATAGTGAACGTATTATTGTGGCCAAGATAGACACGCAGCCCACGCTTACTACAGTAGTACAGGTTTATATGCCAACTAACTCTGCAGATGATGAAGAAATTGATAAGTGTATGATGAGATAAAAGAAATTATTCCGGTAGTGAAGGGAAACGAAAATTTAATAGTCATGGGTGACTGGAATTCGAGAGTAGGAAAAGGGAGAGAAGGAAACATAGTGGGTGAATATGGTTTGGGGCTAAGAAATGAAAGAGGAAGCCGCCTGGTAGAGTTTTGCACAGAGCATAACTTAATCATAGCTAACACTTGGTTCAAGAATCATGAAAAAAGATTGTATACATGAAAGAATCCTGGAGATACTAGAAGGTATCAGATAGATTATACAATGGTAAGACAGAGATTTAGGAACCAGGTTTTAAATTGTAAGACATTTCCAGGGGCAGATGTGGATTCTGACCACAATCTATTGGTTATGAACTGTAGATTAAAACTGAAGAAACTACAAAAAAAGTGGTAATTTAAGGAGATGGGACCTGGATAAACTGAAAGAACCAGAGGTTGTAGAGAGTTTCAGGGAGAGCATAAGGGAACAATTGACAGGAATGATGGAGAGAAGTACAGTAGAAGAAGAATGGGTAGCTCTGAGGTATGAAGTAGTGAAAGCAGCAGAGGATCAAGTAGGTAAAAAGACGAGCGCTAGTAGAAATCCTTGGGTAACAGAAGAAATATTGAATTAAATTGATGCAAGGAGAAAATATAAAAATGCAATAAATGAAGCAGGAAAAAAGGAATACAGACGTCTCAAAAATGAGATCGACAGGAAGTGCAAAATTGCTAAGCAGGGATGGCTAGAGGACAAATGTAAGGATGTAGAGGCTTATCTCACCAGGGGTAAGATAGATACTGCCTACAGGAAAATGAAAGAGACCTTTGGAGACAACCACTTGTATGAATATCAAGAGCTCAGATGGAAACCCAGTTCTAAGCAAAGAAGGGAAAGCAGAAAGGTGAAAGGAGTATATAGAGGGTCTATACAAGGGCGATGTACTTGAGGACAATATTATGGAAATGGAAGAGGATGTAGATGAAGATGAAATAAGAGATACGATACTGCGTGAAGAGTTTGACAGAGCACTGAATGACCTGAGTCGAAACAAGGCCCCCGGAGTAGACAACATTCCATTAGAACTACTGATGGCCTTGGGAGAGCCAGTCCTGACAAAAGTCTACCATCTGGTGAGCAAGATGTATGAGACAGGCGAAATACCCTCAGACTTCAAGAAGAATATAATAATTCCAATCCCAAAGAAAGCAGGTGTTGACAGATGTGAAAATTACCGAACTATCAGTTTAATACGTCTCAGCTGCAAAATACTAACACGAATTCTTTACAGACGAATGGAAAAACTGGTAGAAGCCGACGTCGGGGAAGATCAGTTTGGATTCCGTAGAAACACTGGAACACGTGAGGCAATACTGACCTTACGACTTATCTTGGAAGAAAGATTAAGGAAAGGCAAACCTACGTTTCTAGCATTTGTAGACTTAGAGAAAGCTTTTGACAATGTAGACTGGAATGCTCTCTTTCAAATTCTAAAGGTGGCAGGAGTAAAATAGAGGGAGCGAAAGGCTATTTACAATTTGTACAGAAACCAGATGGCAGTTATAGGAGTCGAGGGACATGAAAGGGAAGCAGTGGTTGGGAAGGGAGTGAGACAGGGTTCTAGTCTTTCCCCGATGTTATTCAATCTGTATATTGAGCAAGCAGTGAAGGAAACAAAAGAAAAATTCGGAGTAGGTATTAAAATCCATGGAGAAGAAATAAAAACTTTGAAGTTCGCCGATGGCATTTTAATTCTATCAGAGACAGCAAAGGACTTGGAAGAGCGGTTGAACGGAATGGACAGTGGCTTGAAAGGAGGGTATAAGATGAACATCAACAAAAGCAAAACGAGGGTAATGGAATGTAGTCGAATTAAGTCGGATGATGCTGAGGGAATTAGATTAGGAAATGAGACACTTAAAGTAGTAAAGGAGTTTTGCTATTTGGGGAGCAAAATAACTGATGATAGTCGAAGTAGAGAGGATATAAAATGTAGACTGGCAATGGCAAGGAAAGCGTTTCTGAAGAAGAGAAATTTGTTAACATCGAGTATAGATTTAAGTGTCAGGAAGTCGTTTCTGAAAGTATTTGTATGGAGTGTAGTCATGTATGGAAGTGAAACATGGACGGTAAATAGTTTAGACAAGAAGAGAATAGAAGCTTTCGAAATGTGGTGCTACAGAAGAATGCTGAAGATTAGATGGGTAGATCACGTAACTAATGATGAAGTATTGAATAGAATTGGGAGAAGAGGAGTATGTGGCACAACTTGACAAAAAGAAGGGACCGGTTAGTAGGACATGTTCTGAGGCATCAAGGGATCACAAATTTAGCATTGGAGGGCACCGTGGAGGGTAAAAATCGTAGAGCGAGACCAAGAGATGAATACACTAAGCAGAGTCAGAAGGATGTAGGTTGCAGTAGGTACTGGGAGATGAAGAAGCTTGCACAGGATAGGGTAGTATGGAGGGCTGCATCAAACCAGTCTCAGGACTGAAGACCACAACAACAACAATCTGAATTTTAACTCAGCAAGCCCGCGTTAGGGACTGATAGCCACGCAGTTTAATCCCTTTGATCTCCAAACCAACAAACCAACCAAATCCGCGTTCCGACAGAGCGTTTATGTAGTACCACCATTACGCATGCACCAGTGCGCCGCAGATGGAGCCGTATTCGAAGAGGGCGTGAAATTCGACAGAGGTCGCTCGTTTAGTGACTTCCATTACGCATGCATTTTAGCGTCAATTTTAGCATAACGTTAGCGACGCGCACTAGCAATCCCCAGTGCAAAATACTCATCTGCAGATGAGAACAAGACGTTTACGTCATCTCGCTGCAAGCGTGAAACTTCGTGGAAAATTCTGGAAACTTTGGCGTGGAGGTGTTGCCTTTTGACGTTGAAGCATAATCCTGTTTGGTTGTTGTGGAAATTTTCGGAGGACGTTGCTAGCAGACAGCCGAAGATCACGTGTGAGCTGACAGCGGTGTACATTTTCCGGTTCAGCTGTTGAATTTTCCTGAGGGTGGTTACATTTCCGATTTCCAGAGGTCCTTTATTAGGTGTGGGGTGCGCTCACCCTCGTTATGCCAATTGAGGAGCTACACGATCGAATAGTAGCGGCTCCAGTCAAACAATACTATCATAACGACCGGGAGAGCGGTGTGCTGACTATACGCCCCTCCTATCCGAATTCTCATCTGGGGATGATACGGCGGTCGGATGGTCCCGATGGGCCAGTTGTGGCCTGGAGACGGAGCGCTATATATATTTATTAGGTTTATAGGATAATTTTAACCTTCAAGAATGAATTTCCCTCTGCAGTGGAGAGTGCGCTGATTTGAAACTTCCTGGCAGGTTAGAACTGTGTGCCATACCGGGATTCCAACCTGAGATATTCGCCTTTTTCTGGCTGAGCTGTCCAAGGACATTCCCATCGGGCAACGTGGTGCAGTGGTTATCACAACAGACTCGCATTGAGGAGAACAACGGTTCCCACGCGGCCATCCTGATTTAGGTTTTCCGTGATTTCCCTAAATTGCTTCAGGCAAATGGCGAGATGTGGCCGACTTCCTTCCCTATGCTTCCCTAATTCGATGACCTCACTGTCTGGTCCCCTCCCGCAAATCAACCATCAGCTAAACGAGGACATTCCAGGTTTGAGCCCCTGCACGGCACACAGCTTCAATCTACCAGAAAGTTTGAGATCAGCGTAATTTTTGCTGTAGAGAGATAATTCGTTCTGGAAGCAGTCCCGTGGGCTGTGACTGACACATTTCTCCGCCAAATCCTTTCTTCCTTACACTGAATGTTACTCTCCTAGGTATGCAGGAGAAGTTGTATGAAGTTCTCAAGGTAGGGGAAGAGATCCTGAAGAAAGTAAAACAGCATTTTTTGTAAGTTAAAAAACTAACAAAGTCGTTAGACAAGTTGCCTGCAAAAGGCAAATGGCGAAGATTGGAGACCTGGCCCTACACTCAGTTTTAGTCTGCTGCTTCGAGACACTGGAAATTTTGAGGGTTATAAAGTGGGTAAAGATATTACTTCATCTCCTACACGAGGAACTAAATACAGACAGCATAGATTGGAGTCGTAGAGATTTAAAAAGTCATTTTCCACATATCCAAGCCTTGTCACTCGTTGTGGAGGCACCGCAGAGATTAGCACAGTGGACTCCCATTCGGGAGGACGACGGTTCAAACCTGCGTCAGGCTTCATAGTCTTTGTGGAAGCCTCGCTGATAAGAAAACCATGCGAACTAATCCGAACAGCTGATAAGAAGGTCTATCCCTGTTACAGTGTCCTTCAAGAGGCGAAGAAACACTGCTACCCTGTGACTGAATCCCACTAGCTGATTGCCAGATGTGCTTTGTCACACATGTGAGCGATTAACATTATTTTTGGAAGAGGTTTTAAATGATCTTCCAAATGATCAAATAAATGCATTGGAGCTCATAAATAAATGGAGTTGTGGTGGTTCACAGTAAATTCAGTTTAAACAAAAATTTGAAATTAACCATGATACTGACGGGAACATATTTCATTTATCCTTGCTGCCTCTCCAATTTATTAGTCGCACGAATAAAAAGACCTAATAGATTGGAAAAATCCTACCCCATCATATCCTCGCAATTGCAGACCAATTAGAATTAGATTTGTTCATGAAACAGCTGGTGTTACTAATGAATAAATTGGTTATATCAACATGCAGACTGAAACATTACGAGGAAAAAATTGCAAGAACAGAGTGTGATTTATCTATAAAACACAGATTTCACAACATTTTTGCTAAAGCTAGAGGAGGTTCTTGGTTCACTTTATAGGAAATACAAAAAGTTAGTTATGTGTGGTGACTTCAATATTAATTGTATAAGTGATTGTGCAAGGAAAAGGATGCTGGTAGACCTCCTTAATTCATATAATCTTATGCAAACCGTATTCTTTCCAACGAGAGTGCAATGGAACAGTAGAACAACCATAGACAATATTTTTGTTCATTTGTCATTATTAGAAGGGCATTCTGATAGCAAAAAGGTGAATGGCCTTTCAGATCACGATGCACAAATTTTAAGTCTAAAAGATTTTTGTGCTGCAACACATGTTAAATATAGTTACCAACTTTTTAGGAAAGCTGATCCAGTTGCTGTACAGACTTTTGTAAACCTTACCGAGGAACAAGAGTGGCAAGATGTTTATAGTGCTGATACAGTAGACGATAAATATAATGCCTTCCTCAAGACTTTTCTCGTGCTCTTTGAAAGTTGCTTTCCGTTAGAACGTTCAAAACAGGGTACTAGCACAAACAGGCAGCCTGGGTGGCTGACTGAAGGGATAAGAATATCTTGTAGAACAAAGTGGCAATTATATCAAAACGTTAGAAACAGTCAAAATCTAAATGCAGCAGCCCATTACAAACAGTATTGTAAGGTGCTTAAAAAAGTTATTAGGAAGGCAAAAAGTATGTGGTATGCAGATAGAATAGCTAAGTCTCACGATAAAATTAAAACCATATGGTCAGTCGTAAAGGAAGTGGCTGGTCTGCAGAGACAGGTCGAGAATATAGAATCAGTGCGTAGTGTGGATGTCCGTGTTACTGATAAGTCGCATATATGTACAGTACTTAATAATCACTTTCTGAATATAGCAGGTGAACTAAATAGAAACCTAGTCCCAACAGGGAATCATATAGCGCTCTTAGAAAAAAGTGTTCCGAGACTGTTACCTGAAATGCTCCTGCATGATACTGACAAGAGGGAGATTGAGTTAATAATTAAATCACTAAAGACCAAGAACTCTCATGGATATGACGGGGTATCTAGCAGAATACTGAAGTATTGTTCCACGTATGTTAGCTCAGTACTTAGCCATATCTGTAACTTTTCCTTTAGGAGTGGTCGGTTTCCTGACCGATTAAAGTACTCGGTAGTGAAACCACTTTATAAAAAGGGAGACAGGGATAATGTTGACAATTATAGACCTATTTCTATGCCATCGGTGTTTGCTAAATTTATCGAGAGGGTTGTATATACAAGGTTACTGGAGCATTTAAATTCACATAATTTGCTGTCAAATGTACAGTTTGGTTTTAGAAATGGCTTAACAACTGAAAATGCTATAGTCTCTTTTCTCTGTGAGGTTTTGGACGGATTAAATAAAAGGTTGCGAACGTTAGGTGTTTTCTTTGATTTAACGAAGGCTTTTGACTGTGTTGACCACAAAATATTACTGCAGAAGTTGGAACATTATGGAGTAAGGGGAGTAGCTTACAATTGGTTCGCCTCCTACTTTAAGAACAGAAAGCAGAAGGTAATCCTCCGCAATATTGACAGTGGTAGTGATGTTCAGTCCCAATGGGGCACTGTTAAATGGGGCGTTCCCCAAGGGTCGGTGCTGGGGCCACTGCTGTTTCTTATTTATGTAAATGATATGCCTTCTAGTATTACAGGTGATTCAAAAATATTTCTGTTTGCTGATGACACCACCTTGTTAGTGAAGGATCTTGTGTGTAATATTGAAACATTATCAAATAATGTAGTTCATTATATAAGTGTGTGGCTTGTGGAAAATAATTTGATGCTAAATCACAGTAAGACTCAGTTTTTACAGTTTCTAACCCACAATTCAACAAGAACTGACATTTTAATCAGACAGAATGGGCATGTTATAAGCGAGACGGAACAGTTCAAGTTCCTAGGCGTACGGATAGATAGTAAGCTGTTGTGTAAAGCCCATGTTCAGGATCTTGTTCAGAAACTAAATGCCGCTTTATTTACCATTAGAACAGTATCTGAAATAAGTGACATTTCAACACGAAAAGTAGTATACTTCGCATATTTTCATACGCTTATGTCATATGGTATTATTTTTTGGGGTAATTCTTCTGATTCAAAAAGGGTATTTTTGGCTCAAAAACGGGCTGCTCGAGCTATGTATGGTGTAAGTTCGAAAACCTCTTGTCGACCCCTATTCAATAGTCTGGGAATTTTGACATTGCCCTCATAGTATGTATTTTCTTTAATGTCGTTTGTTGTTAGCAATATCAGCTTATTCCCAAGAGTTAGCAGCTTTCACTCAGTTAATACTAGGCAGAAATCAAATCCGCATGTGGAATGCACTTCCTTGACTCTTGTGCAGAAAGGAGTTCAGTATTCTGCTGCATCCATTTTCAATAAGCTACCACAAGAATTCAAAAATCTTAGCAGTAGCCCAAACACTTTTAAGTCTAAACTGAAGAGTTTCCTAATGGCTCACTCCTTCTATTCTGTCGAGGAGCTCCTGGAAGAGCTAAAAAATTAAGCAAATTCCAGTGTTACATTCTTGATTTTCTTTATTTAAACTAACGACTTGTCGCCTGAATATGTTTCTTATATTTCATTTTATCTGTTTCTACAATCGTGCTATAATTTCATGTATTGACTCGTTCCATGACCATGGAGACTTCTCCTAAATGAGGTCCCACGGAACAATAAATAAATAAAAAAATAAATAAAAAAAAGTCACACAAGAAATGTTTAGAAATCGACTGGGAATATCTGTAGGTGTTACCACGCAAGGCTATGGAAATAACAATGGGACAGATACTAGTAGACGATTTTTTGCAGTCTTCAAACACCCGCAGAAATAACATATGTACATCTGCAACTCATCTATCGATTAAATCTTATTCCAGAAGCTATTTCCAGAGGACGTAAGACAGACATAGATACAGCAGGCCTGTATGTTGATTTATAACGATGGCATACAATGACTCCCACCGTAGACGAGATTTTGGTAAATGACCCAACTGTCACTGAACATGCCCTCTTACCGATAGGCACTACATCAGAAGAAGCAGCCGAGGCCCGCAATAACCATTTTCGTCTCTACTGCCCAACGTTTGCAGGAGATTCTGATGTGAAGAATGCAATATTGTCCATAATAAACAGGCTACTACTGACATCTGATACATTAGTAACAAGTATGAGACAGAAAGCAAACAAACCCAACAAACCATTCTTAAAACGAATATTATATTTTTTGCTTTCATGCGAAGAATGGATTGGGCAGGTCCCTCAAGCTGAAAATGATGACAAAGAGGCTCTGAGCACTATGGGACTTAACTTCTGAGGTCATCAGTCCCCTAGAACTTAGAACTACTTAAACCTAACTAACCTACGGACATCACACACGTCTATGTCCGAGGCAGGATTCGAACCTGCGACCGTAGCGGTCGCGCGGTTCCAGACTGTAGCGCCTAGAACAGCTCAGCCAATGATGAAGAGGGGTCCCCAATTGAAACAGACGGCTCAGATGAACATAACAGGGCATCATCTGAATAACACATAGTATTGTAGCTAAAGAAATGAAGAATATAATAAAAATACTACAATTTTGAAACTTCCTGGCAGATTAAAACTGTGTGCCGGACCGAGAATCGAACTCGGGACCTTTGCCTTTGGCGGGCAAAGGCCCCGAGCTCGAGTCTCGGTCCGGCACACAGTTTTAATCTGCATGAAAGTTACATATCAGCGCACACTCCGATGCAGAGTGAAAATCTCATTGTGGAAACATCCCCCTGGCTGTGGCTGGGCCATGTCTCCGCAATATCCTTTCTTCCAGGAGTGCTAGTTCTGCAAGGTTCGCAGGAGAGCTTCGGTGAAGTTTGGAAGGTAGGAGACGGGATACTGGCAGAAGTAAAGCTGTGAGGATGGGGCGTGAGTCGTGCTTGAGTAGCTCAGATGGTGCCGGCATGGTAGCTCAGCGTGTTCGGTCAGAGAGCTAGTTGGCCTCTTGAAACGTCCCCTTTGAAAAATTATACACGACTGTGCTTAAACTGACATACAATATTTTTAGCGCAACGCAATCTGACCTTCAAAAATCCCCACAAAAGAATGGCCCTGACTAACATTAAACTATACCTTTCACAAATCACTAAATCACTTACCTCACAAAAATCTTCGTTACTCGAACTACTGCAATACAGCGAGCGCTACTACTGCCAGCTAAATAAAAGATTCAAACTACTGAAGGCACTAACTACTAATAGTCATAGTTAGCAAAATGAAAGATATTAATAGAGAACAAACAATGTATTTACCTTAATATCATCAAAAGTCATAATATATATAGGAGTTCATAACATCCATTCTTACAAATATTAAAACTCCGCCATTTCTCTCTCCACATCCACCACTGCTGACGGCTCACCTCCAACTGCGCAACGCTACGCGCTGTTCACATCCAGCTGCCGCTGCCCAACACTACAATGGCAGACAACAATGCAAACTAGCCACAGACTGCACACAGCACAGCCAGTGATTTTCATACAGAGGTGGCGTTACCTATAAAAAAACCTAAACAGCCTACTTACATAGCCCCCATGCTCCCGACAAAAAATTTTACAAATTGTTTTGGGCAGTGGCCAATAATGATTTGATAAAATTTTTCATAATTACAATAACAGAGATATCAAATGCACACACTTATTGATACAATGTTGGTCAACTGCTAAAATTTTCTCACAGTCCATAAAGACAGTCCTAATCATTCATCACAGTAAAACTGCCGTTTCTTTTCTCAAAGTCTGAGCAGTAAAAGGCAATGCACATGGAAGTAGTGGATTTCCATGCTGTCTTGAAGAAGTAGTGTTGTCCTTCCAACGGAAAGACAGTGCTGACTCTTGACATGCAGACAGGTAATGGGCCACAACAGAGCAAACCCATAGCAGAGTCAATAGAAGTTTTGAAGAATATCGTTTTCACTGTAGTCCTTGTAGAGATAATGGTATTGGTGAGTCAGCAAAGGTGTAGACCCACTGTAGTCCTTGTAGAAATAATGGTATTGGTGGGTCATCAAAGATGCAAACACACTGTAGTCCTTGTACAGATGGCCAGCAGCCATCTGTTGTGACTGTGCAGGTGGACAATCACCTCGAAGAGTCTTGCGGATAATATAGCAAGTCCATAACCACCACTTGTGCACTCACAAAGTTTCTGGAATTGTCCTTAGAACCAGCAATGCTGTTATCCAGTCCCTTGCTGAATTATTAACACACGTGCAAACACTAACAGTCCCTACTTCTCACATATTGTCCATATACTATGACCAACAGAAACGTGTGCAGTGAAATGTATGCTTACAAGTTACTTAATTTGATGAACTGGTGTCAATTACAATTTTATAACATAAGAATACAATTACAAAGATACAAAATACATCATTAAAGAACATAACAATACAGATAACATTTGTAGTAATACGGGCTTTACAAAAGAATAGAAATAAACATATACATCAGGGTTACAAAAATAATGACATAAGTACATACATAAAGATCAGAATAACTTATGAAACAACACCTTCACTTATGAGCAACAAAACGGAATAAATAATGTCTCAACATCTTTACAAAGTAAATAACATAGTATTAGAAAAATTCTACAACATAGCTCTCATCAGCTAAACACATAAAGACAGGAAAAATACAAAATCACAAGGGTACACAGGGATGACACAAAAGGAAAGGACAGGGTTTGTTTTACTGCAGTATTTTGCATGGAGATCTTCCTTTGTTCATCATTATTCCCAAAAGTACTATCTAAGCCTGCTTTCTGTATTCTGTTCACATCCTCTTTCAAAATAGTTTTTCTCCACTGTACACTACTTTTTTTTTTTTGTCCAAACCATTTTCTTATATCTTCTCAATGCATTTCTTCCAATTCATCGTAGTTAGTTTCTTATATAGTCTACCCCCTCTTAAGCTAACTTAAATCTACTGAGCTCAGATGCTAAGCTAAGGGACGAGGCAATGCAGCAGCACAAAACAATTAACACAAACAGCAACAATCAAAAATACAAATGGCGAAGCAAGCAGCATAAATTACAACTAATATAAGTCAATGAGCAGCAAACAAGAAAAATAAATCAGTAGTAAACTGGCTTAGCAGAGTAACACAAATTAAAATTCAGTAGCACTATGCCTGGCAAACAGCAGCAGTAAATGCTATAACGTATACCTAAGCATGACAAAGTTCAAGCAGAAAAAATAGTACACTAAAGACAACAAATCAGATAAAGGAAATGTATATTCACATCTTAATGTCTATGTAATTAAAGTGGTGCACCACAACAACTTATTGTAAAAAAATATTACCATGTACTTGAAAAGTAAATTATGTATGCAGTTCCTGTGAAGGGAAATGTCTTTGTGCTCCCTCATTTTTTTGAAAAAAAATTTTATTTACTCAATCTGTAGACAGAAAATATTTATATTAGTACATCTATAAAATTTTATTTTAACCAATGCTGCAGTGCAGCTAGAAACTAGATATTAAACAAAATGAGTAAATAAATACATAAAGCAAGCCATACAGCATTTCTCTCAACAAGCAAGACAATAGCCGTGAAATGTTTCTCATCGTTTCATTAGGCATTTTAGTAAATATCATAAATTAAGAACTCCGCAGTATAATAATATGTTTTCAAGTTTGAGAGTGTCGTATTTACGATGCTTTTTACAAAGGAACGTCAATAGTGAGGATAATGGCCTCCCCCTTTTTTTTTTCTACCACCTAATGGCTTTTTCTCAAGGCCGCTGGCACACCTGGCCGCTCACAACAAATTACGTCACGGTCACTTACCTTTCTTACCGAAATATTTACGACAGCAGTTTTCGCTACAGTGACAGTCTCATATAAAAATTTCATAGGTCGAGAATTTGCGTTACAAATGTAGAAACAAAATCCTGTAAATATAAAAGTGTCCAAAAAATTTTCGCGGACATTCTGATACATTCACGCATTTACACACATTTCATAACTCTTAAAGTACGATTCTTGGTTTCCAACATCCTTTTTCACAAGTCAGAGTACCTAACCACTGTCTCATCTGGTATCTCACAGAAAGAACTTTAAATCCAGAATGTATTTTCAAATAAACCAAAATGTTGCATTAAAATCTCATTAGCAGTACTGGTAAATGTTCTAAGTATGTGAGCCTTATAGTCATTACGTAATCGTGCAACAAACAAGCAAGAATACACACAAACAAAAACACTGTGTCATCTGTTCACAATAACAATGCATTCGTAATTTCTGTTTAAATAAGTTCTCTTGGTTCTTGACTGGATATTTAACTTCAAACATTGTTGCATGTTAACAGATTCTAAGTCTGACAAAGCATACTAGTAATGTGAAGTGAAAAATTTTATGGCAAAGACTAAGTTATAAAGCAGATTATCTTTCAATAAACGGTTTTACATGTGAAATGTGGTGCAATCCTTTAATCTTCCTAGTATGCAGAGGTTCAACTTGAACGGAATTATCATGTGGTATACGTCGGTGAGGAATGCTAAAATTTTTCTCAAGGTTAGCGTTTATGTCATTTTTCTGTGAGCCAGCCGGCGCAAGCGGCTGCCTGTGGTGCGAGTCACTGTCTGTTCCTTTGTTGGCGCGCGTCGTTATTGGGATTTGGAGACCTAACTTCTACAAATTCACCTCCTCGAGAGGGCCCTGCTCTGTTTGAATCCCGCCAGTTCTGACACAATTCAGGTCTGTCGTTACGATCATATCGTCTGTCGTCATGTCGGTAGATGCCATAGTTTCTTTCTTGTCTGTCACATGGTGGAGAATTTCTCCCTGAATCGTAACTGCGCGCTGGACCGTTGCGTCTAAAGTTATTCTGTCTCCCTTGATAATAATTGTTTTTGTTCCCATATTGTCTGTTTCTATGGTAATCTCTGTCATATTCATTACTACGGAAATGCGATCTTTCTCTGTAACTAGTATTACTCTGCAAGTGGTTGTCATACGGGTGGTGTCTGTTTTGGTCACGATTTGCGTTGTAAGAATAGACTTGTCATGTCCAGTTATTGTTTCTGTCATCACGGAATTGTGACGGATGTGACCTGTAGTGATTGTTTTCCTGTTTTCGCATCCCGCGACTCTCTGTGTCAATTTCTAATTCTTGTAACAGTCCCTGAAAAGCTTCAATGTCGTCTTTGCAACGTCCTGCTAAAATAATATTTCGTAAATGTTCAGGCAATTTGAGTAAGCAAATGCGGATGAGTTCTGATGGGCTGTATGGGTTTGAAAGATACTGATTCTTATGCAACATGTCTTCAAAATATTTGACAAGACTGGAAAATTCAGACTGTTCAAAGTGTTTCATCATCATGATGCTATGTTTTACTCGGTCTTGTGTGGCTTGAGACCAATATGCTGAGAGGAAGGCATGGTAAAATTCACCTTCACTGTGACAATCGTGAATGACCGATCGCATTCTTTCAGCTGGTTCATTCTCTAAGTAGCCACACATAAATTCTAATCTGTGCTCTAACGACCAGTTGGGAGGAAAACAATGAGAGAATTGATGGAGCCATGCTTGTGGATGAATGTCATTGCCAGAATTCTTAAATGTTTTGAATTTACATGTAGTAATGAACAGCTGTAGTCAAAATCATCGTGTCGGCGAGTCGCATATCGGTCATTGTTACGTTGTTTCGGTGGTTCCATCTCAAAATTCGGTGCGCCTTGCCAATTTCTTTCATAATTTCCGAAGTGCCCTGAGTTATCATTTTGTGGCTGTTCCGTACTTCTGTGTCCCTCTTCCCGTGTTGGAGCGTGAGTGTCCTCTGAAATATGAAATTTTTGTATTACTTGTGCCAACTGATCTTGTACTTCCCGGATTTCTCTTTTGTATTGCGTATTAATTTGATTCTGATTTTGTTTGAATTTCCTAATTTGTTCGTACTCTTCTGTGTCATTAAAGACTACCGGTTTTGTGTCATTCAGATTATCATCTACCTTCATAGATAAGTAAGTGAACTGATCCGAAAGTTCGGCTACTTTCTCCGATAGTGAACACATTTCCTCAGTGTGTTTTTCTGAACCAAGTTTCAGAGTGTCCATTTGTGTTGAAATCGAATCTACTGTGTCCTCTAAGTTTTCTTGAGTTTTTGCAAGTTGCGTAACCGAATCGGTGGATGCAACTGAGTCAATTTTAGCCGACAAGGTCTCATGATTTTCATGAACAATGGTTTGCAGTTCTTTTATGGCTGCTTCGTGATTCTGTAATGCATTTTCATGCCGCGAAAAAATAGGTTGAAAATGCTCACAAATTTGTGTTTTTACGTCATTACAGACTTTTTGACATTTCGATTCAATGTTATGTAACTCAGTAGTTAAATGTTCACGTGTTTGTTCAAGTGTCGTGTCTAACTTTTGAAGATTTTGTTCCATTGTGTCTAACTTTTTAAGATTTTGTTCCACTGTGTCTAACTTTTTAAGATTTTGTTCCACTGTGTCTAACTTTTTAAGATTTTGTTCCATTGTGTCTAACTTTTGAAGATTTTGTCCCATTTGTCTCTGATTTTGTTCCATTTGTTGCATTAATTGCAATAATAATGTATTAGTGTCTGGAATCTGTTTCTCTATGCTTTTTTGCAGTGCATTTTCACCAGCAACATTCACATTTTGACAAGCAGAAAATGTGTCTTGACTCATTTGAGAAAACGGTGAAGACCCAAAACCTGAGTCTACAATATTTGCAATATTGTGTTCTGTCATTTCGGATTCCTGAGGCGAGCTGCTGCCGACCGATCGATCGATAATGCTTCCCTGTTCACTACCTGTTTCACTGTCTACACCATTTTTGCCGCCCGCTCCATTTCTCTATGCACAATTACCAAATTACTACTTTGAACATTAGTTAATTCATTACTCGGTGGCGCTAACACACTGCTTTCGTCTTCACTGTCATTTCTCAGTTTACTTTGGAGCCTAGTATTACGTTTTTCACACGCCATTATTGTCACAATATTTCACACGATAACACAGAAAAGCACAATTTCAAGAGCACAATAAGATAACACATTAACATAGAAATGGAAATAATGTCGACTTAAATACTTGGTGCAAATCTACATACATGTCACAACTGTTTTACTGTACAACAATGAAAGACTACAACTACAAAGGAGATTCTCTCTACAATTACGCACTAGCAATAAACAAAAGCTACACTAATTACACAAATTACAAGAAAAAAATCAGAAGATTCCAGTGAGGTATCCTGGCAGGGTCACCATATGAAACGTCCCCTTTGAAAAATTATACACCACTGTGCTTAAACTGACATACAATATTTTTACAGCAATGCAATCTGGCTTATACCTTTCACAAATCACTAAATCACTTACCTCACAAAAATCTTCGTTACTTGAACTACTGCAATACAGCAAGCGCTACTACTGCCAGCTAAATAAAAGATTCAAACTACTGAAGGCACTAACTACTGATAGGCATATTTAGCAAAATGAAAGATATTAATAGAGAACAAACAATGTATTTACCTTAATATCATCAAAAGTCATAATATATATAGGAGTTCATAACATCCATTCTTACAAATATCAAAACTCCGCCATTTCTCTCTCCACATCCACCACTGCTGGCGGCTCACCTCCAACTGCGCAACGCTACGCGCTGTTCACATCCAGCTGCCGCTGCCCAACACTACAATGACAGACAACAATGCAAACTAGCCACAGACTGCACACAGCACAGCCAGTGATTTTCATACAGAGGTGGCGTTACCAATAAAAAAACCTAAACAGCCTACTTACACTCTGTAATAAAAAAATTGAGTGGAAGGATCAACAAACGAACTTTAACGGATGTCATGTGATGTCCACAAACGACCAACCACAAGGATCAACACCGAACAAAATTTAAAAGAAAAAGATGGTAGAGCATTTGCTCACGAACGGCACAAGTCCAGAGTTCGAGTCTCGGTCCGGTATACAGTTGTAATGCGCCAGCATGTTTCATATCAGCGCACGCTCCGCTGCAGAGTGTAAATCTCGTTCTACCACAATTTTGTTTTATTTCATGTTATAACGAATGTAAAGACGTTATTATCCTACAAATATTTTAGATATAGCCTCAAAGTACAGAAAATACCAAACATTAACTTCAGCAGACTTTTTGCATGAAATACCCCTCC
Organism: Schistocerca piceifrons; assembly: GCF_021461385.2. Taxonomy (NCBI): domain Eukaryota; kingdom Metazoa; phylum Arthropoda; class Insecta; order Orthoptera; family Acrididae; genus Schistocerca; species Schistocerca piceifrons. The sequence goes on from NC_060138.1 coordinate 1,242,650,650, forward strand.
CCCGCCCCCTCCCGTGCACCGTCTCGCAACCCGCCAGCCTCCTCCCACTCGCGAACGATTTGTCGCTCGCTGACAGCCAGTCGCACCGACCGACTCCAGATGGCATTTAATGATAATTTGGCCATGCACCAACATCTTCTGTACAGCGAGAGACATAAGACCTCAGGGACTTAAATCAACACACAGTCCTGCAGTTTCAACAGTATTGTTTCATAGCGAGTTCTCCACAAATGAGGAGGAATATATTAGTATTTAAAGTCCCGTCGACAACGGGGTCATTAGAGACGGGGCACAAGCTCGGATTAAGGAAGGATGGAGAAGGAAATCACGGAAAACCTAAATCAGGATTTGAACCGCCGTCCTCCAGAATGCGAGTGCTGTGCGCTAACCACTGCACCACGTCTCTAGGTGCTTCCAGAGCGAGCGACTGAGGCTTGGATGTGTGAAAGTTTTTTTTAATTTTTTATTTAAGTCTCTACGACTCCGAATATCTGCATTTAGCTCCTCTTGTAGAAGAGGAAGTGGTATTTTTAACCACTTCGGAACCGTCAAAATTTACAGATTCTCGGAGTCTCATTTGACTGGCATATGTTAATTCTGCCAAAACTGTTTTTCAAGAGCTGTTCTTACGCCTTTACTGGGTTCGCTTAACTCAACGAACAATTTTGATTGCCTATCAACTCCAGTTTTGCAACATAGAATTTTAACGATACTCTGCAGCCAGCTATGGTTATTTCATAAGAAAGTTGTTTTTACTTTGTTTGAATCAAGGTACTGATTATTTAACATTTTATAATGAAAACCTTTTTCTTCATCAAGGAAAGTGGGATCTGATCTTATACAGTTTTCCATAAAGTTCAATATTTTATTAACTCTTTTTCAGAACAACTTCACAAGATCATAGAGGCATTTTCTTGTCATAATTTTGACTGTCGAATCACCTAGGATAAAAACAAAATCCTTTCAGAATTCATTTCGGAGGTGACATTTTTTATAGCTGACAATTCATCAATGTAAAAAAATCGTACAAAATCAAACTGCGGTATTCTGCCGCTAATTTCTAAAATTTCCATCTTAAGAATTGTTTTTCTATCATGCTGTAGACAGGACACCAAGAACTATAACAAAATGAATGATTTGTAGCAAAAGTAGTAAATAGTATGAATGAAAGTAATTATAAATAATGATACAAATCAATGAAAGAAATTATAAATAACAATACATACCCGGACCTTCGGGATCTATATTTCTTTTCACCACATTTGAAGTAAAACACACATTAAAGCATTCACTAACCAAGAGTGACTGGTAGCTAGCAGGGAAGCTTCAGATGCACTGCAAGCGAGACGTAAATACTGACTAGCTCTATTGCGAATCAGTGCACAAAAAGTAAATCACACACTTCCTCAGCAGTGCTCCGTGTATCAGGCTGTTGCAGGAAATTACGCATTCTGCGAATTAGCAACATTTGAAAAGTGGACTTTTGGCCAGCTTTTAAGAGGATAATATCCCTATATGAAGGAGGGGGGGGGGGGGGAGAGGGAGATGGGGATGGGGGGCAGGATTCCGAATAATAGAATTGCATTCGTATTCCTGTGGTCCCAAGTCTAGATAGTTCGTACCTTGGTCAGAATGGATCAAACTCAAAAGATGATGTGTGGTCATTGATGTTTCTGTTCTCTCTCGGTCTGTCTCTAATTGTCGATGGCTTGACCTATTGCAAAATGTGCCGCGCTGTTAACCAGGGAGATGTATTTCGCACATGTTTTCAAGAAAGTGTTCTTGAAGTTGTGGGTACTAAAATACAGAGCTTATGGTTTGTGCACTAAAGGGCGTCCATCGACAGGTTGGAGTTCTGTGCTCATGTGTGCTATTGATTCTTAATTAGAGTTTGTTTTTTACTGTCTTGTTGAAGAGTCGGGCATAACGTCATTTATGTACCACACACCTGGGTGCCATCCCCATAGGCAGTAAATGATCATTTGTGTAATCGATTGTGGGCTGTTGGTATTTTGGAAAGACTATTATTTTCACACGGGTCTCTCTGCCGTGCTTGGCAGTGTACTGTTTTGATCTTAAAACTGTGGTGTGAGCCGTACGCCGCGCTAAGTGCAGTCAGACTTTTGAAATGAGCGTTGGACGTTACGGAGATTGTAATTGAAGTTGGAGCTTGGCCAGAACTTGTGTTTTGGAACTGTAAGTTGTGTAGCTGATAAACGTGGACTGATAATTGGTATTATCATTTAAAGAGATTAATTTAAACGTGCTGTGACTGGAGCTTGACCAGCCTAAATCTTCCAGTCTTGGGTTACGACACTTGTATATTTGTGAGACTAATTTCCCATTTTCGTATTTGAGCTTTTACGAATTGTGCAAAGGTATAATTTTGTTAAGAGGTGAGCTTGATATTTTGTGGAATAATTGTATGTTCATAATTCAGAACTGCGTAAGCACTCGTTTGGAGTGGGAATTTCCGTTTTTTGGAGAAGTACATGGATTCAGAATGTGTGGACGTCACTCAATTTAGCACCACCTCTCCTCAAATCCCATTTCTCGCTAAACTTGATGTACATAATTTATCATCATTATGTTAAAATATTAAAATCGATCCAAATGGAAGGCATCTGTGGCACATTGAAAGTCATATTGACAATAAGTTATATTTGGGGTGGGGGGAGGGGTGGGGGTGGGGGCGGGGGGAGGGTTGAGAAGAGAGACACCAACAAAATGTTGTCCCACTCCAAGAACCAAATCCTTACCACATTTGAGGGCTTATGAATATATTAATAGTATCCACTTACTTTCAGTGGCAAAAAATAATTAAAAGAAAATTTACGTAGTTTGCATATCACGAGTCTTAAACTATAAATACGTTTTCGTTTGCACGTTTAGCTGAGGACATCATTTCCGTCAAAAAGTTTTCGAATCTCAAAGAAACAGTGAACTTGTGAGCGTGCTGCCATCCCAACTTACTTGGTATTTGAACATTTTAAGTAGCGCGCTGGAGCTTGCAGATTGAGCTGAGGCATTTTCGTCGGCAGTGAGAGAGCGTATGGTGGGATCTCGACGTTCGCATAAATCAGGAGTGGGAGGAGGGAGAGGCGAGGGCAAGGGCCTAAGTTTGCCTTTTTTTTATATAAACGAGCTGGTGAGTAGGTCAGTTCCGAGACGTGTCATACCACAAGAAACAAATTTAGTTATACACAAATTGTTACAACTGACTAAATGAGAGGTTTAGCGGAATTACAGAAAATCACTTTAGAATTGTGCAATTGAATGGAGACTCTGTTCTGCATTTGCAGATGGGACCCACGGGGTGTGGGCTGGGAGGGGGAGGCATGTGCACCCTCTTGCCGTGCCCCCCTCCACCTGCGGATGTGTAGGATCGGGACCCTTCTCTGCAGCGAGACAGTGCGGTATCAGAATGTATATCGCTTTATGCAGAACGTCTTAATGCATTGTTGCGATGTGGCTTGAGTATCGTGAAGAATCGGACGGAAGTATTTCCATAGAAGTTAAGTGCTGTCGCCTGCCGTGTTTGTGTGTACGCTGTCACGAATTATTATCGAGATATTTGAGTTAGCATCTCTTGAGATAATCCAGTTGCACCACGGGCAACGGCAGCACTAAATTACTAGGAGGGAGGGACGACCACGGCTCGATAAATGAAGTATAGATCACAAGGGCATTCATACGGGAGATCCCCTTGAAAAAAAGTTGAAAATACTAAGACCTAAAACCACTTTTTGGAGGATACTGGATGCATCAGACCGTATATTTCAATGACACTTAAAACTCCTGCAGCATGGCTTTCAAACTAAATTCTGTTTGATTTTTATTGTAAATTTAAATAAATGCACTATGAAACACACGATTTTATTTGGTTTATTTTCCAAACATTAAGAATTTGTTTAACAACACGAACTGAAGACTGTGGAAACTAGGAACAAAAAGGTAAGTCTCTAACAGGTCATAAACGATAAATAAGTACAGTGTTAAAACATAAGGTAAAATAATCTTACGAAGTTCATCCTGTAATGATCCAAGTACGTTTCATCTGTTGTAAAAATTGGATATAAATATTCTAGTTAGATTTCTTAAGTCTATTTGAACCAATAACAAGTTTTGCACACTGCAAACTGCTATGTAATAGAGCCTCTGCTGTGTCATCGTTGAATGCAGATAGTTGTCCGCTCATCGAAGAGCAGTACAGCTACATTCTGTTTTGCAGATTGAAACTTGTCACACAACCTTAAGTATCACCTGTACTTCAACGTTCGCAAATAATTTTCGCCCTTTTTCCTCTAGCAACAGTTTTTTCAAGCAAAACTGCTTCTTCATGCCATGTTGGTCAAGTATCTAAGACCCTGGATGGTCATATCAATGATTTCATAACATACCTGTCTGTAAAGATCTTCAACCGATAGAAATTTATGCCACTCTGTGCTCTTGGGCAACCGCGTAAGAACTCCGTTTTTCCTTGGAAGTTGCAGCTTTTCTAAAGCAAGTTCCGATATTTTAACATTACCTTCTTCCTCCAAGAAAGAAAACTTTTCATTCGCCGTGAGTTTTAAAAGGTCCTCAATTATAAATTCAGTTGATGGATGAAGTGCTGAGACTGTTCTTGTTCCTGCTTGCTAAAGATTTCTGGAATCGCAGATATTTCTTTTCATATGATGAAACCAAGTAATGTTTCACCAGCCTGAGAAACAGTGTCTCCTTCGCATCCCTGTTCTGTTAGTTCTTTCACTGTCTAGAGAACCAAAGAATATTTTTCAAAATGTCACTGACTTGTGACCGCCAAATTACAGCAGTGAGCAAAACAGTGTATGAAATCTGCCAGAGGCTGATTGAGTCCCTTTATGAATCCCTCGCATCTTTCCTGCCTCGTCACATGTCTGGGCACGAAGGTTGTTTATAGGCAGCTGCAGTCTCATAAGAACATCACACGTGAGTGGAGCTATGTCTGCTCCACATACATATCGAGTTTTATAGAACACAAAAAGACTTTCATGAGGATCTAAATTGTCCACACACCGTCTTACACAAAAACTAATTTGTTCATCATCTAAAATATCCCTTGTACCATCACAAATCACTAAATGAAACAAAGTATTAACTGAAATAATTTTTTAGCAGAACTGTTAATAATTTCTTTAACAAGGATTTGAAATAATTAATATTGTAGTTTTAAATGAGAAAATTTTGCGTCATTGGATGGGAGCAACTTGGTTCTCTTCAAACCTACAATTTCAAAGATGGTTTCTCTTCAGCGCTGAGTTTCAGCAGTTCCATTAAGTTTCCTTCAAACTTTGTGTGATTTCTAACAACTAATCCTTTTCTGGTAAAATATTTAAAACTACTAACAATGATCACCAATCATTCTAAAGCCACTCCTAACTCCTTAAATTTTAGATAAGATAGTTCGCCTTCAATAAGTGCTCTTAACTGCGTACGGTTCAATACAGCTTGAGAATGAGCAATACTCTTCTCGTGTGCTTTAAATTTTTCAGCAGCCTGTCTTCAGTTCTTAGATTCTTTTCCTGTTATTGTGTCAGTTTCGTTTGGACACAGCTTGGTATACATTTGTGCAATAAAAGCACCCTACTTCTTCAGATCCAACCATGTGAAGCAAAGCAAACGTCCTGTACCAACTCCCCTAGAATTTAAGTACTCCATGTGTGAGATGTTGCACGTGGAAACTGTCTTGTAGAGCTATAGGTTGATTTGGTGGGGGGGGGCATGGAAAGGTAGCGTCAGGCGTTACCAACTCACCGGTAGCAGCTGCGGCAAATTTCTGTCTATCAGTTGTAGATGAACATGGCAATGGTAGAATGTGCTCTCCAGATTTTCCTTCAGATAAAAGTGCACTTGTGTTCTATTCCTAGTTCTCTACAAAGAAACACACATTTCATGTGTCTCGTGTCGGAATTCTATACGAACGCAGAAGTTTGTTGCAATCATCAAAAAAGTTATTTCAAAATAATAAGAAATATTATACGTGAGAGTATATACGTATGAGTCTAGTGACATACCATTTGACTTTCGGAAAAGCCTGAACCAAACAATTCCGAAGACGGCAAGAGCTGACAAGTGCGAGAATTATGGAAGTTATGGTAAACTGCTGGCTGTCGTTGTTGTGCTCTTCAGTCAGAAGACTGGTTTGATGGAACTCCCATGCTACTCTGTTCTGCGCACTCCGAGTAACAACTGCAACTTACATTCTTCCAAATCTGTTTCATTCTGCATTCAGCTCTTGCTTTCCCTCTAAGATTTTTTATGCCCACACCTCCCTCTAGTACTAAATTGGTGATCCCTTAATTTCTCAGAATGTATCCTACCAACCAATCCCTTCTTTTAATCAAGCTGTGCCAACATTTATCTCCTAAATTCTATTCTGTACCTCCTCATTATATCGCTGGTCGCCAAACACAGATACGAGACAGGTCACCCACAAAAAGGCGTTGAACGGGACTTAGAGGAGATGCAGATAGCGAAGAAAGAAAACGTGACGTACTTGATGAACTCAAAATAAGAGTTCCCGAGACAGATTCAGTAACGGGCTTCAAGCACAAACGGAAGAAAGCGGAGTTTCTGCAACGTTTTTATGGATCTTTTTCGAGGTGAACAGTAATACGAAATGCGTGAGTAGTTTGTATGGATAATTTTTAGTTTGTTGTTTTCTTCATGTTCCCTGTAGCAATTCTGGAATGCTATGGAATGACTGATGGCTCAATGTAGTCAGGGGGAGCCGTTTACATGTCCACATCTACATCTACATACATACCCAGCAATCCACCATACGGTGCGTGACGGAGGGTACCTCGTACCACAACTAGCATCTGCAATCCACCATACGGTGCGTGACGGAGGGTACCTCGTACCACAACTAGCATCTTCTCTCCCTGTTCCACTCACAAACAAAAGGAGGAAAAAATGACTGCCTATATACCTCTGTACGAGCCCTAATCTCTCTCATCCTATCTTTGTCGTCTTTCCGCGAAATGTAAATTGGCGGCAGTAAAATTGTACTGCAGTTAGCCTCAAATGCTGTTTCTCTAAATTTCCTCAGTAGCGATTCACGAAAAGAACGCCTCCTTTCTTCTAGAGACTCCCACCCGAGTTCCTGAAGCATTTCCGTAACACTCGCGTGATGATCAAACCTACCAATAACAAAACTAGCAGCCTGCCTCTGAATTGCTTCTATGTAACCCTCAATCCGACCTGATAGGGATCCCAAATGCTCGAGCAGTACTCAAGAATAGGTCGCGCCAGCGTTCTATAAGCGGTCTCCTTTACAGATGAACCACATCTTCCCAAAATTCTACATGTTTACAGAAATAGCTAGTGCGGGGGAAGGCACCTGGCGTGACTTGAAGCAAATATGACCCATGTTACCACTGTAGGAAAGGAAAACCTCGGTGAAATGGCGGTTGTACGAATATCCGAAAGAGGGAATCAGTTGCTAGCATTTTTAAAATAAGAAGAGGGCTTTATGTCCGAATTTATCCATTTGTTTTTATTTTATGTCTATTTCGTTCTTTTTAATTACTTGTGCATGAAGGATAGAACGTAGGCACCCAGATGATGAGAATTTGACTCCCGAAGCGCGTAGCTGTTGATTTCGTTCCCCACACTTGCGTATTGTAGGCTGAACCATAATAACGTCTGATTAAAATGCTTCACGAATCTTCATTAAGTGACAAATCTTGGAGTATACTGTAGTAAATATCGCTTCCCTTGGGAAGCGAAGACAAGAGTAATTACAAGCGTACAGAGACATTTAAGTAAACATTCTTGTTAGCCTTAATGAGTGGTATAATGTGAAGTACCCTCTCCCAGGCACTGCAAAGTGGTTTACAGAGTATAGATGTAGGGGACGAAACAAGAGGCAGCATGGCTCTCATAGTTAAAGAGAGGTGCGACATGACGCCTTGTTCTTCTCTGTGTTGGCACTCGTTCCAGAAGACACGCATTGACTGTGTAATCTCGGGGAGACGTTAGCTTGAGCTCGCCTTTTACGGTAGCCACTGTGCGCTTGCAAGTTGGTTACGAGTTGCGTGTGGTGGGAGGGGCCTGCAGGGGAAGGTCTGAGGAGGAGGAGGAGGGGGAGGGAAGAACCAAGTGGGAGCAGACGGCTCCGTTGAGTCCGCGCGCGGGCGGATCAATGGCAGCGCGCGCGCGCGCCCCCTCAACAAGTACTGCGTGAGCGCGCGGCAATGCGATTACGCTGCACAAATCCGGCTTGTTTTGACGGAAAATATTTGTTATTTTCCCTGGCGCATGCGTAACGGCGCGCAATCACAGATTACCCTTCGCGGTCCGGTCTCACTGCCAGTCGGCGTGGGACAGCCGGACCCGGTCACTGCGCTGCTGCGGGCGAAAGTGAAACCGTGTCAACAGCACGGCGCATGCGCAAAACAAGAGACTGTCTCCTGCAGCTCCAGCATACCGACTTTCACTCGAGCACGGAGCCGAGTGACAGACGGCGCAGGAATGCACGTTCCCATTCGGGACAGTCACCTACCTGCTGGGTGGCTCACAGTCTCTATTACGTTCATAGCTATGTCTACATCCACACCCCCGAGGACACATTACGGTGTGCAGTAAGGGGTAGCTCTAGCCCTACTGCCACCTCTCCTCTTTTCTGTTCCATCCGCGAATGATGCGAGGGACTGTTGATAAGTCTCCGCGTCGCCGTTATTTCGCTCTACTGTGACGAAATTTGCCGCTCTTCCTTGCACGTTCTCCATTTCCTCTGTTAATACATTCCACATAGCACACGACTCCTACCAACACCGACTCAAAGGAAGGCCTCGCTGCTTGTTCGTGACGTCACGTCAGCTAGGCACGGCCAACGCCAGGTCTGTTGCAGGCATACTCACAATGGTGGTGTCACCCTCCCTGACACAGGAAAATGTGAAACTATTGGCGGTAGTTGACCAACACATTTTTGTTCTGAGAGATTTCTGCAATCAATTAATTGTGCAATTCATTACACTTCTTAACAAAAAGTGTACTCCTGAACTCAAATTTCCACCTGTTTTAAGGATTGACATACAAAACCAAATTCATGGTCCAGCAACAACAGAATTCGTGCTTCTTTACCTTATTTGTAAATCTGAGGAAGTCACGTTTGTACTGCGTTGCTTTTACAAGAAACTGTGAACATGTTGATGCTCCTCTTTAGGTATCTTGGATGACTATGGGGTGAGGAGCACTGAATGTTAATGAAATATCTTGCGATTGTACACGTTTGGGGATGGGGTGGGGGACAGAAGAAGAAGCAAAAGAGAGATACCTGTTTTATCAAATAAAATTTTTTTATCTTATAAAGTTTCTCCTTTCAGTTGCAAGATGGGAACAGTTACCTTTTCTAATGTGCATGTTTGAGCTCAGCAGTATTTTCGATGTATGAAGTTATTTTGTTTCCTGTTTAGAATTCCTTTCGTTGAAAACGACTGTAATCTAATGACTGGCAACAGTTGGATATTTACACATGTAAATTAGTTCACATTTCCAGTGACGATGTCAAACGAAAATAAATAAAAGAAACGAGTTCATTGTAGGGGGGTTGGGGTAAGTTTCAATAGCAAAATGGATCGAGTAAATATACGAGGGTTATTCCAAAAGTAAGGTCCGATTGATTGCCAAATTGAAACCACAGTGAACATCAGAAATGTTTTACTTGTAACAATTAGCTACACCTTTCAGCTACTTCTCTACGTAGTCGCCGTTCTGACTTAGACTTTTGTCATAGCGTTGTACCAACTTTTCAATAGCCTCATCATAGAAGGCAGCCGCCAGTGCTTTCCGCCAATTCTCCACGCTGGCCTACACCTCGTTGTCTGTGTCAAAATGTTGTCTTCAAAGACAGCGGTTCATGTGACCAGAGATGAAACTCAGGGGGAGACAATTGCGGACTGTATTGTGGGTAATCTAACATTTCCATTTGAAAACGATGCAGGAGCATCTTCATTGCACCTGCAGAATGCGGCTGAGAATTGTCGTGAAGACGAAACAGCACGACAGTTATGTAATGTTGGCTGCATAGCTTCAGGCGAAATTTCTCACCAGGCCCTCGTACTTGGCGGCAGACACTATTTTCTAGACATCTTTACGCACTCACTGCGAGCTCAGAAATGAGAAGAGCGACGTGATGCTAACTGGGGTTATACTAGAGACACTACCCAACACATCTGTGTAAAGCTTTATCGGATTTTCATAGTCGTTTCCATTTCGCGACCGATCGGACCTTACTTTTGGAATAACCCTCGTAGTTACTTGAATGTAAAATTTCCGAAGCTTGCAATGGGGCAAAGCATCTTCTCATATTGATCTACGTTTGTTTCGACAGGATTCAGTAATACAGAACTATGATTTTCATTTGTAGCTTTACAATAGCAACAAAATCTTTCATCTAAATAAAACTGCAGAATCCAAAACAATACCAAACATTTTGTCCAAAAACAAGAGATTTATAGTGATAAGCACGCCCAGGCGTTCCTGCTTGCAACAGACCTGGCGTTCGCCGTGCCTAGCTGACGTGACGTCACCATCAAGCGCCGAGGCCTTCCTTTGGGTCGGTGTTGCTCCTACACGTGCACTGGCATAGCTAGTGCCCGAGGGAGAGTCGGGTGCCGTGACGTAAGTGGTAATCCAACCTGGTATGGACCCCAGACTGAAAGATAGTATTTAAAGATTGGTCGAGCGACCAATTTGAAAGCAACTGCTTTCGTGGATGGTTTACACTTTCTTAGGAGTCTTACGATGAATCTGCGCCTGGAAGCCGGTCGGAGTGGCCGAGCGGTTCTAGGCGCTACAGTCTGGAACCGCGCGACCGCTACGGTCGCAGGTTCGAATCCTGCCTCGGGCATGGATGTGTGTGATGTCCTTAGGTTAGTTAGGTTTAAGTAGTTCTAAGTTCTAGGGGACTTATGACCTCAGCAGGTAAGTCCCATAGTGCTCAGAGCCATTTGAACAATTTTGCACCTGGAAGTTGCTTTTTCGACGTCTATCTTCCCAGGTCTTTTGCTATCTCTGACAGAATTACAATGTCATCGGCTAACCTCAACGTTTTTATTTCTTCTCCATGGATTTTAATTCCCTCCGAATTTTTCTTTTGTTTCCTTTACTGCTTGCTCAAAATACAGCTTGAATAACATTGGGGATAGGCTACAACCCTGTCTCACTCCCTTCCCAATCACTGCTTCCCTTTCATGCCCCTCGACTCTTATAACTGCCATCTGGTTTCTGTACAGCTGGAAGAGCAGCTGAACGGAATGGACAGTATCTTTAAAGGAGGATATAAGATGAACATCAACAAAAGCAAAACGAGGATAATGGAATGTAGTCGAATTAAATCGGGTGATGCTGCGGGAATTAGATTAGGAAATGAGACGCTTAAAGTAGTAAATAAGTTTTACTATTTTGGGAGCGAAATAACTGACGATGGTCGAAGTAGAGAGGATATAAAATGTAGATTGGCAACGGCAAGGAAAGTGTTCCTGAAGAAGAGAAATTTGCTAACGTCGAGTGTAGATTTACGTGCCAGGAAGTCGCTTCTGAAAGTATACGTATGGAGTGTAGCCATGAATGGAAGTGAAACGTGGACGATAAATAGTTTAGAAAAGAAGAGAATAGAAGCTTTCGAAATGTGGTGCTACAGAAGAATGCTGAAGATTAGATGGGTAGATCACATAACTAATGAGGAGGTATTGAATAGAATTGGGGAGAAGAGGAGTTTGTCGCACAAGTTGGCTAGAAGAAGGGATCGGTTGGTAGGGCATGTGTCGTCAACCCTGCGTCCACGATGTGAACTCCTACATGCATTACGTGTGTTTCCGTACAGGTCAGACGTAAATGTGCGGAAGCGTGACGCCCCGGTAAGTCACCCTCGGGTTCGACGAGTCTTCGAACAACAAGATATCGGTGCATGTGAAGAAAATGCCAGAGCTCACAAGTTCATGTGACGGTTAAGGTGGGTTAATAATCCCCCATTGGCACAAAATTTCATCATCCTTCTGCCCAACGCCGCCGTGCCATATCACACTGTGGGAAGATAGTCAACAAGGTTTCACCTCTCCTTTTGACGCCTTTGCATTGGAGATCATAACCGCGAAGAACAGCGTCGAGATAACGCGGTTTTCTTATGAGTGGTCGAACAAAGTATTTCATACACACCGCCGCGCTTAATCGACGTTATTAGACTTTAGTGGGTGGCAAAAAGGGAGTCAACGAATCCACTCTTTAGCATTGGACGTCGATTCTCACACATTTGGCAGTCGAAAACGACAGTGTACAGTGCGGCGATCAACAAGAAGATATTCTTGACAATCTTTGTTGCTGCTGACATCTTCCTGACGCTGCAGCTCTCTCTAAGGCCATCATGGTCTAGCAACAGCACTGAATCTTATCTCACCCGTTTTGAGTACAGTGCTACCGCAATTTTTGGTCTGGTGCACAATGTAGAACGACTAGGGACTGTTCAGAACCATTCAACGGAATCTGAACGTGTTCCGAAGTCGTAAAGCGTTCTTATACTTCTTCGGGGCTCCTGTTTCACGCCGTACTGAGGCGTGATCAGAGGGGCGTGCGACATTGTTACAACCCTCTGTAGTATCCCCCCTCCCCCCCCAACAATGTTCGAGAATTTTGAAAATGTATCTTTACAGAGAAATCCCCTGGAGTAGTGCTGGCGCCTGCAGGGAGACAACAGGCAGTGGAGATGTATCAAGTGGTTGCCTACGTACTGGTAGCCAACACTACTACGGAAGTTTTCTCTGCAATGGCACATTTTTAAAATTCTCAATAAATGGCAGTGGGTGCCACATAGGTTATTGATGAAATGAGAATCTGGGAGGTATGCTTTATCCACACATGTGTCTCCCCTTTGTGATGACGCCCATAAGAGAGCATGAAGCAGGCGCTCCGAAAAAGCGTAAGAACTCTTTACGACTTCAGATGACGTTCAATTTTCGTCGAATGGTTTTGATCTATTCCTAGTGGTTCCATCCTGTACGCCAGACCAAAAATTTCTGTCGCACTGCATTACAAAGAGGAGAGATCAAGTGCAATGGGGTACTAGCCCACGATGAGCTTAGAGAAGTTCTAAAGATTTAGGGATATGTCAGCCGTGTCAAAGATTGCCTAGAACGTATCCCTGTTCTTCATCGTACTGGTCACTGTCGTTTCTGACGGCGAAATGCGTGGAAGTCAACGCCCAAGGAAAGTGATGGTTTCGTTGACGGCTTTTCCTATCGATTGTCAGCGGCGGTGAATATTTTCCTCGGCCACTCATGAGAACACTGCGTGGTTTCAACGCTGGGTGTCGCGGTTCTGAACGTCATGGTGGTATTGCACGCTGTGAACACTGTCGGTGGCCCTATTAATTGGCACTCTAGGTCACCGGACTTGATGTCGCCGGATTTCTTTCTGTAGAGGTATTTAAATGATAAGGTGTGACGATCAGTTTGGCTTTAGGAAAAGTAAAGGGACGAGAGAGGCAACTCTGACGTTACGGCTAATAATGGAAGCAAGGCTAAAGAAAAATCAAGACACTTTCATAGGATTTGTCGACCTGGAAAAAGCGTTCGACAATATAAAATGGTGCAAGCTGTTCGTGATTCTGGAAAAAGTAGGGGTAAGCTATAGGGAGAGACGGGTTATATACAATATGTACAACAACCAAGAGGGAATAATAAGAGTGGACGATCAAGAACGAAGTGCTCATATTAAGAAGGGTGTAAGACAAGGCTGTAGCCTTTCGCCCTTACTCTTCAATCTGTACATCGAGGAAGCAATGATGAAAATAAAAGAAAGCTTCAGGAGTGGAATTAGAATACAAGGTGAAAGGATATCAATGATACGATTCGCTGATGACATTGCTATCCTGAGTGAAAGTGAAGAAGAATTAAATGATCTGCTGAACGGAATGAACAGTCTAATGAGTACACAGTATGGTTTGAGAGTAAATCGGAGAAAGACGAAGGTAATGAGAAGTAGTAGAAATGAGAACAGCGAGAAACTTAACATCAGGATTGATGGTCACGAAGTCAATGAAATTAAGGAATTCTGCTACCTAGGCAGTAAAATATCCAATGACGGACGGAGCAAGGACATCAAAAGCAGACTCGCTATGGCAAAAAAGGCATTTCTGCCCAAGAGAAGTCTACTAATATCAAATACCGGCCTTAATTTGAGGAAGAAATTTCTGAGGATGTACGTCTGGAGTACAGCATTGTATGGTAGTGAAACATGGACTGTGGGTAACCTGGAACAGAAGAGAATCGAAGCATTTGAGATGTGGTGCTATAGACGAATGTTGAAAATTAGGTGCACTGATAAGGTAAGGAATGAGGAGGTTCTACGCAGAATCGGAGAGGAAAGGAATATGTGGGAAACACTGATAAGGAGAAGGGACAGGATGATAGGACATCTGCTAAGACATGAGGGAATGTCTTCCATGGTACTAGAGGGAGCTGTAGAGGGCAAAAACTGTAGAGGAAGACAGAGATTGGAATAGGTCAAACAAATAATTGAGGACGTAGGTTGCAAGTGCTACTCTGAGATGAAGAGGTTAGCACAGGAAAGGAACTCGTGGCGGGCCGCATCAAACCAGTCAGCAGACTGATGACCAAAAAAAAAAAGTTGTACCAGCAAGAGGGAGCAGGCCGTGGGGACATGCTTGCCAACATTCCCGCGGATATGCTTCTGTCCTGTGTACGGTCATTTGAAAAGCGGATCACTGACTGTACTGAAATTGGCTATATTTGTCTTTATCACCAGAGTTAGGTAATTTGTGTTTTCATGCCTCCCATGAAGTCGAAGAGTTTCTTTACTGTCATGTCAGGAAGAGACGAACAGACTTCTATTTGAAAATAAGTGTTTTTTTCGATGTTCTCTTGTTTTGCCTAAAATAACAATCTTTTCCTACGTTTTTTACCTACATCACGAACCCCTGAGTATAAACATTTTTCAGGTTCGTTGATTGGCGTTTCTAGTTTACTGGGATACATCGACTGCATACAGATCTTCTATTTAGATCATGATTACACACTTTTGCAATTTCCCATTGATTAGTAATTATTTCTTCTCGCAATATTTCAGCACAGACTTCTTGCCCTTCTGTCTAAAGCTATTAATGAAGGCCATTTTCACTTTGCCCTCTGTTCTAAGCCATAGGCTGCTTCACCCGTATAATATGCCATATTTTGTATCACTAATTCAGGGTTTATATTATCGTTGTAATTACTGTCTTTTCTGTGATTTCATTCATTTCTGTTGTAATAGTAATGTATCTTATTATTAATAATATATATTGTATATCATATATACGTTGTATGTTATAATATAGTATATAGTATATATTATTATTATTATTATTATTATTACAACAAATATTGTACTTGAAATCAGAGCTAACAGTTGCCTTAAATCGACTATACAATTGTGCTGTCGTTAGTGTTGTCCCTATAATAGCTATTTCATTTCTTATCATTAGCTTAGAAAACCTTAAGGTTGTTAACTTTCATTAACCAATACCTGTACTATTTTCTCTTACGACCAAGATTTGTGAAGAATACCGGTTAGACGTAAGAGATCGCAAGTCAGGCCTTATTTTTCTGTTTAAAACGAGTGCATTGCTATCTGTTCAATCTAATCTTTGTTGTAATACATCCACAAACGTAATATGTCTTACAGATTTTAACAGATCTAGACTGCTTACTATTAATTAAAATCTTGTGGGGGAAACGAAGTTTCGACGCCATTATACACCGAAGAGCCAAAGAAACAACTACACCTGCCTAATATTGTGTAGCGCCCCTGCGAACACGCAGAAGTGCCGCAACACGACGTGGCATGGAGTCGACTAATGTCTGAAGTTGTGCTGGAGGGTCTGACACCATAAATCTTGCACGTCTGACCATAAATCCGTGTAAGTACGAGGGGGTGGAGGTATCTTCTGAACACCACTTTGCATGGCATCCCAGATATACTCAATAATGTTCATGTCTGGGGAGTTTGGTGGCCAGTGGAAGTGTTTAAACTCAGAAGAGTGTTCCTCGAGCCACCCTGTAGCAATTCTGGACGAGTGAAGTGTCGCATTGTCCTGCTGGAATTGCCGAAGTCCTTCGGAATGCACAATGGGCATGAATGTATGCAGGTAATCAAAGGATACTTACGTATGCGTCACTTGACAAGAGACGTTTCTACTTGTATCAGCGGTCCCATATCACTCCAACTGCACATACCCTACACCATTACAGAGCCTCGGCCAGCTTGAACATTCCTCTGCTGACACGCAGGCTGTCTCCATACCCGTACGCGTCCATTCGCTCGATACAATTTCAAACGAGACATGTTCGATCAGGCAACGTGTTTCCAGTCATCAACAGTCCAATTTCGGTGTTGACGGCCTCAGACAAAGCGTAAAGCTTTGTGTAGTGCAAGCGTACACGAGTGGGGCTTCGGCTCCGAGAGCACATATGGAAACGTTTTGATGAATGATTCGCATACTGACACTTGTTGATGGTCCAGCATTGAAATCTGCAGCAATTTGCGGACGGGTTGCACTTCAGCCACGTTGAACGATTCTCTTCAGTTGTCGTTCGTTCCGTTCTTGCAGGGTATTTCTCCGGCCGCAAGGATGTCGGAGGTCTGATGTTTTACCAGATTCTTGATATTTACGGTACGCTCGTGAAATGGTCGTATGGTAAAATCCCCACTTCATCGCTACCTCTGAGATGCTGCGTCCCATCGCTCGTGCGCTGACAATAAAAGCACGTTCAAACTCACTTAAATCTTGATAACCTGCCATTGTAGCAGCAGTAACCGATCTAACAACTGCTCCAGACGCTTGTTTTCGTATAGAGGCATTGCTGACCGCAGCGCCTTATTCTGCCCTTTTACATATCTCTGTATTTGAATACGCATGCCTATACGTTTCTTTGGCGCTTCAGTATAGTAAGCTAATGAAGACTCCTCTGTTTCAGGTGAAGTGTTAAAGACAGAAAGAAAACTTATTACGATCTCTTAAATGCTCAGCGAGCCATCTGAAGAATATTTATGCAGTTCCAGTATTGCATTGGCATGACGTAGACCAGCAGCTCAATTTATTTATTATTTATTAACGTTTCTGTCAAGAAGATATGTAACTGTGACGGAAACATTATTGAATAATAAATAAAAAACATTTGCTACAGTGAGTACACCAAGCGTCATTCATTACATCTGTAGGCATGGATTACTACTTAGAAATCCGCTATGTATATTTACTTCGCATAGCAGGTCTGCTGCAGACTACGAAAACAGTTGCTGTCGGGTAATTAGTCGCTTAGCACAGGATCTCGAGGTGTTCACATCCTCCTGTCTTAACAAAGCATGTCGTGGCGGAAATTTTCCGTTTCCAGGACAAACTCACGTGAGTTACAGCGCTCCGTTGCTCTCTGCACACTGGGAGTTGCATCATATGTTTGTTTCGTCCGTTCCTACCTCAAGGCTACGGCTGCACAAAGAGGCGCGCTCGTTCGCCCACAAACCAGAGGGATTTTTATCACGAGACTGTGTCGTCAGGACCACCGCATTTTTTAAATAACCGAAACTTATCAGTCGCGGAATAATAAGAACTCAGAGTACCATCGCGATATCGTTCGAAAAGCAACAAAGCAGAGATCAAGCTAAAACAATTAAATGAAAATGATCCGCTACTCAGCTGCTTCTGGAGTAACGTCACATTCTGTGTCTCATAATACGGGAAAGACACAAAGAACCAGCTAACTCTGTCTAACTGTAGTGGTAGCATTTTTTGTAGAAAATGTCCGAACCAGCATAGATACTGACTTTTCTGCTTTGCTGCGAGAGGGCACCCAAAGTAAGCAGAGTGAGAGTTAAACTTGGGCGATGGTAATTTGGTTTTGTATTCTATTTTGGTATATGGGTCGTGGTATACTGAGTTGTAGCGTGCCTGAGGTCTACGCTAGAAGGTAAGGTGATAGTCTCGTTGTGAGTTGGCGAATCCAACAAATGTAGGTACGAAATCTTGTTCCCAGTAGCCACCCCCGCCTGAAGGAACATTGCAATGAAGTTTACACTGTCAAAGACAGACATTTCATGCCAAAGCCAAGGCAACCTGACAAGGAAACTAAGTAAGTATCTCCCTGTGCAGGAATCACATAAATGTGCAAGCACTGTGGGAAGGAGGCAATGGGATATATGTAAGTTTGGGTCTGTCCGTGAAGCGTGCTCTGACATACAGAGCGGTTAAGCCGGCTGCGGGGTAAAGCGGGAGAGTTCGTGTTCGGTCTGTCACAAATTTTCATTCGAGTCCAGTAAATTGTGTGGCTGTGGTGGTACTGTATTCACGACTAGCGAATGAGAATTGAGAATCCTTAGGGCTTAGGATGCCATTCCCTACAAGCATTACTGGTACGAGGGTAATCCCAAAAGTATGGTGTCCTATTTTTTTATAAGCACAGAACTTTGTTTGTGTGGCACTTGGTCTCACTGTTATGAAGAGTGCTTCACGCGCTGTGTGTAAACATGCGCACGCCTCGCTGAGGTGCTCAGTCTTGGCTTGGCAGCCGTTGAGAATGGAGCTCCCGTTGGATGTTACCGCCTAGTGCGAATTGCGCGCAGTTATTCGGTTTCTGAACGCAAATGGCACTGCGACGATTAAAATCCATCGCCAATTGACGGAAGTGTATTGTGAGTCGTGCATGGATGTCAAAAATGTCCGTAAGTGGTGTAGAGAGTTTGCGTAGTGAGAGACCGTCAATTTCTGAGGAGACAGTGTTGGAGGTTGAGCAAAGTATGCGTGATGATCGGCGGATCACCCTGGATGGTCTCTGCACGTTGGTTCCTGAGGTTTCCCGAAGCACCGCTAACAGAACTTAAACGGAAACATTGAACTACCGGAAGGTGTGCGCAAGATGGGTGCCACGCAAGCTGACTGAGGACCACATGAGGCAACGAGTTGGTGCTTCCCGCGCTTTTCTTCACCGCCTTTCAGCTGAACAGAACAACTTTCTGGACTCAATTGTCACGGGTGACGAAACCTGGGCATACCAATTTACACCTGAGACCAAGCAACAATCACGCCAGTGGCGGCATCCTTCTTCGCCAAAGCCGCGGAAATTCAAATACAGTCTGCCCGTAAAGTCAAGAAATCCGTTTTTCGGGATCGGAAAGGGCTATTGTTGGTTGACTGTATCCCCACTCGCACCACAATTAACGCTGACAGGTACTGTGAGGCTCTTAAAAAACATAAACGTGCGATTCAGAACCGGAGAAGAGAAATGTTGAGCAAGGGCGTACACATTCTCCATGACAACGCTCGCCCACACATCGCTCGGCAAACCGTTGCTCTCCTGCAACAGTTTCAGTGGAACGTAATCACCCACCCACCCCAATAGTCCTGACTTGGCGCCCAGTGACTATCACCTGTTCCCTAGGTTAAAAGAACATTTGGGCGGAAAGCGATTCAGCTCCGACGACGAGGTTCAAATGGTTCAAATGGCTCTGAGCACTATGGGACTTAACTTCAGAGGTCATCAGTCGCCTAGAACTTAGAACTAATTAAACCTAACTAACCTAAGGACATCACACACATCCATGCCCGAGGCAGGATTCGAACCTGCGACCGTAGCGGTCGCTCGGTTCCAGACTGTAGCGCCTAGAACCGCACGACCACTCCGGCCGGCGACGACGAGGTGAAAGACGAGGTTCATAACTTTCTGAAGAGCATGGCGGCGAGCTGGTATCACATGGGCATACAAAATCTGCCACAGCGTCTACAAAAATACATGGACAGAAATGGTGATTATGTCGAAGAATAGCTAAATGTTCAAGCTGTAAACTGATGTAAACCGTGGTAAAAATAAACGGGTCTATGTACTTATAAAAAAATAGGAGACCTTACTTTTGGGATTACCCTCGTATTTTACTAAGTAATGAACAGGCGTTTCTTATTTATGATAGTAAACACACAAGTGAAGCCGCGTTTGGAAGAACACAAAACACTATGATACGTACCCATGGTTGACAGTACTGTACAATAAGGTACACAAACAAGACGAAAACTAACGCAGCTTACGACAGGTTCTTATTTATTTTAGTTAGAGTGTTCAAAGAGTGTCGAATACTTTGAGAAGTGGGAGTACTCATCGAAACAAAAAAGTAAGTCCAATAAACATGCGTCCAGAAACCCGTACTTTCCGAGATAAACACGTGTTTATAGGAAGGGCAGCACGATACTTGGTTACGGATATCAGCACAGTCGTTGCATTGGCGCTCCGTCAAATGTGTCGGCAGGGTATTATGTCTTACAGTACCCTGCCGACCAATAGGCGGTCTGCAGTCAATTTTGTAGTTCAAGTCGTGTTGCAGGCTACGTTAATTTTCGTCGTGATTGTGTTCCTTATCGTATGGTACTGTCAACCCAGCGTATGTATCATGGCGTTCTGCCTTCTTCCAGACGTGGATTCACTTAGGTGTTTACTGTTATGGCGCTGCTCGTACATACAAATGGTGTAGCATTTTCTCTCTTCTACCACTTGTCAGCAATGGAAACCTACTACTCGACAAGTGAAATGGCGGATTTGATATTCTGCTATGGTTTAGCAGGCTGCCTGCGACCTTGTGCCCTCTTCGCTTAAACATGTCCGCAGCACGGAGCGCCCTCCGATAAGCGGCCAGGGAGACTTTGCCAGCGTCTGATGGACACAGCTATCCTTGCACCTCGGTAGGCTGACAATGGAAGGCCCCGCGCAATCCACACACCTGACATGGAGGAGCGTGTGGAAGAAGTCACTGAGAATAGTGTGCGACGATTACCAGCAGCAATTGGCGTGTCTCACTCTCTTATCTGGGGGCGGGGGTACTTCGTGAACAATTAAACTAACTTACTAACTCCTCCCGAACAGGCCACGAAGGCCCGAAAGCCCAACGGTACCGACCGGTCGCCGTGTCATCCTCACTCAGCCCACAAGCGTCACTGGATGCGCATATGGAGGGGAATGTAGTCAGTGCACCCCTCCTGCCACCAGCGTTCGGCAAACCGGTTAGTCAACCATCCAAGTGCTAGCCCAACCCGACAGCGCTTAACGTCGGTGATCTGACGGGAACCGGTGTTAGCACTGCGGTAAGGCCGCTGGCTCATCAACAATTGCTGTACTTATATCATCTACAGCCCGTTCAGGCTCTAAGGCCACAAGATCATCATGGCACACGGCCGTTCTGTCAATGGCTGTTGCGGAAGTGGGTCACAGATTGACCGTTCACATCCAAGATTTTATTTACCGATGAGACGGGGATAACAAGAGATTGTGTTGTGAATTTCCATAGCCGGCCGGTGTGGCGGTGCGGTTAAAGGCGCTTCAGTCTGGAACCGCGTGACCGCTACGGTCGCAGGTTCGAATCCTGCCTCGGGCATGGATGTGTGTGATGTCCTTAGGTTAGTTAGGTTTCATTAGTTCTAAGTTCTAGGCGACTGATGACCTCAGAAGTTAAGTCGCATAGTGCTCAGAGCCATTTTGAATTTCCATAACCAGCATGTATGGGCAGATGTAAATCTTCACGCAGTTTAGGAAAGGGGTGCATTAACACCGATTCTCAATCAACGTTTTGGCAGGCATACTCGGTGATAGATTAACAGAGACACACATGCTACCACAGAGAATAACAGGAGAGCATTATCTGGATTTTCTCATTAATGTATTGTCCACCTTGCCGGAGGCTGTGCCGTTGCAGAAACCAATACAATGTGCTTCCTTCATGATGCCGCACCAGCACACTTTCGCCACAATGTGTGAGAACGTCTGACGCTGACATTCCAGGGCCGCTGCATTGGTCGGGATAGAGGGGCACACTTTGGCCTGCTCGTTCCCCAGACGTCGATCCCCTAGACTTTTGGTTTTAGGGAAATTTGAAGGAATTCTTCCACGCCACGCCAATTAACGATGTAGTGTTACAGTCTCAAAAGCGTGCCAGCAGGTACAACAACAACCGGGTATACTTCAAAGGGGCGTCTTTCCTTATGGCGGAGGGTGGAGGGATGCGTTGTCATAAACGGACGCCACGTTGAACACTTCCTGTAAACAAGTGTTTGCCGGCCGTGGTGGCCAAGCGGTTCTAGGCGCTCAGGTCGGAACCGCGCGACTGCAACGGCCGCAGATTCGAATCCTGCCTCGGGCATGGATGTGTGTGATGTCCTTAGGTTAGTTACGTTTAAGTAGTTCTAAGTTCTAGGGGACTGATGACCACAGCTGTTAAGTCCCATAGTGCTCACAGCCATTTGAACCATTTTTTTAACAAGTGTTTGTTGTTCAAAGTATGCATTTCCGGATTTATCTATGAAAGTATGCATTTTCGGACCCATGTTAATTGAACTTATTTTTCTTCATTCGATGAGTACTACCACTTCCCCAAGTATTCGATACTTTTTTTCAACACCCTCTATACAGGGTGTTACAAAAAGGTACGGTCAAACTTTCAGGAAACGTTCCACACACACAAAGAAAGAAAATATGTTATGTGGACATGCGTCCGGAAACGCTTACTTTCCATGTTAGAGCTCATATTATTACTTCTCTTCAAATCACATTAATCATGGAATGGAAACACCCAGCAACAGAACGTACCAGCGTGACTTCAAACATTTTGTTACAGGAAATGTTCAAAATGTCCTCTGTTAGTGAGGATACATGCATCCACCCTCCGTCACATGGAATCCCTGATGCGCTGATGCAGCCCTGGAGAATGGCGTATTGTATCACAGCCGTCCACAATACGAGCACGAAGAGTCTCTACATTTGGTACCAGGGTTGCGTAGACAAGAGCTTTCAAATGCCCCTATAAATGAAAGTCAAGAGGGTTGAGGTTAGGAGAGCGTGGACGCCATGGAATTGATCCGCCTCTACCAATCTATCGGTCACCGAATCTATTGTTGAGAAGCGTACGAACAATTCGACTGAAATGTGCAGGAGCTCCATCGTGCATGAACCACATGTTGTGTCGTACTTGTAAAGGCACGTGTTCTAGCAGCACAGGTAGAGTATCACGTATGAAATCATGATAACGTGCTCCATTGAGCGTAGGCGAAAGAACATGGGGCCCAATCAAGACATCACCAACAATGCCTGCCCAAACGTTCACAGATAATCTGTGTTTATGACGTGACTGCACAATTGCGTGCGGATTCTCGTCAGCCCACACATGTTGATTGTGAAAATTTACAATTTGATCACGTTGGAATGAAGCCTCATCCGCAAAGAGAACATTTGCACTGAAATGAGGATTGACACATTGTTGGATGAACCATTCGCAGAAGTGTACCCGTGGAGGCCAGTCAGCTGCTGATAGTGCCTGCATACGCTGTACATGGTACGGAAACAACTGGTTCTCCCGTAGCTCTCTACATACAGTGACGTGGTCAACGTTACCTTGTACAGCAACAACTTCTCTGACGCTGACATTAGGGTTATCGTCAACTGCACGAAGAATTGCCTCGTCCGTTGCAGGTGTCCTCGTCGTTCTGGGTCTTCCCCAGTCGCGAGTCATAGGCTGGAATGTTCCGTACTCCCTAAGACGCCGATCAATTGCTTCGAACGTCTTCCTGTCGGGACACCTTCGTTCTGGAAATCTGTCTCGATACAAACGTACCGCGCCACGGCTGTTGCCTCGTGCTAATCCATACATCAAATGGGCATCTGCCAACTCAGCATTTGTAAACATTGCACTGACTGCAAAACCACGTTCGTGATGAACACTAACCTGTTGATGCTATGTACTGCTGTGCTTGATGCTAGTACTGTAGAGCAATGAGTCGCTTGTCAACACAAGCACCGAAGTCAACATTACCTTCCTTCAATTGGGCCAACTGGCGGTGAATCGAGGAAGTACAGTACATACTGACGAAACTAAAATGAGCTCTAACATGGAAATTAAGCGTTTCCGGACACATGTCCACATAACATCTTTTCTTTAATTGTGTGTGAGGAATGTTTCCTGAAAGTTTGGCCGTACCTTTTTGTAACACCCTGTATACGTATCACTCTCCCGACTGGTTTGGCCCGGTCCACCACAGACTTCACTCCCGCGTCAACCTCTTCAGCTTAGAGTAGTACTTGCACCCTGCGTCTTCAATAATTTGCTAGGTGTATTCCAATGACTGTCTCTCCCTACAGCTTTCACCCTCTTCAGTTCCGTCAAGTACCATGAACGATGTTTCCTGTTGCCTCAGTATATCTTCTATCCCTTCTTCATGTCAGTGTTTCCCATATATTCCTTTCTTTGCCGGTTCTGCGGAGAATCACCTAATTCCTTGTCTTATCAGTGACACTGATTTTCAACATTCGTCTATAACGTAATATCTCAAACATTCCGATTCTCTTCTGTTCCGTTTTTCCTACTGTCCATGATTCACTACCACACAGTGCTGTGCTCCAAACGTACACTCTCAGAAATGTCCTCCTCGATTTAAAGTCTATATCTGGTTCTAGCTGACTTCTTGCTCAAGTATACCCACTTTCTCTGTGCCAATCTGCTTTCCTATGTCCTGATCGCTTTGTCCGTCATTGGTTATTTAGCTTGCAAAGGAGGAGAATTTCTTAACTTCGTCTATTTCGTGACCACTACTTATGATATTAACTTCCTTACTATTCTCATATCTAATCCTTCTCATTGCTTTTGTCTCTTTCCAGTTTGCTCACAATCCATATTACTTACTCATTCGCCTGTTCACGCCATTCAACAGATCCCGTAATTCTTTCTCACTTTTACAGGCTATAGCAATGTCATCAGCGAATTTTATCATTGATATCCTTCCATCCCGAATTTAAATCCTATTTTTGATACTTTCTCTTATTTCCATCACTGCTTCTTCGATGTACAGATTGAACAGTGAGTGAAAGACTTCAGCCATGTCTTACAACATTTTAATCCTATAATTTCGTTCTTGAGCTTCCATTTTTATTGTTCCGTATTGGCTTTTGACAATATTGCACACTACCCTCTTTCCCTATAGTTTACCCTTATTTTTCTCAGAATTTTGAAGATTTTGTAGCTTACTCCTAATTTCCTCAAAATTTCGAACATCTTGCCCCATTTCATGTTGTAGAGCGCTTTTTCTGGATTTATAAATCCTGTGAACATTATAATGCGAACGGATTTCCTAAAGTAGCAATTTGCCGATAATGTTACTCCTGTGAAAGGACTTTAATCAGATGGTGACTGGATGTAATGAGTAGGATATTGGACTAAGTTTCGTTTCTCGAAAGATTTCTATAGAAGAAAAGCAATACTGGAAGAACCGGGATTCGAGCCAAGGTTCCATTAGATATAAGTAAACTGCAATTGCCTAAAACTACACGGTCAACATGCATAATTAGACAACATGCATAGTTCTAGCGCTGTTCGTAAAGATAATTAACTACTGGTATTTACTTCACTTGACATCTGGTATTTACTTCACTTGATATTAAAATTCTGTTTTTGGTTGTAGGACATGTAGATGAAACTGTAGCATATTTTCGCAAACAATTTACCAGTGGTTTAGCATCAACAACGCAGAAGGAATACTAAACGTTTTGGCAACAACTGGCTCTCAGTAACACCTATTATCTGTGTAATGAATTAGGAAAGTTAATGGTCATTACATGCAATGGATAACTAATAGTCGAGCACTACTAACTTGGACATGAGGTTATTTTATCACCTCAGTTAGTGGAGAATACTGTCACTGAAACGGTTTTCAGATGGACATATTCTCTGTTCCGATTACTATTTGTTTTCTCAAGGAGCATTCACTTTTTTATACTAGACTGAGCTAAATACGACACGTGGTCCTTGAATCTGTAGTAATTAGAATAGTGGTAGCCCGTTACGCAAACTGTGCTTCCTTAGTGCTGTTACTGCAATGGAGAACGCAAAGCTGTCTCAACTACTAGGAAGGGGACCCATAAACTATCTTATAGTATACAAAGATCAATACTGATCAATTTTTCCAAGATGCAAAAAAAAAGACATCTGGAAATATATATGTTGTTACGAACCTGTACATTAAACATTCCTTATATTGGCAGTTCAAGTTTACTAGCCGGTAACTATTCTGAATGACCATTGTTTTATGCAGATAACTTTAATACTGCTCTGAAGTTTCAATAAGAACAACATTTAAGGGAAGAAATTTATCTTTTCTTTGTAAATGTGATTTTGTAAAATTTCAAGTATCTTTTTCTGAAAACCCGACTCAGACGCAAGACTTACTGAACGGTCAAGAAATGTACTACTCCACAGAATCATTCAACGTTATTTGATAAAATAGGATACTCGGAAACATAGCAAACATTGCATTGGAAAAGGACCCTGTTTAGACAAATGACTAAGGATAAAACAAAACTCACAGATTTCTGGGTAAGAAACCAGATTACTGGTTCATACAGTTTCAAATTACTCAACTGATTTTTTGAGATGAAGGTGGCGGCTGCGGCTACCTCCTGTAGCTATTCAAAGAAGACATTAAATCTATCCACTGCTCTTGTTGCACAACGAGCTCTAAAAACCCTCTTCTTAGCGTCTTATTTTCGTAGTTCAGTGCTAATAAATGCAACCTATGAATAATAAGGCAAAACTCTTCCACATCTGAAGGTATATTAAGTAATCTTCCTGCTCTTCTTTTCTTATTCAGCACAAGATGCGAACAGTTTGCATGCTACCATCCGTCTTACTGGTGCCACAAAGGCATGTCGGAGGGATTTCCCTCGAGGTTGTACATGGTTACGAACTTACTTTCCCTAAGCATGAACCAGTACTACAAGTATTGTTTTATCGTTCCACTGCTTTTACAGGACATTGTTTTTAAAATTACGTACCTAAATTATGAACAAACATTAACACAGATTATTTATTTCAAGTTTCTGCTACCAGTCACTTTTTATTTTATGCTTAATCTAACATAATGCAACGCGTTTAGAACATGTTTTGTTCATTTTAAAGCGTTTGTACATACTTACATAGAGAAATGTCACTTAAAAATAAACAGTTTTAAACTAGATTAATCTAAAAGAATGGACATCATGGAAGAAGTGGAAATTTTCGTACATAACACAAAGCATGGAGATAAAATTCTTAATGAAATTACATTATTCAAAAACTCAAAATTCTTCAACAGTCTTAAGCCACTCCTAACTCAATAGATTCACGAAATGTCAATGTAAATAATCGACTAGAACCAAGAATATCGATACAAAACCTGGATAATCGATACAGACTCACATGCTGCAATCAGCCATCTTGTGTTGTGTGTGTAACATCGAAGAAACATGTGCAGTGGCTTTCAGTGACATAATTATAATGTGCAATAGTGTAATGTCAATCAATAGCTCCGCCATTACACCAGTGATGTAAGTGAAGCAGCAAGAGGATGTAACTGTAAGTGATCAATTGTCATATAAGAGCGTTTCACATTATTTTCGTAACACATACCTGATGCAAATCTATCTGCATCCTATACAGGCTGTGATATACATGGTCAACAACAAAGAAGAAAACCAGCAGAAGACATCACTGACTTCGATTTCTAGATATACACTGCCCCCCTCCTACCCCCCAAATGCCACACCAGCAGCTACAGTAAAAAACAAAGTGTTCTAGATTAATCTAGTTTAAAACTGTTTATTTTTAAGTAACATTTCTCTATGTATGTATGTACAAACACTTGAAAATGAACAAAACATGTTCGGAAGGTGTTGCATTATGCTAGATTAAGCTTACAATAAAAAGTGACTGGTAGCAGAAACTTGAAATAAATAATTTTCCCACACAGTCACGGTTTAGAAACATAGCCATTATGGCTGAAAATAATTAATATAGATGTTACTGTGGCCACATTACACATAAGCAGCCAAAGACGTTACACGTGATAAATGTAGGTAATATCGATAGCAGTGTTACAATGTACCTTGATTTTTCTTCAGTCTGGTTTCCATTAAGAAGTGACAAGCCAGGACACCCCCTCTGGTGCCTTTACGTTTCCCAAAGCAATCTAGCAGATCCCCAATTTTCTTTTCTGTTTTACAGTATACTATTCTTATCAGCAGCTTGGATGCTTGAGCTGTTAAGCTGACTGTGCGATAGTTTTCACACATATCTACTCTTGATATCTTCAGAATTGTCTGGATGACGTTTTTCTGATAGTCTGCTGGCACGTCGCCAGTCTCATAGATTCTACACAATGAGATCCGTAGTTGTTTGGTTGCCATTACCCACAAAGTTTTCAGAAATTTCCATGTAATGTTACCTACCCCTTCTGTCTCTCAGGGCTCTTTTAATTTCTGGCTCAAATGGTGCTTCCCCTGCTTCCTTATCGGCTCCAGTTTCTTCCTCTGCCAATCCATCAGCCAAGTGCTCCACCTATCTGCTCTCTCTTCTGTGTTTAAAAGTGGGTTTCCAATTTCACACTTAATGTTACCACACTTGATTTTAATTTCATCGAAGTTTATTTTTACTTTTTTATATGCTGAATCGGTTCTCTTGACAATCACTTCTTTCCTGCAGCCTTTTCCATTTACTTCATTCCTAAGGGACTTACATTGCTGTATTCTTGTATTTCCCTGGACATTTTTGTACTTCCTCCTTCCATCAGTCAATTGAATTATTTCTTCTGCTACTCAACGTTTATTCGCAGCCTCTTTCCTTCTGCCTACGTTGGACTGCCTACCATATGTGACTGCTCGTTCGAGAGCTGTCCATTTATGAAATGAAGTGTCTACTGTGATACTTCTTATCGCAGTATCCATATCGGTAGCGAAGTTCAAACGCGTCTCTACTTCAGTATTCTACGTCCTTCCAATTTGATCCTTCCGTACGATTCTCTTATTCTTCAGTATACTCCTCATCATTACTAAATTATGGTGTACTGCCAATGTTACTGGTCGAATTACATTTATAATTGTTTCAGTTAGAGCTATAAATGATCTCCGCTCTTGTGTACGCCTTACAAACCAATATCAAAATTTGGAATCTCTGTCTGACCATCATGTAGTCCAGCTGGAATTTTCGAGTATCTTTGGATCTTTTCCAAGTACACCTGCTCCTCCTATAATTCTTGAACGGAGTATTCGCTATTATACTCTGAATTTTGTTGCAGAACTCTGTTATTCTTTCTCCTCTCTTATGCCTACTCCATAGACTATATACTCCCGTAACCTTTTATCCTATTCCTTCGCCTAAAAGCAACGTTTTATCCTATTCCTTCGCCTAAAACCCTCATGACTATTAGATTTTTATCTTCCTTTGAATACTGAATTACTCTTGCACTATCCTCATATACTTTATACCTTCTGCTAGTGACGTCGGCGTGTATTCCTCAACTATCGTTGGCGGTGTTGATTTGTTATCGGATCTGACGAAAACAACCCCATCACTGAACTGGTTACAAATCACTCTCTCCCGTACTTGCCTATTCATAACGAATCCTGTTACTGTCATACCACATTCTGCTGCTGTTGATGTTACCCTATAGTCCACTGACCAGAAATCTTCTTTCCATTTCACTTCAGTTACACCCACTGTATCTAGATTAAGCCTTCGCATTACCATTTTTAAGATTTTCCAGATTTACAACGCTCAAACTTCTGACAGTCCATACTCAGATTCGTAGAACGCTATCCTTTCGTTGGGTATTCCATATTTCTCTCATGGTCACCTCCCCCTTGGTAGCCCCCTCCCAGAGATCCGAATGAATGACTAATCGGGAATCTTTTGTCAATGGAAAGATCATCACGATACTTTTTCAATTCCAGGTCACATGTCCTCTGGCTACACATTATCAGTCTTTAATGCAGTGATTTCCATTGCTTATAGAGAAGGTTCAATCAACATTTTAATTGTTAATTAACAGTTGCTGGTATCTCAAAGAGTAGTGATTGTACAACTTGTTTAAACATTATTTCTGTACATAAAAATGTAAATATTATTTTCCTTTTTAGGAATTAATCGTATCTTTTTATTTGATAATAATGAAGAAATATTGTTTACTTATTTTATTATTATATTTAAATTTAAATATTATGAAAAATTAGGTTCTTGCAATTGTTAATGCTTAAGTAGTGCAATTGTTGATGACTAAATAGTGCAGCTATTGAAGACTAAATAGGATACTCAAGCTGAAGGCGAATCAAAAACAATTTTTATTATTGTGATCCCTCTTGAACAAAATAAAATTGTGGTTCAATGTTTATTAAAAAAAGGTGCGATTGCATAGAATCGAATTGAGGAAATGCGTTTTTTTGCTGTTTTGCTCACGGACTCGGTGTAAGAGGTAAACGCTTTCGCTCTCAGCTTCTTCGAACTATCAGAGGGAAACAGCGGCCGCACAGGAAGGAGAAGAACAATGTATGCGTTTTGTCACGTTTGAAGCATTCTAATTTACGTATTCCAGGAGCGACGGTAAACAATAGCGGATCGTTCTCATGCACAGTACACGGAACTCTTCAGAATGCAAGAGTGGTGAAGAATCTCACAGGTATCTGAAACACGCGAGTCTCCACAGCGTAAAGTCAGCTTGCTGTGTGTGACGGATTGTAAGAGATTACGCGCTCATCAGGTGGAAAATGATTCACACAAGTACAGCTCTGCTTGCGTCTACATCTACATGATTACTCTGCTATTCACAATAAAGTACCTGGCAGAGGATTCAGTGAACTACTTTCAAACTGCCTCTCTACCGTTCCACTCTCGAACGGCGCGCGGGGGAAACGAGCTCTTAAATTTTTCTGTGTGAACCCTGATTTCTCTTATTTTATCGTGATGATCATTTCTCCCTATGTAGGTGGGTGCCAACAGAGAGTTTTCGCAATCGGAGGAGACAACTGGTGATTGAAATTTCATGAGAAGATCCCGTCGCAACGAAAAACGCCTTTGTTTTAATGATTGCCACTCCAATTCACGTATCCTGTCTCTGGCACTATCTCCCTTATTTGCGATAATACAAAACGAGCAGCCCTTCTTTGTACTGTTTCGATGTCATCCGTCAGTCCCACCTGATGCGGATCCCACACTGCATAGCAATACTTCAGAATAGGGCGGACAAGCGTGGTGTAAGCAGTCTCTTTAGTAGACCTGTTGCATATTCTAAGTGATCTGTTGTATTTGTAATTGTAATCCCTAAGTATTTAGTAGGATTTACAGCCCTCACATTTGGGTGCCTATAACACTTCCTTGGGGAACGCCGGATATTACTTCTGTTTTACTCGATGACTTTCCGTGTATTACTACGAAGTGTGACCTTTCTGACAGGAAATCACTAATCCAGTCGCACAACTGTAGCTCTACATTAACTTCAACGGAACTGAAGATCCTTGATCAGTAAATATTCCTTAATTCAGGAAAATTATTGTATCTTGATAGACACTGAGAACTTCTTGTTTAATTCTGGAAGAGAATCGATTTAGGAAATCCTTTTAAAAATAAACTGAAAGTCACACATGTGATGTAAGTTGGCTTAAAAGAGGCTCGATAGGAATTGCATAAATAGCTGGTGAGTTATTGATATCAAGAATACCTTTTACTATGTTCTTGGATTACTATTTAAAGCCGGCCGCTGTGGCCGAGCGGTTCTAGAAGCTTCAGTCCGGAACCTTGCTGATGCTACGGTCGCAGGTTCGAATCCTGCCTCGGGCATGGACGTGTGTGACTGTGTGATGTCGTTAGGTTTAAGTAGTTTTAAGTTTAGGGGACTAATGACCTCAGATTATAAGTCCCATAGTGCTTAGAGCCATTTGAACCATTTTTACTATCTAAAAATATGAACAACCATATTATTAAGAATCTTAACCTGCCATGAGGTGTTGTTACTGAACACTACTGAAATAATGCTCGGAATAATTGCACGACTAATGCGATCATTTGCAAATTGGGAGTATAGTGGAATATATGGATTACACACGCACACATTAAAACTAGCCACTCATTACAGAGAAAGCAGTTACTCATAAAGTCAAGAAAGAATCAAAACCTGAAATAGCTTAGAGAGAAACTAGGCTCGATGGTTGGCACAAAATTTCACCGAAATTCAAAGTAGAAATTACACGTAATTCCAATTACGGGCACAATGAACTGAAACTACATTTTGTGTAGGTGGGAGCGACCGTAAATCAGCAGTAGCCACGTGGATGACCTCTTTAAGGGAACATAAATTAATAATAAGTCACGACAAAGAAAGGTCACCAAACCAAACTATAGTGCACGAGAATTTATATAAAAACCAAAACTGGTTAATTAGTGAGTTTAGAATATCGCGAGCACAATCTCACGACCAAACACGTGGTAACGGCTATTCAAGCTATGTACAATGAAACTCATTGAAATCTTCAGAAGCTATAGTACTGTTTTAATGTGACCACCGGAATGTTAAATACACCTGCAGTGCTCAAAATCAGTTACGGGACTGGTTTAGGAAGCTAACCACACTCACACATACACATGGTCTCACGCCTTCCTATCGCAACGTTATAGCAGACCACAAAGAAAACTCCAATAAAATCTGAAACTCGACAATTACTATCAATTACGCAAGGCATCACGACCTAGTCTGTAATACAGAATTGTTAACGGTTTCGTGTTTCGTGGCCTGTTGGCTTCTGCCTCGGGTTCTTCGGCCGACGTCCTCGGGATGCCCCCTCCACCCCAGGAAAAAAAAAACCCTTCTGCAGCATCAATCAAGCACGATATTTTAGTTTATGATTTCCTTGCCGCTAATTCTATTTTCTGTTTTTGTAGCTTTTTCGTTAGCCTCTGGCTGAATAATCCGAAACTATAGTTAGGGCTATCCCTCTTCAACTATAAAGGTTTTGTATGCTTCAGTCAAACAGTCAAGTATTTAACATACTAACTCATTTGTAATCAAACGTTGTAAAAACATGAATTCCATTCTTTAAAAAGGAGGGTGGGAGTGAGGAAGGACCGGGGGGGAGGGGGGGGGAGAGGGCAGCGTGGTTATGGCACTGAACTAATTAAATTATGTGAAGCCATATTGTGTAATGTATTTGCATTGTTTCTGTGTTGGGAGTAGTTTTGTATGTCTGTAAGATTACAGAAGTAAGGTTTGAAAACAATCACACGTACTACTTCGCTTATCATCTCAAGCATTGCCTCCAAGTCGCACTGTGATTCGAACTTACGGTACAGTCCTTCGTAGAGTACAGAAAGATGCATCCTTGTGCGATCACAGTATTATGTCTGAGGATCCTGCTTCAGTTACATTTAACCACAGCTACAGTCCTGGTGTACAGACACAAAGCAACAACGTTATATGCGGAAGAAGAACAATCATCAGCATCAATCCCATCAACGTCTTCATCAGGTATTCGACATCCACTCCTCGATAAAGCCTTCCTCCTGATTTTTTCCTCTCTTAATGCTTTGCCGGCCGCGGTGGTCTCGCGGTTCTAGGTGCGCAGTCCGGAACCGCGCGACTGCTACGGTCGCAGGTTCGAATCCTGCCTCGGGCATGGATGTGTGTGATGTCCTTAGGTTAGTTAGGTTTAAGTAGTTCTAAGTTCTAGGGGACTGATGACCACAGCTGTTAAGTCCCATAGTGCTCAGAGCCATTTGAACCATTTTTTTCTTAATGCTTTTTAGTCATGTTGTTCCTGGACGTCTTCAAATGTCATATTTCCATCGCCCATTAGATATCTGAACAACGTCATGTTTACCGGCAAAAGCTGCTGATAGAACGTGTTTATGTAACACAAGTTTCGGTCAGCAGACCATAGTCAAATATATAAAAGCAATAACAACATCATATTAATCGATATAAAGTAATTGGTGTCAGATAGTAAAATCCACGAATTTGTTACTATTGTCACATCCATACATAACATAGAAATGTATGTTTGTGCGTATGTTCCATATCTCCTCCTAAATCACTGGACAATTTCAATCAAATTTGGTATACATATCTCTTACTTTCCGAAAAAAGAATAGGTGTAGGCGTAAGAACGAGCTACATATCAAATGGGTGGAGTAAGGGTGAAAAAGGAAGTGAGACTCGCGATGTGCGAATAGCCAGATTTTATTCATCCAATATTGGAGAATGAGTGCACTTAGTAACTTGCAACAAACTTTGAACATACTTTCAAACCCTTAACAAACTTTTGCTCGCTAACAACCCTCACAGAATCATGAAAGGCAGAAAGTTTGACGCTTACTACATTTTCGCTGTTCGTGCAGGAACACAGACGCATCAGGCATGACGTTTTAATTTATCACTTCTTTACTACTAACTGTATTCGCGACACATTTTGTAGAGATGACAGATTTGAAAATTACCAAACTATCAGTTTAATAAGTCACAGTTGCAAAATACTAACACGAATTCTTTACAGGCGAATGGAAAAACTTGTAGAAGCCGACATCGGGGAAGATCAGTTTGGATTCCGTAGAAATATTGGAACACGTGAGGCAATACTGACCTTACAACTTATCTTAGAAGAAAGATTAAGGAAAGGCAAACCTATGTTTCTAACATTTGTAGACTTAGAGAAAGCTTTTGACAATGTTGACTGGAATACTCTCTTTCAAATTCTAAAGGTGGCAGGGGTAAAATACAGGGAGCGAAAGGCTATTTACAATTTGTACAGAAACCAGATGGCAGTTATAAGAGACGAGGGGCATGAAAGGGAAGAAGTGGTTGGGAAGGGAGTGGGATAGGGTTGTAGCCTCTCCCCGATGTTATTCAATCTGTATATTGAGCAAGCAGTACAGGAAACAAATGAATAATTCGGAGTGGGTATTAAAATCCATGGAGAAGAAATAAAAACTTTGAGGTTCGCCGATGACATTGTAATTCTGTCAGAGACAGCAAAGGACTTGGAAGAGCAGTTGAACGGAATGGACAGTGTCTTGAAAGGGGGGTATAAGATGAACATCAACAAAAGCAAAACGAGGATAATCGAATGTAGTCGAATTAAGTCGGGTGATGCTGAGGCAATTAGATTAGGAAATGAGACACTTAAAGTAGTAAAGGAGTTTTGCTATTTGGGGAGCAAAATAACTGATGATGGTCGAAGTAGAGAGGATATAAAATGTAGACTGGCAATGGCAAGGAAAGCGTTTCTGAAGAAGAGAAATTTGTTAACATCGAGTATAGACTTAAGTGTCAGGAAGTCGTTTCTGAAAGTATTTGTATGGAGTGCAGCCATGTATAGAAGTGAAACATGGACGATAAATAGTTTGGACAAGAAGGGAATTGAGGCTTTCGAAATGTGGTGCTACAGAAGAATGCTGAAGATTAGATGGGTAGATCACATAACTAATGAGGAGGTATTGAATAGTAGTGGGGAGAAGAGGAGTTTGTGGCACAACTTGACAAAAAGAAGTGACCGGTTGGTAGCACATGTTCTGAGGCATCAAGGGATCACTAATTTAGCATTGGAGGGCAGCGTGGAGGGTAAAAATCGTAGAGGGAGACTAAGAGTTGAAATACACTAAGCAGACTCAGAAGGATGTAGGTTGCAGTAAGTACTGGGAGATGAAGAAGCTTGCACAGGATAGGGTAGCATGGAGAGCTGCATCAAACCGGTCTCAGGACTGAAGACGACAACAACAACAACATGCACGTTTACCATTGAAAGCTCCTGCAAAGTTATACCGTTGTGGGTGTAGCACATAAGAAAGACTACGTATATTCAAGGAAGGAAAAGGCGCTCTTAAGAAAAATGGTGTTCGCACGTTTCAAGGATGCTGATACAATTCACAGGATGTGCGTAATTGTAACCTACTACGTTATGCTCATCAAATTGCGCTCGACATTGATTACAGTGATTTCAAGGGAAGCGGTGGATGGTTGCATAACTTCAAACAATGCTACAGAATTGAAAGACGTAAGATAACGAAATTACAAAGTGTCAATCTGACGATGCTCCGCGAACTGCGGAATCAGTCTGAAATTTGTAGATGAGATAAACAAACTACGCTCATCGTTCAGTAAGGAATTTGTTTTCAGCTCTGACTAATCGGAATTTGAAAAGTAAATGCACATGAAAGGAACCGTCGAAATTAGAGGTACAATACTTATCGTTCAATAAGGAATTAGCTTTCAACTCAGGCTAATCGGGATTTGAAAAGTAAATGCATACGAAAGGAACCGTGGAAATTAGAGGTACCAAGAGCGTTGAATCAAGATCTACTGACATCAATGCTTTAACGCTTTCGTATAAAGTTATGTCGGCTGTTAATCTGGTTTGTAAACTGGCTGGAAAGCTGTTTATTGTGCTGTGAAAAGTTGGACATGCTTTGCCCCTTATGATTCTTTCTAGTGTATGCGATCTTGCAAGGGCAGTAGGGAATATTTACGTCACTGCAAGCAAGGGTAGGGAAATGAGAGTTAGAGAACTAAGACTATGGTATGAGCACTGCTTTTGGCCAGTAGCTGGTCAAAATAACTTGCATTGGCTCGATTCCCAGTCTGCGTTTAAAAGTCATTCACCTTTAGAACAAACCATCCTCATGAAAATGTGTGACATCGCAGTTCATGTCACCTGGAACTAGTGGAAAATTTCAGCCTCTGGATGTTTGTTTTTCCATATATATGAAACATATTAGCGTCTGTCTGCAGCTGTACGTTAAAGGATAACCTTTTTCACGATAAGCACCTCGACAGACTCGCATTCAGTTGCATGCCATCACATGCCATCAGTTCTCATCAGCCCTCATGCCAAAAAGATCTTCTTTAAGAATAGATTCCTAGCTGAACGTCCTGCTCGGTTTGTGACTCCCGAAAAGTTCGCCTTCCATCTTGATGGTGCTTGA